>NC_069658.1:85300000-85981785 GCF_027244095.1 Hemicordylus capensis | reverse complement strand
CAGCCCCCCGCCACCGCCCTTACTGACTGGCTGCAGCTGCAAAAGCCTTGCCTTCCTTTTAGGCAAGAAAGGTGGTAAGCCCACTCTCTACCTCCCAATATAAAATTAGGAGGTGTAGAAACATTCTGACATAGAAACACAAGAGTTAACCCATTCCCAAATGCCTTTCTTCACAAAACAGGAATGCTATTTTGTATCACTATCTGCAGCAAGCAACAATTCTAAAACAATCAGAAGATTAATGTGGGAGCTGACAATGCAATTCTTAGAGCGGATCACTCACAATTTTACTATTTTTACAGTGATCTACATTACCTGCATCAAGTACTGTGCACCATCTCTCAAGTCTTCTGCATGTACCGGAGCATAAAATGCTTTCATTTTATTTTTAATAAGCCACCGCTGATATTTGGCCAAGTCACTAGACAATTCTTTCATGGCTTGCCGGCGAGGACCCTAAAAAAAACATATGTAATTACACACACAAAGTCATGGTTTTTAAAAATATGTTTTGGACAGAGCACTTGATGTATAATTCTTCATTTAAAAAAATCCGAATTTTCTTTTTTAGAAGTGTTCCTAACACAAAACTAAATGGAATCACGTCAGAGACTAGTTGCTAACACTAGAGAATACTGTGCAGCCAAGTCAATACCCTAACCATAAACTCCCTTCTGGCCATGAAATCAGAAGATGTGCTTAATCTTTAATTCTGCTATCAAGAGCTATTCTCAAATCAACTTATATACTTGGAAACCACTTCCCCCTTTAAAAAAAATGCATTAAAAAGTCAAGATGAAATTATTGCAAACCTCCACTCTCCTTACTTGCTCTCCTAGAAAATATTCTAGATGTTGCCGAGCTATATTCTATCCCTAGTTTAAAAACCAAACACACTTACACCATCACCTATCTAAAACAACCCAACTCCTGTCAACCTTCTGCAGAAAAAATTAAGTCAATGATCTTCACTGATTTTACCACAGGGGCCACAGCTGCCCAGAAGCCTTGTATTGTGTAGTGGGGCAAGGAAGGGGGGCAGTGGCCCTAGGGAAAGTGGAGGGAAGGAGAAAGAAAGCATGGGGGGGGCAGGAGGGGAGCAAGAGGGAGAGGGTGCATGAGTGTGGTGTCCGCAGCGCAGAGAGAGAAGGGGAAACTGCATAGGGGTTGAGAGAGCAAGCATGGGCCAGTGTGGCAGCAGCAGTAGTAGTGGTGGTGGGAGATAGAATAAAAGAGAAAGCATATGGAGGAGGAAAGCAAGAGAGAGTGAGCATGGGCCTGTGTAGTGGCAGCGGTGGCACTGGCAGCAGGAGAGAGACAGACAACACACACGTGGGCCAATGTGATAACCACAGCAGAAGAAGAAGAAGAAGTGGGGGAGAGAGAGAGAGAGAGAATGAGAATGAATGCAAGGCAGGAGGAGGGGGGAGTAAGAGTGTGTGCTGTGGCAGTGGAAGAAGCATATGAAAGCAAGCAATCAAACATGTGTGGGGAAGGAGGAGGAGCAGCAAGAGAGAGTGTGCAATGGCTGAAGGGACCAGAGGTAGTGGTAAGGGGGAGACAAGTCGGGGCCACCACTAGGGTCTGTGCAGTGAAGAACAGTGGTATAAATGTTGCTAGGTGGTCTTTTTGATGTTAAGCAAAAGCAGACAGTTTTACACTGAGGTTCAAGTGAAATTTGAATCTTTTGCACTGGCTGCACTTGTCCCAAAATTTCCCCCAAGGCCTAGCAAATCTAAACCGTTCTTTCCAATACATGTTCTCATCTGCATAATTGTACTCTGGCTTTGACTGCATCACCTAGGTAGCCTTCTGGACAAAGAGAGCACTAAGAAAGTCATATAATAAGAAGCCAAGTAACTGCATAAAATAGATGAGGAATTATGCACTGACTTACCATATGTATATGGCCACAGATCATCAACCCCACATTTTTGGTGAAAGCATGGACCAAATGAAGCAAAGCTGGACGCGAGTTTGGAGCACCACTCATCACAAGGCATTGCGGCCTAATTTTAGATTTAGAAAGCAATTTAGTATGCACAATTATGCTATAAATTATCCAGTCTGAACTGTTAATAAGCTGCAGAATCAATTTGAAAAGCACCCAGGATTGCATAAGATTATGGAATTAGAGCCCGCAAGTTTCTACTGGCCATCGTTGAGGGAAATTAGACTTTGTCAAACTACTAGCATAGGCAATGAAAACAACATCCAAAAAAAAAAAAAGGGTGGACATCCAGAGCAAACACTTTTGGAAGGACATTGCACTGGCACAAAACTATTGCACTAGCTAGTTGTACCAAGTCTAGAGCTCACACTCCACGTTGTTGCTTGGGTTGCACAATGATACAGTAAGAGTATCAATGATACAATGATACCACAATTCTGCAAAATCCCTATTTTTTAGTGCAGCTAAGCTAACTTCTTGTGGTAGCGCACATTTGCTCGCTCTGCCAGTAGTCTGTTGCTCTTGATGATGTTCACTAGTCCTGAAGAGCATGAGGCTCAAGGGATGAACCTAATGCAGGCGCAGTGGTTGAATCCAGAGCATTTACTGAACAAGGCTTCTGAACTACTGTCCAACCACTGCTCCAAAGCTCATTTCTGAGAAAAAGGCCATCTGGAGGATGAAAGCAGCAGGATTTTTTTGCTGTTGCAGTCCTGAGTTGCAGAACTCTTTTGGAGTTCTAGACAAAGAACCCCTTCCTCTGTCAAGAGTACTTTAAAAACATTTCTCATTTTTAGAGATGGACTAATTTTGGCTTCCATTTTATTGCAAAAGTGTTGTGTACTCCTCTGAATTTTCAAAGAGTATAAATGTATACAATAAAGTCACTGCTCTGCTGGAATGAGCAAAGAGGAGCAAACCATTACCAAGCATTCGTGGTAAGGATGGGGGCAGCTGCTCATGGAGCAAAGGACAGAAGTGTGGATTTTAACTTTAAAAAAAGAAGAAAGAAACACAGAAAACTATACCAACCCATCTAATCACAACCAGTGACTCAAAGTGGCTGTGTGATCTGCAAGTCTACACTTTTTTGCTACCCTTTTGGTCACACTGGCTCAGCAACAACTTTTTATTGTGCTCCATTGGAGTCTCTTAACTCACACTGCCTACCTAAGCAACGTTCTTCACTGAACCCAGGTTTATGACTGTGAGCACGTGGGCAGGGATCCATGTGTTCTATTTTTGTACATTACCTAATATATACCAGGTACTTTTATAAATAATAAAAAGATAAACAAACAGAGCTGTGACTATCAAACAAAGTCACTTAAACTTACTTTGCCATGGAAACATTTGAGAAGGAAGAAATGGGGCAACAAGTTTTATTTGATTGTTCTAATAAATGGGGTGTTTTATTAGCTTGTTCTTACTGTATTTCAAGTTCAGAATATTGTCCAACAAATTAATCTCTTTCACTTTACCTGAAGTTTTTCACATGGTCTTCTACACCTGTAAGGCGGACAGCATGCTGCAATGCATTTAGGTAAGTCAAGGCTTGAGTTGAAGAGCCCCAATTGACATCTGTAAAGAGATTGTTTTAATGTTAACATATAACAAAGGTAAGGAAAATGTGGGCTTGCCTTATTTTAGAGTGAACATACAGTATATCTAGATGACAACTTTAATCACCAGCTTTAGATCTATAGTAATGAAGAGAAAATCTCATTTCCTAAAATCCTCAAGGGACCCCTAAGAGGCTTCCCAGACCGAATACAAGCAAGCTTCTTGTGCTCGATTTCTTATAAACACTTGGCATGCCTTATACTTTCATTTCAGGCTGTGGAAGAGATTAACAAGTTATGGGAATAGCCTTTATTTCTTCATTTTCTGTGACTAATCATGAGGGGGAGCGCAATATAAATCAGAAGAGACCCTGTTAAGACAAAGTGTAAATTCTGATGTAATATTTGGCATTTGCATTATGACTTTAAGTGATCCCATAACTGTGCACATATGGTAAGGACGGGATGGCTAATTAACATTTCTGTAGTCAGAGGTGTACAGGTCTGGATTGGCTGGAAGGAATATAAAATGGGCTGCATATGGTATGGTGAGAAGCAGCTCAACCTAAACTGCCACTGCTGACATTGGTCCTAGAATCCAGTGAGTATAAAGACGATTCTAACTCCAATGAGAATAGAACATCAGCACAAGCAGATAGTTCCACTGTCAAACAGCTCTTACAATTAAGGAAATTCTTCCAAATACTTTCCCTAAAACTGTTTCCTTGCAATTTCAACCCATTGGTCCTGCCCTCAGGAAAAATAGAGAAAACAAGTCTGCTCCTTAAGATATGATAGCCCTTCAGATATTTAAGAACTGCTATCATATCGCCCCACCTCCTCTTTTCTCCAGGCTAAACAAACCCAACTCCTTGAACCATCCTTTACAGGACTTTGTTTCCAGACCCCTTACAATCCTTGATGCCCTCATCTGAATCCACTCCAGTTTATCAATGTCCTCCTTAAAATGTGGGGCCCAGAATGGGACACCTGGATAATCCAAAGTGAGGTCTCACCAGTGCAGAATATAGCGAAACGATTACTTATGATCTGGACACTATGCTACTGTTAATGCAGCCTGGGGTTGCATTAGCTCTTTTAGCAGCTGCATCACACTTCTCAATGGAAACGCATTACTAACACAATGCTTCACTCAACACATGGTAATTTCTTACTTCTAGAGAACAATTCTTAAGGAAAACCAGTAGACAATGCTCAGAGACAATTTATGTTGTTTCCTCTGACAACTGTTTTAAAGTTGTCAGAGGAGGGCTGGTCTTGTGGTAGTAAGCATGACTTGTCCTCTTTGCTAAGCAGGGTCCAACTCTGGTTGCATATGAATGGGAGACTAAATGTGTGAGCACTACAAGATATTCCCCTTAGGGGATAGAGCCCCTCTGAGAAGAGTATCTAGGTTCCAAGTTCCCTTCCTGGCATCTCCAAGATAGGGCTGAGAGAAATTCCTGCCTGCAACCTTGGGAGAAGTCGCTGCCAGTCAGTGTAGACAATACTGAGCGAGATGGACTGATGGTCTGACTCTGTATATGGCAGCTTCCTATGTCCCTAATTGTTAGTGCAATTTACAGAGCCTATCTAGTCCACTGCACACGTTTCTATTTTTACTGAAGTGGAAAATAAAGTGTACTAAACTTATTTAAACACAGCATTTATTTTTTAATCAATCAAATTTTATCACTTGCCTAATGTCTCTTAAACATGCACTCACCTGGCTTCTTGTAAGTTACATAAATGTAGAGTCCTAGAACGATAACATATGTGAGGAGTGCAGCCCACCAGTTAATGACAAACATCACTATGCAGCAAAGTATTGCTCCAATTAGGGACACCCACATGTTGTAGTATTTAAAAGCAGGACGCCAACCTATTTAAAACGCAAACAGAAATGAGGTAAATTAACAGAATGCTTCCCCTTTAAGTGTGCATCAGTGCACATGCACACACATTAACCCAGGATTTAAACAGCATGTGCACACAAGTCTGACTATTGCACACACAGAGGAAGAATTATCAGCATCAGTGAACAGAGATGAGAGAATGCATATTGAAATGCATCTCTTTTAAAGTTTTAAGTTGCTTAATTTTGATTGTCATGTATTACCCTGTTAGTTGAACTGTTTACAAGATTTTGTTCTTTGAACAACAAAAGTTTAATATAATGAATTTCTAATAGACACTTTTGCCTACGTTGACCCCTTCTCCCCCTAAATTCATATGAACAGCAATATAAAATTCCTACCTGGGGATTTTGCAAGTGAAGCGTGGAACACAGAGAAGTTAATTAAGGCATAGGAAGCCAAGAAGAAGTTGGAGATAATTGGAGCAATTACATTCAATTCAGCTGTAAGAACAGAAATATGCAATTATATTGACCGCTTTAACTTCATTAACTAGCTATGGTAACACAGTGTTATTTGCCTCTAACAGTTGATCTATTGAGTTGGGTATCCTTTGCAGTCACACATATGGAAAAGTGCTTATGCAGACCACAAACAGAAATGTTCTGTAAGAGTGGAGTGCTGGCTCCGCTTCCACTCAACTATGTACTTGAAACGCTACACACAAGGCGAGAGGGCAGGCTCTGAACCTTCCCGCTCAGTTTCATCTACTGGCTGGCAAAGAGAATGTCTAGACACCTCCAAATCTGAGTTCATTGACCTCGGAACATCACCTACTCAGAGCAGGGTGGATGGGATGCGTGAGTGCTCTCAATACCCACGGTAGAACAAATTACAGTTTCTGTGCAGTCCCACAAAGGGAGATTAGCATGCTGACTTGCAAGAAAGCAGCTCCTCTTCACTAATATACTCCTGGGCTGGATTTGTGCTGTGAGAAAGCAACAGAAGATTCCTAGGCAAGTGCTTCTTGGAAGCTCTGGAGAATTGGGGTTTTGGTGACAGTCCTGAGACCTCCTAATACAAATAAGTATACACTGATTTTCAACCAAAGTGCTCAAGGCAGTTTACATAGGGGGAAGTCAATAAGGATAGTTCCCTGTCACAAAAATGGCTCACAATCTAAAACGAAATATAACAAATACCAACAACCATTATTGGGTTGTAAAGGAATGTGTTGGGGTTGTACAGGGACAGCTTCTCTATCCCTGTAAAATATAAGAGCATTAGCACTTTAAAAAAGGTGCTTCTTTGCTCAGTTAGTTGGGACGTTAGCAGGCCTTTCTGCTTTACCTTTTTTTCTTGCCTGCTCTGCATTCACTGGAGCCAAAGTGGCTGGCTGTAGTGACAGAGCAACACAAAAGTCACTGTTGATGCAAGAAGATGATGCTATTGCCTCAGTTAAGCTTTGGTGATAAGGACTTGGACTAGAAAGCTCTGGAAGACTGGAGGTTGAAGGCCTAGGTATCAACTGCTTTAACTTGGAAAATTTAATAAATATAGGATTATTTGGATGAGCTAGGTGTCTGAGATGAAGTGGAGCCACATGTCTCAGATATTTTAGACAAACTAATGGCAAATTCCAAGGACAAAACTGGAGGCAAGAAGTATAAGAACTATCTGTGGGAGGGCCCATAGGTGGAGCAGAAGGGCAGAAAGTGTGATCTTGCTTATCTGTAGTCCATAAAGCATTCATCTTTATAGATGCACAAGCCACTATTTCTTCCTCCAGATGTGTAAACTGGCTCCCCCACCCCAAAAAACTCCTGGTGCAAACAGCATTTTCATAAGCAAAGGATATATTAAAACTTCAATTCTGTTAAGTATTCCTTCAGATATATGTAGAACTCTGTTAAACAACTGTATTCAAATTAAGCCAATGTAGAGTTTCTGCTAAGTATGCAGCGAATTTCTAGCAGACTCTTATTATTGGAAGTCGTATTCTGTTACAGAAAATAATATGAGAACTGGAGAGATATACAAATCTCCTTCACCAGCAGTAAACAAATAAAATCACCATGGTGACCAAGAATTTAATTATGGCAATTAGGATTGCTGTGCAGTTTCCAGTCACAATATTTTGCTCGCAGAGTGGGTTTTTAAAAACTGCTATAGCAGTTAAGTAGATTGCCTGACCTTTGCTACTCCTAACCTGTCTCTACAGTTCTCTGTTTGCCTAAACTGAGTAGGCAGCGGCATTTTTAAGTGTCCTTTTTCATTTGCTCAGTCTGCTTGAGTTCCTGCTCTGTTTGGTGCATGCCTTCCTCTGGTGCCACATATTTGCAGTCACAACACCGCTGTAAAAGTATTATTGACTAGAGCTAATAAGTAAACTGTATTGTCCAGAAACTCATTTTGTATATAATAAAAGAATGCTTCTCATTGTACAACAGAAACTATATTAGTGGTGTTGGTTATGTTCACCATAATTTCTGTACTTACTATTGAATATTTATGTGTAAATATGGCTATATTTCACATGGAATCAAGCCAGTGCTCTATCTCCAAAACTAATCTACTAGATAACTGAGGAACTTTACAAAAAAATAAGGTAAATTTGCTTCCCAGCTAACAAAGCATATAAATAAACCAACCAATTAATATGAATCCAAGACCAATCAAGAAGGTCAGAAGATATCCTCGCAGAGGTTCATTATTCTTCCCATAGCCTTTAGCAAACATCAGGAAACCAGGATAAATATTGTCTTTACACAAAGCCTAGAAAGAGAGAGGAAAGGATATGGACAAGTTAACAGGAAAGCCACCCAATATTAACGCAATATTCAATCTGAAGAATATTTCACATACAAGCCTTTTTTAAAAAATCACTTATTTTTCAGAAACATATACACATTAACACACAAAAGAGACCATACACACAGAGAGGAGAGCTGGTCTTGTGGTAGCAAGCATGTCCCCTTGGCTAAGCAGGGCCTGCCCTGGTTGCATATGAATGGGAGACTTGATGTGTGAGCACTGTAAGATATTCCCCCTTAGGGGATGGAGCTACTCTGGTTCCAAGTTCCCTCCCTGGCATCTTCAAGATAGGGCTGAGAGAGATTCCTGCCTGCAACCCTGGAGAAGCCACTGTCAGTCTTGGACAATACTGAGCTAGATGGACCTATGGACTGACTCAGTATATATATGGCAGCTTCCTATGTTCCTAAATCCAGGTGTTCTTAAGCACTGTGGGAAAATTATAAGAAGATGGACAATAAGGGCCCATATTGTTAGATTTAGTTACTTCCTGCATTCCTAAATAAAAATGATTCTAAATTTATGAGTGCCCGAAAGTCCAGATCCTAATAAAAGGTCGTTTGGGGACATTACTTCTCAACTATGTGTATTTGAGAGCATCACTCTATTACCATGGCTACCAACAGAGATGTATCTTAGTTCATACACTCTTGGTTTGACCCTGAAATCCCAGCCATCTGGAGAAGCAGTATATAAACATCAAGTGGCCCAATTAAAAAAAATTAAACAAGTTGTTGTAGTAAAAACTAATTAGCCTACTTTCCTTTCACTATCCCTACAACTGGACTAAATTTGGTTCAAATTGAGGTCCACAAGTTAGATCTCTTGTGCCTCAAATGTTCATGTATCCACAATTTATTTATTTATTTATTTATATTTATTAAATTTATACCCCGCCCAAACTTATGTCTCTGGGCATTTTGGATCGGTGTGCATGATATCATTGCAAACTATGCAACTCAGGTGTCCCTGTGTGTCACTCACTGCAGCTGTTGCCAATTTGGTTAAAATGGGTTAGGCAGTCCACAAATTAGCCCGCTTGCATCTCAGATGTTCAATGCTGCCGCCATTTTGAATTGGGGAGGATGACATCTCACACCACGCCATTAGGGCATCCGTATGTGTTCCTATAGCTACAGCAAATTTGGTTCAAATCAGTTAAGCGGTTCACAAGTTAGCCCACTTGCGCCTCAAATGTTTACACGTCCGCTATTTTGGGTCTGGGTGCATGACATCATCACAAACTACACCACTGAGATGTAGAACTACAACTGTACCCGATTTGGTTTATAATGGTCCAGGTGTTGCAAAGCTGATAGTGGAGGACACACACACTCAATGTCGGGTGATCTCATAAGCCTACTGGAAGGTAGGCTAAAAAACCCATATACCTCTTGAGCTCATTTGTCTTCAAAGTTCTCATTTAAGGCTGACCCTAAACACATTTACTACAGAGTAATCCCCATTGATCTCAGAGGGACAATTGTGAGTAAACATGCTTAGGATTTAACTAAAAGTCTGGCCGGACTTGCTACAAACTCAAGTTCCTTACCTGGAAAATTTTAGGGGCACTGACAAGAGATGCTAATGCAGAAGAAAGAGTGGCAGAGAAGATACCAGCTGAAATCAGTGGTGCAAATCCGGATACCATACTCATTACCTGAAAGTAGAACACAACATTGAAAGAGCTTTTTTCTGAAATCATGTGAAATTAAATTTGTTTATAGGATTTCAGCTAAATGCTATAATAAATATTTTGAAAGTTCAGAGAAAGCAGCAGCACTGCTTGGTACACTGTGCACAAAGTACTCTGAACTGGAACATTTTTCTTGGAGCTCGCTGGTGCTATCATGCTGCAAGTTTTGAAAAAACAAATGTGGAACTATATATATTTTCAAGATGGTGATAATTCAACACTAGTACTACTGTTCTGCACGTAACAGACAAGTTGAAGGCAAGCCAACATCTGCTTGAAAGATATTGAAAAACTGATTGGCATTTTCCAGTTCTGGAACAAATCCAAAGTTTGTGATTTTTAAACAAAATACCAGTGTCTAGATGAAGCTTGCACCACTACCAGTGAATGAATTGCCTCTTTGTTTCAGACAACTTTGTCAAAATAGGCCATTTTTATAGTTGTCAGTGACACCTACTTCAACCGTATTTGACTGGTAACATAAAGTGCATAATAAACCATTTCACAATATAATACAAACAGATATAGGTCTATAGATAGCATATAGGTCTAAGTATTTTATCTCAATGGGACTATTTCTCACACTATTTGACTAAACACTCAGGCACAGGAAATCTGATCACAGAAGTCTAATGGGACACTTCAGAAAATCAGCCCAAATCAGAAAACTGCAGAAATATCTGGAGGCTGTACACATTGCTACAATCATATTCTCACAGGATGACTTGAGCTAGAGAGCATTAGCCTCTTCCCAACATCCAAGAGTCACAAGGTAGAACAAGAGAAGGAAGAAAATGGACTCTCTGTTCAGGCTCATTCTTCCATTAACAGGGAGAATGTTCCATTATTCAGGGAGACTCGAGTAAAACCAGTGCTGGAGATCATATACCATTAGGGGCCCAAATGCATAGACACAATCTGTGCACTAGTTATTCATTTCCCAGACACATTTTGAAAGGTATGAATCAGGTCTCATCTGTAGGCTCCTGTTCAGATGAAATGACTCTCAAGAAGAGCTATCCCAATCTGTGGCTGACATTCCACAGAGTGAAAACTGCAGAGTTAGGACCTACGAAGTGAGCCCCTGGTGGTGCAGTGGTAAAACTGCCGCCCTGTAACCAGAAGGTTACGAGTTCGATCCTGACCAGGGGCTCAAGGTTGACTCAGCCTTCCATCCTTCCGAGGTTGGTAAAATGAGTACCCAGAATGTTGGGGGCAATATGCTAAATCATTGTAAACCGCTTAGAGAGCTTCGGCTATAGAGCGGTATATAAATGTAAGTGCTATTGCTATTGCTACGAAGGCTGCTATGCAACATGAAAGGCAGCCCTGACAGTGTTGCATGACAGGGCAGTTGTGCTACCAGCATCCAGACAATTACACAGCGCTACTCCCATTGGAAAGAATGGGAGTAGCACTGCTCAACTGCCCAAACGCTGTTTTAAGTTGTAGCAGCTAAGGGAATAAGTTATGAACTAGCAAATCCTTGATTCAGCCATAGATTCACTGGATAACCTTAGGCTCTTCAGTTCCCCCCATCCAGAATATTGCAATTAAACTGAGCTCCTTTCAGGGCTGTTGCAAGGACGGAAACAGTGTATATAAAGCACTTTGAACTGTCTAAAGCACATTAATGCCAAAGTTATCATCACTGATCCTAGTTGAAGCTATGCTGTTCAGAAGAGCTCTTAGTCAAAAGCATGCAAGTGTTGCAAGGAATGTGATCACTTGTCTAAAGCTTCAAAGCATTCTTAAACCCTGAATAATTTGACTCAATTATGTGAAATATATCCCTAGATAATCCCAGTGCAGTTGTACTTGGCAGATCTACTTCAGCTACAAATCTCAAAGTTTACCCTTCCCAAGTTAATCAAAGCATATCTCTTACCACAAATTCACTCCACAGTACAACACATAACATTTGGAGCATACTATTTCTCATCTTGAAGGTTTCAGAAAACCATCTATCACTTTTTGTATTAATAAGATTATTACTCCACTAAACAGCTGTTGTGAACTGGGCTGATCCAAGGCTCTCTCTCTCACCTTCAGAGAGGGGGCCGCGCGGTTCTTTTTGTAATAAAATAAAAAAATGCTTTTAAAAGCTTGATAGCAATTAATATGTCCCTATACTCGAGCTGTATACAGAACTAGTCAAACAACGAAACAACGTGCAGGTAATACAGACAGACAGGTAATACAGCAGACCATCGTTTGCAAGTTGCTGCAATCCCACTTTTGACTTAGGGACAGGTTTTGTAGATTTCTGTGATGTTTAAAGGCCTGGAAAGCCTGTTTGAGCAGTGAGACAACAGAATGTGTCTATATCATGAACGACAGGTTACTCACCTGTAACGTTGGTTCTTTTGGTGGTCATCTGTAGTTTTACACCAATGGGCTTTGCGCCTGCGCAGAGACCTCGTCTGAATCTAACAAGCTCTATTTTCCTGGTTTTGGCGGGAACCCTGCCCCCAGCCGCTATATGCAGCTGCGCCACTCCTCATCCCCTCACTCACAGAGTCCACCTTCAGGAATCCAGCGGGGAGGATAGGAGGGCATGTAAAACTACAGATGACCACTAGAAGAACCAATGTTACAGGTGAGTAACCTGTCGTTCTTCGATATGGTCTCTGTGTTTTACACTAATGGGCGCATAACAAGCAAGCACCCAAGGAGGAGGGAAGAGTGAAACAAACAGCACTTTATGAACATTGACACTTCCTGAAACCACAGCATCCCATGGATGATCAGCATTAAAGTCAAGTCTGAAACAATACCAGCAGAATACATATGTGTTTTTTAAAAAAATGAAAATAGATTGCAGTACACTTCTGCCAAACACAGCATCATTTTGTGCCCTAGAATCAATTGCATAGTGGGGGATAAATGAGTGTAGGGAGGCCCAAGTGGCCGCCTGGCAAATCATGTCCAAAGCAACAGACCTATCAAAGGCTACTGAAGTAGCCATTGAGCACACCGAATGTGCCTTAATCGTGGCCAGTAACTGCTTATGAGCTAGTTGATAACACAGTTCAATCGTTGAGACCAGCCACCAGGACATGGACTGGGGTAAAACCTGTAACCCCTTACGAGGCCCATCACAGAGCACAAAAAGAGAGGGCATCTTCCACCACTCAGCTGAGTGTTGGACATAAAAAGACAATGCCCTCCTGACATCTAGACAATGCAATCTACGCTCTGCATCAGAGGTAGGAGTCTGGAAGAATACTGGGAGAGTAAGGGACATAGAATGATGGAATACAGCCATCACCTTGGGAAGAAACTGGACATCTGCTCAAAGGACCACTTTATCCTTATGGAATTGCAAGTAGGGAAGGTCAGCCCTGGGGGCTCACAATTCACTGACCCTCCTGGCGGAAGTAATTACCACCAAAAAGGCAACCTTCCAGGAGAGTAGACGCGGATCCACCAAAGCCAAAGGCTCAAAGGGTGGCCGCATTAACCAAGCAAGGACAACCAGCAAACCCCAGGCAGGTGCCATTATAGGGGGATCTGGAAACACATAGGATAAACCCTTGAGGAATGTCTTAACCAAGGGAACTTTAAACCAGGAAGGCCGAGCTGGGGCGGCCCGGGGGGGGGGGGGGGGAATTAGCCACCACGGCGGCCAGATACACTTTGGTAGAGGAGAGCCTCAGGCCAGACTGCTTCAAGGATCATAAATAGCCACCAATGTTAGTGACAGAAGGATTACCCAGATCAAAACCCTCAGAGTTAGCAAAGGAACAAAACCTTGCCCACTTATGCCCGTAGGACTTCCTAGTGGAGGGCTTTCTGGCCGCCACCAATATGTTCATCAATGCAGGTGGCAAGACGGGCAGATCCTCCACGCGGTCAGATGAGGGGATTGAACCCCGGGACGTAAGGTCTGGCCTGAGACAACAGGTCTGACCGATGCGGGAGGCACACCCACGACGTTGAAGCCGTCGTGAGGCCAAAAGGGCAGTGCCTTGAACTGGTAGGGGAGCCCCCCTACCAAAAACCTCAGGAAGCAACGATGCAGCTGGATCGTCACATGATAATATGCGCCCTTGAGATTGATGGGCACTAACCACATGTCCCGTTCTAGAGTACTCAAAGTGTCTGGTACCGAAAGCATCGGGAAGCGCCAGTAGACCAAGCAGCAGTTCAAGGCCCGAAAGTCCAACATGGGCTGCTGGCCTCTGTCCAGCTTCGATATCACAAAGTATTGGGAATAAAAACCCCAGCTCTCGGGATTGATGACAGGCTCTATCGCAATTTTTAACAGCAGAGACTTCACATCCGCTTGAAGAGCGGGGGTGGAAGGGGTGGACACCACCTTGGAGATGAGCGGTGTTTCCCAGAATTCCAAGGCGTAACCTAGGCGGATCACAGACAGACCCCACTGGTCCACAGTCACCTCTTCCCAATGATCCACAAAGGGCGCCAAGCGGGTTCGAAGTGGCCCCAAGTCATTGCTTCTTGGGGACAGTACCGGGCCACTGCTTAGGGAACGTGGGCTTGCCAGACTGGGTACCGTGCTTGTAATGGTGCTGGGACTTCGCGCCCCGATGGAGACTGCTGCTGAAAGGAAGGCTTCTGTTGGTACATAGGAAGCTGCCATATACTGAGTCAGACCATAGGTCCATCTAGCTCAGTATTGTCTACACAGACTGGCAGTGGCTTCTCCAAGGTTGCAGGCAGGAATCTCTCTCAGCCCTATCTTGGAGAGGCCAGGGAAGAAACTTGGAACCTTCTGATGTTCTTCTCAGAGTGGCTCCATCCCCTAAGGAGAATATCTTACAGTGCTCACACTTCTAGTCTTCCATTCATATGAAACCAGGGCAGATCCTGCTTAGCTAAGCGGACAAGTCATGCTTGCTACCACAAGACCAATTCTCTTCCTTACAAGAGAGGGACAGAACATTGGTACAGAAGCCACAAAGAGGCCCTCTGCGATTTAACCGAGGGCAAAGCAAATGACATCAATCTCACCGTACTGCAGAGATTTTGCACCTTCTGGAGTGTCTCATTGGTTTGCTCCACAAACAAGAGCATGCCCTCAAAGGGAAGGTCCTCAACCTTAGTCCGGGCCTCGTAGTGAAGAACAGGGGACTGCAGCCAGGCATGGCGGTGAAGAGCCATGGACGTGGCCATGTCTTTGGCCACGCACTATGCCGAGTGACAGGCCGAGAAAATCTCCTGTTTGACTACCTGGACCACGTCGCAGAGAAAGGTTTTTGTCGGATCCTTTTTATCCAGAGGCAGAAGTTCGAGAAAGGGGGACAACTTTTCCCAAAGGAACTGATTATAATAGACGTTGTATGCCTGGTAATTTGCCACGTGCAAATGGAGCACCAAGGTGGAGAACAGCATCCTGCCAAAGGAGTCCAACCTCTTCCCCTCTCTGTCAGAGGGGGTCGGCTGACCATGGCCCATCAACTGTTGCAGAGAGGCTTCGACTATGATAGAGTTCTGTGCTGGGTGGTTTTTCAGGAAGGCTGTCTCATCCTGGGAGCCCACCCTGTAGAAACTCTCCAAGTGTCCGTTGCGTTGGGACAATGTGGCAGGCTTCTTCCAATGCCTCTTCCTGATCGCCAGCAGCGCTGAGTTGAGAGGCAAAGCCACCAGCAATTTGGCAGCGGCATCAATCAGAGCAAAGAGAGGGTCTGGTTCCCCATAGCTCTGGGCCCTGACATTCACCCCCAGAGCGGAGGCCATACAGCCCACATAGGCCGAATGGACCTTCAGGTCCTCCAAGGGCGAGACCTGCTTTGAATCCAAGTGTACTTCTAAAGGTGAAGAACCCGGAAAGAGGGGTTCCAAGTCCCCCAAACTTGAGTCAGTCTCGTAGTCCGATCCATCGGCGGGCACGGGTTCTTGTGTGGCCTCCACCGGGTCCCACGGGTAGTCCAGCTTATCAGGCTGGGCCTCCAGTACTGAAGCCAGAACTGGAGGAGCTTGGTCCATGGGCTCAGCAGGACATGGGACCCCAAGTGCCTGGGGAGAGCCATGGTGGCAAGCATGATCACAGGGGGAATGAGAACGTGGCCTCCCAGCAGTGTGCAAGGAAGGGGCACGCAAGTCCCAAGCTGACCAAGATCTGTAATAAGCCCTCATTATATCAAATATCCCAGTAACCCTGGCCATAATCAGAGTATTCAGATCAGACCTCTCCTTGGTACCGATCGTAGGACTCCCTGCTCTCCTGACCGTAAGAACATGCAAGGTAGGGGAGAGTGGTGTTTGAAAGAGCGGCAGTGCTCCGCAGAAGGGACGACCCGATGGTCCCAGTCCCCACCAGCATGGAACACAAGTGAGAGATCGTCCGAGTCCCAATGGTGTCCGCGATCCCTCAAAGCAAACTGAACAGCGTCCCTTCGAACAGGCGAGCGCCGATGCGGGAGCCACACCACATCCTTTGGAAGATGATATGGTGAGTACGACTCATCAACTGATGAAGCACCTTCCGGCTCGTCACATGGTATGGAGCACTCATGACCCTCGGAGGTGTCCTGTGCCCGGGCAGGGATAGAGGACACTGGGTACGAAGGGGCTTGCCTAGGCTTTTTTGCACTCAGGCCTTCCAAGGTGGTACCAGGCTCTGCTTTCTTTTTCTTCGGAATCTGGGGCAAGTGTTGCCCAGCAGGGAAGTCAGGTTAAGGCTTGAACATAGTCTTCTTCTTAGGCTTTAGTGGGGCTGAGTTCAGAGCAGGGTCCAACAACTATGCGGGAAAGCACTCGGCTGTTCGGGCGTGGTCACCACATTGAGCCTGGGCAGTGGTTCTGCTGCAGAAGATGTCGATGCTGGTACCGATACTGGGGTTCCAACCACAGCCAGAGCAGACTCAGGATGCCCTGTTGATATTGTGGTAGCCATTTTCACACCTCTTTGTAAGTTTTTGGCAATGAAGACGGGTCTTGACACTGTGGGACTCCTCTAAGCACAGGAGGCATTCATATGCGTGTCTGGGGAAGTTATCTTGGAACCAAAGTGGACACATTTCTTTAAAAATTTTGTGCCGGGCATGTACACCGAGCAGCTGGCAGGCCTTCACACCTCATCCCAGCCGGTACCTCATCCCAGCCGGGACCAAGGCAAAGAACGGGAGGAAAACAAAAACGCCAAGGAGGAAAAATGCTACCACGCAGAGGAACTAAAAGAGGAAAAGGAAGAGCAGGAAAAACAAACAAGGGAAGAAAAACCTCCACTTGTTGCCGATCTGCAGACTCCACGATGTTGCCTGAAGCGCGGGCGACGAAAGACTAAGGGGATGAGGTGTGGCGCAGCCGCATATAGTGGCTGGGGTGGGGTTCCTGCCAAAAGCAGGGAAATAGGGCTTGTTAGATCCCGACAAGGTCTCTGCGCAAGCGCAAAGCCCATTGGTGTAAAACACAGAGACCATGTCAAAGAAACATAATTCCTCTAACATTTTTCAAATCTCTTGTTTCCAGCCACAGTTACTGTATAGTATGTGATGGGGAGCTATTTGTTCACAACTGGGGGGGGGGGAAGACTCAGTGCAAAAAAAAAAATCTAAAGATTATGAATAGGCCATGTCTAGAATTCATGTACTTCAGGAAAAACCTGCCTTGCTCCTGTAATTTCAAAGATCTCAGATAAAAGTTTTTAAACTATTGCTCACCAGTAATTCCTCTCCCGGGGGGAAAGAGGGAGAGATACAGGAGAATCTCATTAATCGCGCGTCCAGCACTCACAGTTTTGCGTATCTAAGGTTGGGTAATTAGCACCCAACCTTGGCACATGCGAAAAAACCCAGGGGGAAAGGGTTAAACCCATGTATCCATGGGTCAGAAATGGCTGGAAATGACCTCCAAGGTCATTTCTGGCTGCCATTTTGAGCACTGGAGCCATTTTGTGGCTGGGTTGCTGGGAAACGGAGCAAACCCCTCAATTTTTGGCTGATTTTCAGCGCCATTTTCACTCATGGGTGCAGTAGGGCACTTCTGGGGGTCATTTGGGGGGAAATTGCAATTTTCAGCAGTCTGGAACTTAACCCAATTTCCATAGCCCTAATACTCCAGTATTCAGATTCGCTACCCACACCACCACCCCGTCCCTGAATGGAACCCCTGTGAATAACAGGGTTCTCCTGTATACTATTGTAATCTGTTCCTGCATTTCTATTAATCACAGTTTATCAAAGTTTCTCCCTCAAATAATGTATAAAATGTACAAAGTATCTTGAGAAAGCACACTGAAGTATCAGAAGTCACAGCTCACCTGGAAGTTGTTCATTAGCCCGTAATCGCAGACTTTCTTTTGACAGGAGGAGAAGTCAAAGTTCAGCTTACAAGCAGCAGTAGTGCAGTTTGTCCACTCATTAATAGTGTCATTCAAGCTCCCGGTAGCATCCCGAACAACACAAGCACCTATAGCAGAGGGTATACCACCATGATCCTCCATGTAGTAAGTCAGTCATATTAAAGAAGTATTCTAGAAGTTGTTTTTAAGTATACACCCACAAGGAACAAGTTTATTTAATCAATCATGAAATTGCTTTTAGAGCCATAACATTGGAACAGAGATGCCGGATAAAGATATCAATTCTTTTTGTGTTAAGAACATTCACCACAAGCATAAATTTACTCTACCTAAGCAAACCAGACTCTCCAAAATGCTACACACTATATTCTGAAAATAAAGAAGCACACAAGGCTCAGCACAACTACTTAAAATATTAGGAGAGTGTTGCTGCTTTTCTGCAGGAATTCCATTTACATTTGACAATAGACAACTTGTGTATTTGCAATGCTGCCAAAGTATGAGAAGACTTAGTATTTCACTGTTGATTTAGTCTATTTTCATCCTACTTTTACCAAAATCTCAAGGCAGCTTGCTTAAAACAAGCAGAAGACACTGGCTGACATCCTGACTACTGAAATAGCCATACTTGAAGCAGCTGCAGTGAAAAACTGTGTGCTGCTCCAGTGCCTTCTGAATTATGAGTGCAATTGCACTAATATTTTGGTGTGCTCTCCCATGCTCCAGAAGTGCTCTGTAGAAGTGGAAATACGTTCCTGTCTTAAGGGACATGTTTCTGCTTTCACAATTAGTGTGGGGAGAATAATGTAAAATATTGGAGCTCTTGTGTAATTGCACTCATAATTCATAAATGATGTCCCTGCAGTTGCTTGAAGCATGCACACTTTGGTAGTCAGGATGTCAATCTATGACAATGTATCAAGTACTAGAATTAAACCAATCTTTGGAAATATTAATCTAACCTTTGAATGAACTATCTTTCAGCAACAAACAGAATGCTGGCCTGGAACACATACTGAATTTACATACAAACTGCTAAACATTCTGTGTAATAGTGACACAAAAAACCCGCAGAAAGATTCACACAACGCGTTCACACAATGCATGATCCACTTGTGGAACTCTCTGCCACAGGATGTGGTGACAGCCAACAACCTGGATGGCTTTAAGAGGGGTTTGGATGACTTCATGGAGGAGAGGTCTATCAATGGTTACTAGTCGGAGGGCTGTGGGCAACCTCAAAGGCAGGATGCCTCTGAGTACCAGTTGCAGGGGAGTAATGGCAGGTGAGAGGGCACGCCCTCAACTCCTGTCTGTGGCTTCCAGCGGCATCTGGTGGGCCACTGTGCGAAACAGGATGCTGGACTAGATGGGCCTTGGGCCTGAGCCAGAGGGGCTGTTCTTAAAGATATACAATCGCAATACAAATGAAAGCAGCTAACCCATAGTTGATAGGCTTATTGAGATAGAAGTTAAATCTGTCAAGTATAATGAAACATGCAAGGTAGCAGACCTATTGGCTCATAACAGATTTCTAACTATTGCCCTCAGTGAGCAAGTTGCCTACTTCTGCTTTAGCTCAACCACTATCAGGCCTTGATCCTTCTCTGTAATAGAAGAAACCCCGGGACTCTGGAATGTGCTTCCTGATGAAATAAGAGCCTCTCCATCTCTGACAACTTTTACAAAGCAGCTAAAGACACATTTATTCACCCAAGCTTTTTAACTAGATGTAGTTTTAAATTGTTCCAAAATTTTAATTTATGTTTTAATTTGTTTTATGTTGCTATAACCGACCAGATATAGAAGGTTGGGGCAGGGGTGGGGGGGAGAGACAAACAATTCTGTCCTAATGTTTAAACATTAGCAATTCAAGTGAACAATTCAAATGGTTCTTCATAATACTCTGCACGGTATTATGATGCAACATTTGAATTATTATAATGGGGGATGTCTCCTAAATCTCATAAAATTTTATTTATTTTATTTTTCAAGTTTGTAGACTACCCCAAGCATCCATCTCTGGGTGGTTTACAGCAGCATAAAGCAGATTAAAAAATGAAAACCCCAAAACAATTTAAACCTCAGTCCAGTTAAAAAGCTTGGGTAAAAAAATAAGTCTTTAGAGACTTTTTAGAAGTTGTCAGAGATGGAGAGGTTCTTTCAGGGAGTGCATTCCAGAGTCTCGGGGCAGCATCAGAGAAGGCCCATCCCTGCACAGCCACTAGATGAGACGGTGGCAACTGCAAAACAGATCTCAATGAGCGGTGGGGCTCATGGCGAAGAGTAGCATTATTAATCCATTAAGCAGCTCACCATTAGTTAGTGTTGTGATTTTTTTCATCCTACATGAAGTGGTGTGTTTTTAAAAAAAACCTATTTAAAGATTCACATTTCCCTGGCAGAGCAAAAACTCTCCCCCATTGGTGAAGGTGATTGACATCAGAGGTGCTCAACCTCCCTATTCAGGGCAGGCTATAAGCCTCAATCAATCAATCAATCATCATCATCATCAATTAGATTTCTATACCACCCTGTTTTCTATACCACCCTGCCTGTTTGCACCAATTCTTTAAAATAACTGAAGGATTTGGAAAAGGAAAATGCCAGAAGTCTGCCATCTGTAGATTGCTGCATGATAGTACGTAGGTTTGCTAGCAGTGAAGATTATACAGGAGTGGAGATGAGGGGAATGAAGACCACATGGTTAGTATTAGAGTTGCTTCTATGGCATGCCAGTATAGAGGCAAAATAGATTTGATTTTTCTTTCTATCAGGGCTGGTGAAATATGTCCCTCTCCACCAGGGAATGAGAAACTTCTTGAAAATAAAGGGCAACCATTATTACACTTGAATTATTTAACTCATGTTTCTGAGTTGGCCTTGGCCAAGGGCAGCTCCAGAGGAGGGCAAGGGGAGACTGTGAGATACACATTAAATTTCTGAAACAGAAATGATGGTGCAGGTGTTTCAGCAGAGAGGGACAACAAATACAGTTACAGAGAGATTCAAACTGGATGTGACAGTGGCATGTTCTGTATAGTTAAACCCCAATTTGCCCCAATACATTTTAGACTCACATAATTTGAAACTGATATCACATATTACTACATATTTTTTCCTTTAAGCAGTTCTGTCCAGAGTTATTACTAATGTCCTTTTCTGAGTGCTAACTTTTATAGCTGAAACTTTTCTTTGTTCTATCATGCCTGGGGCTCTCTAACAGACAGACTGAAACTCATTAGGTGTAGCTTTTCTGAGCATTTGGAGATGGGAACTTCACTGGTTGAATTTTGGCTGTTGTGCAGCTGAAGTACAGGCCGAATATCAACAGGTGCTGTTTCCATCCTGATAGGGTAAGTAAAGTTTTACCTGTTGGATGCCTGCCTGTCATGCAACTGTTAAAGGTCCTGGGCCCCCTGGTCCTTACAAGGAATTCAGCAGGCGCTTCTGCTTATGGGATACAAGGCTTGTAAAAGTGGACTGTAAAAGCCAGATAGGAGTCCTGTGGACTAGCAGTTCTGAAGTAAAATGAAGGGGTCACTGGCAACAAGAATCAGCAACACTACCACTGTTAAGCAATTGAGCTCTATGTGATAATAGGGGAACAGGCCCAATCTACCTTGGGAGACCCAAGTTAAATCATTCAAATGTGATTATGGTTGCCCTTTATATTCAAGAGATTTTACCAGCCCCGACAGAAGTTATTCTCAGTTGTTAGAGCGAAAGGCAAAAAGAGCAGAAAACGGGCACCCCGCCCCTCTGTACACACACAGTTGCTACCTGTTCTTAAAAAAGGGCAGAAAAATCAAATACACAATATGTGAAGATAATAAATATGTTACAATTTTACTAATAATAAAATGGTCCTCTCACTCTCACTCACTCTCTCTCTCTCACACTCACACACACACCTCACTGAACAACTTTTCTTTTCTCACTGCATCTACCCAAGGTTTCCACGATTACATTTTAGGTACATGCACAAATATGTTCTTTACAATGTGCTTTTTGTTGTGCTCTTGCACAGTGGTACTATATACCACTGTATCTTCTGGATTTTTCAAGTCCAGGTCCTTGTAAGGACCAGTAGTTTTTGCTCAGATTACTGTAGGAAACCTTACTCTCCATATTTAGAATGACCAGGCAGTCTCAAAGAAAAAGAGCAGCGATGTCATAGTAAACCCAACATGGCTGCTTCCCATTTTGCGGGGCATGGCCAAATAGACATTTCAAGTCTTGATTTCAGTTGCATGAGAGATTTCAGACCAAAAAAACAGGTGACTTGCAGTTGTTGACTTCTGAACAACAAACAATTTTGGGGAGACACCTCCATTGTTCATTGGTCCAATGAACAATATATAGAGCAGCATTAAAAATGCTGACCCTTTCATGAAATTGAAGGTCCAGAGGGGGGTGGGGAGTATAGCACCTGTCCCAGCATAAACTCCTGCCCTGATAGACAAAAGCTGGAATGAAACCTAAAGAGTTTATCTTATTAAACAATATATAGTTCTCATGGTTGCAAAGCAGTTGCACTCCTTGCTTACCAATGTCAGTTCACTGTACACTTAATCAGTGTCCCATTGAACCAGTTAAATTTGCTTCTGAATAAACATGCATAAAGATTGACCTGACAGCCTTGTAACTGTATTACTTAAAGCCTTTCAGATGGACCTCAGGTTCTGCTGCAAAGGAAAGCATCTAATGACTTTAAGATACTGAATTGAGAAATTTTCTTTAATCTACAGATTAGTAGAAGCTCTTTTTAGCAATAATTAGAAGGTCCTGGGAATAAGATTATGCCTACCATGTGATGTCCAACTGGTGGGGGTGGGAGCAGTCAAAGGAGGAAGGCCCAACTGCACTAGTATACACTATAGTTTGCTTTCTGAAATACCAGTGCAAGACTAATGTTGCTAATAAATAAGGATTTTTCCAACTAGTAATTTGACTATCGTATTTTATTATATTGAATACTTCTAAAATACAAGTTTCTCTATGCTTACACTAGTCTACCACAGCTAAGCAAATGTGTTAAAGAAGCTAAGTGTTCAAAAGGTTGGAAACTTTGGCAATTTTATTGTTAGTTTAGCATTCAATACATTAATATATGTATACCAAAGCAGCAGTCTATATGGAAAATCTACTTAGCACGCTTAAGTTAAAGCAGCTCACTTAGCGAGTCTTACATCTGAGTAAACATATATAGGATCAGACACAGTTCTCAAGACACTCTGTGCTGGCTAACAAGTCCATTTCTCCTCCAACATGTGGAATATTTCCACTGCATTTCTGCTGATAACGGTTTTGGAATGAGAAGAAAATAATGCCATATATACTTGAGGAAGATAGAAGGAGGAACAGAGCAGTCCTACTTTTTCTAACGAACTGCCTTCTCTTTTATAATCCTGCCCACTTACTCCACTCATTTGTCTCCATCATCTGACGTGCACCAAGTAGTCATAAGAAACAGGTTCTCCTCAGTAGTGATGCTTAGGATTGCAGAACTCTCCTAGAGAGCTTCGATAAAATCTAGTCTATTAGTCTTTTGTGGGGCCTTAGTAAAGGTAAACAGATAGCTGATCTACTAATTACCATCTTTTAGTGTCTTCTGGCTATTTGCTTTGCACTGTAGTTGTGACGTTAAACTGGCTTTAAAGTTTGGTTTCTATTCTATTCTGAAGCATGTTGCCTTGTAGATCATTGTGATGGTAATGCAGCTTACAAACAAACAGGTCTGAAGGAAATCAGAGGTAATAACCCAGAATATGGCTCATCTTGAAGTAGCTAATGTGGAAAGATGCATGCTAGACCCAAGCTGTTTAATGGTTGGTTTTTTTGCGGGGTGGGGTTTTAAAACCAGCATCCTGAACTGGGTCAGTACCAGTGGCAGCCAGCAGGGAGGGAGCAGAGAACAAGTTGTAGGTGCAGCTCATTCCCATTCTTCTCACCCCTTCCCAGCTATCTCTCATTCTCTCGCGCTTCACCCCGCTGCAGCATTAACCCAGGCATATGGGGTGGTCTTTCACCAGGTTAGGAAACCTGGCGAATGACCGGTCTTTACACCTGGGGTTAAAGCTGTGGCAGGACAGGAGGCAGCCAGGACAAGAACAGTGAGAGAATGAGCTGCGCCAACAGCTCCCTCCCCTACTAGCCACCTCTGCTCAGAACAAGTTCCCAGCAAAGGCAGTTCATGCAAGACCAAACAAAAACAAAAATGATGCAATTAGCACGGGAACTGGAAGGAAGTCCTAGTGCAACAACTTTATTGATATGACCACCCCAAAATAAACCTAGTCTCGTTATCACCACTTGGTTTCTAATAAATTCAGAAGAGCCGAATTGCATTTGTAAAAGTGTTATTGGTTGCCTAAAGTCTCTCGTTTAAGCCAAGTTTTACCAGTGAAAGCAAGGCTCATCCTACTCATTTGTTACAAATCTGTAGGGCCCTGGGTATTTTTTGGTCAGAAGAGGCTTAGCAAATCAATTACACCATGACCTCCTCTTGTTCTTTGGAATTCACCAGTAATTGAGTAAATCCCAAGACTGACACTGGCCAGCCCCTCAGAATGCTTGTTCCTACATGTTGTACTCATTACCAAGTGTCTGATACTACAGTCTTGAAAAGCCAAAATAGGTAATAAAAATGATACGTTTGGATTCCTTCATAACATAAGCAGTGATTTCCTCAGAAGCTAAGAGAAATCTAGAATCCATTTTTATGAATTCTGTTGAAGTGTTGAAAAATCTAGAACCCATTTTTAAAGTGCTCTGAGACTGCTGGTTTAGCTGTTCAGCCACCAAGATATTCTCCTACTCTTTCGGGGGGGGGGCGTGTTTTACAATATATCTCCCTTTTTTTAAAAAAGCATCCATGATGTGCTGCTCTAAGGAGGAATAGTTGAAGATCATAGACATATAGACAGTGGTGCTATCATCCCTGGACTTCGGGCCCAAAGTCCAGGGCCTCCACACCTCCTCGGGCCCCCCAAATCCTCTTTAGATGGTCCCAGTTGGTTTGGTCGCTGCTGGCCTGCACTGTGCCGGGTGGCTGATTTTGATTATGACCTGTGCCAGGTGCTTTAGAGACAGAGGTGGGAGTGGGGAAAGAAATGTGGGATGGGAATATGTTAAGTTGCGTGTTGAAATGTATCTGCTACTGCATATTTGCATAAATATACCCCATGTGTTAAAAATACTGTATCAAGTGCGGGGGGGGTGCGCGCACACAAGTGTGTGTAAGGGGTTGATGCTTAACTTGCAGAAGGAAATGGGGCCTCCAAAGTCCATTAGGTCCAGGCTCCAAAATTACCTAAGTGCACCTCTGCATATAAACTGAGTAAATCTGGCAGAAAACAGGGATTATTTTTGTAATGTAGAAGAAGTGAGGAGGGACTATAGTCAAAAGATAATCATTTCTCACTTGTTTTGGTGCATTCTGGACTGTCAAACACATAACTGATACCAAAAATAAAAACTGACAGAATACAAGCCACTGGAAGTTTCTGCTCAAAGCCAGATGTAAGTCTTTACCAATCACTATACATTCAACCTGAACATACAGATATAATAATATACAATATTAAGTTTTCTGAGGAATGAATAAATGGAAGTTAGCTATTTACCTACAGATACTGCAATTCCTATGTAAACCACTGTAGTGATCAAGATGGCCAACAGTGTCCCTTTAGGGATGGCTGACTGTGGATCCTGAAAGAAAAATGAGTGAGTTTTTGAATCCCAAGAACTATTCAAATTAACTGAATATGCAAAAGAACAACTAAAAGGCACTCACCGCAAGATCACCTGAGATATTTGCACCAGCTAGAATCCCTGTTGCAGCCGGGAAAAATATAGCAAATACTGAAAAGAAAGTTTCCTGGTTTCGGAAATCTGGTCCCAAGTTCTCAGAAAATATCTCAGCTATTAAAAAGCAACAAAAAAGTTACATACTAGTACTCTGCTGTGGGTACTTTTATAAATTTTAATTTGAAACGTTAATGTGGTTTTAGCTTGGTCTTTTAACTTTTAAAATTTTATTATTTTTTATTGTTTTATATTTTATCTATTTTTTGTGAGTCACCCTGAGCAGTGGTGTACTGGAGGGAAATAAATGTTTTAAATAAATATATTATCCAATTTTTCACCGAAGTTGCTACATACATACATATATATATGGCGCTAGTGTAGTGAAGTGGCTAAAAGACCAGGCTATGACATGACATCCCCATATGAATCTAACCTCTGCCATGAACTCACTTAGAGGCCTTAGGGGACAGTTTAGCCTCCACTGCATGATAGTGCCCGACAGCACAGCACTTGGCTACCCACTGATCCTCTTGCTTGGCACGATGTTGCACATGCATTTGAACAACAGAACTAGGGGACACTGTAGAGGAAACAAGGCTGTAATGACAGCCTTGAGGAACAAGGACTGGGGAGTACTGAATGCGCACTCATTCCAAACTGAGACTTGCCTTCTATCTTGCTCAGACACAGCAACTACTACTAATTAGTAACTACTAATTTAATTCTTTCAGAGCCACTAAATGGAGGTTTGCTAGTGACAATAGAATTTATTGCCAAATTAGCATTGTCTCTCCTTCCATCCGGCCGATGGGCATTCCATGTCTTTGACATTTACTAAATTGTTACTGAAACATATATATAGCACTGACACCAGCTTCACTATTAATATCAATATTCAAAGGAAGGATTGGAGCTAAAACACAAAGCCAAGATCTTCTCCATTCATGGAGCCTAGGTTAAAAACAATAAACAAAACATTTGCTTTCCTGATGCTGAAAGGTTAAGGCAGGAAATTTATAGATATCCATGCTTTTTGGAGTATGAGTGAATTTCTAAGAGCCTTAACTTTTCTATTAAACCAAACATTTTATCAGATTAGAACACGCACAGGAGTAGTGCATAGGTAGGTGTGTTGTAGAAAGGAGAAGATGGCCAACTTTCCAGGAACAAGCAAAATTGGTTTGGGATGCAGTTTCCAAAATACTATTTCCAGTGGCAGCCCTGCACAAGCTAAGAGAGAGAACAAAGGAAGTTCTGCATAAACTGTATTGGTAGAATAGATTGTACGTTATCATATGGAAACAAATGCTTAGTATTTCAAAAACAAACCATGGTGTAACCTTCAGAAATTAAAGTCGCTGAAATTAATGGAATTTGTCATGACTAACTTGTCCCAGTGATTTCAACAATGCTTACTCATGACTAGTCTGCATGCTGTTGATGGCAAGAAGAACCAAGACTAGAAAATGTGTGTAGTTAAAATATTACATTAAAAGAAAAAAGCACATTTTTCAATGAATTTGTATTTGATAATCATCTCTCACCTTTATAACCAAAGAAACCTTTAGACTTCTTTTCAGCAGTTGGAATAAATGTTCCTATGATGAAGTCAGCAATAGCTATGAGCAGGATCACTAGCAGAACAATCTGTGCCTGTAATTTTACAAATCATTATCATTCACTCAATGCGTTAATCTCCAAGACAAAAATCTGTGAGTAACAGGACAATGCACATTAAAAGAGAAAGCTTCTTCAAAAGATAAGAAAAGCAACATAATTTATCTTTAGGTGTCTTTACAAAGAGATTATACTTAGTTATTACACTTATTCATACCCTTATCACTTTTATGTACTTGTACTTACTACTACTGCTATTTATTTCATTTTTCCATCGTTTCACTTGAACAAGTGAGCATAAATTTTATTGCTCTTGGTCTACAACTAGACAAACATTCTAAAGCTTCAATAAAGTTTATTTGCAGCTTGTCTTAAATATTGCTGATTTTCATAACAAAGTCCCAAGGACAGCATAACTTAAAGGTACTTCTAACAATGCAGCCAAAGGGAGATGCTTGAAATTACCTCTGCATGGCAAATGCTCCACACAGATCCACTTAAATACAAAGAGATGCAATGGAATTAAGTCCCGTAGCTAAACTTGTCTGATGACTAACACAAGTCCTATTATCATTAATGGGATATAATTATGGTTAACCTATGTAGGTTACAACTTCTATCAAGATGGTTTTTCTTGGAGTTGCTGAACATATCCTGAACTACCAAAAACTGCATTCTGAACACTACACTATCTTGCACACATATTATTTATGTGTTTCCCCGCTCCCAACAAAAGCAGCTTATACAAATTCGTAGTAGTGGTGGTGAACTAATAGGTGAATCGATCATTACTTGATCGATCATTACTTGATCATTACTTGATCTATTTACACACAGAAGATCAAGGGTGCAGAAGTTTGAAATTTGGGAGGTAATTAAATTCTTGCTCCCAGTAATTAAAATTTTTTAAATGATGACTGTAGATACATTTTGACATATATAATGACTTGGCAAAAATTCAAACATTCATGACAATTTAGCATGGATTACCCAAAGGCAAGCAGCATCCACACAGCAGCTGTACTGTGCCATTAGGTCCAGTGACAACAACAATATTTTGCTATGAAGTTTTTTCCACCCAGATCTCAGTCCTTCTGAGAACACTAAACATTTTAGATTACCACAACTTACTTTAGCTTCCCATTCCATTCCTGCCACAGAGATGCCCAGTAAAACAACAATTGTGATGGCTCCTATAATTCTGACATCATTCATCTCATCCAACATAATTGCACCATTTTCCTAAAATAAAAAAAAAAGTTACAGAATGTTATATTCAATACACCAGATATGAAGAGAAAGACCAGGCATTTATCCCATGTAACATCTATGAGCAGGGTCAACATAAACTATTTCCCTGGGCTAGGACGAGCCTCTCACAGGAGCCTAGGGAGCTCTTTGGATTCTAGTCAACAACTACATTCAAGGCATTTGGGTTTTAAACAACAACAACTTTGAAACAAGTTAGCTGAACTAGGGACCAAAACAGGGAGTTAAGTAATTACAGTTTGGGGTTTTGTTATGGTATAGGTACATCAGTATTGCTTGACTCTCAGGTTAAGCAGCAAGACCTTTTTCTTTCATAGAGAAAGGAGAACCTTATTATTCACAGTTCCACAGGGTGTCCCATTTACACCCCTTTTCAGTATCCACGGATAAAAAGAGGTTAAAATCCAGGTATCCGTGGGTCCTAGAGGGCCACAAGTGACTGTGGAGGTCACTTCTGCCTGCCATTTTGTCTGGGGGTTGTCTCCTTTGCTTACGAAATGGCTCCTTTCCCTGCAAAAATTGACTTTTTAAAAAAACCTGTTTTCTGTGGGTTTTTTACATTTTGCAGGGCATTTGGGGGCATTCCTGAGCACATGGGAGGATCCTGGCAACATACAGACCCTGCAGAGCACACCACAGTAAGTTTTTTCAGATTGTTTTGCCTTTTTTGGATTTTTACCTCCACCTGGGTACCTAACCCCCCTTTCCCCATAGCAATGATGGCTCGTTACTCAAGGCAGCAGCCAAGGAATGGGACACCCCACAAGTAATGAGGTTCTCCTGTAACTCAATTTTAGCTTGCCTCAAATTTTAAAGATATTGTTCTGGTAGCAAAAAAGTAAATAAAGTATTCAAAAATATACAAAAAAGCAAACTATAGTGCAGACATGCCTTCAATATTTCATATACTTCTGCTTTCACAAGAATACTATATAACTAAAAAAATGTGCTATGTACATTTATGCTGGAGTAAATCTCATTGACTCAATGGGCCTTGCTTCTGAGTAAACATGTAGGAATCAGGGTGTATGGTGATTAAGGGTTTAGAGTATCTGCTTATGAGGAAAGTCAGACTGGTTAAGAAAAACTAGGGGAGGATGTGATGGTTTCTGTGGCTCCTTTTTCTGTCAATTTTTTATGCTCAAGATACTTTCCAAGGAACAGGTAGAAAATTTTAAGATTCTTAGTCCACACACCCCTTTTGAAGCCTTGGTAATATGCGGTGGTGGGGACTTTCTAAGCTTAACTAGATTATGTTCAATAGGAGAAACCTCTTTAAAACAACATATCTGAAGGAGTCGGAGGACATTTTATAGTTTATGAAGTACCAAAGAAGTTGTAAATGGTGTTACAGTGGTATTTAACACCTTGGAAGACACATAAGACACAATATTTGTCAAGGAAAATGCTGGATACGCAACTCAATAAAGAGGACTTGCTTCATATGCAGTGGTATTGCAAGAGAGCAGTCAAAGATGGTTGGAAGACTAAACAGTTAGCTGCAAATGAAAAATCTGATTATCACTCAATCCAATCAATGTCTTAATTTAAAAACAAAATCCATCCTCTTAAGTTACACAATCATCAGTATCTAGAATACATGCTAGAATCATATTTGCAAAACACTGTAAATTAACAACTAACCCAAATCAAATCAAATGGCTGAATAAGAAACAAGTTACACTTAAATTACGCTAACTGTGTACGAACACAATCTCTCAAACTATTCGTAAGGTATGGAATCTATTGATAAATAACATCTAATTCTATTTAAGATATTGTGAATATTAATCATTTTATGAATGTGTAATTTAGTATCATTATTGGTTAGAAAACTCTAAGAGTATATTGCACATGTAATTTTAACCACAACATTAACAAGTAACAATAATTACTTGATTCATAGCTGGTCCCAGCTAATATTTTTCTTGTCAATCCTGATTCTGATAGCACCAACACCAAGTCGCTCTAAAAACCTAACACAATGGACCATTCAGGTATAAAAATTTTACACCACAATGAAGGGGGGATATGGAACATACCAATCCATACATAAGCAGTAGAAAACAGGTAGAGAAATAAGTTTATTGTGAAAGAACATAAATAGCAACAATAAATGGGCTAGAGCAATTACGTTTACCTTGAGCAGTTCTACAACTGTCTCTGCAAAACCAACTACATACATGGCTACAGCAACAGCATTTGCAAATGCAAAGATCAAGCCTATTGCACCACCAAACTCTGGACCCAGACTTCTGGAAATTAGATAATATGCTCCCCCTGCAAAGAAAGGATAAGATAATTTAAGTGAGTTTCAAGAGAAGTGGTACATACCAAAGCTTGGTTAACATATACTTTTATACACATAAATGAAGTTTGGGCTAAACAGGCACACTGTAAGTGCATGTTTATAGCCAGGGGTCAAGAAAAATGTTGGCTCAGTTCACCAGCCAGACAAATTTTACTTGTCAGATGGTTCCTCAAACTATGTTGTTACTCATCAGGAGTTTTTGCATTTGTCAGGCATAGTTTTTCTGTAAAGTCAGTTTTGACGGCTTGTAGGCTAGTGGGTTTCCTAAGCCCTGTTCACAGCTGCCAGTAATCAGAGCTAGATGTACACCAAATTTCAGGAATACCCTAGCGATTTTGATACCATTTGTCAGTCACTCAGTGACTCCCAACAGGAAGTATCACTCTTTTTTCTGTGTTTTTGAAATGTATTTTGATAGATGAACTTCTAGCATTTGGTTGGGTGATGGCATGTGTCTAGGTGTGCCTTCTGAGCCGCTTCCACTTTCTTCAGAAACACAGAGATGACACAGTCTATATGCCATGTCTTATTTTTCACCTACACTACTGATTTGCCATTTTACAGAAACAGAGAACCCAAAAAAATTTAAGTAGTAGTCTTTCATAAGCAGCAAGCTTAATTTATTACAGATTGGTCCAGAAAGTATCAAGTAACATTCTCCACACTACCTTTCTACAAAGGGTCAATGTTGTATTAAAATGTGGCAACGATCCTAACAGGAATGTGCTACTCTACTAAGAAACATGTCTGTTAGGATAAACATGTTTGCTTGCCAGATATTCATTTCTAAACTGCTTTTTTTTTTGCAAGCAAGGTTTTTAAAAAAATCTCAGTATATACAGAGTATACACACTTGGTACATGAGTAAAAGCTTAAATCATACAGATCCAAAAACTTTCTAAAATTCTTTCTCCTAAAGACATTAAGCTGCATTTAACCTATTGAGGGAGAGAATCCTATGTGTGTGGTACTGTAAGGGCCTATACCTCATGCTTACTAGTATAATCGCAGAGATGGGGTGTCTCTTGCAGATTTAAAAGACAGAACCAAACATCAGGGGCGTATCTAGGGTGGGGCAGGCAGGGCATGTGCCCTGGGCGCCACTTGAAGGGGGCGCCATTTTTAAAAATTAAAAAAAAAAGATTAAAAATGGCCACCAAAAACAAAATGGCCACCGCGCATGCTCAAATGGCCTCTGTGAGGCCCTAGGCCATGCCAGGCCTTGCAGAGGCCATTTGAGCATGTGCGGCAGCCATTTTGTTTTCAGCATTTTTTTAAAAAAAATGTTTTTAAAAAATAGCCACCGCACATGCTCAAATGGTCCCTGTGAGGCCCTAGAGGCCAGTGGGGGGGAAGGGGAACCTTTGCAGACCCCTCCCCATGGTCTTTAGGAAGCCCCCCAAAGGGGCTACAGGTAAAGAATTTTTTAATATATATATATATAATATGTCACTGTACACATGTTCAGATTGGCACTATGTACAGAGAATCAGGGCTTGTGAATACTGAGCTGAAGCTTATGAGCTAGGATTGTATTCATTTGCTCTTATTTTGCTTCTTGTGATAAGTGAGTTAAATGTGATGTCTTAATAATATGGCTATTAATGGTGAGTTTGTCTTTGAATCAGTGTGAAATCCTTAGTATTAAGGCTCACTGGGAGTTTCTTGCTCTCTCCCTCTCAGTGCTGGACTAGGTCCGGGGAGACCCGAGTTCAAATACCCATTCATCCATGAAACTAGCTGGGTGACTCTGGGCCAGTCACTTCTCTCTCAGCCTAACCTACTTCACAGGGTTGTTGTGAGGAGAAACTCAAGTATGTAGTACAGCGCTCTGGGCTCCTTGGAGAAAGAGTGGGATATAAATGTAAATATAAATGAATAAATAAATAATACTAGAATATATTCCATGCAGTGACACAGTTTACTCTGCATATCCTTTAATTATTTTCAGAGTATCTGGAAAAAGTAAAATTCTCTATTTATTTTAAAAACTTATGTAATAGTGATGCTACAATGCATAGTAGAGAATTAGACAGGCATTTCTGTTTAGTTTTTCAAGTACACCTCCACATAGTATTTGGGTATTTCATGAGCCCCAGCATACTGAAATTTGTAGTTTTCCAGCATTTTTTGGTCTGCTAAATAGTTTTTGAAATATTAAAAGATTAATGAGCTTGACTTGTATTTTTCAGCTGATATTATGGTAAACTTATCTGAAAGATGGGTGTCAGATGTTTGGACAGGGGGCACAATTTCAGTGCTTGCCCTAGGCGCTATTTTCCCTAGATACGCCTCTGCCAAACATTATATGTCAGGAGTTGCTCCCTTAAGCAAGCAGAACTCAAAACAATTTAGGGCTTTAGAAGTCAAAGTCAACAACGTGCAATAGACACTGCAATCAACCTGTAGCCAGTGTAGATCTTTCAAAATGGGAATAATATCCTGGCTCCAGGTATCATGGAAGCCCAATGATGTACCAACGGGTGTTTCTGAACTATGTTAAAAAGGTAAGTCCACCCAGAGGCAGTACAATATTTCAAGTCACTGGGGCATGAATGACAGAAGCTAGGTCCCTGCTCTTAAGGAGTGGACAAAACTGGTGAACGAATGCTGAAAAAATGCATAATTTCCTGCTGCTGCCACCAGAAGCAGGACCAGATACAAGAGGACTCCCAACCATTATTTGTAATTAGAAAATACAAATACAAGAAAAAGAATATGCGAAAGAAACAAGACATTTATAAGTGAGTTTCTGGTTTTATACCTACATCCCAATCTTCAAAATGATCAGGCCAGCAATGCTCACAGAAATAGATGATCACTTTTTTTGTTCTACCACAGAACATATCCTTCTACTGTAGCACATGGAATTGTTTATCACAAGCATAGCTTTCCATTAACAGAAATTCTTTAACATCTATTAAATAGAACACATACTATAGTTCTTTAATGGGCCATAAATTTGTAATTTGTATAAACAACATTATGTTTTACAAAATAGTTTTTTTAAAAATTTACATTGTCTTTTAAGCAAATAACTACTTATAATGCAATGTTTGATTTTAAAAAAATTACACACTCCACTAAGGTGAAATTCCATTAACTTCCAAGAGATGGCAATAGTGAATTTGTCTCAGACTACAATTCTCCTAAGCATCTTTAAACAAATTTCACAGAAATTTAGTTACAAGCATATATAGTTCATTTATAGTAACAAACAAGGATGTTAGGTGTTCCAATAATGTTTGTGTGCATTAATCCCGAGCCAAAAGAAAAGAGTTGAGACTTAAAGCAAAGAGACACTGTAGGGACATCAAGATCATTAGGCTAGTCACAAGAATTAGTCAGTTTACATTTAGAAATTAAAGGTTTCCAATAAGTGAGCTATTTCCCAAAACTACCCAATTTTTCTTCATGCAGTCATTTAAGAAGAACAGACCTGCTGAATTAGGCCCAAGGCCCATCTAGTCCAGCATCCTGTTTCACACAGTGGCCCACCAGATGCTGCTGGAAGCCTACAGGCAGGAGTTGAGGGCATGCCCTCCCTCTTGTGGTTACTCCCCTGCAACTAGTACTCAGAGGCATCCTGCCTTTGAGGCTGGAAGTGGCCTTTAGCCCTCCGAATAGTTGCTGATGATACACCTCTCCTCCATGAAGTTATCCAAACCCCTCTAAAAGCCATCCAGGTTGTTGGCTATCACCACATCTTGTGGCAGAGAGTTCCACAGGTTGATTATTTATGTACCACCTTTCTTCCAAAAATTGGATCTCAAGGCAGAACCCATGGCAGTTGGCTGTATCTAACAACTACTGTAAAGGCAAGACAGATTAATATTTTACAGGGCTTTCCTTACAATCTGAAGAACAATAAACTGAAGTGTCTGAATGTTTTCCTCAACAACCTGAACTCACAAATCAGTATGTATCTCTCATACACACACATGATCAGATGACCGGATTCTTGCACAACTAGCTCAGAGAACAAATATGTAGCTTTAGTCATACAACCCAATTAAGCCCTATGAAATGCAAGAATTCTTTATCCTAAATCAGTGTTTCCTTTTCAAACTGACAAGCTACTAGGGGTGTGCTCGGATCGATTTTTGCGATTTAACTCAACCTCGAATTAAATCCTAAGATCATGAAAAAAGTTCATTCAAGTCTAAGAATAAGGCCAAACTACATGATGCTAAGAAAGTCTTTAGACAGGCTTAATATGCAAATGGACCAGAAGTGGTCCTTTTAACTTAAAAGTTAGCTGAAAGCCCACCAATCTGGATTGGAAGTACAGAAGTAGAAATATACTTCTATAGTATAGAACACAATTCTTTGTGGGTGAGGGTTAAACATTTCCCCCCATGCACCGTTTTTACACCAAGAATTCCCTCAAAGCAGCAATTGTCCCAAAATGCCACTTCCATATTAAAAATCTTCTAAAGGCAAGTCATTGCCTTGTTGTTTGGCCCTTTGCTTTGTTTTTTATACTGTACTGTATTTACCTGAATCCAAGACTAGATTTTTACCAAGTTCTTTCATGTTTGACATTAGGGGGTTCTCTTAAATTCTAACCTACTTCACAGGGTTATTGTGAGGAGAAACTCAAGTATGTAGTACACCACTCTGGGCTCCTTGGAGGAAGAGCGGGATATAAATGTAATAATAATAAATAAAAAATTCAGATGTCACCTTAAGTGGCACAACAGGGAAATGCTTGACTAACAAGCAGAAAGTTGCCAGGTTCAATCCCCGCTGGTTCTAAATCGGGCAGAAAGGATATAGGAAGATGCTGAAAGGCATCATTTCCTACTGTGCAGGAGGCGGCAATGGAAAACCACTCCTGTATTCTACCAGAGACAACCACAGGGCTCTGTGGGCGCCAGGAGTCGACACCAACTCGATGGCACACATTACTAAATTCAGAGTCAGAATTTAAATTTGGACTGAACATGGAGAGAAGAGCTGGTCTTGTGGTAGCAAGCATGACTTGTCCCTATAGCTAAGCAGGGTCTGCCCTGGTTGCATATGAATGGGAGACTTGATGTGTGAGCACTGCAAGATATTCCCCTCAGGGGATGAAGCCACTCTGGGAAGAGCAGAAGGTTCCAAGTTTCCTCCCTGGCTTCTCCAAGATAGGACAAGATTTTTATTTTATTTTTTATAGGACAAGATTTTTTAATTGAACCAACAAACTACCAAAGCAAACAGTACGTTGCCAAAGCACAATTATATACAAAGTGGTTGTTTGTACATGATATATCTACAAAGATTTACACACAAGGATTTGGAAACCCACAGGGTTATGAAGTATATGCAGGTAGTACTGTAACTCGGGGGTGGGGGATTACAAGGCACATCAGGTAATCAGGGGGGTTACGTCCAACGTCCATTTCCACAATTTGTCCCATTGCTGTTTAGAAGAGATACTCTTGTCTTTTTGCACATAACCATACAAACTTTTGCAGAAGAGATTTACTGTCTCATCTGCGTGAACCTCTTGGTCGCATCTTCCCTCCCTATTCCTATGCAGGAGCATTGCATATACAGGTTTACTAACCTGATTACGAGAAGGGGAACGTACCAACTCCCTAGTATGAGTGCACCCGTTCCGTCCTATTTCCTTGAAGGTTTCTTTCTGGGACCTCGAAAGGAGGTTCTATCGCTCAAACCCGAGGTTAGTTCTTCCCAAGTCTGTTTTTCCCAATCAGGCCACTCTAACAGCTTGCTTGCTCCCTGCCACACTCTTTTGGCTACCACACACTCTTTTAAGAAATGTGAGTGGGTTTCCCTGAATGTTTTGCCTAGCTCACTAGCTTTCTGTTTGCAGGTGATTTTAGGGCACTCTTGCTGGTCCTCTGGGAGCCATGGCTTAGCAGCATTAAGTGGTAGTACTTGATGGTATAAGTGCCACCTTGTTTCCCATAAATGGAAATGGACTTTTTTCTCTTTAAAGAGAGCGATAGGGTTGCAACAAGTACTGTGAAGTGTGGTGTTTGTAGCATTTACATTCTAAATCAGGTTTTAAGAAACCCTCTTCTAGAATCTCTCCATAAATTGTTTTCCTTAGCTGCTTAACTGAGGAGGATCCTTTAAATAGATCTGGTTCAACCTTCCATTTTTTAAGTGTGAATAACAAATCTCTCAAGTAGTCCGGGTGTTCTCTTTTTAATACTTGTGTGATATTACCATTGAAAGATCCTTTCCCCCACCATGCTATGCCCCATGCTGACTTGCGCCAACGCAGAGCGAAAAGCGAGACTCAGGTTTTTTGCAGGAGGTTGGACATATTATGGACATTCACGAAAATCCAGTTTCCAAAATTGTAGGACATGAATTCAGTTACAAAATAGGGATGCAGGGCAGGTAGGGCTAGGCCTCCCCGCTCAACCTCCTTAAATGCTACAGCACGGGCCAAAGGGAAGGACGCTGTGTGCCATACTAGATGGAAGATCTGGCTTTCAACTCTCCGAGGAGATCGAGCGGGGGAGGATAGACTACCACCAGGTTATGCACCGGGGGTATCAGGTAAGTCCGGATGTAAACCGCTTTCTGGTACATGGCAAGGCTCCATTTTTTCCACATGGTGATTTTAAGCATTACTTTTTCTTCCCAATCCGTCCAATTCCAACCCCCCCCCCCAGACCTTCTCCCTTAATCCCATAGTCAATCCCCAAAATGTTTACTGTATCTACCCACTTCAGTTTGGACTCTGGGGCCCCTTCGCTTTTACATTCAGAGATGGGTAGGCACAAGAGTTGCTGGCATCTGGAGTCCATTTTAACAAATACACTTTTGTCAGCATTTAATTCTGAGCCCGAGATCTTGCCATATTCCCAGAAGAGGTCTAGTATTACAGAGATTTCATTTTCATTCAATAACAGTAATGTAACATCATCGGCATGAGCTACAAATTTTACCCTAAACTCAGAATGCGGTTCTGAGTGGACAGGTGGTTCGGCTATCCCCTCACTCTCCCTCCTCCTCCCTCCCGGGAAGGTCTCGCAGGGCAGAGGGATAGAGACCGAGAGTCCTTGCAGATGGGGTTCTCTCTGAATCCTGATCAGGATCTGATCCAGGGCCAAAACAAAGTAATGGGCTCAGTGGGCATCCTTGGCGAACACCCGAATGCAAAGTGATCGGGTCGCCCCGCCATCCATTAATCTGTGGTGTCACCTTTGCATTCGTATAGAGCAGCTGTATCCAAGTAAGGAATAGGGGTGGTATACCTTTAGCTTTCAACAATGTCTACAGATAATTGTGGTTCACTTTGTCAAAGGCCTTAACTTGATCCAATAAGAGGAGGTGACCTTTCCAACTTTCATTCTGTATAAAGTAAAAAAGTTCTCTCAGCAGACACAATGAGTCTGTCATCTTTCTTCCTGAGATAGCGCTTGTCTGCAAGCTGTGGACCAATTTAGGGGCCACTTTCGCCAATCTATTATTTAGGATTTTGGCAAAGATTCTGTAATCGATATTTGTGAGCGTTATCGGTCTCCAGTTTTGTGGTAAAGTGGTGTCACCTTTCTTGGGGGGGGAAATTAAGAGGTCGTCCCCAAAGGACCGATCTAAACGCCCATTGTCTAGGACAAAATTAAATAATTTTACTAAAACTGGTAGTAGCTGGTCTGCGTAAATCTTATAGCAAGGCCATGTCAGACCATCAGGCCCCGGGGCCGATGTGTTCTTTCCCACTGAGATAACTGCTCTGACCTCTTCAATTGTTACAGGATGGGTTAAAGAGCTTTTCCCCCCCTCAGTGAGGGAATAGCCAAGATCATATTCATTCAGACTGCAGAACCTATCTAGATAGGATTGAATGTCCTTTACAGAAATATCCTTCAATGCATACAAGTTTGTATAAATTCTCCAAGATAGGGCTGAGAGAGATTCCTGCCTGCAACCTTGGAGAAGCCGCTGCCAGTCTGTGAAGACAATATTGAGCTAGATAGACCAATGGTCTGACTCAGTATATGGCAGTTTCCTATGTTCAGAGTCCTTTTCCTATTGAGTAAATACCTGTATTTAACTTCTATTTTTTTCAGGGGCTTTAAAATTTTAAATTTTAATGTGTGTTTTTATCTATTGTGATTTGTATCTGTTTTTATGAATTTTAAATGTTTTATTTTATTTTATATTATGTTTTAATCTGCACACCATCTAGAGATTTCTATACTAGGTGGTATAAAAATGCAATAAAAATAAATGAATGAATTCAGAGTCCTCTTGTATTCAGGTAAAAACAGTATTCCAATAAATATCAAAGCTCTTCAAGAGATAACCTTCTCAAATAATACTATCATAGTTTCTTCCTTTTATACGAAATGCATGCTTGTTCTCTTGCAAGACATGTAAAGGAGACCCTTGTTATCCACAGTTCACCATTTAATGTATAAGAACCTAAGAACAGCCCTACTGGATCAAGCACAAGGCCCATCTAGTCCAACAACCTGTTTCACACAGTGGCCCACCAGATGCCTCTGGGGAGCCCACAAGCAGGAAATATATGTATGCCCTCTCTCCTGCTGTTGCTCCCCTGCAACTGGTATTGAGAGGCATCGTTCCTCTGAGGCTGGAGATGGCCCACAGCCACCAGACTAGTAGCAATTGATAGACCTATCCACCATGAATCTGTCTAAGCCCATTTTAAAGCCACCCAAGCTGGTGCCCATCACCACATCCCAGGGCAAAGAATTCCATAGATTAATTGTACGCTGTGTGAAGAAGTACTTGCTCTTCAGTCCTAAATTTCCCAACCTTTAGTTTCACGGGGCGACCCCTGGTTCTAGTGTTGTGAGGAGAGAAAAATGTCTCTGTCCACCCCCTCCACTCCATTAATAATTTTATACACATGACTCTCCTTAGTTGCCTCTTTTCCAAACTAAAGAGCCCTAAATGTTGTAGCCTAGCCTCATAAGGACAGTGCTCCAGGCCCCTGATCATCTTGGTTGCCCTCTTCAGCACCTTTTCGAGTTCTACAATATCCTTCTTAAGATACGGTGACCAAAGTTGTACGCAGTATTCTAGATGTGGCCACGCCATAGATTTGTATAAAGGCATTATAGTATTAGCAGTTTTATTTTCAATCGCCTTCCTAATAATTCCGAGTATGGAATTCACCTTTTTTACAGCTGCCGCTGACTAAGTCGACACTTTCAATGAGCTGTCCACCACGACCCCAATATCTCTCTTCTGGTCAGTCACCGACAGCTTAGTTCCCATCAGTATATATGTGAAGTTAGTGTGCATCACTTTACACTTGCTTATAATGAATCGCATTTGCCATTTTGTCACCCACTCCCCCAGTTTGGAGAGATCTTTTTGGAGCTTATCACAATCCATTGTGAATTTCACTAGCCTAAATAGTTTAGTGTCATCTGCAAATGTGGCCACTTCACTGCTCACCCCAACTTGTTCATAAATGATCCCAGATCATTAATGAACAAGTTAAAGAGCACTGGTCCCAGTACCAATCCCTGGGGGACCCTACTTTCTACCTACCTCTATTGTGAAAACTGTCCATTTATTCCTACTCTGTTTCCTGTCCTTCAACCAGTTACCCATCCACACATGAACCTGTCCCCTTATTCCATTGCTGCTAAGTTTACTCAAGAGCCTTTGGTGGGAAGCTTTATCAAAAGCTTTTTGGAAGTCCAAGTATACTATGTCAACCGGATCACCTTTATCCACATGCTTGTTGACACTCTCAAAGAACTCCAAAAGGTTAGTGAGGCAAGACTTTACCTAACAGAAGCCATGCTGGTTCTCCTTCAGCAAGGCCTTTTCTTCTATATGTTTAACAATTTTGTCCCTGTATGCTTTCCATCAATTTACCTGGCACTGAAGTTAAGCTGACGGGCCTGTAATTTCCCAGATCCTCCCTGGATCCCTTTTTGAAAGTTGGAGTAACATTGGCTACTTTCCAGTCCTCTGGTTCAGAGCCTGATTGTAGGGACAAGTTATATATTTTTGCTAGGAGATCGGCAATTTCACATTTGAGTTCCTTCAGAACTCTTGGGTGGATGCCATCTGGCCCTGATGAATTTTTAGCTTTTCAAGAAAGTTTAGAACATCTTCCCTTATCACCTCAAATTGGCCCAGTTCTTCAGCCGCTAAAACTGAAAAGCTCAATTCTGGAGAGCTTTGGTCAGTATCTTCCGCCATGAAGAAAGTTGCAAAGAACTCATTCAGCTTCTATGCAATCTCCTCATCCTCCTTAATAAGCCCCTTCACACCCTCATCTAAGGGTACAACCACCTCCCTGGCAGGTTTTCTACTTCTGATATATTTAAAGAAGTTTTTGTTATTCCACTTGACACTTCTAGCTATATGCTCCTCAAACACTCTCTTTGCATCCCTTATTGTCTCCTTGCATTTATTTTGCCAGAGTTTATGTTCCTTCCTGTTCTCTTCATTTGAGCAGGACTTCCATTTTCTGAAGGAAGTCTTCTTCCCTTTTATAGTTCCCCTGACTCTACTTGTTAGCCACACTGGCATCCTCCTGAAACTGGTGGTACCTTTCCTCCTTCTTGGTATACATTCCAAGTGTGCTTCTAGTACTGTTTTAAATAAGTTCTATGCTTTCTGGAGTGATTTGACCCTCCTGACTTTCCGTTTCAACTTCCTTCCTAGCAGTCCTCTCATTTTTGAGGTTTGCTCTTCTGAAGTCCAACGCATCTGTGTTGGACTTACTTGACAACTCTCCACTCGCAAATATGCTGAATTGGATCACACTATGGTCACTGCTACCCAATGGTTCTGCAACTCTGACATCACGTACCAGGTCTTAGGCACCACTCAGGATTAAATCCAAAATTTCTCTGGTTGGTTCCATGACTAACTGTTCGAAGGCACAGTCATATAGCATGTCTAGAAATTTGTCCTCTCTGTCATTACCTGAATGTGAATTTACCCAGTCTATGTGTGGGTAGTTGAAGTCACCCATTCAACTACCCACACGTATCCGCGGATGGATCTTAAGAAACCCAGTTTCTTTATCTGTGGAATGAAATATAGGCAATTTTCATCTATCTGCAGTTCCTGAATCCTGAGTGGCCGGATATGACTTCTCATGTCATTTCCAGTCACCATTTTGAAGCACAGAGCCATATTGTGACTTTGGTTTTTTGCTTTTCTACACTTATTTCTACCCCTCACTTTTTTAAGCTCAAGGAACCCCCCCCCCCAATCCCCATGGGGTTATGGTCTCTTTATTCGTGGTTTCATTAACCATGGAAATTAGCACGAACAGGACTCCCATGAATAATCAGTTACACTTGTATTGCTCATATGCTCAATTCATCCTCGTAAATGATATTTGGTACTGAACAAGACGGAGCCTATGTGGAAAACTAAGCCCTAGCCAGGTTGTTCAATTGCACCAGCAAACAATGAACCTATAAGGAAGACATCAATGCCGCTACTAAAATTTCAGCTTAGCAACAGGGTCATAGGAAGCTGCCATCTACTGAGTCAGACCATTAGTCCCTTCTAGCTCAATACTATCTACTTTGATAGGCAGTGGCTCTCCAGGCATTCAAGCATAATTTTAATTAGCCCTACCTGGAGATATCAGCCACTAAACCTGGGACCTTCTGCTATGGCTCTATTTCCTCTCCATCTTCAGGAAGAGGGGGAAAAGTGATTTTTAGGTTACTAACCACAGTGCCCACGCTCCCATCCTGTAAACATTTCAACTTTGAATTTGTAAAATCATTTTAATCTCTTGGGCTGCAACCCTAAGCATAATTAATTAAAAGTAAACCCCACTGAAACTATACTTACTTCCCAGTAAACATGGATAGTATTGCTCTGCTGGTTAACTTGTGGAGCCAACGTGGTGTAGTGCTTAGAGCGCTGGACTAGGACCAGGGAGACCCGAGTTCAAATCCCCATTCAGCCATAAAACTAGCTGGGTGACTCTGGGCCAGTCACTTCTCTCTCAGCCTAACCTACTTCACAGGGTTGTTATGAAAGAGAAACTCAAGTATGTAGTACACCGCTCTGGGCTCCTTGGAGGAAGAGTGGGATATAAATGTAAAATAACAACAACAACAACTTTTAGGTTCTATGGAAACTCTTGCTTGCTGTGTGTCATCCAGAATTCTTTTGAATGAAAATTTCACTAGAGAAACTGTACCACTATTTCACTTTTTGACAAATCTGTTCTACTTACACGTATCCTCCTGCCCAAGAACTTCACTACAGTTCTAGGTGGTTAACTTACAAATATACCTTACACCAACCGAGTCAAATTGCTTTTGAAATGCCACCATATCATTGATGATAAACTTTTACCATAATATTGTAGGAATTTTAATTTTTTAAAAATGCTAGAAGAAATTGCATGAACTAGCTAAATTTGAAGATTCATGTATGTAGAAAAATTTACAAAACTGTTTTACCTCCTCTCACGAAGCCATTGGTAGCTATTGCTGAAGTAGACAAGCCTGTGATGGTAGTTACAACAGTAGCCATTGCAATGATCAAGATCGAAAGTCCTGCAAGGAGAAAATTAATCCTATTATTTATAGCAATTGCAAATTTTCTAAACACAAATGTATATTACCTAAAGGTGGTTGCTGATTTCAACATCTCTTTATAGTGCAAGTTTCTTTCTAGGGATGTGCATGGAACCACGACAGGGAGGCTCGAAGGCGACGGGGGTGCTACTTTAAGAGTGGGGGAGGGTGCACTTACACTCCTGCCACTCTTCCCTCACTGGCATCCGTTTTTTAAGAAGCCCATCGGGGAGGCAGCGTACCTACCAGCTGCCCTCATTTTCTGGATATGACCGGAAATCTGACACACCTGCGCATGCCAGCGCATCGGAGACTGCCGCTCCGATGGGCTTTTTAAAAAACGGTCACCAGCGGGGGAAAGCGGTGGGAGGGGTAAGTGCACCCTCCCCTGCTCTTAAAGCTAGATACCCTCCGCCGTCGAACCGGCAGAACAATCAGTTCTTCAAACCGGTTCCATGCACATCCCTATTTCTTTCACTGTTTTGGCATGAACCAAGTACAAGATATCACCCATTCACGACCAGAAGCATGCACATTCAGAATACAGTTCTGCACCCAGGAGTGCATTTTCAAATAGAGGAAATACTTCATCTTTTCTGGACACCAAAGTAATTATTTTCTAAAAAGGAACAGGAAAAAGTTGCCTCCTGCCTATATATTGCTCTAGGAAGTCAACACAGGGCTAATCCTTTGAATTCCTTATCAGTTTCTACTGTTGAAATGACACCAAAACAAAAAATAAATCTTGCTCTTCAGAAGTATACAAGAGGCATAAAGCTACATGAATTGTGCCTTGGAAGCGATACAAGGCTCTTTGCTTTGTCAATATCATGGATGTAAATAACTGCACTTCTTTATTATTCAGATTCTCCATGACTGTTCATGACATACGATTTGTAACAGTCATCAATATGAAAGCAGTGCAAAAAAATGTACTTTGGGAGTAAATTTACCTATGCCAGCCTGTCCTACAATCCAGGACAATCGGATGAAGAGCATCACACCCCAGATATTCAACATACATCGTACCTACAATGCAATAAGAGCAAAGGACTTTCATATTATACTGGTTCAATTTTAGTATACACAGATTTTTAATCATCATGGCAATTGATAAAGCTATAGCAGAAATAAAGTCACAGGTAAGTTGCCTGCATAACATATTATGCACCAAGTCAAACAAAGCCCACCAGACATGTGGTGGTACTGCTGCCAGGTTCTATACAAATCCGTTTTCCCCTGTTAAGTTCATAGCCAAAATAGGGACTTTATCAATCCACTGCTGGAATACGGCTAATGAGCGACATTTGACTTGGCTGGTCACAAATGTTGCAGGCATGCTTTACAGACTACTTTAAAAATCAGCCCTATAAATTACTAGATACAAGAACCATGCTTTCCTTTATTTTCACATCAATGTTCTTATGGTATTAGGCAAAAGTTTCTATTTTGTGTAGGGAAAAAGATAGTTGATATGCTTGTGTCATTGGAAACTGGAAGTCAAGAATATGACTCCAGTTACTTAAGAAGGATGCAAACTATTGCTTTCATGTGTGGTAAACTCAATACACTTGCATGTTAGCATTCCAAAATGATGCTCTTTGCTCAAATAAGATGGCTTTGTACCACCAGATCTGTGATAACATCCAACATCCAGTGATATGGCAGCAGAAATTACTTTAACGACTACATCATCTGGGGGGAGGAAGTACCGGCAGCCCAGCCAGGGAGAGGGGGAAATGTGGCAATGCTTCCCTTCCCGATTGAGGAAATGGGGTGCCAGGCAGTAGTGGTGAGCACAGCAGAGACTGTGCGCCCTCCAGTAACAGATGTGTAGGGGCCCGGGGGTTAGTGTACACACACATCTTAGAGGGAAGCCTGGCCAAGGTTTGTTTTTGTTTTAAATAGAGGAGCAGGGAGTTCCCAAAAGCCTTAACGTAAGAGCAGCCCTGATGGATCAGACCTAAAACCTATCTAGTCTGGCATCCTATTTCCCACAGTGGCCCACCAGATGCCTCTGAGAAGTCTACAGGCAAGAGATGAGGGCATGCCCTTCTCTTGCTGTTGCTCCCCCTGCTGGTATTTAGAAGCATCTGGCCTCTGAGGCTGGAGGTGGTTTATGGCCATCAGCTAGTAACCACTGATAGACCTGTCCTTCATGAATTTGTCTAAGGCACCATTTTTAAAGCCATCCAAGCTAGTGGCCATCACCACATCCCATGGCAGAGAATTATATAGATGAATTATGTACTATGTGAAAAAGTACTTCCTTTATTTGGTCCTAATTTTCTTGGCTATCAGTTTCAGGAGATGATACTTGGTTCTATATTGTGAGAGAGGGAGAAAAACTGCTCTCTATCCACTTTCTCTACTCCATGCATAATTTTCTACACCTCTATCATGTCTCCTCATAGTTTTATACACCTCTTATCATGTATCCACTTTTCTAAACTAAAAAGCTCCAGATGCTGTAACCTTGCCTCATATGGAAGGTGCTCTAGGCTCCTGATCATCTTGGTTGCCCTCTTCTGCACCTTTTCCAGTTCTAAAATGTCCTTCTTAAGATACGGTGACCACAACTGCATGCAGTACTCCAAATGTGGCCACACCATAGATTTGTATAAGGGCATTATAATATTAGCATTGTTATTTTCAATCCCCTTCCAACTGATCCCTAGAATGGATCTGGCCTTTTTCACAGCTGCCAAGCACTGAGCCGACACTTTCAATGAGCTGTCCACCACAACACCAAGATCTCTCTCCTGGTCAGTTACTGACAGCTCAGATCCCATCAGTGTATATGTAAAGTTGGATTATTATTTTTTTGCCCCAATATGCATCACTTTACACTTGGAACTGCATTTTCCATTTTCTCACCCTCTCACCCAATTTGGAGAGATCCTTTTAGAGCTCCCCACAATCTGTTTTGGATTTCACTATCCTAACTAATTTCGTGTCATCCACAAATCTGGCCACTTTGCTGCTTACCATAACTTCTAGATCATTTATGAACAAGTTAAAGAGCACTGGTCCCAGTACAGAGCTCCCTAAGGTACCCTATATCCTACTTCCCTCCATTGTGAAAACTGTCAATTTATTCCTACCCTCTGTTTCCTGTCCTTCAACCAGTTACCAATCCACAACTGAACCTGTCCCCTTATCCCATGATTGCTAAGTTTACTAAAGAGCCTTTGATGAAGAACTTTGTCAAAAGTCTTTTGGAAGTTCCTTATGTATGTTCAGTTATTTCCATTGAATTTTACAGCAACACCTTCACCAACCTCAACATATCAGTTAAAACTCTAAACCATACAAGCTAATATCCGACTATGGGTGCTGATTACGTATTTATCGTGAACTGGCCTTTAGCAGTATATGTTTTTCACTATTAAGAGCCTTATAGCTCAAGCATGTTTCCTCAGATCCACAGGGTTAAATTGGATTTACTTCACAAGGAACTCTTTCTTTAGGATTGTAGCCTTACAGAATAATCCTATATATATCGTTACTTGCACATAAGTTCCACACTCAAGGGGGTTTAGTCCAAGTAAGCATATAAGCATGTCATAGCTTAATTTGCTAGAAAAATCCTGGGATAATGACACAAAGGAAACAACTGCAGCATCCATAAAGAAACGAAAATTTGTTTTTTTGACAAAGGCCTGGTTCACACATAATGCAAAACCAGGGATTCTGCCAGCCCGAGATTAGGAAGGAACCTGAAGTTGGCACTGCAGATGATCAGATATCTCAGTTTGCTGAGCCAGAGGTACACCCCCTGCCTCAGCCTCCCAGCAAGGCCCTGGATACTATTCCAATCTGTCTTGTGCTACCCTTCGACTGGGATATGCACGGAACCACGAAGGGTGTCTAGCTTTAAGGTCTAGCACTGGGGGGTGTCTAGCTTTAAGGGCGGGGGGTAGTACTTATCCCTCCTGCCGCTTTTCCCCCTCCGACGCTCCATTTCGTAGCAAAGCTTTTGGGGCAGCAGCTTTCCTCCCTTCTGCCCCTGCCCCCAGCGTTGGCGGGAAAAAGGGGAAGTTGTGTCCACGCATGCACCCGCTGTGGCGCGCCCGCTGCCGCTATGCGCGTGCCACACACGTCACATGCACACGCAACGTGTGATGTGTGCAGCAGGCACGCACGTGCCACAACGGGCGCATGCGTGGACACAACTTTCCCTTTTTCCTGCCAACGATGGGGGCAGGGACAGCAGGGAGGAACGCTGCCGCCCCAAAAACTTGCTACGAAGTGGAGCGCCAGAGGGGAAAAGCGGCGGGAGGGGTAAGTACTAACCCCCCACCCTTAAAGCTAGACACACACATACCCCGCCAGACCGGCCCCATTCCGAACCGGTTCAGAGGCCTCTAACATGGCCTCCGGACCAGTTCCATGCACATCCCTAAAACCTGCACTTCATCATCCACCTCGCAACCATTGGTCCCAAGTGCAAAAGGGGGTGGCTCACCAGGAACGAACCAATGGATCATGAAGAGTATGGGTTCAGACATAATGCATGTCTCAGTGGGAGCAGCACTTAGTTTGGCAAGTTAGCTTTAAATTTTGGATACAAATCTAGGTTTGATGCCCCAAGTGAACATCAGGTTCCTCCTCGGCATGGGTTCAGAAGAACCCGGGCAAGTTGACTACCAACTTTGCAAGTAGGTTCCATGTTATGTGCTAACCCGACCTATGAGTGTCCTGTCCTACTTTAGGATATGGTAGTAACAGAAGTAGTGGGAGATAAATGAAAACAATCTCGATATAAAAGATTTAGCTTTTCTGCATCTATTTGTGCATGGAGGAATGGCTTTTATTCCTTCTTTAAATAATCAATTTAATAGTCTTTAAAAAGACTGTATTTGCTTCAATATGTTTACAACATTAAGAGAACAGATAAAAGAGAAGTTTAACTTCATTTGGAAGGCTACAAAAAAATCATAGTACTACTCACCAATACACCCTTGATCCAGCCAAACTTGACAACCCCTTTACCATCAGCAGCATAGGTGTTAGTGGCTTCTCCAGTAGGAGTCCCTTCTTCTCCATTTGCATAGCCATCCTCAAATGGTTCCTGTAGCACAGTGAGAATCAAAACGGGCAGCAGTGAAGAGAAAGATACTGAGCCTGTGTACTTCAGGTTATAATCCTAAATACGATTACTAGCAAGTCACACTGAACTCCAATTTCAACATTACCTATATTCAAGTGATATAAGCTGAAGTAGTAATAGGGAAAAATATTTACATATCAGGCGGTATAAAAATGATAGATAGATAGATAGTTAAAAAGAGAAAAAGCCTGTTCACTATTTTCATTCACAACCTTGGCAACAGAAATTGGGCTCTATCAGTTGAGCTGTTAGTCTATAAAGTTTGAGAAACTATGCAAGATAGACAGGATGACTTCATTGCATCATACTTTTCAATTGCACTAGTTTGTAGTAACTGAACAGTGCTCACGTATTTTATATTCATTTAAATATCAAACTCTAGACTGAAGTGTCTCCAATATCAGGATTATGAAGTGAACTAGAAGCAATGTCTGCTTTTGTGGATCATTGGATCCCAAATACATACTTCAGAAAACTGTACAAACTTTGTTCTTCTTTACACAGAATTAAAAAGTCTGACTGGCAAAAGGTAGTTCCAAATGTGGCATAAAGTCATGATCTATAAACCAACCAGTGTGTTTTAATGAAAATGAGAACAAATCAATCAGCCTGATACAATTTCTCTCCACTGTGGAAAATGACTGCATTGACACAAGTCCTACCATGTCGTTCATTTCATCACAGTAGACAGATTTCTGTAAATACAGTCATGGGCATCTGTTCTGAACTTAGAAGCTTCTTCAATGGAAAAAAAAAGGATGACATTCTTAATATTCTTTTTCAAAGAAGGTAGCGACAGATCTTTGACATCCACCTTACAAATGTATAAATGACAACAGTCAAGCAGGGGGCGGGTGTGCTTTTACAAAATGTGTTAGATTAACAGAAACACATATTGTAGATACACAATTTGTCCCCCTCCTTGACTATTGCTAACTTCAGGAGTGAATTTTTTTTCACAAATTCCAAACTCCAATCCGGGAATTCAATACTAAGAACTCAAATGCTTTATCTAAATCAGTACTGCTACTGTCATATTAAGCCACCCTGTCAAAGAAAACCTTGAATTTCTCCTAGGCTAGTACACACACACAGATTTGTTGTGCATAAATACCATTACAGAATTAGAACTTAATAAACTATGGGTTCCAGAAACACCAATGATATAGTGCTTACTAAAATGTCATGGAAGAGGATAAAAATCTGAATACTGTACTGTACTGTAACTTGGAATAGATTAAGTGTTGGGGAGGCAAAAACATACTACATACATACATCTACTTACTAAAATAAAATCAATTTTAAAATAAAGTGCAACATTACTTTAGCATTACAAATCCAGGAAGTGCTCTTGTTTTGGTCAAACAACAAAAATGCGTTTGTCAATGTCTTTAACAAATCTAATGTAAGTCAGTAGGTTTAGCAAAGTTTTAGAAACAAGATTTTCTGAAGTGTCCAGATTGTTCCCACACAGGTAAGTGTTAGCTAGTATACTGTAGGTTTGTAAATTAAATTATCAGTCAACTGTTGACATGCTCAGATAAAAAAAGCTTTCATTGTTATGATGACTAATATTCATTTCATTGTAGTATCCTAACCTGTGTGTTTGGCTCTTTTATGAGAAAATGGAGTACACATAATCAAGAATGATGAGATATCAAATCAGCAAAGTATCATGGGTAACATGAATAAAAAGATATTGTATTTTGTATAAACTACTTTTGCATGACAAGCAGCTTCTCCATATTTGTACTTAAAAAGTTAGTCAGTTCACAAGTGAATGCTTTTCAAATAGTACTCAAAATTAAAACACTGAAGCATTATGCACATGTGGGTGTTACACATTCCACAATGATTAAACAACAGATAAACTACTTTTTTGTAATTTATCACTTACAATGTGCCTTTTGTGTACATATAGAGAATCATTTGGATATAAAAGCACTTTGCATTCAGTCAAAATAATTGCAGCATTTTCAACTACATATTAATATTAAATGACACAAACAGATACTAATCTCTACATTACTAACTAGTCAATTAGCAATAATATTTTTCTTAGTTATTAAATTTTCAGAACATTTTAGCAGGTTCTTTGTACATGCATTGCAAATCTTTGTTTTTGCCTCCCACACAAGAAATACCATGCAAACGTATTTAATTTCAAAAGGTGACCTCTGAAGCTCTTCAATTTCCTATTCATTTTGAATCTGCATAACTAATTGCATGCAATAAACCAGTAAAAGGTAGTCTAGCACACGGAAATGACTGGACTAGCAAGCCAGAGCTTGCCGGTTTGAATCCCTGCTGGTAAGTTTGGGAAACATATATGTCAGGCAGCAGTGATATAGGAAGATGCTGAAAGGCATCATCTCATACTGCGTGGGAGGAGGCAATGGTAACCCCCTCTTGTTTTCTACCAAAGACAAACCAGGAGTCAACACCAACAAGGGCATACTTCACCTTCATGACACAATAACTAAACTGTGACCTAAGTCCCCCATGCCAAGTCTTTCCTTAGTCATCGATTCATTCTCATTATATGGGTTTGGGCAAGCCACTAGGATCCAGACTTAAGCTAGTCATAACTAAGTACCATTAATTCCAATGGCTAACTTGGTCTGGATGCTGCCCACTATCATTTAGCCTCTGCCTCCACATCTGCATTATGGTGGTAACAATTCTGACCTACTTTGCAAAGCTGATGTAAGGATTACCAAGATAACACTATAATGTTAACTGTTATTTAAGTCAAAGAGATAAGATGAGTGACCACATCTAAGTTATCCTTCTCCAGACACAACTCCTCCATGCAGGTGTCCCTGTTACTACGGTATCTACCATCTGTCCTCCAGTTTGAGCAGCAATCCTGATCCTATCACACCTTGATATGTCAAGCAAGTATTACACAACCATCATAGTTCCTGCCAAAAATCCACTCAGTACACAAAGACAGGAGTTCATTCAGTCCACCAGGTAAACAGAAGAATCTTTTTCCTATGCTATATCTATCATAGCACAGGAAGATTAACCAACTGACTGAGCACACTACCATTTAGGAAATTTGAGAGAATATATAGTCTCTGCAAACTACCATATGAACAAAGCTACGATTTGACAAGAATTATAGCAGATCAGGGAAAGCATATTGATAGAATCCAACTGATTTTAAAAAAACCCTTTGCTTTAACATGTTCTTTTAGGAGCTCACCACATTCACTCGTGCTCCAAAATGGCAGGAAATTACATTTGCTAAGGATGCAGCCTTGACAGACAGGAAATATAGACATGGTATGGTATTCCATATTTGGTTACTTCCAGCTTTATCATTACTTGGAGCTAGATGGCTGGCAGTGACAGAATAGTGGACCTCATACTTGACTATACACATTGAGTCTATGCAACTAAATCTACCATGCATCTGAAGCTAGCATTACACATTGCAAGTACCCAACCAGTAACTAATACCATCCACACAGAAAAAACTCACTTGGACAGGCATGCCATAAGCAGCCCTATATACTTATTTCAAAAGAGGTTATTCACTCTTGGTCTAGTTTTAGCTAGAAGAGGGGAAAGAAAGGACTGGCAAACTATTATAATTATGCTAGTTTTAAAAGTTGTACTTTTTCACTTTATGTAGATCAGGTCAGACTTGCAATAACTTACTCATCAAGAAACTGTTGACTTTCATTAGATCCATAGTAGGTAGGGCAGACTTAAATTGATGTTTATCATAGGTTTTGATTTCCCATGTTTCTGTTTGTCAACATACTGCTATCCATTCTATGTGACCCAAGTACACAGGTAAATATGCACCTCTCACACTGTTTACCAAAAAATGGTATTTGAAGGTAGTTAGAGGTTTTCTTTTTCCAGGCAAACAGCTTTCTAGACAGACAGTTCAAGTTGACACAAAACAAGTTGCCGCAAGACACTCATCTCCAACTAAGTTGAAACAGGTTTTTGTATTCAACAAGGTTTCATTAGACTGATTTCTTTAAGTTATATCACCTTGTATAGACTTTTCCACTTAATTCTCAATTACCTGTGAGTTATAGTATGCTGCCCTGTAAACTTTACCTCTTGGGAGAAAAGGAGCTGGGCCGGGTGTGTGTGTGTGTGGGGGGGGGGTGTTCCTTTGAGAAAACACTAAGATGGGTATGGTTAAACAGCTCATCTGTTTCCCCCTTTCCTCCACACAACCTAAAGTCAACCATCACTGTTTTATATTATAAGTTAAACCATGGGTGGAGGGGAGAGAGGGGAACGGGGGAAACATGGAACTGCAATTAACATGGCGCTCCATCCTCTCTCAAGGTAACCTTATGAACCCTCAACATGGAGACACCTAGGTATGCCACTTTCCGACTGTATCATCTTTAAGTCTGCATTATTCCATTTGACTTGCAATGGACTAAATCTATATCTAGAACTAAATTGTTAGTTTATTTAGATAGCATCTGATCTTTTAGTGCTAAAAATGGTTTTGTTTTCATTGTAAACTGCCCTGAGCCATTTTGGAAGGGAGGTATAAAAATCGAATGAATGAATGAATGAATGAATTATAGTCTGCTTTGCTGACAGGCCTGCACAAATGTGAGTTCTCTCACTCTCTCTTCTCAAGAAACTCAAGAATCTCCTTAAACAAGAACTGCTGGCATTCAGCGGCCTTACTAACATAATTCAAACCTATGGGGGGGGGGTTCATATGAGGCTCCTTAAGTTGAAGATCTCACACTACCGTAAGTTTCTTTGATTTAGGGGTATCTATTTCATTTATCAAAGAATGTTTATCTAAATTCCAATATAATACCCTACATAGTAGCACATTCTACAGCCAGGAAAATCCAAGTCTTTGGCAAGCTATTTTTCTACCTATTTACTTTTTATTCAATTAAAAAAATCCACACATATACCACCTTTAACCAAGGGTCCTAGTAAATATCCAGTATCTTTTACTGGAGGCTCCAGTAAATATCCTAAATATCCAGTATTTAATTTCCCTAAACATTATTACTCATCGAACCTATCTCATTATTCCTTCCCACACAAGGCACAAGACTGATGCTACTAGACTCACTTGCTCTGCCATTTGGGGCACTTCAATGTCCCCCCTCAAACTTAGCCACTTAATCATTTTCTTTCTTCTGCTTGGAAGAGAAGCTGTAGCTGGAAGCATTCCAAAAGTGACAGGTCATTCTGGGAAGGAGTTTTCCCATGGTGCCTTCAGGCCACTGTAAGACTGCAATGGACTATAGGAAATGGCCCTCTGATTACATCTGAGCAGAAACTGAGAGACTGGGACAGACCAAATTAGAAGGATAAAAGAGACAAAAGCAAAAGAAAGGCAAGCTCTTTCCCCGTATACGCTGATAAGAAGTCTCAACTGGTAGTCAAACTTTTCACCTTATTTCCTCCCTACTGTTATCGAAATTGGGCAATTAATGCCAGAAAGCATGATGTGCTCCCCTTCCCATCTCTATTCAGGTGACTGCTCTCAATAATCTCTTTGTGAAACATTTCTTTTATTTAAAGAGCATGTAGAGGAAATCACACCAAACATAACTTAATCAATACTGTATATTCATGCCTTATTTGGTTCAAGAATTTCAAAACACTGAAAGTTCCCTAAAGAAACACCTTATCAGTTTCTCCTCAATCATGCCTTAGCGTATGCTTTTGCCTATAACTCCCTCTCTCTCTCTCTCTCTCACACACACACACACCAAAGGTGGCATCGATCTCTTACATCATGTACTTTTTCAAACCTGCACCTGTGCATTTGCACCCTGCCATCAGACGCTGCACCCCACACTGCATGCGTGCACCTCATCACTCATCTCATGCTTGAGCCAATCAGAGAGAAAGACCTCAGCTAGATCAGGTAGTATAAAAACGGCTTTGCTCTCTCTTATTTTTACCCTCCAATTCTTTGTCCCCCTTCCCAGCACTATAATCTGGTGAACATACTTTGGGATTAACCCTGGTTTTTTCACTTTCTGTACCCTGTTATCCATCAATAAAGCAACCCTTTGTTTTCATGGCATGTGTCTACTATTTTGTCCTTTCTGTGTCCACGCCACAGCCTACTTTCCCGAAGTACTTTAAGGTTAATATAGCTGTTGGCTGGTCTACATTCATTTGAAGTTAATTTTCCCCACTTTGAGCAAAGCATAGCCTGAGGGTGGTAACTACACTGTTCAGACAATACTCACCTCCCAAAACCATACTACACACATGTACTTCAAAGAGAATCTTGGGCTCATTCTCCCTCACAATATGTAGAACATCATGCCTTCACCAAAGGACACTTTAGGATGTCCTTGACTCATCTCTTCCAGCATTTGAACCCTGGGGTCAGAGAGATCTCATAGTCACAAACATGTTATCTCCTAGCTACCTACTATGCATGGTCCCAACTTCACCACAACTGCTCCCAATCTTATCATGTATAGAGATTTGAAGAGTGCATGTGTGGGGAGAACTAGTATCTGAAAACGTCATCATGGCTCTTGGCTATTTCTCATGTTTCTGCTTGTCAGCTATTCCAATGTTTCTATGACCTAACTTCATTATCCCCAGGCACTCAGGTATTTAAATATGCCCCTCACTCAAGCCATTTACAGAAAAATGGCTTTTGAAAGCAATTGAGTCTTAACAACAGCAGATAACACTTCTCAATACCTTATCTACAACATGTCACTCTCCGTGTTTCTAGTTGAACATTAAACTTACTTCTACCACATTTCCTGCAAGTCTAATGATGCCATCAGTAAAACTGGTAAGATATGTACTCTTCATTACTCTGTTAAAACAAACTGCTTAATTCCTCAGATTTAATGTTGAACTTTCTTTGAGTCATGAATTTGCCCTGATACTCCTGAGATAACATACCCAATTCACACTCAAAATTCAACAATCATTTCAAATGAAAAGGTGTGACAACTGAATGCATACTAAGTCATTTGGGGAGGAAAAGTAGAGAGATTCATCACTTCACCTTTGTTCAATGCATTTATATATCTTCTTAATCATAACTTGCATTACAACTAAACTTTGCCATAGTAATTACGCTATGGCAAAGTGAAGGCGCACAGTAACCGAGGATACAAATCTGCTATCAATTCCTGAATATAAAGCCAGCCAGTTTAACCTACATATAACACCATCAAAATAATTCTAGCACACCAACTTTCAAAATGGGATCCCCTATCATTCTCAAATGCAACAATACTTTAAGTGTTTTTATATTGTCAAAGTTTGTGCATTTTTTAAAAAGTTTACAAGATATGCTTTACCAAGTATCTCGGAATTGCAGGGGTTCCCAATTTGTGGTACTCCAGATGTTGCTGAACTCCCATCATCCCCAGCTACAATTTATTGTGGCTGGGGATGATGGAAGCTGTAGTTCAGCAACATCTGGAGCACCACAGATTGGGAAAGCCTGCAATAAGCTATACTGAAAGTACTTGGTTCATTCAATTTAGCTTGATTTAGAATTAGCAACTGGACCACATAAAGCTGTTTGCATGACAGCCATAGATTAATGTGGTCTGTCATAAGTTTATCCCAATGTCAAAAGGTGCTTAAACAGGGAAAGGTCACTGAAAGACACAGAGGCTGTTCTCACAAGCAGCAGGAACCGGGCTAAGAGAGCCCAGCCTGGTTCCTGCTGCTTGTGTGCAGCAACAGGAACCACATGGCTCCCAGTGGTGGCTTGGTGGCAACCCCGCTTACGGAGCCCGCCACTTAACCTGGGTTTTGGGCACAAGAGCACCTGAAAACCAGATTAAAAGATTGTGTGTCGCCGTGGTGAGGCTCCACATCACAGTGACTCATGAGTAGCCTCCCAGTGTCGGGAGATCTCCAGCATGCCCCATGCAGGTCATTTTGGGACTTCCGGGGGGTGGGAGGCTACATCACGGAGCCGGAAATCGTCTGGGTGTCCGATCCAGCCACCCAGGGTGGGCTAGCCAAGTGTCTGCGGGGAAAGCAGTTCAAATCCACTCTGCACACTAAGTCCCTTTAGGCAGTGTGGAGAGACTTACACAATGCACTGAACAACAAGGTACACCAGGGGCAGGCAAACTTGGCTCTCCAGCGGTTGTTGAACTACAACAATAAATTGTGGCTAGCGGTGATGGGAGTTGTAGCTGGACATCCAAGGTCGCCTATCCCTGAGCTCTGCCACAAAGCTACAGTGATAGATACTGCAGCTCCATAATGTGGTTTCAGTTGTCAAGTACATTGTGAGAATCTTTCCCAGCTCAAGGCCTGAGACAAGCACCTTGGACAGCTTTTCAATTTGACATTTGGGATGGTCACCTGCAGAAAATTGTGTGCTGCGAGTCCCATGAAACAAAGTTCTAACAGGGATACAGAGATAAAGAGGGATCTGTTCGCTACAGCTCCCACTGAATTACATAGGAAGAAATCAGACTGCAACTTGGGACATGGTTGTAAAAAGGGGTAGATAAAAATCTGGTCCCTGCCCTAGAAAGCCAATTTGATTATATACATACATACATACATACAAGTGAGCAGTTACTTTCTGAGGGAAAGCAGAGCAGTTTTCATGGGGACAGAAAAATCACCATATATTGACATTAAGTAAAGCATGAGAGATATCTATTAGCTAAGATACTAATATTCTCAGTTTTCATAAAGTCATAAAAGCCCTTAATTTATCCCAAGCCAATATTGTACCACTTCTTATATAAACAAAGAACATGTCCTGATGCACTGATAGCTTAACTTATTGCTCATCCATTCCCTGGAAGGACAGAAACAAACAACAACAACAAATAATAAGGAAAATGTTAGAACAGCTATTGCATCAGGAGGGAGTTGTTGTTGCAAATGGATTGGAGCAAAATGCAAAACCCTGGAGGAAGAGCAGGATATAAATGTTAAAAAAATAAAAATAAAGTAAGATGGTCCCCTGGCCCAAAAGGTTCACAATTTTAAAAGAAACGTGAGGTAAACACAAGCTAGAGCCCTTGGAGGGATGATGTGCTAGGGTTGGTTAAGGACAGTTGCTCTCCCCCTGCTAAATGTAAGAGAATTGCCACTTTTTAAAAGGTGCCTCTTTGCTCAATAATTATTAAAGCCTAACCTGCCAAGGTAAGCAAGGAGGCAATATTCTAACATGAAGGCCGTAATCCTATAACTCATTTAGGAGAGCCAGTGTGGTGTGGTGTAGTGTTAAGAGTGCTGGACTAGGACTGTGGAGACCCAAGTTCAATTTCCTGTTCAGCCAGGCAACTCACTGGGTGACTGGGCAGTCACTTATCTCTCATCCTAACCTACCTCACAGGCTTGTTGTGAGGTCGATAAATATAAAGCCATGTACACTGCTTGGAGGAAGAGTGAGATATAAATTTACAATAAAATAAAATGTACTTGGGAATAAGTCTTGTTGAAGTAGAGGGATGCATGCTTCTAAGTAAACATGTAAAGGTTTGAGCTGCTGGGTAACATTCTTCTCACTTAAATAAAGCTAGAGCAAACAGCTCTCTGAACTTTGTTAAGATATTGAAATATCTCTGTTGAAGACTGGGGCAGGTGTTAAATCTTACATGCATGTGGGGTAAACAAGTATAGTATTGTGCAGTACAATTTTTTTCCTATCACTGATTAGACTTGCTTTGTCAAGCTAATCAAACTAAAGCATGAGCAAGTTTAGAGAATGCTAAAGTTTAGAGATTTAGAGAACATTAAAGTTTCTCCACACATCAAGTATAAAACATGTCATAAAGGGATTCTAGTTGCATCAGAGGACATTGACCCAGGACAGTTTTCCAGTCCTTGATACCAACAGCAAAGTAAATTACAAGATATGTTACTATTGTTTATATTTATTTATTTATTTCTTACATTTTTTTAATATCGCTCTTCCTCCAAGGAGCCCATAGCGGTGTACTACATACTTAAGTTTCTCCTCACAACAACCCTGTGAAGTAGGTTAGGTTGAGAGAGAAGTGACTGGCCCAGAGCCACACAGCTAGTTTCATGGCTGAATGGGGATTTGAAGCTGGGTCTCCCCAGTCCTAGTCCAGCACTCTAACCACTATACCACACTGGCTGGTTGCAGGTGTAGACACATCACGGCATCTAAATATCATTTCCAAGGCCTCCATTGCAACCCTACCGAGTGCTAGTCTGTGGCATATTTCTTGAGTGCTGGATCCTTTATGGTTGACAGTCAATCCTAAAACGCAGAAGCTATCCATCACTTCAAAGTACCATTACACCACGCTTGTTCACAACAATTTGAAGAGGTGAATGTCCAGGTACCTCACACAATTCTTACATTCAATTATAGATATTTAAAACTTGCAATTTGATGGTTAACTTGGATAAGGAGCAAAAGTCCATATGTATTTAGCATGTAAGCATAAGTTAATACACGAGTTCACTAAGCTATCTATCCTGTTACCAATAGCATATTTGAAGATGCAATTAACTCTGTTTGGAAATCTGAACCAATTACTGAGATTAAAAAATACCTTCAATATCTTCTCTTTTACCTCAATATAGGAAGCTACTTATAGTTAAGTGGCAGATGAACAACATATGTCTTCCAAGCAACAGGAATCCCTTGTTAAAGACTGATGTCATCATGTGCCTGCAGGTAGGTATGTAGAGTAGATGACAGGTCTGACTTTAATAAAAGCTGATTAAAGACTGATGTCATCATGTGCCTGCAGGTAGGTATGTAGAGTAGATGACAGGTCTGACTTTAAAAGCTGAAGTCCATTGTTTTGTCTTTTGTTTTAACAGTACATGGTAAACTGCACTGAATGCCTTAGCAAAATGATAGTGTGTGGATGCAGTAAACACCACTACTTAAAATATGGGAATTATTAACAAACAGATGCTTCTTACAAATATAGCAGCCATTCCTCCTATGTGGAAAAGTCGTGGTTTTCTATGAGACAGAGGTTTGAAAGGACTTCAAAAACCCTTCCAAGTTTCAAAGTGTGCAGAAAAGTGTTGGACTTCCTAATGTACTTAAGCATGAATAAGCCTCCAAAGACTTAAAACTTAAGAAGCCACAGCTGCCCAATCTGGGTTACACCTTTTCTTACAATATGGCAAGTGAAGCAAGGTTTTAATTCTGATCTACAATTAAAAGCCAGGAAAATTAAGATGGTTGGACACAAGTATTATTATCTTGTATGTCAGTCAGTAGCAAAGCTCTTTTAAAACAAAGTCAAGCCGCTATTGCCTAATAAATCATAACTGTTCATAACTTGAACACAGGCATCTATTAGGATCAAAGTCTTATTGCTTTATTACACTAACACTGGTAGAGATAAGCTAAAACCATTGCCAAACATTAAAAAGGGCAAGTTCTAAAAAGCAGCATGGAATGTTTTGTATTTTAAATCAAAATACCTTGAGTGAAAATTCTACAGAGAAATAATCCCATCACATTAAAAAAGCATTCATAAGTCTGACCTCACAAAAGATTTCTATGTCTCTTAAGACAGGTTATATAATTCATTTATGAATCTGAGAAGGCCCACAGAAGCCTGTGCATCTACGCGAGACAGCAGTTGCACATGTAAGTTTACAAAGAATACAGCAGTCCATGAAGAGAGAAAGATGCAAAGAGGCCTTTAAAATCAATCCAAGCACTAGAAGAACATGCAAGTTGAACACTTCACATAAACATGGTTAACAGCCTTATGTCATTCAGTAATCTTAGTACACAGATGCGGGTGAACTGCCATACAAAACATGGACATATGTTCAAAAAGCAGACACAAATTTCCTGAGTCTTATCTCAAGGTGACCTTTTGTTATTCCATATGCCAAAGCATTGGGGTGTCTCTTGCAAGCACAGGCTTGTTTTGTGTTCATCCAGCTGACTCCATGTATGAAGTTTCTGAGGGTTTAAAATGAACTGGGAGTAGCAGGGAGACAGCCTCAAGATGTGATCAGCCATCTTTCTTGCAGTTGCCCACTTTTGAGAAATCTAAAGAGGAAACAATTTGCCATGTTTTTCTTCTACAGATTTTCAGCTGCAAGTGCTCCAAATTACTTTTAAAGCACATGACCTGTGTCTGAATGTATGGAACAACACAGAAAGTGCAAGGAAGTTCCAAAGAGAATGAACACTTTCAATATGCATCTGAAGAGGTCACTCTTGTAAGAAAGAATATGGGACAAATTTAACAGTTTCTAGTTAAGCTAATCAAGTGCTGCCTGTCATTTATCTGGTTAAATACTACAAGCAAAGCACTGCACTACCTCAGCCTCTAGTCCTTTTGCACATGCAAAATAGGGAGGGGGTGTGTGTGTACTGTCAGATGCCTCTTGCTTTAAGAAGCATGCATTTATTTCTACTCAACTTCACCTGGATGCAGATCTACAGAGCATCATATAACAAAATAAGCTATTTGGTAAGGCCATGCAATAGGGAGATTGGACTGAAACCTGCCTGCCAAGGATCCTTGGGCCAATGGGAGAATGGGATAGGATTCCTGTGTTCCTCTGATTTCTGCAATTTATGCCTATGCACTTGAATACAGCATCAGAACAAGTTACTCTGGTGTGCTCGGCATTTTGCAAAGCTGCTCTTTCTTCACCACACTTAGTGTGTGCAGGCATTACCTTCTCTCCCAAGCGCGCGAAAAAAAATTGTGCATAGGGAAAAGTACGGAGCAACCTCACCGCTACTCACCTTGTCGGGATCATCGTGCAGCTCAGCGAGGCTGGGCCGGATGAGTTTCTCGAGACCAGCGGCTGTCTGCCGGTAATAGTCTATCCTTGGCACGGCATCAATGGTGTTGTGGCCGAAGGTGCGCAGGTAGTAGGTGTTGGTGTGAGTGTCGTAATAGTAATGATGGTGCCCCCCAGAGCCGGAATGCAGACTCCCCTCGCTCAGCACCGTGTCGCCCCCGTTTTGGAAGCTGACATTGCAGCCTTCGAAGCCTCCACCGCCGAGCTCGCCGGAGCTCTCGTCTCCAGCCGAGGGGTCCACGAAGTTCACCCGGAATCGGCCTTTGGCTTCCTCGCTGCCTTTACCAGACCCATCCCCGGGGGCTTTGGGGGGCGCTTCCGTCGTCCTCGCCTCCTCCTCGGCGGCAGCTCGATTGGAGTTCTCCGTCACCAGGTCGACCTGAAAGCGGCTCTGGCTCGGCGTGGGGCCCAGCGGTCTGCACAAACCATCCCCTGCAGCCGAGGCGGGAGCCAGCCCTGTGCCGGGCTCCGTTGGAGAGCCATCGCCTCCGCCAGCAGGAGCATCCCCGTCACTCGCCGGCAGACGAGGCGCTTCCTCAGTGCCGGCTGTACCGCCGGCTCCTCCTCCTCCCCTCGCTGGGGCTTTCAGCCTCGGAGAGCCGGAGCGAGGTGGCGGAGGCGGCGTGTGAGGAGGCTGCGGCTGCGGCGGCTTCCCCTCCATGGCTCCTCCTTACACGGCGACGGCAGCGCGGCGGGCCGGATGAGGAGCAAGTTCTTCTACCGCAACTCCTCCGTGGAGTGCTGTCCCTTCCTCCTTAGCCAGGCAGCGGCTGCTCCGGGCGCTTTAAACTGCAAAGCGTCACCCCGCCACTGGGCTCTACTATACCGCAACAGAGAGACTCAACGCAACACGCCGCGCCTCCTGGGCGGGCGGGCGAGCAGGCAGGCAGCCGCCCTGCCCCTCCCCGCCCTTCTTTTTCCCTCCGCCCCTGCCCTTGCAGCCGCGGCCGCGCCAGGTGATGATGATGCGCTCGCCAGGCAGCGCGGCTGCTCTTCTTTCTGTATTCTCCTTCGCCTGCTGCAGCAGCTGAAGCGAGAAACCCTGCTCCCTCTCGGGCCCTGAAACGGCCGCGGCCAAGCGAAGACGCCGCCTCCGGCAGAGGGAGAAGGCAAGCAGGCAGGCTCTGTCGCCTGCCCTGGACACGCTACGCTCTGCCTCACTGAAGAAGCCTCTTCCTCCCAGCCCGTCTTCTCGCCTCCTCCACCCCAGAGCCACGAGGCGGCTGCGGCGCTTTTCTTCCTCCGCGCCAGTCTGTGGCCACGCACACTCGGGCCGCCAACGTCACAAGCCTCCCTCGGCTCACGGCCGCCTCGTCGCCACCTTGAACGCGGCGGCAGCAGTTCGCGGGAAAGATCCGAGAGGCAACTGGCCGAGCCCGCCCTCTCCACGCGCCCTTCTTGCGCGATTGACACATACGCACGCGCTCCCTTTTCCTTACGCTTCTTCCTTTCTTGTCTGAAGAGCCGCCGCCGCCCCCCCCAAAAAGCCGCCCCCCCAAAAAACTACTGAAGCTCTTATCTGCCGTGCGGGAGCCTTTCTTCTTCCGTTTTCATGCAAACACCCGTCCCTCTCCAGCAAGACGTATCAACCCGCGGCAAACCCTCCCTGATCTAGCTGCACACACTGATAGAAGCGAAGCCACGCAGGAAGACGAGCCAAACGGCGAAAGAGAGCGGGCCGGCTTCAGCCAATCGCCCAGCAGCAGCGCGGCTTGGGGACGGGTCTTTAAAGCATCCGCTGAGAGCAGGGAGGGAACTGAACCCGGCGGGGGGAGCGGCTTCATTCAGGCTGTGCTGCTTTGCTTCCTCTCTCTAGTTGCTATCTCCGTGCGCGGCTGGCTGGCTTGTCCTTTTTAAGGCTGTGCTTGTTTCCCGTGGTCACCGGGAGCTACCCACATCTGGCTTTCCGGGTGCCAAGCGCTGCGGGCTCTTCCCTGCAGCGGCGGCCCAGCCAGCGCTGTCCCGCAGCTGCAGCCTGGCTGCTCTCAAGAGGGTAGGATCCGGCTACGCCGCTCTGCTGCATCCGCCTCCTCACAGCAAACGAGGTTTAAGACTCATGGCCGGGAGGCTGTTGTAATATCTGGCGCTCGTCCTGTAACGGGGATGGGACCCTTCCTGCTTTCGGGGGCACATGGCCAGCCCCGGCCCGGTCTGCTACGCAAGTTATCAGGCCGAGAAGAACTGCCCTTCGAGGAAGGGAAGGCCGTCAGCCTATCCCGACCGAGGAGATATGTGGGAGTGACTAAAGCTGCTACCATAACCCTAAATACAGTTTACTTAGGAGTAAATCCCGACGAAACACCACGGTCTTGCTCATGAGTAATAGGATCCAGTTGCAAGTCCTGGGAAGTTTCTGGAGCTCTCTTAAGCCGAGTTCAGACGTTATGCTGTACAAGTATACAGATTTATCTATGAATGACTGTTCATTTTAAAAGTGAACCTAGATATAGCTCCTTCAAATGCATGGTACAGATAGGAAGTGTACTTCTGTACCTGCGTTCAATATCACATCTGAATTATTCTTTCTGTGTAAAGATCTGTACCTGTGTACATTGTACACTCATTTGAATGTTGAACATAATGTGTGAATAGGCCTAGTGTTTGCACTTTGAATTGGGTCTGAGTTCCGAAAAATGCTTTTCAGGGATTCCTCGCTTAGATTTTTATTACTTTATTATTAATATTTATTTAAAATATCCTACCCTTATGGCATACTCAAGATAATTCATATTTAAAAGCAGTTAAACAGTTGTTCACACAGAAAAATACAAGCCAACAAATAAAAAGCACTAATAAAACAGAAGCCACATAGAGGTAAAGTGTGCCGTCAAGTCAATTTTTGCTCCTGGCGCCCACAGAGCCTTGTGGTTTTCTTTGGTAGAATACAGGAGGGGTTTACCATTGCCATCTCCTGTGCAGTATGAGATGATGCCTTTCAGCATCTTCCTATATCGCTGCTGCCCAATACAGTACCGGGGGGATTCGAACCGGCAACCTTCTTGTTAGTCAAGCCTAAACCCAGATAACTTCTCGGGGCGGGGGGGACCCTTGCTCATAGCTACTGATATTTTGTCCTGCAATATGCAGCCACAGAGGGGTAGGGATGTGCACGGAACTGGCCGGCTTGGTTCAAATTGGGACCGGATTTGAACCACCCCCAGGTGCCTTGGTTTAGGCTTGAACAAGCCTGGGCCCGCTCTGGCCATCAAACCGGCTCAAGGGCTATACTTGTAGAGGGGATTCCAGCAAAGAGTCCCCTTTACAAGTAAAGGGCTAAAGTATGAGGGTGGTGGTGAGGGGAAAGTTCCCCCCTTACTTTCCAAAACATGCCACTGCACGGCAGGATGGGTGCAGTGGTGGCCGCAGCAGCTGCGGGGAGGGCGGAAAGGGCTGCATTGGGGTGAGGGGAAAGGGGGGGTGGCTGCGGGGAAAGGGCAGCAAGAGCTTCTTCCAGCTCCCCACCTGCCTCCCAAATGATAGCACAGGCTGGTGTGCAGCCCGTTTGGGTCCTTCCTGTGCATGTGTGCTCAGACCGGCCCATGTTGTCATTTGCGAGGAAGTTGGGGAGCTTGAAGGAGCTCTCGCCACCCCTATCCCGCCACACAGTGGTCTGTTTTGGAAGGCACCACCACCACAGCCCTTTCTGCCACCGCTGCATGTTTTGGATGGTAAAAAGGGGAACATTCCCCTCCACCCACCACAGCCCTTTACTTCTAAAGGGGAATCCTTGCCAGATTCCCCCTTTCAAGTATGGCCCTCGAGTCAGCTTGCAAACGGGGCTTGGTTCACCTTCAGCTTGAGGGCGAGCCTTTGAGCCCAGCTGGCTCAAGGGCAAACTGACTTGAGGGTGAGCCATCCCTGCACATCCCTAAAGAGGGGATCATTGGGTGTCTTGCAGGGTGTATCCTCAGCCAGGGCAACAGTAAGGCCAAAGAGATCAGTGCAGTTGCAGTTATGAGAATAGGCTGGTTCAGATGATAGTTCTCCAGACCACATGATTAAAAGGAGGATGAGCTGACAGCAGACCTGTTGTGATGTTTTTCAAAGATCTTCCAACACCGTCCTGGCATGTTCCCTTATTTGGTTGGGGGGGGGGGTGGAATAATTCAAATTACTGCTTTACATGTGACCCAAATACTGGCCAAATATTTAATAAATGGGCATGCTCTTGACATCTCCCTCTTTTAATTATGGGGCTGAAAACATATTATCCAACTGACCCATTATTATTAATGTTGTGTCTAGGTTTTTTTAATCTTGGAGATCCACTATTTAAGTGTAGGTCTGTATGAGTAGAGAGGGCAATAGAGATAGCTTGTTAGATAATTATAACACAATTGTTAGATTACATTGCCAGTGTGTATTTTGTCAATAATTGTCAATTTAAATTAGTCAGCTATTTGTCTACTGCTAGTAATTATTCGGTCAGCTAACATAAATAACAAGCTTTTTCACATATATTGTTCTAATAGTCCAAAGCACTTTAATAGCCTGATCCTGACACTTGTTGCACTAGTGACTAAAGGCTTTGCTTGGAATAATCAGGGGACCAGTTCAGCCATACAGATTGCTGCCTAGGGCAACACAATTCAAAGTTCACCCGCCCTGCCAAAACCAGCATGCAATTCAGTTCTTATGCTGCTTCCAGCATGACCAGCTTTCCTGCAGAAATCAAGAATGTGCCCCCAAGTTATTTATGACCTCTAGACTGTTGTAGTAGCAGTAATAGATTGCCCATCTTAAGTTAGTTGTCAAAAAGCCTTGAGCTAGCCCATCTTCTGCAAGATTCCCATCGTCCACTGCGTACATCAGGGAAGGCTCGTCTGTGGCTACCTTCATGTCGTCTGGTGGCCACCAAGGGACAGGCCTTCTCTGTTGTCACCCGGAGACTTTGGAATGCGCTTCCCGTGGGAATAAGCGTTTCCCCATCTGTGACCGCTTTTAAAAAGTGTCTAAAGACGTATCTTTTTACCCAGGCCTTTTAGCTTTTTAACTTAGTAACTTTTTTAATTTTGGATTATTTATTGATTTGTTTTAAGCTGTTTTTAATATTTAATTGATTTTCATGTTTTGTTTTTATTTGTTGTGAACCGCCCTGAGACCTTGGGTTGGGGCGGTATAAAATGCACTAAAAACAAACAAACAAACAAATGGATTCACCCATCAACAAAATTTCCCAAGTTATGATGTTATGCCCATGTTATTTAGGTTTTGCTTAAACACTACAGAGTGATTTACATTTGCTGGTATGGTATTGGTATGCCAGTCTTCATACTATGTGTAATCAAGTACAGTTGTCCCTCACCAGCCTTGAGGGTTGTGTTCCTGGAAATCCTCACGGTTAGCAGATTCGTGATTGGAGAGCCATTTGTTTCAATGGCAAATGGGGTTAAGGAAATCATTTATTTATTTTATTTATTATTTTATTTATTATTACATTTGTACACCGCCCCAAACTTTCGTCTCTGGGCGGTTAACAATAGTATAAAACAAGTTAAAATACATACAGAAACCTAAAACGCCTAAACAATTTAAAAATCAACCATGAATTAAAACCTTAAAATTTAAAGAACAGAAAAAGCTTGGGTGGAGAGGTGGGTTTTCAGATGCTTTCTAAAAATTGTCAGAGATGGGGAGGATCGTATCTCAGCAGGGAGCACATTCCACAGTCTCAGGGCACCAACCGAGAAAGCCCGTCCCCGTGTGGCCACCAGCCGAGCTGGAGGCAACTGGAGACGGACCTCTCTGGATGACCTCAATGGGCGGTGGGGATCATAATGAAGAATACGTTCTCTTAGATACCCAGGGACTAAGCCATTTAGGGCTTTATAAGTTATGACAAGCACTTTGTATTTTGCCCAGAAACCTATCGGCAGCCAGTGTAACTCTATCAACAAAGGAGAGATGTGGTCTCTCCGAGATGACCCAGAGACCAACCTGGCCGCCGTGTTCTGTACCAACTGAAGCTTCCAGACTACGTACAAAGGCAGCCCCACATAGAGTGCATTGCGGACGTCAAGTCTGGAGGTTACCAACATATGTACCACTGTTTTGAGGTCATTCATCTCAAGAAACGGACGCAGCTGGCGTATCAGCCGAAGCTGATAGAAAGCACCCCTGGCCACCGCCTCAACCTGAGAAACCAGGGAGAGGTGTGGGTCCAGAAGTACTTCCAGACTGCGAACCTGTTCCTTTTGGGGAAGTGTGAACCCATCCAGAACGGGGAGATCAAAATCGTCTCTAGAGTTCTGACCTCGCACAATAAGTACCTCCATCTTATCTGGATTCAGTTTCAGTTTATTCTCCCTCATCCAGCCCATTACTGCTTTGAGGCAGGCATTTAGGGAAGTTATGCCATCCCCTGAAGAAGCTGACATGGAGAAGTGGATTTGGGTGTCATCAGCATACTCATAACACCCCGCTCCAAATACCCTGATGATCTCTCCCAGAGGTTTCATGTATATGTTAAAAAGCACTGGAGAGAGTATGGAGCCTTGAGGGACACCATACTTAAGGAAAAATTTTGAAGAGCAACAGTCTCCAATCAACACCATCTGGAATCTGTCTGAGAGGTAGGAACGGAACCACTGTAAAACAGTGCCCCCCACCCCCCAGCACCCTCAGATGTTCCAGACGGATACTGTGGTCTATAGTATCGAAAGCCGCCAAGAGATCCAAAAGGACCAACAGAGTCACACTCCCTCTGTCAATTCCCAATTGGAGATCATCCATCAAGCCGACCAAGGCAGTCTCCACCCCATAGCCCGCCCAAAAACCAGTTTGAAATGGGTCTAGATAATCAGTTTCCTCCAAGACCGCCTGGAGCTGAGAGGCCACCACCTTCTCAATTACCTTGCCCAGCCATGGGAGGTTGGAAACAGGCCTATAGTTGCTCAACTCTGAGGGATCTAATGCAGGCTTCTTAAGAAGAGGTCTAATAATTGCCTCCTTAAGACAAGGAGGCATCCCGCCCTCCCTCAGAGAAGCATTTATTATTTCTACCAGGTCTCCTACAATAGCCTCCCTGCTAGATAGAACAAGCCATGTTGGACAAGGGTCAAGAGAACAAGTGGTAGGCCTCACCGCTCCAAGCAACTTGTCCACGTCCTCAGGAGTCACAAACTGAAACCGATCCAGTCAAACCACATAAGAGGAGTTGTCGGACACCTCCAATTCAGACATCGAATTAATTGTGGAGTCTCCGTCTTAAGTCGGCCCGAATCAGAGTGATTTTATCTGCAAAAAACTCTTTAAACACATCGCAGCAGGTAACTGATGGCTCCAGATTTTGATTCAAGGAAAGGGGGGCACTTACTAGCCCCCTCACAACCCTGAACAACTCTGCTGGACGTGAACTTGCAGATACAATACGGGCAGAAAAGAACCACTTCTTTGCTGCACGTATCGCCAGCATAGATCTTTAGATGTGATTTATGTTGTAATCTGTCGGATTCAAGTTGAGTCTTTCTCCACTTGTGCTCCAGTCGCCTACCTGCCGCTTCTGCCCCCTTAGATCTTTCATATACCAAGGGGCCAAATTTGAAGCGGGTCGGAGGGGACGCTTAGGAGCAATTGTGTCTACTGCCCTGGTGAGCATGTTATTCCAGTTTTGCACCAGGGCATCAACAGGATCAGCAGCAGAGAACAGGATCAGCAGCAAATCTCTCCAAGGCTTCTTGGAATCCTATTGGATCCAATAACCTCTTTGGGTGGACCATTCTAATAGGCCCCTCACCCCTGCAGAGATAGAAAGTGGTTGTAAGCCTAACCTTAACCAGATGGTGGTCCATCCATGACAATGGGGAAATCACAGGAGTCCCCACCCATGAAATACCACCCTGATCAGAGTAAAAGACCAAATCAAGTGTGTGACCTGCAATGTGCGTCGGTCCGGAAACCACTTGGGATAGGCCCATAGTTGTCATGGCTGCTATGAACTCCTGAGCTGCCCCGGACAAATTGGTCCCGAAGTGAACATTAAAGTCCCCCAGCACCAAAAGTCTGTGAGATTCCAATGCAAGTTCCGAGACCAGGTCCGTGAGCTCAGTAAGGGATTCCGTCGGGCAGCGGGGCGATCGGTACACCAACAGAAGTCCCAATCTATCCCTGATCCCCAAACTTAGGTACACACATTCAGTATGGTCAGATACCTCAAAAGAGATCCTAGTAAGGGAGATGTTATCCTTATAGACAACAGCCACTCCACCTCCCCGCCCACGTCCCCTCACCTGCTCCTCTACAGAATACCCTGGAGGAAGAAGCTGGGACCAGACTGGGCCACCAGCCTCCCCCAACCAAGTCTCGGTGATACACACCAGGTCAGCCCCTTCATCCATAATCAAATCATGGATGACCTCGGCTTTATTTTGGACCGACCTGGCATTGCAGAGGAGCAAGGTAAGGTTATGTGGGTTGTTGGCAGTGCTCCCCGAGGTCATAAAGCTGGCAGGACAGCCGGAAGGGGAGACAGCTATTAAATTTCTGACTACCCCTCCCCTGGGATGGCCAGCTGACCTGCTAATGTTACTTCTTCTATTCCCCACCACCACCGGAATAGCTGCCCCACATTCAACCAAGGCGCCCCTGTCTCCCCATCTCTAGATGAACCCAAACACATAACTACTTTGACCCAATCTCACCAACAGTGAAGTGAGCAAGAATCTTCTCTAGCTGTTTAAGTTAGTATGTCGGCCCCAGCCCTCAGTCCCACCTCTAAAGGCGGGCGGCCTCCGCCAACAGCTGCACCTCTGGCTGCAACCCACTCTAATAAAGGCCAAGATCTCAGAAGCCCAATGGGTGTGTCTCACACCCACACCAATCAAGCAGTTTGGCCAGGTGCAGAGTATATCTGAACACAATTAGAGTGAGCTCAGCCCCTGATAGCAAACAGGCTACAGCAAGGAAGACAAGAGCAAAGAAAAAGCCTTGGCCAGACCCTTCCCCACCCAGAGGAGAGTGGAGCGTAGAAGCCAGATAAGAACTCCTTACCCCCACAGCCATCTTCCTTCCAGCCACCCGCTGACTGCCCATGACTGAAATCATGGTCAGACCATGACTGAAATCATGGTTGTGAAGCAACTGAAAACAAAATAATAAATTGAACAAATCACCCCTGAGCCCCAGAAATGACCCCCCCAAAAACCCCTTTTTTTAAAAAAAAAAAAAAATTGCCAAGCCACAGATGTTCAGGTTAGGGTTGGCGAGGGTGGTCACAATTTCCCAGCCGTGGATACTCAAATCTGTGATTAGGGAAACAACGATAGGCGAGGGACAACTGTGTATTGTAGTCAAAAGAGAGATCCTAGAGAATGAAATTAAACATTCATTTAGCAGTACATAAAAATATAACAGTTCACAGGAGACTGTGATGCATTAGGTATATAATTAAAATTGCTGATTAAATACTTTTTGTAATAGAGTATGATTGACTTTTTATGGTAGTTAATTAAGGGATTCATCATGTAAATAAATAATAAAACAAAGTGAAAAACAGCATAACTGATGGAGGTTGAAAAGGTTGTTATGAAGGAACTATGTACAAAATACATTTTCCTGATGAGAGAAGTGCTAAAGAAGTACAGATATTGCTTTAAATAAATTACTCCGTGTTAAGCATTTCCTAACAGTTACAGTAAAGCCAGGGCACTTAGGCAGGATCCAAGGAGTAGGGCTCACAGGTGCATGTCGGGTGTGCATGTTAGAGAACTGTATACACTACTAGAACAAATATTTATATACCACTTTTCAATGAAGTTCTAAACGTCATTTACATTGAAAAATTAATAATAAATAAGACAAGATGGTTCCCTGGCCCACAATGGATCACAATCTGAAAAGAACCATAAGGCAGACACCAGCAGCAGTAACCACTGGAGAGATGCTGTGCTAGGGTTGGATAAGGACAGCTGCTCTCCCCTTGTGTAGATATAAGATAATCACTACTTTAAAAGGTGCCTCTTTGCTCAGTTGGCAATGCACTAGCCAAGCCAGCGCTTTGCTTGACAGTTTCCAGGGTGTCATCTCAGGTTTGGGTGGGAGGGTAGTAAAAGGAGGGCAAGATTAAATAGCGAGGTGCAGGCCTGCTCTTGATTGTATTCAAGATTAAATTGCAAAAAATCCAGTGTTTAAAAGCATCGTGTGTCACAATAGTCACCATTTAGGGAAGAGCTATGTCTGGTTATTTTTATCTTAGTTAAGAGCTATGTATTACGGTTCTCCCTATAATAACTAGAGAGATAGCTGTTTCCTAAATGGTGCCCCTGGCAGTTGCTGCTGCTAAAAAGATAAACCACTGTTTAAACAAAGATTTTTCTTCTTTCTGACCAACAGTGCCCATTTTTTCTTAGCAACATGAACCCGCAGTGGTGGGGAAAGCCAGAATGGTGTGTGTACACAGTTCTTTCCTGCACATTCATGTCTCTTCTTTGGGTCTCGCCTTTTGTTTTAAGTTATCAAAATTTAATATTCCTAAACTTTTTTTTAAGACCAAGCAGGATAACCTAAATAGAGAGTATTTGTGAAAAGACAGAGAAAGATGAAAGCAGTAATAATGTCCCAAATGAAGCACATTTCTGTACAGATTGTATGGAGAAACCAGACACGGGCGTAAATGGAAGCCTTGTTCAGTGAGACCTTCGTGCAAGGGGAGAGGGTGAAATGCCCCTTCCTGATGCACTGCAGTTCTGATCCTGCATATCTCCCAACTGCAGCTGCTATTTGTCAGAAAACAAAATGTGAGCCCAAATTATACATTTAGCGTTGCATCTAGTTTGATCCTTAGTAGTAGGTATCAGCTGTAAATAGGGTTATTCATGTCTGATGTTTCAAAAAACCTAGTCAAATTTAATGATGACAAATTCTGACATCTTGATGAGACATAAAGTTAGAACAATATAAATGTTTAAATAATTAAATACAAAACTGAGTAATCATTCTTGCTGCCATCAGTAGGGAGCACAGTAGTCTTGACTCTGCACTGCAACATGAGATGGTAAGGGATTACAACCTCTATGAAATTTAGAACACGTGCCTAATAACCATGAGAAACGGGAAATAAGGTGTGCAATTTAGCCAAAATATATACAGTTAATATTTTGTTGAGAGGAGGTCACCAAAAGAAAAGCTATTTTTCCATGATTACTTTAAAAAGTTTTGAACACCTTCAGCGTGGTGTTTAATAGTTTTGTAACTAGAAATAGCGGCTGACATCCTAGCTCATGAAGCACATGTGTTAGGATCCTCAGCGCTGGGTTTCCTCTCTTATAGATCCCTACCCAAGTGTGCACAGTGCTAGGAAGTTTTACAGTCCCTCCTTATGCATGCACTTCGCTGGTTAAGATGTTAGCCTGTATTTTCTGTTTCTCTAACTAACTTATGTCGCAGTGCTGATTTAAGGATATCCCGCTAGTCACATGGTGGTGAAGACTGCATACAACATTATAAAACTTAATGAGGAGATTCTCATGATCCACCAAAAGCGGGCTAAGGGAGCCTAGCCCGCTTTTGGTGGATAGTGTGCTGCCATGGGAGCCACGCAGTTCCCAGCAGCAAACCCTCTTAATTCCCCCTGCCCTTAGACGAGGTTAGCGAAGCGAGCGCTTAGCTAACCCTGTCTATTTGATAGTATGTTGTCGCAGCACAGCTCCGCATCACAGCAACACACGAGGAGACCCCCACCAGGAGACTGAAACAAGCCTCCTGGCCCTGGGGGTCTCTCTAGGATGCCCTGTGCACTCGCACGGGGCATCCTGGAACTTCCGGGGGCCGCATGGCCCCCAATCCCTGCAGTCCCCGCCGGCTCCGTGACAGAGCCAGCAGTCATGTGGGTGACCGATCCAGCCGCCCAGGGCTGCTTCCCTGCTCATCTGTGGGGAGAGCGGGCTAAGCCCGCTTTCCCCACAAAACCCTTCCCGGCGAGTCTCACTGATCGTGAGAATCGCCTCAATATGTCCTTGGAGAATGGTTCTATTCCTTTTCATTAAATTGATTATTGTTTATGACAATATTTGTTTATGACAACCGCCCTGAGCCATTTCGGAAGGGCGGTATATAAATCAAATAAATAAATAAATAAATAAATAATTTAAGCCCTAAGCACCCCTTTTATCCCAGCTGTAGAAGTTATAGATTAGATTCAGCTAATCTTCCAAACCATAGGACAGCTGGTCACAGGGTGATGAATCTCTATCTATCTATCTATCTATCTATCTATCTATCTATCTATCTATCTATCTATCTATCTATCTCTCAAAGCTTTTTCTTCTTTGACCTTCTTTAATGCACAATTAAAAGTTAAAAATTTAAGAACTTTCAAATGTTTAAAGATATTAAAAAGTTTAAAAACTTAACTAAACCACAGATGTAGCAAAATAGCAAACGTTTCAGTGTAAGACATCATCTTCAGTGCTATAGGATTGGTTGATTGCCTTCAGTTCTTTAGCTGAATTATCGTGTGGAGTTGTATTTAAGAACAAGTCTCAGCCCCTTTGTATAGCACTGAGGATGATGTCTTACATTGAAACATTTGCAGTTTTGCTACATCTGTGGTTAGTTTTTTATGTATCCACAAACTTCATCCCAATTATTGCCCCAATGAAATAAATCAGATTTCATTGGGACAATTAAGCATGTATACTTTATTAAGCATATATACCTCAAATCTCTCACATTGAAATCAGTGAGACTGACATCCTAGTCCTATGCATGTTTACTCTGAGGCAGGGTTTCTTAACCTTGGGCCCCCAGATATTGTTGGACTACAACTCCCAGAATCCCCAGACATGGCCTTTGTGGCTGGGGATTCTGGGAGTTGTAGTCCAACAACATCTGGGGGCCCAAGGTTAAGAAACCCTGCTCTGAGGTAAGTTCACTGAGCTCAGTGGGACTTACAGGTGAAACTCGGAAAATTAGAATATCGTGCAAAAGTCCATTAATTTCAGTAATGCAAATTAAAAGGTGAAACTGATATATGAGACAGACGCATTACATGCAAAGCGAGATAAGTCAAGCCTTAATTTGTTATAATTGTGATGATCATGGCGTACAGCTCATGAAAACCCCAAATCCACAATCTCAGAAAATTAGAATATTACATGGAACCAAGAAGACAAGGATTGAAGAATAGAACAATATCGGACCTCTGAAAAGTATACAGTGTACTGTGCTTGATTGGCCAGCAAACTCGCCTGACCTGACCCCATAGAGAATCTATGGGGCATTGCCAAGAGAAGGATGAGAGACATGAGACCAAACAATGCAGAATTGCTGAAGGCTGCTAATGAAGCATCCTGGTCTTCCATAATACCTCATCAGTGCCACAGGCTGATAGCATCCATGCCACGCCGCATTGAGGCAGTAATTGCTGCAAAAGGGGCCCAAACCAAGTACTGAATACATATGCATGCTTATACTTTTCAGAGGTCCGATATTGTTCTATTCTTCAATCCTTGTCTTCTTGGTTCCATGTAATATTCTAATTTTCTGAGGTTGTGGATTTGGGGTTTTCATGAGCTGTACGCCATGATCATCACAATTATAACAAATTAAGGCTTGACTTATCTCGCTTTGCATGTAATGCGTCTGTCTCATATATCAGTTTCACCTTTTAATTTGCATTACTGAAATTAATGGACTTTTGCACGATATTCTAATTTTCCGAGTTTCACCTGTATTCTTATATAAGTGAGCATAGAACTATGGTTTGATTATGTCATCTCTTTTACCTATTGAAAGTATGTATACCAGTGTTCCCCTAACAGGAATCCCAGATGTTGTTGACTACAACTCCCATAATTCCCAAAGAAATGCCATTGCAGCTGGGAATTCTGGGAATTGTAGTCAACAACATCTGGGAATCCCTGTTAGAGGGAACACTGATGTATACATCTGTATTCCAAAGAGGCAAGGTAGAAAATGAGACTATTTTCTATGTTTGAAATTCAGATTTCTCTGTGTGGAACTTCTATTTGACATCTTATCTCCTCTGCCACACATGCACACACATTTTTTTCCACAGTGAATATATAAGGACACTGTACTGTCACTCTTTGGGGTGAGAAGGGGATATTGGATGAATTCCTAAGCAAATATTATGTAATCATGGCATCTTACGTGTGTTTATATATGAAAATAGACTAAACTTTTTTTAAAAAAAAATACAGTGTTCTACTTCTGAAAGTTTGCCAGGCTAATTCTGTGATTAAACCCTTCAGGCTGAAACACTTTTGAGAGATTTGCATTGCTGGCCGGATACAGAGGCGGAACAGCTCATTTCATTAAGTTGATATAATTTTTATCCGTGTTCTGTCTTCCAAGTTCTGTTACTGTTGGTTTTTGCTTTGTATGCAGTAGTCTAGAATAATAAAAACCACCGTTAGTAAAGAAGAACCCTTTTCCAAAAGGGCTGTATTTTTAGTACTTAAAGCCTTGTTTATATATACTTAGGATTGGATCTATACATTTGTCATGTTCTACAGAGCTCAAACTAGAAACCCTATGGATCAGGTGTGGACTCTCTGCATCCTGTGCCACTTGGCTGGCTAGACTTAACATACTCATCGGTTTGAGACACTTGCATAATAGTCCAAGGGGAATCAGAGGTCCAGTCCTATGATTCTGAGACAAAACCCACAGATCTCACAAAACTCACAAAATCCCTGTTTGGACACTAGTTGCTGTGGGTGGTCTCCAGATTCTCCCCCTACATTGCACCTGTCAGAGTGCATGTCTGTTCTTGGCCCTAGATTACAATTAGAGCCATAAGCTTGATGGCAATGTTTGATAAAGGAGCCACAAGTGAAAAAGCATTTCAAAAGTTTGATCTCACACCTCCAAAACGCTCAGTAAGCAGAGCTGAAGATAACACAATATGCAACACAATATAATATGCATGTTTTTACACAGAAGTACACTGAGTTCAGTAGGGCTTACTCCCAAGTAAGTATGCATAGGATTGCAGCCTCAGAGTGTATAATTCTGCCCAATATAAAATGCAGTTCAAGTTGTTAAACTTAAATGTATATAAACTGCAGCTAAAAGTGCTTCTTGTCATGTCATGTGGAAACTGCTTTAAGTTCCTGCTCTGTTAAGTGCTCCTGAAGAAAGGCATATCAAAATCTTCATATCAGTGTTTACATCCTTTCTGATTATACAAGCACAGTAGTGCCTGTATAGTTAGGGTAAGGTGTAAAAACCATTATTAAAAAGCCCCGAACGTTCTGTAGGTCATGACAACCAACCCATCTGCCCAATCTACCTGATATTTGCCACGGAACAAACACCCTTTCAAATTTCATGCAGCTATGTTTAAAAATGACCAAGCTACAGCAGATTGAAGACTGATCCCTAGGAAGTTCATTTCACTTGCTGGTGACCTCTGTTTCACTAAAGGTAACCTACATTTCTTATTTTCTTAAACTTTTAAATGTATGGAAAAATTCAGGTCCATAGTGGGATGTGGTCTTTTAAAGTATTCTCAAATTAGCCTTTGAAGTCCCTATTATAACAGGGTAATCAACTGAAGTTGCATAATATGGCACATGTCAAATGACCCAATTCCTTCTTCCCAGTTGCAATCTTTTTCCTCGGTAAAGATTGCTGCCTCTTGCCTTCCTCCTTAGCTCTGTGGGCCAGAGGACTCAGCTACCACAGCGAGCTGACCTGTGTATCTAACATGGCCGTCACAGCAGAGATTGATGGCTTGCTGAATTTTTGTGAGCCTAATTTCTTTTGCCTAATAGTACAGTGCTTTGCACATTTATTCCAGAGTAAGTCATGCTTGCTGAGATGATGCACAGCATTATGGAGCCATAATCCTGTAGCCCTGGACTGCTGTGGACTTCAAAGGCAGCTCTTGCACAGTTTAGAAGCAGTTATTGTGGAATCAGCATTTCCCTAGATTTCCCCAATGGGGATATGTGCTGAAATGCTGCTTGTGCAACCAATGCTTCTGAATAGCATCCGGGCTGCCTTAGAAGTCCATAGAACCCCCGGCAAGCAATATTATGGCTCCATAATCATGTATCACTGTTAATAAGAGAGTGGGAAGCATTGGAAAGATCCCTGTAAAAATGGAAGGAGGAAATTAGGAAAACCCGTTTTAAAAACAGGAGGGAGCAATAACAGTGAAAATGGAAAGAAAATAGAAACAATCCATTTTAAAAGATGGGGGGGGGTGGGGATAATGGAAAGCTCCCTGTTCATATCAAGGGTGGGATAGTTAACTGAGCAAAGAGGAACCTTTAAAAGTGGTGATTCTCTTTATTTAGCAGGGGGAGAGCAACTGGCCCTATCCATCCCCAGCACAGCATTAATGGTAAACTTTTGCTGGTGTCTACCTTACATTTCTTTTTTAAGATTAAGAGCTTTGGGGGGACAGGAGCCTTTGTTTGTTTGTTTGTTTGTTTATGTAAACTGTTTTGGGATTATTATTTTTAAAGCAGTATATACATATTTGTTGTATAACGGAAAGATTTTTTTTTTTAAAGAAGGAATAATGTAACCATCCTTATTAAAATTTACCAGGGTGGATAAAAATCAATGATTCAAAAAAAATATTCAGATTTTTTTATTTAAATTGGATTTTTAAAATTTAAATCAGATTTTTAAAAATAAAATGCTTTTTGAGGGGGAAAATCTATCTAAAGATAGTTTTCTATTTAAGATACATTATAGTCCAAAGGTATTCATCATGAAATAAGGATTAGTTTTTAATTATGTAGCATGAGGCTCTGTATATGCAATGTTTAAATTTTTTGGTAAATTAATTCCATTAATCCATTCACAATGTCATGCTCTTCCAGAGGTTTCTGTAAGATTATTTTGGGAGATTTTCCTGTCTAGAAGAGGACCAAAAATGAAACCTTCATCTGGTTGTAAATACTAAGATTATACCAGCAATAATTGTGATTTAAATCATGATTTAAATTGATTTGATTTAAATAAAATCCACCCTGAAATTTACTCACCTCACCCAGCACATACACTGTGCTCAGATACTCTGATTTTATCCACAGCATACCACAAAGGATGGGATTCATTGGAATATTTAAAACAAGAATGCCAAGACGTCCTCCCATCCTGCTTTATAGATAGTACAGCAAGAAAGAGAGTCACCATTAAATGGAAGCCTGTGATTTAGAGAAGAGAAATCTACTCTGTATGCTCAGAAACTATGCCCTCTATTGACAACATTCACAATATAGTACTAGTGTCTTTCTTTCTGTGCTCTTTGTAGCTGAGCTGCCTGAATTCATGTTGTGATAACCTTGAGAATATATTTCTACAATGAGACTGTTTTTAAAGAAAAAGACTGTGTCTTGACGAGGTTCACCAAGCAGACATCATCAGGTGAATCACTAAGTAGTGGTTGTGGAGGTACATCTGTTGAATTTCTGTCTAGATACATCCCTTTCCAGCCCAATGTCAAGCTGAAAGACCAAGGCAAAGTGTGAGTGCATGGAGCCTAATTTGTAAGGTTAGCATAATATATGCGACTGTACAAAGTATTCACTGCTTCTTTGGCACAGAAGTTAGGTGATAGCCACCTTAACTTGTAGCATCCATGTTATTTAGAGCAAGAGTAAAAATTGTAAGCATTTAACACTCCTCTTAAACCCAGGGGCGTAACTATAATAGGGCAAGGGGAGACAGTTGTCTGGGGGCCCACTGCCTTGGGGGCCCCCCCAGAGGCAAGTCACATGACTGACTCCCCCAGCCACACACCCGCCCGGGCTTCCATCAGTTGTATTCATCCTCCGAAACTGATGTGAGTGTTAAGACCTGGAGCTACCAGAACAGCATGTCTTTCTAGTACAATTAAATGACTTTCATCATCCACAATTTACAAAACCTTTAAAAATAATAATCTAGGATAATGTTCTATTGTGGCACATAGGTTTTATATATATATATCTCCTAACTATGCGTTTTAGGAGCATAGGTTATATATATATATAGATCAAATATATATATATATATATATATATATATATATATATATATATATATATATATATATATATCTCCATCCTATGCTTTTTGTTACCACTATTCAGCCTCATTTAAGATTTCTTTACATCATGAGCTGAGCTTTTTGGGGGGGGGGCATTTAAAAATCTTGTCTCTGGGCCCACTCCAGCCTTGCTACGCTCCTGCTTAAACCAAAGCTATTTGGAGTTTTAATGCGCGCTCTCTCTCTCTCTGCAGTGTTCTCTTAGCTATTGTTGTCATAACCTTCAAATACAGAATTAATATTGTCAAATCTGTTTATATCCTGCCTCAAGTTCTTAGCCGCTGAGTCAGTTCTCTGAATGTGTGGAATCTCTCTCCAGCCATCATTGGCATGACAGCTGTGGCATCTCTGATTTACAATGTGGTTTCTTTGTTCTGTGCTAAACCCATGGGTTATTTCAGTTTGATATACCTTTTTCCTCCTGTTCTGACATTGATAGGCACAGATCCCATTAGGTAACTAAGCACTGTTGCCATAAAACCTACATCTTCCTGAAACTGTATTTAAAAAAATACTGATGAAAGCTGCTGTGATTATTGTTAGCCTACTTTCCAGTAGGCTTATGAGACCACCTGGCATTCCGTGCATGTGTCCATGTGTGTGCGACCCCCCCCCCATCAATTTGCAATGTGAACCAAATTGGGTACAGATGTAGGGACACATAGGAACACTTCAACAGTGTAGTTTGTGATGATGTCACCCACCCAATTCAAGATGGTGGATGTGTAAATGTTTGAGGCACAAGTGGGGTAGCTTGTGAACCACCTAACTGATTTGAACCAAATTTGCTATAGCTATAGGCATAGTTTATGATGATGTCATAATCATTTGATGTCATAATCATTTGATGTTCAAATCTGGTACAGTTGTAGTGAGTGGCACGTGGGGACACCTCAGTGGTGTAATTTGCAATGATATCATCCACCCCAATCTAAAATGGTGGACGAGTGAAAGTTTGAGGAGTAAGAGAGCTAACCTGTGGACTGCCTAACTTATTTGAACCAAATCTGATACAGTTGAGTGAGTGACACACAGGGACACCTCAGCAGCATGGTTTGTGATGATGTCATCCACCCCAGTTCAAGATGGCGGACACGTGAACATCTGAGGTGCAAGTAGGAACTGATATGGACCAAATTTGGTACAGTTGTAGGGACACATAGGGACAGCTCAAGAGAGTAATTTGTAATGATGTCATCCACCTTGATTCAATATGGCAGACACATAAATGTTTGAGGTGCAAGCAGGAACTTATTTGGACCAAATTTGGTACAGTTGTAGGGAAACATAGGGACACTTCAAACACATAGTTTGTGATGATATCATCCACCCCAGTTAAAGATTGCGGACACATTAATGTTTGAGGCATAAGTGGGCTAACTTGTGAACTCCCTAAAAGATCTGGACCAAATTTAGTCCAGTTGAAGGGATAGTGAAAGGAAAGTAGGCAAATTAGTTCTTACTAGAAAAACTTGTTTACTATCAGATTAAACTTAATTTCCCATTCAGGGATGGGTAGGCAGATAAGAACTGCTTAGGGCTATGGCTAGAATTGCCTCTTCAGCTTTGCTTGGTGGGCCTGTTGAGCCTTTTTCTAGCAAGGAAGAGGGCTCTAGCTACCCAAATTCATGCTGTGGTAACCTTGAGATTATCACATGTTCCAACAAGGAGGAGGAGGTATCTGAAGAACGTGTGGAAATTACAGCTGATCTAAAATGCAGCAGCAAGACCCATATCATGTTTATTTATTACATTTATATCCCACTCTTCCTCCAAGGAGCCCACAGTGGTGTACTACATACATATATTTCTCCTCACAACAACCTTGTGAAGTAAGTTAGGCTGAGAGAGAAGTGACTGGCCCAGAGTCACCCAGCAAGTATCATGGCTGAATGGGGATTTGAACTCGGGTCTCCCCAGTCCTAGTCCAGCACTCTAACCACTGCACCAAAAGCTTTTGGGTCCTCGGCTTAATGGGTAGTGTTTTAAGATGATGCTTGATATTGTTGCATTTTAAGCATATGAAGCATTAGGTTATTGTTTTATTGTGATAATAGTATAGATATTTAGTTGTAAAGTGCTATAAGACACTGAGGCTATTCTCACAACCAGCAAAAATCAGGCTAGGCTCTCCTTGCTCAATTTTTGCTGGTCATGGCGAGCCTGGTGGTTTACTTAAGAAGCCCTCCCCTTAGCCCAGGTTAGCAAAGCGAGCGCTCCGCTAACTAGGGTTAATGGATCGTGTGTTGCCGCAGCGTGGCTCTGTGCTGCGGCAACTCATGAGAAGACCCCTGACCGGGAAACTAAAAAGCAGCATCCCAGCTCGGGGGTCTCTCCAACAATATTCACTAAGGGCATGCTGGAGCTTCTGGCAGCTGCACGCCCCCGATCCCCCCAGCCCTGTCAGCTCCATAACAGAGCCAACAGTCATGTGGGCGTCCGATCTGGCCGCCCACGGCTGCCTCCCAGCTCATCTGCGCTCTTCCCGCTAACCCTCTTGAGGCGAGTCTCACTGATCGTGAGACCTGCCTCACTGAATTGGCTAATTTGGCAGAATAAAAATTAAAATAACTACAAAAGTAATTAATAAACATGTTTATTTGAAAACTTATTGGCATAATAGAAATAAATTCATAAAAATAAGCAAGTGGATTGTGAACATATTTATTAAATCTGAATTCCTTCCTCCATGAAATTTTACCCTCACAATAGATTTAGGAGGCAAACTGAGTTCAGAAAGCTTTTTGCCTAATAGAAATAATTTTTAAAAGGACATTTGTTTCATATGTATCCTGCAGTATTTTTCATATGTATACTGCAGTAATCCTCCAGTATTTATACTGGAGTAATCCAGTAATCATATGTATACTGGAGTAATCCTCCAGTATACTGCAGTATGTTTCATATGTATACTGTTGTAATCCTCCAGTATTTTACCCTCATAGTAGATTTAAGAGGCAAACTGAGTTCGGAAAGCTTTTTGCCTAATAGAAATAATTTTTTAAAAGTCATTTGTTTCATATGTATGCTGCTTGTTTCTCCAAAACTCTTCAAAAGGCATGTCACAACAACCTTCTAAGGTAGTTCAGTCCAGAAGACAGTAAGACTGTTCTCATGAGTGGCCTAATCCAGGATAGGGCAGCCCAGCCTGGGTTAGGCTGCTTGTGTGGAGTGCTGGGATTGCTCCCTTACCCGGCACTCCCATCCAGCATAACCCTGATTTTGTCTCGGCTCTTAGCCAAGGTTAAGGGGGCGAGCGTGCACCTAACCCTGGCGCCGGGCTTGTGTGTTTGCTCAACATACCTAGAGCACCTGTCTCACAAGGGTATCCCCCAAGGAACCGCGCTTGTCACATGATGCCCTGTGGGATACGAGGAGGCTGGGAAAATGAGTCCCAGCCTCTAGTGATCCGCACTATCAGGAGCAGCACAGATCATCTGAGCGCATGGTGGTGCACTGAAGATTACACAGGCAGTCATCTGGGGGAATGGTACATGTAACCCTCCTTCCCCACCACACACACACACACTCCGCTGTGCTCCCCCGGCAGAGAGCGTGTGCATAGGCCAAGCCATCAATGAAAAAAGTGAGACTTCAGACCTCACTTTGAACTACGTTTACATCCTGATTGACTGGGATGTGAGATTATTATTAACAATAATAAATGTTTACAACTTTTTATATTAAAAATAAAGCATAAGAAGCTGTAATACACAAGTACACCATTAATGTAAGACCATACAGTTACATTTGTTTTTCATTCCACATCAATTCCATACTCAACTTTTTAAACTTCAAGACTAAAGAAAACCATGGGACTAACCAATCCTATGCCAATAACTCAGGGAGTGACTTGTGGATCAAACACTTCTCTTATATGTGGGTAACAAGAACTTTGAATAACTTACTGCACAAGGGTATGTCAGCCCAGTACCATTGCGTACATGCAGATTGCACAAATGATGTTATTCAAGAGTAATTCTATTACTTAAAGTGGGGCTATTCTTGTGTGATGTCGTTTATGCAGTGTTACTGGGCTGATGTTCCCTTGCACACTATGTCAACCAGTCTGTATTAAAAGAAGCAATAGAACGCAGTCCATATTAACTTTGACATTAAGTATTCTTCATTTTTGAATGGTTTATCCCAGTCCTTTAAACTGTTGATGCTCTTTCCAATGCCCTTTGGCAGTGAACATTGCATTTGTATTATGATGTCATTTTTATTTTGCTCTACCACGTTTCATCTCCAAAAACCAATTATTCTGATTAGCCCCTTTCTCTGTCTGTTGACCACTTCAAGTGTGTCTCTATCTGACCTTTAACTTTTTTTCATCTTCGAAGTAAAACTGTTCTTATATTTGCTTTTATTAATGTTAGACATATTTATTTTAGCATCTATGTTTCCATCCTTTTCAGATGGTTAACCACGGGATGTCTTTTGAACTGGACATCAAATATGTTTTAAAAGCTTAAAACAAGGGAATGGCCAACGGCACATTCATGCCCACAAAAATGTCTATATTTCTGTATTCTCCGTGCCACGCACAACATTGTCTAGACTCTGATTATTACTTCCAGCCTTGTAACTTATAAGCCCTTATGACCATGACCATAGGATGTAAATAAATTTCTCCAAAGAGGAAAATTATCTCCAAATTTCAGGGTTCCCCCAAGAAGAAACTGAAATAATCTCCAAATTTCAGAGGTTCCTCTCGAGAATATTTGGAGAGTTTTCTCATATGGTTTCTCCACATCCTTTAGTTTCAGCTTCCTTTAACAGTCAATATCTTCCCTCATAATAAAAGAAATTGCAAAACAGTTGAAGGAAAAAGTAACACATGTTCATGGTTTGTATGAATTGCCTATTTTTTCATAAATATTTTACTAAAGAATATCATAAAAGGAAATACATTTCTTAAAGCACATTGATGGGGTATAAGGATTAAGTGTTGTTGCAAGTGGGAAAATTAGGTAGATGATGTAGCTATAACCCAGTCATGGTCTTTTAAGGTGAATTCTTACATCCATACAATGTTCACATGAAGTTGCTGGAGCCAAGTATGATCCAACAAAGTGGGACTGTTGCATGGATTCCCTTATCAAATATCATTAGCATTACCACAGTTTCCTATTTCAGAAAGGACACAGTTTATTTTTTTAATGTAGTGATATAAATTTCCAGAACAATTGTCTTTAGTTTTATTTTTGTTCACTGAATGACAATAGTGCTTTTCAGATTTATCCCCCCGCCCACCAAATGACAGTAGCCTGCTTCAGATATTTTTAAAAAGGGATGGTGGGGAGAATGCACCAGCCTTCCAATCACAGATACAATCTCCTTCATGCTTACAGTGTTTGTCTTGTCAGACAAACACTATAAGTGTGGGGTGAGTCTTTTGAGTGTGTCAGCATCAGGGCAGGGCTTGCAGACACGCTCTCAGGATGCACTATGTGAGTACAACATCCTCTCTTTTAAAACACACACACACACACATCTGAAGAGGGCTATAGAGAAGCAGTCCATAGTTCTGCTTTTCCTCATTCTGATTCCATGTTTTCACAATTAAGGTATGTCCACACAGACATATTGCTCATATCCATATTAGATATACTGACCAACACAATCTGCTCTGTGCTCCATGCCCAGCTTGTGCACAACTGAGTCCACTTGTTCCAAACATCACAGTGAGCATATTTGCATAACTCATCAGCTCATCCTGCTTAAATAGGGGTTATTTGTGTGCTCTTCCTTCAGCTTCAATGGGCTGTAGAGAGAAGGCCTGCACATCATGTAACCCACCAATCCAAATGCAAGCCTACCAGCCATGAATGGCAGCTCTCAAGTTATACCTGCTATTTTTGCTGCCTGCTTAGGACTGTAAGAGGAAGGGATGGGACATGGCTGGCAGTGCTCTTGTTTGACTTTAGGCCTGGTGTATGCTATAGCCTAGTAGCGGTTCCAAAGGAGTGTTTCCCATGCCTTTCAAGGTTGTCTTTCAGTCTTCTCTTGTGAGTGGATCCTACTGAAAGTCAACTTTCAGAATTCTAAGTTTGTAGTCCTAAACCCTCTTACGGTGAGTAAGGTTCATACTTCTGCATAAACATGCCTAGGATCGTATTGCAGACTATTGTCGGGCATTATGGTGAAGCAAGAAAGCTGGTGTACAAGTGAAACATATCTCATTTTCCCTGCTGCCTGTGTAACATTCATAGAGGGATTTTATGCATCTGCCCTACAGTGAAATGTGTAAGGTGTGTCTGCATCAGATGTCCACACGTGTCATGGTGGAAAAGAGGCAATTTCCTCATTCCAGAATCACATGGAAAGCGCTGAGCTCCAGGACCGGTGCTACCATTAGGCCAACTAGGCAGCCACCTAGGGCACAGAGTGTATCAAATCAATCAAAATGATTTGTGTGCAAAAATATTTTCTTTTGTATTTGAGAAAGATAATCAAAAATTGATGTATTACCTATTCTTGCAATTTAAAATAAATTTAGCAGTTTCAAGTTTTGTGCTTTTTGTTTTTTCTACAAAACATCTGTTTTTGAAAATCGAAGTTGAAATTGGGGGGGAGGGGGTGGGTGTGTGCTCAAGTACTTAGCCTTGCCTGGGGTGAAAAATAGTCTGGCACCAGCTCTGCTGAGCTCATGCACCGGTGTTCCCTGTTCATATCTTTTTTTTTTTTGCTTTAAATTTTTTATTGATTTTAACAATATCTTAAGAATCTCATTACATCACACATTAAACAAAAAAATTGACTTCCAGCTCACTAATCAGCGCGAATCACTAATTATACAATTAACCCTTGCTATAGTAATTCAAAACATATATCCTATATCTTACCAAACTCGATTTTAATCTACTCAACCTGCTAATATTGCTAAATTTCAAACCCAGTTGAAAAATCAATATTAGTGTGTGACCTGTTCATATCTACCCCAATCCACACCCTCATCTTGGAGTTTTGTAGGTTTACTTCAGCTGAAACATACTCGGAATTTTCAGGTTCTTATTTCAATTATCTGAAGACCAAACAGCACCCTTATGCTATTTTCTAGGGTATATGGATTTTGGATCATGTTCTGCCATAATGTTTGTTTTCTCCACATCTGCAGAAGATGCAATATCATGAAATGCTTGATTCAAGTTTGTGTGGCCCCAGTGAACGTATTTTACATTATATCTGTACACAACCTGGCTAAACCTCTATTATCAAATTGTGATATATGATTGAAACTGCAGTGTGGAATGTATTTGGGCAAATGTAACAGTATAAATTGGATATCATTTGTGATGTAATTAGCCAGGGCCACTCCAGAAGGTGGAAAGATTAGGCATTTCTAGTGTCTCAAGACTGGCAAAAGAAACGATGTGTCCAAATTGTCACGATTCTCACTCTGCATGTATCTTAGCAGGTTAAAGGAAGCACAGAGAATTACTGGATTACCTACTTACCTCTTCAGATTAAAGAGGACCATTATGGATGCCTTGAATTAGAGTCCCCAGAATCCTAGAGCCTTCCCCCTCCGGTGCAATTTGGAGGCCACCACGCCTGTGCAATTGTCCTCTGTGTGACCCAGGCCACGCCAAAGCCAATTGCGCTGGCGTGGTGCCCTCCAAAATGGCTACTGTGCCAGAGGGGAAAGGCCCAAAGAGTCGACCGAATGGCCGGTGGCGACATAAAGGGAGGCCGGCGGGAGGAGGGGGAACCTCCCTGGACCCACCACCACCACCTCCAACAACTCCCCCGAAGGGGGTAAGTTAAAAAATATATATTTTTAATTGTAATTGTACTGTTTACTAGTTTTTACTCTCTGTTTGGTCAAATGACTGTAAATACAATTACAATTACAGTTACTATATATATATATTTTAAAAATCCATGAACCCCCCCGAACAGTCGTGGGGTATTCAGTCTGGTGTTCAGTCTCCATTCCGAATAGGGAATGGTTCAGTTCAACCCTGAATGGTCGAACCGAACAGGTTCGACGTCAAACATCCCTACAGCAGTATGCAACACTGGCCTATGTGCTACACTGGCAGTACAAAGAGCAACAACAGGTGTGGCAGGAAAGGTGTAGAACTCAATTGGAATCCTACACTCACTCAGATTGGTCCAACCCCCAAAATGGCATAGCGCTATGCCTTTAAAGGAGATATTGTAAGCAAAAAACCCAAACAAACCATGGGAAGGCTGATGGCCCTTTCCTAGGCCTGTGCAAAATTGGCTCTGTAAAATCAGACCATGTCCAATTTTACCAGAATCTGAGGGGTTCAGAGAGAGTCCAAACCTGAACATGGCAAGCAGAGTTTGGATCAGACTTCTCCAGCCCCTTTCACAAAAACCCAGAGTTTTCCAGAGCTCCAAATGAGAGTGAAAGGTTGTTCTTTGGGTTTTTGTAAGCAGTCACGACTGGGGGAAGAACCCATCTTCTGCCCTCTATCTGCCCGACTGCCTGCCCATGCATATCTCATCTTAAAAAAAAACAAAAAACAAATTTAAGTTTTTTTAGCCTGTTTTAACTCACAAGCAGCTGCCAGCTGACTTCCAGGTTCCTCTTGCGATTCTCTGGTGTGAGGTAACCTCCCCGTAGAATTGCTGGTCAATGACCCAAATAAAGATATCTGTCTATCTGTCTACCTCCCCTTAGATTCTCTGATGTTATGTTAGTTTTCTTCTGGATTCACAGTGAGTATATGTGATTAGCTTTTAAAGGTTTTTAAGGTTTTGTCTGACCCTGACCCCAGTCCTGGCTCCAGCTTTGAGAAGAGTCCAAGGGACCCCAAACTGAGATTTTCAGGGTCAGATTAGATCGAGTTGGACCCGATCCCAACTTTTGCACTTGTTCCCAGGCCTACCCCTAACCCCGCTTCATTTATTACAACAACATACTGCTTAGATCTGTGTGTTTCCCCCCAATGTTTTTTCACCATATTCCACTGCTTTGGATTAAATTTGGAGCCTTTTTCTGTTGACCCTGTCCTTTTCCATATCATCAGCAGTTCTATCGAAAGCCTCCTCAACAGCAGACTGTATGGCTGGTGATCCTATGCTGTGGAAGGAAGGGGAGCACGTAATCGGTCATCCCAGGAAACATCAATCTCCCCTAAAAATTGTACTTCTGTGGCTGTGTGGCTGTTGCTCTGTGGCCTAGGAGGGCTGGGTTCTATTGCTTCCCCCTTTTCTTACTAAAATTATGGTTACTAGCTGGTCTGCCAAAAGAGTAGACTTGGCCTTGTGAAGGCTCCACGTGCATCCTCCTAGTTCTGTGCTGGTGGGCAGTTTGAACTCCCCTCCCCATTTCCTATTTCAGCATTCTTGCCTAATGAGCTACCAGACAGTCACAGGGCCAGCTCCTTTACACTTGTTATAGAGTGCATTCTTACTTGTCTCATTGGCTCCCTTCCTAAAAGTTCTTTCTCCTCAGACAGGCATATGTGCCGTGCTGTGAGCACTGTGCTATGTGTGGAATGACTGGCTCCAGAACAGGTCTCAGATTCTTTTCCTAGGGGCCCTTGTCACCCATGGGTTCCACCTGCATACCTTTTCCTGTTGGTAGAGAACCAACAGACTGAGTGGACTGGCAGTCCTTCTTTATGTCGCCCCGGTTTTCTCCTTGGCAAAAAGGTGGTTGCTTGCAGGCTACTGCTGTTTGGAATGCTAGGTGGTGGTTTTTTTGTTTTTTGTTTTTTGTTTAAACCCTCTCTAAAGAGATCCTGGTGCTTATGGCTACAGGCATCAGTTTCTGCCCTCCTGAACCCTGGGCTATAGTGTTAGCTGTGCCTGGTGAGACACTGTGGGCTTTTCCTGGCAGTGTGCTTGTGCTTTGTGTGTGGGGCGGATGGTGGGGGGGAGTGCAGAGGCTGAATTTCATGACGTTGCTGTGACAGTCCTGCCATCACTGTGTGTGGTTAGTATGGCTTCCATGTATGGCTAAAGTGAAAGAATAATTGGAAGCAATATTGAAATTTTTGTTGGTGACAAAGTTCCTTGGGACTGTATGGGAATGACCATCATTGTTGCTACATTTTTCTAACATAGGGTCCCAAATAGCTAGAAGAGTATAGCTCATCCTGCCCATATTTAAGTGGTGACTGTGTTTGTGTTTTAGGCAGAGAGGAAAATACTGTTGAAATAACTGATATTTTCAGATAAGAACATATCTTAACAACATACAGTTTAAATTAGTGGTGAAGATGTGCTTTAATTATTTGAATTTGGATGAACTCTTATAGGAATTCTGACAAAGTTACAAGCAAGGATAACAGGTGAAAATCAGTGCTATCCTGTAGATGACAATAGTTCTGAATAATATATCTTCCTATTTCTATATCTAACCAAACTATGCCAGCAAATTTGGAGAACGACACAGTGGCCAATAGACTGGAAGAGGTCAGTCTACATACCCATACCAAAGAAAGGAGACTTAACAGATTGCGCAAACTATCACACAATATCCTTAATTTCACATGCTAGCAAAATAATGCTTAGGATCAAGGGAAATGCCGGATGTTCAAGCTGGTTTCAGAAAAGACCGAGGAGCAAGAAACATCATTGCTGATGCATGCTGGATAATTGAGAGAGCCAAAGAATACCAAAAAGAAGTCAATATGTGCTTAATTGACTACAGAAAAGCCTTTTATTGCATCAACCATGTCAAGTTGTGGAATACTCTTAGGAAAATGGGCTTTCCAGAACATCTCATTGTTCTCATGAGAAACCTATACACAGGAAGGGAAGCCATGGTCCAGACAGAACATGGTGAAACAGACTGGTTCCAGATTGGCAAAGGAGTAATACAAGGCTGTATACTTTCTCCCTCTTTATTCAATTTATATGCTGAACATATACTGAGAGAAGCTGGATTGGAAGAAGATGAGCGTGATTTTAAAGTTGGAGGAAGGACTACCAATAACCTGTGCTAAGCTGATGACACCACTCTGATAGCTGAGAATGCGGATGATCTGCAATGGGACTACAACTAAATGTAAAAATAGACTAAACTAATGACAACAGGTACAGCAACTGTTACAGTCCAGGCCTGATTTATATACTAAATATGCTCATTAGCTAGTATTTAAAATTAGGTCTGGCTCATGACCAAGTTCTTTTATATTAGTGACCATGTATGATCTGGGCGCATGGAAGAAAGGAGATCAAACCATTCCTCAAAGATTAAATGGGCTTCATTGAGTATAAAAGACTAACAACATAATCTAGCAAAGCAGAAAGCAGAACCCTCTATCAATATCAGCAACAGTATTTAAACAGAACATCCTAACCACAACCAGTGTTCCTAACTACCATATGTGTGTGCAATTAAATCTTCCTAGAGCCTAATACAATTCAGATACAGACAGAAAAGGGGGGGGGTGTAAGGAAAGCTGAGGGCTGGCATGGTTCAGGAGTTAGTAGGGTGGGGGGGGGAAGGTGAAGGAGGGGAAAGGAGGGGGGGCAAGGCTTGGACTGGAGCAGCATATTTACCAGGATCAGGGAGATTTGAGAGTGCAGGATCTTTCAGTTGAAGGAGGCCTCTGACTGGAGACAGGAACCTCTTTGCAGTCTGCTCAGGGCATGGCTGAGAGCCAGAGCACCATGGCTGGGGAGTCTTGACTTTCTCACTGCGCAGTAGAAGTCACAGACAGCCTCTGTGCATGGGCAGAGTTCCTGCTTGTTGCCTCGCGGTTCAGCAGCAAACTCTGGGAAGGCATGTGAGCAGATTGCCCGTAGGCATAAGACTGCTAAACTGCCATGTCCAGAGACTCCTTCTTATAGTGGTTCCATCCTTTGATGTCCATTTGAGTCTTCTGGATCACAAAAAGGCGTTTATTCCTGCTATCCTCTGAATATTGTCTTTTAATTACCAAAAATCTCTCAGGATATTTGGTCAGTTCAGAGAGATCTCAATCTCATCTCCTGTAAACTGTGAGCTCAGAAGGGAGGGGGGACATTGCCCACAGCAAATCTGCATTCTCAGAGCTGCAAATTACATCTTGCCAGTCTGACCCCAAAAAGGTGTTAAAACTCAGGAGTTAGTGAGGAAATTTAGTTCTATTGGTGAGAGACAGCCATTACATTATTTCTTGTGTACCTCTATATAGTGTGTAATTATACATGTGTGAGACATTTGGCTAGCGCATAGTGAGGTAAGAATTAAAGTCTACAGGTATTTACTTTGTATGCATTTACCTATGTGGAATTTCTATAGACAGCAATTGCATTAATCACTGGCCAGGATTTAGCATGAATCTCTTGTAACAGGAGAGGAACTCAGCCTCTGGCCTCTTTCACAGACATCTGGTAGTCAGTTGCATTTTAGCATATGAGTAGCCCAGGCCTAGCTTTTGTGTTTTCTTGAACACTTATTTTACAATACAATGCTAGATTGTCTCCTGCTCCACAGAGCAGTGGAGATCTCGTATGCCAGTTCACCTCGAGTTCAGGTATTATTTCATTTCTTAATATAAAATGAAATCAGACACAGGCCTATATTCCCCATACTTCTGAGTTGGTACCTCTGGATCTGATATGTTATAGACCGTTCATAACACAACCAGCCTCAGAACTGACAATGAAGACTTTGAAATAATGGATAGCTTCTGTGTTTTAGGATTGACTGTCAACCATAAAGGATCCAGCACTCAAGAAATATGCCACAGACTAGCACTTGGTAGGGTTGCAATGAAGGCCTTGGAAATGATATTTAGATGCCGTGATGTGTCTACACCTGCAACCAGCCAGTGTGGTATAGTGCTTAGAGTGCTGGACTAGGACCAGGGAGACCTAACTTCAAATCCCCATTCAGCCATGATACTTGCTGGGTGACTCTGGGCCAATCACTTCTCTCTCAGCCTAACTTACTTCACAGGGTTGTTGTGAGGAGAAAACTTAAGTATGTAGTACACCGCTCTGGGCTCCTTGGAGGAAGAACGGGATATAAAATGTAATAAATAAATAAATAATAAAAAAATACAAAGATTAGAATTGTTCGAACAATGGTTTTTCCCATGACATTGTATGGATGTGAAAGCTGGACTTTGAAGAAGCAAGAGAGAAAAAGCATTGACGCTTTTGAACTTTGGTGCTGGAGAAGACTTTTGAGGATACCATGGATAGCCAGGAAAACAAACAAATGGATCATAGAACAAATCAATCCAGACTTTTCACTTGAGGCACAATTGACCAGGCTCAAACTATCACACTTCGGACACATTATGCGAAGATCCAGCTCCCTTGAAAAGTCCATAATGCTGGGGAAAGTTGAAGGAAAGAGAAGAAGAGGACAACCAGCAGCAAGGTGCATGGACGTGATTATGACAGCAATGAATGCACCACTGAGAGACCTTAAAGGCCAAGTTGAAGACAGATCATCCTGGAGAGAATTTATCTATGTGACCACTAAGAGTTCACACAGACTTGATGGCACTTAATCAATCAATGAATCATTCATAACATTGACATCCTCCAGTCCCTAGTCCCCCTCCAAACCACAAGGACAAGGTCCTAAGGTTTTTTCCTGGTGGATCTCTATTAACCTGGGTGCAAAATAAAAGGAGCTAAACCTGGTATATACAGTATTATCCCATTTTATTGTAAGTTAGGCTGAGAAAGAATTACTGATCTAAGGTCATCCAGTGACCTTTATAGTTGAGTGGGGATTTGAACCCAGGTCTTCCTCACTTAAGTCCAGACTAGGTACAATACCACACTGCCTTTCAATTAGAGTGACACCTCTCTATATAGTGCCCCATTCTGGCAACCTAGAATATGAAGGAATGCATTCCAGTATGGCTTCCATTCATATCCAACCTTTATCCTTGCTCGTAATAGAGTTGAAAACAAACCTCATGAGGACACCATCAGCCTATTCATGTTTTCCATGCATAACTTCATCTCTGCATAATAGGCTCCACCCCCTTTATTGTCATCTGCCCGTTGGAAAGAATCAAACTTTGCCCAGCATGTATCTGGGAGGATTCGTAATCTTTTTATCTGTAAGTCAAGTATTGATGTCATACAGGTGAATTCTAGGAGTGCACATGTTCTGAAGCTCTGCAGTGTCTGGTAACAAAAAACAAACAAAAAAATTAACCCAATTATTATCCTTTTAGGGAAAAACATTTCAACACCACTACAAAATGGTTTTGGTGTTTTTCTTATGATCCTTTTTTAAAAAACAGGTATTTACTAAAGCCAGTTTGTAAACTGACTCATCTGGAATGCCCACACCAACATTCCCTTAATTTACTTGACTAGGGAAGGAGGAACAGAGTGTTCTCTTAGTTTTAGGTCACCATCACTGGATCTCTTTTCATTTCACTCTTCGGTACAACACTCAAAGGCTTTTTCACATTCAGGTACAACATAGAATTAATTTTCATGGGAGGATTTTGGAGTTGGAATGAATTTTGTTTGGTAAATGAGACTTTATATATATGCACAGTTGCCAGATTTTTGTGTTTATAATGCATTGCATCCACCTCCCAAAGCCAGGGGGACAAAGGCTGTGATTCTTCTTCAAACCAGCAGCAATCCCACTGATGTGAGAGATAGTTGTTTGACCCTTAATTTCATGAAAAGAAAGGACATCAATTTATTATATGGTTGGAAAATAGAATATAATACTAGAAGTTATTTTTCACTGATGGAGGTATGTTACAAAGAACAGGCTGCCTCTTAGAGATGTACAAATTTTAAATGACCTCCTTGGCCCTGTACTGAACTAGCTCAATCAGCCCACTTGAACCCAATCTGACCCAGATTGAATTACCATCCAGGTCTGATTGAATTGGGCCCAAATTTGGGGGTCAGGCTATTTGGGGTCAAATAAGACTCTGAAACCTTCCTTCCTGACCCCTCTATTTACCAGGTATGCCTTTCTTTAACTTCATTCCTGAGAGCAAGGGAACACTGACTGCCAAAGCCTCACTTTGAAAAAGACACTACTGGAAATGTTAACCATTTTTTTTAACCTGGGAATGGTGTAGGGTTTCTTGGTAGTATTTTCCAGGGCTGCAGCCATTGCAGGAGCCCTGGAAAAAACTATGATTCCCAAGAAACCTAGAGCTGTTCCCAAGACTGCAGAGTGGTTCGTTCTTGCTTGCTTGCTTTGTTGCTTGCTTGCTTGCTTGCTTGCTTGCTTGGAGGGACTTTTTCAAAACAAAACCACAGCAGCCACTGTTCCTTTGCTGCCAGGAATTAAAATGAAGTTAAAGAGAGGCTTGACCAGTAAGTGCAGGGATTGGATTGGGGAGGAGCAGTGCTTCAGGCATGATTAAAAGCAATCTCTTCAAATCACGCTGAATTGAATTGCCATCCCAAATACAGATTAGAATTGGTGCCTCAACCAGAGTACCAAGGTGGCATCCAGATCAAATAAGGACTGCTTCACACAACTCTATGTGCCTTATATCAGTGCAATTCTTTCATTTGTAGGGCCATTTTAAGTCTTTTTTTTTAAAGAGAAAAAATAACAACCTTCACACATGGAGTTGTACCTAATGTATTCAGTTCTTATGCATATATTGTAACTGCAACACAAATCATGCATCATTAAATTAAATTAGGCCTGTGGTTACACATGTATGCATCTATTATAGGTGTTCCTGTTAAGTTTTCAGTATTTAACTGCCACTGCAGTCAGCTTTTAGGAGGCCTAATTTGCCACATAATGGGATTTAATGCACACCAGCTGTTCCTTGAAAATAGGGATACCAGAACTGCCATAATTGGTCAAATATCTGGCCTCATTTCTTCTAATCTTTAGTGACCAATGCCATAAGCTTTGTAGGCAGGATATTCAAAGGCACAGCATCATGGAGCAGCCATTTGGGCCTTGAGTAGGAAAGTGTTTAGGCTTTTCCCACAAGTTGCAATCTTATGCTCTCCTTTTCACAGTGTACTTCAATTTGACAGCAACCCACAGCACACAGCAGATTGCACTGTCAGTTTTGTACTAAAATTCACAATGGCCCGGTTCATACGTAACACAAAACCAGAGGCTGGCGATCCCGCGGTTTCAGTTTGGAACTGTAAATTGCACTGTAGACATTCTTAAAACCGCAGGCAGCCAAACTCCAGTGGCAGGAGAGGATAGCCCCTCCCCTGCTTCTTGGCTGCCGAGGGTGATCCCAGCATGTTCCATGACCAGACTGTGGGCAAAGCCTTGGCATGTCAGTAGAGAGGCCGTGATTGGCTACAATCTCAAAGAGGGCATACCAAGTGTGATTGTGCATTTTTGGAATGCACTCACTGCCCACCCTCAACAGGGAAATGCTTGTGTGGGGCCCCCAACTCTCCATGGTAAAAAAATTAGAACAGATTCTCGCAACCTCCCCAGCTCCATTACCTGTGAAGACTTGCATGCACCCAAGAAGATCTAGATGCTCCATGTGCGATAGGGACGGAAGAGACACTGGGATGGACCTTTAAACCCATTCAGAATTCAAGGGCCCAGTCCAGTGTCTTGTCCTATGCAGATCTGCTGGCATCGGGAATTGCAGGAGAGGAGAGCCCCCATTTTCAAGCAAGCCTGGGACAGAGGGGTTGCTGTTTCAGGCAAGGATGCACATGTCCACATGGGCAGAGAGGCTGGCAGGGGGCACACTCCAGCAGCTACTCATTGGCAGACATCAAGACAAGGAAAATCATGTCTGAGGTACCTCCCCCCCCCCTTTCCTCCACACAGCCACTTTGCTCGATATAGAGCCCCAATTGCCTGTCACTCCCATGAGGAAGCAATTGGTAGGAGAAGGGGTCAGCCATCAGGCATCATGACTAAATTTGCTTGGCAATTCTCTCTCCTCTCTGATGGTTCTTCCCATAAGCTGGTGTTCCCACTCTCATTATTGAGCAGTGCACCCTGGTTAGATGACACTATCTTCTCAGTAGTAGTGCACTTCCCAAATACTGGAGCACTGCTGACCCCAGCATCAGGCCTTGCTCATGAATAAGCCTAGAGAATGCAAAATCCCAAAGGGGAAGGGGCTGGCTCCCCCTTCCCCAAACATTTTAACAAGAAAAATAGAACTTGGCTGCTCCGGGATCCCTGCTTGGGGCTGCAATTTACACCTGGCCAAGAGCACCCCCCTCCAGCTTTTGTGCCAATGGGGGAGACACTGGGTTCTGTGACATACCTTTAAATCCATTCAAAATTCCCAGGTCCGGTCTGGCATTGCACAGTATGCAGATCTGCCAGTGGATGGATTTGTGGGAGAGGTAATCCCCAGTTACCTGCTGCCCCTGAACAGCAGTTACCCATTGCCCCTGGTTGCCCTTCTGTGGCACAGGCAAGGGAGTACATATCCACATGTGTGGATGTGCTGGCAGGGGGTACGCTCTGACAACTACTTGACATCAGTGGCCAGAACTGGGAATGCAGTCTCCAAGGTGCCCGTCCCAGTTGCTTTCTTCCATAGAGTATCTTCATTCGATCTCAAGCCCTGAGTCACCCAGCACTCTCAATAGAGAGTGGTCTGTGGGATAATGGGTGGTGAGCACTCGAGTACCACCGTGTACATTTTAAATCCGTACTCTTCTCAAGAGTAAGCCTAGGGAGCGCAAACCCTCAAAAGGGGAAGAGGCTGGGCCCCCCTTTCCCAACATTCCAGTGGGAAAAAAACCCTAACTGCCTGCCTGGAGGCGATACTGGGCTGGATGAGGGAAAACAGGCTGAAGTTGAATCCAAATAAGATGGAGATACTGACTGGGGGGGGGGGACAGGACCCGAGAGATGGTTAAGATCTGCCTGTTCTGGGTGGGGTTACACTCCCCCTGAAAGATCAGGTACATAGCTCAGGAGTGATCCTGGACCCTAAAGCTCTCCCTGTTTTCTCAGGTTGAGGCAGTGGCCACGAGTGCTTTTTATCAGCTTTGGCTGATACGCCAGATATGTCCATTTCTCGAGACAAATGACCTTAAAACAGTGGTACATATGCTGGTAACCTCTAGTTGTGACTACTGCAATGCACTCTACATGCTGCCTTTGTACATAGTTCGGAAACTACAGTAGGTACAGAATGCAGCAGCCAGATTGGTCTCTGGGTTTACCCCAAGGGACCATATAACACTGATTCTAAAAGAACTGCATTGGCTGCTGATATGTTTCTGAACGGAATACAAAGTACTGTTTATTACCTATAAAGCCCTTAATGGCTTAGGCCCAGAGTACTTAAGAGAGCATCTTCTCTGTTGTGAACCCTGTTGCCTATTAAGATCATCTAAAGAGGGCCAGTTATGGTTGCCACTTGCCACCAACTCATTTAGTGGCAACTCAGGACCGGGTCTTCTCTGTGGCTGCCCCCAGGGCTTTGGAACGTGCTCCCTGCTGAAATAAAAGCATCTCCTTCTCTGTTTGTTTTTAGGAGGACCCAGAAGACGTACCTATTTTCCCAGGCTTTTAACTGAGAGAGAGAGATATATATAATTTTAATGTGTTTTTATCTATTATGAATTGTATCTTTTTATGAATTTTAAATGTTTATATTTTGTATTATGTTTTTAATTCTGCACACTGCCTAGAGATTTTATATTAGGCAGTATATAAATTGAAATAATCAAAAAATAATAACTTGGCTGCTCAAGAATCCTTGCTTGGGGCTGCCCTTTTCACCTAGCCAGGAGAACCCTGCCTGCAAGGCATTTGCCCTGGTGGGGAAACACACTGTGTTTCCTTTAAACCCATTTGAAACTCCCAGGTCCAGTCTGGCATTGCATTGTATACAGATCAGCCAGGTTGCCCTTCAGGGGCGCAGGCAAGCATGAACAAGTCCACATGGGCAGGCGGACTTGCAGGGGGCATGTTCCAACAACTACTTGGCGGCATTCACCAGGACTTGGAAAGCAGTCTCTGGGGAACATGTCCCCATGGCTCTCCTCTGTAAAGCATCCTGGCTCAATCTCAAGCACCTGGTGGTCTTGCACATTCATGAGAGGGCAGTCCATGGGATAATGGGTGGCAAGCGCTCTAGTACTATCTAGTAAATTTGAAAATAGTACCGACATATAAGCAGTGTTGCAGAATGCAACAAGAGCACCTCAGAGTGCTAAGGGTGCACTCGAACTGGCCTGGCTCGAGGACTCGTCCATGAGCCAAACCCACAGACGGGTCTGGTTCAGGGTTGTTAGGGGTTTTGAAGCAACAAGAATTACCACCGTTGTAGGGCTTCAGGGGGTGTTGCTGCAGTGGGGTCTCCTAAGTTCCCCCCACACCCTGCTGGCCTTCCCCCCAGGTTCAAATGGCCCATTTTAGGCCCATTCTAGGCCTCTCTTTGCTGTTGGTGGCCATTTTGGAGGATGCCATACATGTGCAGTGGCCATCTGCATGCCCAGCCATGCAAAAGGCTAGTGCACATGTGCAGTGGCATAAAAAATGGCCACTGCAGCGTAGAGATGCCTGGAACGGGCAGACTGAAATGGGGGGGTGACAGAGGGAGGGGGAACCTGAGGAGACACCCCTCATGGCTGCAGCAACACCCCCTGAAGCCCCACAATGGCGGTAAGTCTGTCTTCTTTTTGTTAAAAAACAATTTTCCCTCCCCCACTGAGCCAGGCCCGAACTGGTTTAGACTCGAGCCGGACCAGGCCCAGCTCTAGGGCACACAGAACTGGACTGGACCCGGTTCAGTTGGAGTCCGGTTCTACTTGAACTGAACCAGGTTTTCCGGTTTTGTGCACATCCCTACCTACCTTCTCATCACTGGTAGTTCTTCTCATGAGAAAGCCTAAGGACTGATAACCCCCAAGGGGAATGGGCTGGGGCCACCTTCCCCCCGCCTTCCTTTTGCTTAGAGGGATACTGGTGACTTTGTCTGATGAACTCCAGGGGTCCCCCTTTTACCTCTTGTTTATTTCAGACTCTCAAGAAAATCAAAAGATCCCTTCCCCCCGTGTGTTACACCCTCTAGCATCATATGCTTCATGTGAACAATAAATGAAGCCAAGACATAGCTAGGTAAGGCTAATTCTCAGACACTTCTGTTATGTTCTATGGATAAATTAATCAGCTTCAATCAATAAGATTGCTGAAAAAAGGGATGGTGCAGGTGAACCTGTCCTCCCCAGGAGGCATACATAGCCTTCACCTGAACAGTATTCCTAAGTACAAGCTACCATAAAAGTCTTCCATATAAGTGATAGGCTACTATCATATTAAAAAGCTGCCATTCACTCCTATGGGGAAAAATAAAACACTGAACCCAGAAAGACCATTACAGTAGAGGCAAAAACTACCTTCCTTTCCAGATATGGCCTGCACTGAGAGGCTAGAGACTAAACACAGAAACCCTTATGGCTTCAGATGTAATGGATATTGTAATCTAATGCTTACTTTGGTGGACAAGGTGGCCTCTCATACAAATGCTTTCTGTTCTTTAAAGCAGCTTTATGTTGTCTGAGTATGATTTCTTGCAAATTCTCTGCTACAAAAATGCTTCACCTTTCTCATTGGTAACATGCTGCTAGTAATGTTCATGTGTATATAATATCCAGATGAAGCAGAGCATTTCTTTATTTACCAAATGTCAAATTTAAAGTAAACATATTAGACACAGTTGTGAACTGTTGTGGCAGTTGTCTTGATTTTATCACTGGGGTTTTTTTGGTTTGGTGCTGAGTCACTTTCTAGACCATGTTTATTAATCTAGCCATGCTCTCTATATTAAGAACAGCACAGTACTGAGAAAACAGCCTCAGCCTCCTGTTTTTTTTTCTATCTTAAATGTCCCTGGTAACAACAGTCAGATGTTCAGTTCATCTGCCCAATTCTGCATGTTGATAAGAGATTGCCTTATTTTTCTTTACTTTAAAAACTGATTGGTACCAAGCTCATTTTGAAAAGACCTCATTACCAAATGTCCAGTTTGTTCGGTGGGGGGGGGTCAGCTCTCTGTGTGAAATATTGCAAGCACAGTTCAAAAGCTCTTCATATCTTCACATCAACTGAGAGAGAGAGAGAGAGAGAGAGAGATGAGGACATACAATAGGAGAGGGGTGTTGGCTTCATGCTTTGCTTATGAACTGTCTTTATTGGAATACTAGTACATGGGTTCCCAACTTTGGGTTCCCAGATATGGTAGGACTCATCTCCAGCCACAACAGGGATGGGAGTTAATGACAGGAGTTGTAGTCCAACAACATCTGACATCTCCTGTTCTAGAAAGACCTTGGGTCTGATTCAGCAAGGCAATTTCTATGTTCTCCATTTAGAAACATAGCATTGTGCACACCTTGTCTTGATGAACTCTCCAAGCTGAGATACACACACACACACACATATTATTTTTATATCACCTGATATGTACATCTCTAGGTGGTGTACAAAATTTAAAACAAAATTTAAAGGTCAACACAGATTAAAATACATGGGACACAATAAAAATTATAGCATAAAACAGTTGTTAAAACAAATTATGAAAATTAATTCTAATTAAAAGCCTGTGAGAACAGGTGAGTTTTGAGAGTCCTCCTGAAAACAAACAGAGAAGGAGATGCTCTTATCTGAGCAGGGAGAATATTCCAAAGCCCCAGGGCAGCCACAGAGAAAGCCCAGTCCCGGGTCACCACAAACAAGCTGGTGGCAACTGTAACAGGACCTATCCAGAAGACTGTAACAGGTGGCAAGGTTTATGACAAAGGAGGTGCTCTCTTAAATACCTGGACCCAAGCTGTTAAGGGCTTTATATGTAATAAACGGCACTTTGTATTTCATCCGGAAACATATTGGCAGCCAGTGCAGTTCTTTTAAAACCGGTGTGATTTGGTCCCTTCATGTTGTCCCGGAGACCAATCTGGCTGCCGCATTCTGTACTAATTGTAGTTTCTGGACTATATACAAAAGCAGCCCCATGTAGAGCACATTACAGTAGTCAAGCCTGGAGGTTAGCAGCATATGTACCACTGTTTTAAGGTCATTTATCTCCAGAAATGGACGTAGCCGACATATCAGCTGAAGCTGATAGAAAGCCCTCCTGGCCACTGCCTCAACCTGAGAAAACAGGGAGAGCTTTGGGTCCAGGATCACTCCCAAGCTATGTACCTGATCTTTCAGGGGGAGTGTAACCCCATCGAGAACAGGCAGATCTTAACCATCTCTTGGGTCCCAGCCCCCCACAGTCCGTATCTCCATCTTATTTGGATTCAACTTCAGTTTGTTATCCCTCATCCAGCCCATTACCACCTCCAGGCAGGCATTTAGGGAAGATATGCCATTTCCTTACAAGGTTAACATGGAGAAATAGTTCTGGGTGTCATCAGCATATTAATAATACCCTGCACGAGACCTCTTGGTGATCTCTTCCAACTGTTTCATGTAGATATTGAAGAGCATTGGAAACAATATGGAACCTTGTGGAACTCCAAACTTTAGTTCTCACTTTGTAGAACAACAGTCTCCAAGTGACACCATCTGGAATCTACCAATCCCACCTCCCTCAGGTGGTCCAGAAGGGTACTATGGTTGATGATATTGAAAGCTGCAGAGAGATCCAAAAGGTTCCAGAAATGTGTATTTGTGTACACACACCCCTCTCTCCGCCCATTCAGACATAGTGTGGACCTCTGTGGTTAATCTGTGAAGCCAGGAATCATTCCACAGAGGACCAATCAACTGTGATTCGGCTACCTCCAGCTTCTGGGCAGTGCAACCCCTCCCTCTTCCTCGTCTGCAGAGGCTTCATCCCAGTCAGCTTCATACCACTCACATCACCAGACTATGGGCAAAGTGTCAGGATGTAAGTAAAGCGGCAGCCACTGGCCACAATCTTCGAGGGGGCGTGCTTGGTAAGATCGTGCCTTTTCGGCATCGATCACCTGCCCTTGGCATGGAAAAGATATTTTACCCTTCCCTCACACCACTTGCTCCACTGCCTTTGCAAGAACTCTGAAGCTATACAGGCTTGCACAAGCACAATTACTGATACCAGGGGATGGTGAGGGGCACTTGCTGTTGGTGATGGGGTCTCGGAGGAGATAACGACAACAGCAGCCAAGAAATTAGGGTGAGGGAGTGGTGGGCTGGTGGTTGTGTTGTTTGCAATGGAATGTGATGTAGCTTTGATTCTGCTGTGTGAATGTGAATAGAGATGGGGGAACCAGATCTTGGAATGTGCCAATGAATCCCAGGGGTGGACCCCAGGTGCTGGACCAGAGGAAATCAGAGGCTAGTTACCTGTTACTCCTGGAAGGGATCTTACTGACTTCCGAGGTGGGAATATGTATATGAGGGCAGGCAGAGGATCCTGGGGTTTGGTTCCCTGTGACAAGGATGCTCTTGGATTCGCAGACCTGGGCCAAGCAGTCCAGAAGGCCTCAACACACTCTTGCCCTCATGCTGGCTTGCCAGCCAGGAATTAGCCCTCCCATGAGAGGTCCAGTCCATTGGTGAAAAACAGAGGCATCATGTGCTTCATCTCTCCATTGGACTGCACTCTTATAAGGTAGGCCTTCCAACTATAGCCCCACTGATGTGGCGCTCCCAGTATCTCTAGTTAATAGAACTCATACTCTGTACCTGCCCCTCTCCACTCAGCCCTTCCAGACTTCCAAGGAGTGCAGTCCACTTCATGTGTCCAAGAGATTTTAGTTGGGCAGAGTTAGGAAAGATGGGGGATGGATTCCATGTCCAGAGCTAAAGAGGCTGGACTTAGATTGGCGTTGTGTTGTGTGTAAATCAGTCACTGTGGGGCATCCCGGGACAAAGCACCTGCAGATTAGAGCCAGGTGACCGTGCATTAAAAAAAAAAAGGAGGGGGGGAAGGATGGATATGTGTTAGGGGGAGACCAGACTGTCAGAGGGAGTGCTTAAACTCTTGGTTTACAGCAGTTGCTGGGACCGGGAAAGGTGTTGCTGAAGGTCCCTTCCTTGGGGTTTGCATGGAACTAGCAACTGGGCTGGGCAGCAACAGTCATGTGGTCCACATGCATGTCATGAGAGAGTGTTCCTTGGGAGAAGGGCATAAGCTATTGACTATTGCAATGCGCTCTACGTGGGGCTGCCTTTGTATGTAGTTCGGAAACTTCAATTAGTTCAGAATGCGGCAGCCAGATTGGTCTCTGGGGTAACCCGGAGAGACCATATTACACCTATTTTGAAACAACTGCACTGGCTGCCGATATGTTTCTGGGCAAAATACAAAGTGCTGGTGATTACCTTTAAAGCCCTGAACGGCTTAGGCCCGAGTTACCTTAGAGAGCGCCTTCTTCTGCGTGATCCCCACCACACATTAAGGTCATCTGAGGAGGTCCGCCTCCAGTTACCACCAGCTCGTCTGGTGTCGACTCGGAGGCGGGCCTTCTCTATGGCTGCTCCAGGGCTGTGGAATGTGCTCCCTGCGGAAATCCGTAATTTGAATTCTCTGTTAGCCTTCAGGAGAGCTCTTAAAACGTATTTGTTTGGCCTGGCTTTCCAGGGTTTTTAAATTTTAACCCTATTTTGGGGCTTTTAATTACTGTAAACTGTTTAATCCTATTTTAAAATGTTTTTATATTGTTAATTGCTATATTGTTTTTAATTTGTTTTAGTTTTTATTGTTTTAGTGGCTTGTTTTAATTGTAAACCGCCCTGAGCCATTTTGGAAGGGCGGTATATAAATCAAATAAATAAATAAAAATAATAAATAAGCATCTTTTACACATTCTGTCATGATAAAGAACTTTCGAGCCCAATCCCTTTGTCCCATTGGACAGCGCTGCTCATGAGGCATGGCTGAGACTGCATGTTTTCATCCCAGCAGAAGGGGCTGGGCCACCCTTTTCCTACAAACAGGTACAAAAAATAGAACAGGATTACAGAAAAAACCAAGGGCTTTCTTTTAATTCAAATTTAGGGTTATCCCATTCATGGTAGATTTTTCTTTGCTAGAACACATAATACTGCACCATTCTGGGTTACTTGCAAACCAGGAGGCCAAGGCTGAACATCTAGATACACATCTATCTATATGTACACACAGATTTATATACATCCCTCTATAAAGTTGGAGGGAGCAGTACTGTACACAGGAACTTTAAAAATACAGACAATGTTCAGGCATTCAAGGCAACCAATGTCCTGCTGCACAACCAGACAACACACACAACACCTTTAGAAGGATGCCTTGCTGAGCAGCTGTGTTAGATCAGGTGTTTTGTGAATGAAAGGGTTCCTTGTGCGTGTTCCTCTTTTCCTTCCCTAGATGGGAGCTTTCAAAACATTTTCTATGATAATTCTACGTAAAGATCCTTCATGTTGGGCATTGGTGTGCGTTGTAGGTTGATCCAAAATCCATTCCTCAATCCCTCTTGATGCCAAATGCTAAAGAAAGCAACCACTCCCTTCCTTGGAGCAAGTCAGGTTTTGCCTGTCAAAACCCTTGGAACCCTTGTCTTTCAAATTTCAGCACAAGATAAATGCCACAGAAAATCTGACTTGCTAGCCCCCCATCATCTCCCAGCACACAAGTCCCACTGTTGATGAGTAGGTGCAATGTACAGAGACAGACACCAGATTTGTGGAGCAAAGTATTGACTCTTTAATTGACTGGACCACAGGAAGGTTGCCATGATCAGGGTTCAAACAGGTATATTCCTGATGTAGCATTGATGGGAACCCCACTGTGTATGAGGTTGGCACATTGGTATTTCTGATAAGTGCCATGGTATAACTCCCCCAACAGCCTGGCATATGTGTCCTTTGTGGGGAAACAACCAGGTTTTTTCTATTTATTGTGTTACCGGGGCTTCATGTGTGTGTGCACAAGTCACTTCAGTCTTGAATTGCTGGAGACCTCTCTTACTATCCCTATCTTGTCATCACATCCTTTTATTGCAGGCTTTCTCCAGTGTGTTACTTTCCCTTTAAATGCAAAAACTGCAAGGACGGTGGCGTCCCTGTTGCCAAGCAGTGGCAGAAGGAGAAAGGAGATGATGGAGGGCAGGGCATTAGCTCCGAGTGCCGGCTAGCAAGAAATGTGGCCATCCTAGAACTGATACATATCTGGGATGCTCTGAGCCAACCTCTTGATGGTACCTCTCAATGGTAGTGGGAGGAGCTTGTGCACAAAACTCACTACAAACCAAAGGTTCAAATTCAGGTTTGGGAGCAAAAATGGAACTGTAGTTGGGTGACAAACCTGAGTGTTATGCATTCAGACAACCTATGATTTGGCGTTATGGCTGAATGTGGCCTCTCTCTCTCTCCTGCCTCTCTCTCTCTCCTGCCTCTTGCCCTGGGAGCTGTTTTCACTCCCATTACAATTACTGCCAAATGCCCAGTCTGCACTGTGCTTGAAAGAAATAAAGTTTACTTTGTATTTTTCAAAATGTCTTGCTTCTGACTCTGATTGGACCTTTGGGTACTCTAAGGTAGACACTGTACTTTCTGGTCTTGATACACAGGGCTTCCCCTAGTACTCTGAGTAATTTCTCTTAGCTTGAACGCATAGTCACCCAAGCAAGTTGGGTGCACACATGTATAGGGTCCAAGCAAGCGTGGAGACACCACCTGTGAGCTGAAAGACACACACCTTACTTCACATATCAAATCATCTTCTAAACAGCAGCATATCACAGGACCTCAGGCAACTTTCAAACAGGAAGCAAGAAAGAAGCAAAGGCCACTCCATCAGAGTTCTTTTGAATATGAAAAAGTGGTAAGAAGATGAACAGCAAGGGGTTCTTTGGTGTGTGCAATGTGTGTATTATGTTTGTTTTCTTGCCTGAAAATGTTATAGACCACATCAACAGCAGATGTAAGATGTTTACTCTGTTGCAAGAGAAGGTGAGAGGACTGGAGGAAGAAGTTTCTATACTTGGATTCAGAGAGGATGAGTTCTTGAACATATCACAGTGGAGACCCACAGCAAAGACAATAGCTGGAGGAGATTGTGAAGGAGGGAGACCTTAAGGAGAAGGAAATTGTGAAAGAGAAAGGTGAGATCTGTAAGGGGAAGGAAACTGCATGGCAGGAGCAGGAGAACCAGAAGACATTCTGAACCACTGAAATTGCTTGCAGTATCTTTCCAATGAGAATGGCTCTCAGTATCCTCGTGGAGAGCACAATACAGCAGCCTACATTATATGGGAAGGAAGATCCAACCCTTTAAAGTCACAGATGTCTCAACCACCACCTGCAGGAAGATGAGGAGAAGAGTGGTGATGTTTGGGTACTCCCTATGAGAGGTATGGGAGTGTGCCAGCTGGCCCTGTTGCCAAGACTTAGCAAAACCACTGATCATTATCCCTTCTGGAATTGGATGGCACTGCCAGGCACAGCGATGAATGTATCACTCAGTCTATGGCAGTCTGGGAAGGAAATAAGGACTTTGAGGTTTGGGTGGTGCAAAAGGTAGAGGACTATAAAGAGAGAGAAGAATTCTTTAGGTGAATAACTGATTATACAGATGGTGTTGGTAAGAGAAATTCAACATCTGGAACCATGTCTTTAATGAAGGACTACTGGCAAAATATGAGCTGCATCTCACAAGGCCCTGGGGAAATGTCTTTGGCAAAAACCAGTAATTATGGAAGCAAATATGCTCAAGCTTGATTTGGATGGATTTGTCTTTGTTCTGTGGGAATATGATCTATTAAGAAGGCATTTCAGAAGGGAGGGGAGGAGAAGATGGCACCCTCAAACACAGAACCTATGCCTGGAGCTTACACCTGTAACTTGGACTCGGTTATTCAGTGGGCACCATCCATCCACATCATACCACCATTTAGGAGGTTAGAGGCACTGCAGATGCTTTAGGCAATCTCAACCAAAGTTTTCTGTAATGTATGCAAGACTTGTTGGCTTTTCATCTTTACCTAACATTTACCCTGGTCCTGAATATTTCAGGTCCAATCTGCCCCTCAGAAGATGCTTTTACATAGGCCCACCATTTTTTAATCATGCCTGTAGCTGTGCATAATAGATTTTAATGGAATATTGTTTTTAATCTGTACAAATAAACATGAGTTATATTATGTAAATGTTTAATGTTTAACTCTGTACTCAGTACATATTTTTCAAGGGTGTTCTTGAGAAACAGGATAAGCCATCTCAAGAGGACATTTCCTAGTTAAATAATCAAAGGGAACAGTGTTTTCTAATCCTATTAGTTTACCACCTTGTATGTTGCATTTTGGGTTAGTGGTGTATTTATTACAGCCCAAAACTAACTGTCCCAGTGATTAAGTGCTTATGATAGAGAATATAGACTGCTCTATCAGTGCCATGTAATGTATTCTGCATGCAATGATTCCACCATTGAGAGCCTCTCATCCTAGTATTTGTCAAGGTTAGCTGAGGTGTAAATAGCTTTTGTTGGGCTGATGCCTGGAAGGTAAAGCTTGGCTGGATTGGTTTACCCATTTAGAGTACAGTTGCAATTCTGGTTATTCCTATATATTTGGTGTAGAATCAGCGCAAATTCCAAGGGGGATAATCTGGCTCCAGGTGCTAGTTAATAAAATTCAATTGGGGCGGGGGGATTTTATTTGAATAAAATTCAAATGGCGGAAGATATGCCACAAAGGGAATTGGCATGCAATGTCACCCAGTTATTATTATGTCATAATAAGTAAGTACAGTATATTTCCATATGAAAGTGTTTATGACCTCTTGGAATGTTGGATTGCCACAACTCACATCCATAAGGCACAGAAATTGAAGGACTGACCTCCTGCCCTACCTTTCCAGTAATCCTGCATCCTCTTCTGTCGTTACCAGAACTTGAATCCAATGCAACTCAAGTCCTGCTGTTACAGCAAACTGAAAAAAGTGAAAGAACCATAGGAACATTGTACTTTGACTCTCTCTTTTAAATCAATGGAGCTTAAAGGTGCCCTAGTAAATATCTTGAAAGAAATCCTGCTTTTATGTTATTTGCAGCCTAATCTTTTAATCTTAGAAAGTGAGTAGGTAGCTCAGATAAGCATGCATCAGATTATATGGGGTTGTTATTTCTAATTCCAACCTCCTTTCATTCTAAATTGCAAGTTCCTCAATTAAATCCTGATCCACTTTCTTCCGTATGTCTGTAGAGCTCACCATGAGTTACCAGGAACTTCTGCAGGAAATTGGCACATGAAAATAATAAGCCTCACACCCTTCCTTAAAGGTCTTATAGAAACCCTCACTACTTTCTCAGACTCTGCAATGCTGCAAATGTTTTATGAAGCACTTTAATGAGCACTGGCAATTCAATATCAGAAGCTGAGGGATAGTGGGGTAACACTAGTGGGGACTTTCCATACCCGTTACATATTTTCTCGCGCTTTCTGTATCCTGCTAAGATGTACAATAGCTACGTAGAAAAAAATGTGGCTTTATATTATGAAGCCCCAATATCTAGTCTGCCTTAAAGGATTCTAGGGCATGGCTGGTAAAGACCTCTGCAAGCCGCTTACATTTCTTGTTGCTGTTGAAATCCATTTCTCCCACTCAAAGATTATTAAAGCATGAGAAAGGGAAGCCACACCCATCTCTGGCTTGTACCATATTCAGACTTACATTTCCATTCCTGGCTGCCACCAGTGGAAATTCCTCTTCTGAGGCTGCTTCATATGCGTGTGATGAAGATGAATTCCCACAGCCCAACATGTCATCTGTGCTTTGGCTTGCTTTGTGCTGCAACAAGGTAGATTTCATATCCTGAACTTAAAAGGAGAAAAGGAAATAGATTATATTACCAATCAGCAATCGAGACAAATTCAGCACTCATATTAATTCCTGTCCTTTAATTAGAAATGAAGGCTCTGAAATCCTTATAGTAAGGTATTAAATTCACAAGGCTCTGGTGCCAGCCTCACTCCCTGAACCATTGGGACAGCTTCTAGGCAGAAGGAGCTACTGGCTTGGGCATTTTTCATACAGCAGCCTTTACCGCTAGTTTACTGCAAGGCTTTACTGTGAGTTCGAAGTTGCCCAAAAAACCTGACACAAAAAGTGGATCTTTTAACCCTAGATATAAATCGGGCTACACTCTAACGCACAACAAAAAAACCCTGAATTGTTTGTGAAGTGCTCCCTGATAGCTCACAGAGACTTCAGGGTAAATCTGGCTGATATGTGAACGCACACCCTCCATTCTGGAGGAGATGTGAGCTAAAAGCCCTGTGTAGAAAACGTCCTGGTCTTGCTGTTCTGCAGAAGCATACACACCCAGAAAATGGCCAGATTGGGTACTGCAACTCATGGAGTCCCAGCAGATTAGATGATCTGAGCATCCAGGAGGCTTCTGGCTAGCTTTGTAACTGTGGCTCAAGAGCTGCCTTCACAGAATAGCAACTCATCACTAGCAGGTAACTAACTGCACAGCCTGCTGTGCCTTGCCATGCCTTTCCTCTTCAACTGCCACCGTTTGAAACCAAACCAGTATCAGTGCTGGGCCAGTCCAACCTGCTGGACCTGGTCTTTCTGATTGTTGCCCACTATCCTAGATCTTAACCTTGGTCCTCTGTAGATTATGCACACACTTCTGGCCCTTCCATCTGATTGCTTGTAGACCTGACTCTGCAGGGTCCTGACAGTAATTGATTTCTTCCATGCTAGCACTGGCATTCCAAATATGACCACCAGAAGCCAATCAACAACTATATGATAGGGAAGTAGTCAAAGTCACACAGGAGAAAAAGAACTGCCATTCTAATAACAACAGCCGGACAATTCCATGCCCCTACCACAGGAGTAATCTGTGGAAGTAGTTTTGAGAGTTTTTAAACACCTACAGTCTAAGAACTTATAAGTGATTTTCATAATTTCATGTCTTCCATAATTTTTACCTTGATCAATTACTACTTCTTAGATTTCTTTCCCTTTTTCAAAATTCAGTTGTATGTATAATTGTGGTAAATTCATTTGAACAATGTTGAATGTGGACCAGATTGGATGATACTCCAAATGTCCCTCTTAATTATGTGGACTAGGAGCATGGATATGTGTGTCTCTCCCCAAACTAGGTAGCTAGATTTGGCTTTTTAAAAGCCAAATTCTGGCTTACGGCCCATTTGACCCACGAGTATACCCCTTAGGTTTGCCCCAACTAGTAAGATGTTCCGCCATTGCCTAATCATGGGGAGATCCCATATGACTCATGGTGTTGCTCTCTTACATTTAGCAGGAGAAAGATACTCGCCTTATTCAACTCCAGCATGTTTCTCCCAGTCGCTTATTCACGTGTCTATTATTTCTTTTTAAATTGTGAGCATTTGGGGATAGAGAACCATCTTGTTCCCCTTTCCTTGACAACTATTTTGAGAACTACTTTGTTGTTTTGAGAACTACTTAATAATTATTTATAATTATTGAGAACTACAATAATAATTATTTTTCTTAGTAATAAGCATGCTTAGTAATAATTAAATGCTACTATAATTAAATTTTACTTCTTTATAATAAAGAATAATTTTTAAAAAATAGTTAAATGCTACTATAATTTGTGTGTTGAGGAGCGATCCGTGCTCCTCCCCACCAGAACTTTTTCACACCCGGCTTTTACTTTGCATCTCCTTCAGAATGGAGCGGGTGCATTTACACATCAGCCTAATTTCCCCACAAGTCCCTTCAAGCTTTTGGGAAGCACTTCACACACAATATGGGTTTTTCATTGCATGTTAGAGTGTAGCCTAATTTATATCCAGGGTAAAACAAAATCAACTTTTTGAGTCAGGTTTTTTTGGAGGGAGGCAACTTTGAATTCTCTGTAAAGTCTCTCAGTAAATCTGTGGTAATGCCTGCTGTCTGGGAAAGCTCCCACAGAATTAAGAGGGCTGGTGGGAGTATTGCCTGTGATAGCTGATAACTCTATTATTTGCCCATTAAATAAGCAGATACAAAAATGCACCTGAAAAGGAAGCAACATTCATCATACCCTGACCACCTTGACCTCCACATCTTTAAAAAAACAACTTCCTGGTCCCTGGAATGAGGTCCCATTCTTACTTTTATTTCCCTTCAGACCTAGTCATCTACATTCACTTGTGGCTATGTTTAGAAAAATCTTGGGCATTGTCCATCCAAAGCAGCTGCAGTAGTGACCAATTTAGACATGAAATACAAGAATGGAAGTTAACATGGGTGGAGGATAAGGATGAATGAAGCACAGCCTGGACTTGAGCTGATAGGAAACACAGTTTGCTATTAGAAATAGTAGCTAGAATTTGTCAGTCATTGATGAGTAAGCACTTGTTTCTCTTGCAGAATGCTTCTCAGAAAGGTCAGTTTGCTTCTTGTGGATCCATCAGAAAATAGTTGACAATATTACAATCCTGTGGTATTACATGCTGAGCACTATTAACTGGCTACTTTAGGACCCCTGACAGGGCTAACTTAGGCTGATAAAATGAGGCCAGAGTAAGCCTTCTCTGCTGCCATGTTTGTTTTACATGTGTGTTCATTTAATTTATTTCAGCAATGTAGAACCAAGTCTTGTTAGGCATTCCAGGGAGGTGGGGCGAGGGCAGCAAAGTGTGTACTGTATTGGAAAGATACATAAAGAACAAAGAAATATTCTTCACGTGCATATAAAGTATTGCATATTGCAGTATGAGTATTGCAGATGGCTATACCAATTTCCTCCAGAAACAAGTCAAAGTGAAAACATGATCACTGCCAGGGACTCCTGCAAGAGTCATCTCCCCTTCCTCATCACAACGGTTTCTTTGAAGTCCAGGCCTGACACAAGAAAAAGCTGAAAACAGGTCATTGTGATATCTCCCATTTAAATGAAACGCAGGCAATGAAATTTATCTAATAATAGTAGCCTGCATTCAAGATAAGAACCACATAAACAACAAAATAGAAGATGGAGGAGTTTTTTCTTCACACAGTTGAACCAGTCTCTAATTCTGGGAGGAGGCATTTGTAGTGGCCATCAAAAACACATTTAAAAAAGGAAAAGCCAGACATATAGCAGAATGGAGGATGGTGGGAGGTTTTTTATGTACTTAATAATCCTCAGTTTGGGAGAGGAAGAATTTCTGTTGTCAGCCAAAAACATAGTTTTATTTGTACAATCAAGATCACACCGCTGAGTTGATGCAGACTTCTGGTGACCACAGAGCCATGTGGTTTTCTTGGTAGAATACAGGAGGGGTTTAAGATTGCCACAGAATGAGATGATGCTTTTCAGCACCTTCCTATTATTGATGTGCATGAATCAATTTTTTTGATTTGATTTGTACCCAAATCGAATCACCCCTGATTTGTTTTAGGTCTGAATCTGCCCCTCAAATCACTCCAGATTTGATTAAGATATGAATCGATTGGGGCAAAAAAGGGGTTATAGGGGGCAAAGGAGTGGGGTGGGTGGTAGTGCCCAATGGGTGGAAACTACCACCCAAATTTCAGAGAAATTGGCCAAAGGGGTGGTTGTTAACAAAATTTTGAAGTTTGTGCATCATTAAGCTTTTTCCCATAGGAAAAAGAGAATGGGTTCTTTGGTGGATTCTCTGGTCATTCATCATTTTGGACCAAAGATAATGAATGAACAAAGATTAAAAAAGATGTTCATTTATCATCTTTGGTGCAAAATGGTGAATGACCAGAGAATTCAACAAAACCCAGTACCCCATGGGCTTGTGATTTGGGGGGTGGTTGCCCCCCTGTGCACTACACCAAAACCTGCTCTGGGCCAGCCTGGTGCCCCTCAAGTAGAGTTATGAGGTTGCTGAAATCTCTATGGGGAAAAACTTAAAGATAAGCAAACCTCAGAAATTTGTTAAAATCACCCCTTTGGCCATTTTTTTTTAAATATGGGCAGTAGCTTCCTTCCACCCATTGGGCACTACCACCCACCACAACCCACTCTGGGCGACCCTGGTTCCTCTCAAGTGGAGTTATGGGGCTGCTGAAATCCCCATTATTCCCTATGGGGAAAAGCTTAAAGAAGTGCAAATTTCAAACATTTGTTAAAAAACCACGCCTTTGGCCAATTTCTTTGAAATTTGGGTGGTAGCTTCCACCCATTGGGCACTGCCACCTAACCCACTGTGGCCATGAAATGGAGGTCAGAATCTCTGAATTTTTTGGGTCCCAATCTGGGTGATTTGTTTTGTACCTGAATCTGGGCAATTGACAACAGGGGTCATTTGTTCTGTCTACAAATTGTCCGAATCAGCTAGATTTGAGTACAAATTATTTTGTACCTGCATCGATATGCACACCCCTACTTCCTATATAATTGCTACCAGGTATAGATGTTTCCCAAAGTCTGGGAAACATACCAGTGGGGATTCAAATTAACAACCTCTTGCTTCCTAGGCAAGTCACTTCCCTGCTGAGCCATTAGGTGGCTCTCACTTGTACAATACAAGTTATATGTATAGTCATATAAAACAATATTATTATTGTTGTTGTTATTATTATTATCTAAATCCCGCCTTATCAAAATAAGTTTGTGCCTCACTGATCTCACTGATTTCCCGACAGTCAAATGTTTAAAACCTGTTATCCTGCTTTGACAGCAGTTGAAATATTGCTAAGCTTTGGAGTGTGGAGTTATCTGATGTTATTGGAATGGTGGTCCTTCCTCTGTGTGGGTCAATTTCTCTGTCAAATAGTTGTTTATTGGCGACTGGTGTTTGTATATGGGCTGCCAGGAGATTCAAGCTCCTGAAGCCTATGTTTGCAGGTCAGGGGCAGCCTTTCCTTGAGGCAGGGTGAGGCAATTGCCTCAAGCACAAGCAAGGGGGGCAAAGGGGGCATCAAGCACCACCACCCCACTACCACATGTACCACTCAGTGGAACTCCCCCACCCGCCCCTCCTGCTGTCTGCTGCCACCACCCTTCTTCACCCCCCTGGGGCATGCTGTATTTCCCCCTCCTCTCTTTCATGAACTAGGAATGCCCCTGATGTCATGGCCTGGATTAGTGGCACAGTCAAATGCTCACAAGTTGCTGCCTTGGTGACATGGCTTGAAGATGCTGAGCACCTGCCTGCAAATGGGGGTGTATGTGGATCATACAGTCTTTTGCCTCCAGCAGCAAAATATCTTGGACCACCCTGTTGCAGGTTTCAGTTGCTGCCCTCTTCACTACTGGGCTATGGGAAGCCATTAACAAGTCAACCACCACAGACTTTTCTAGACACCATGTTTGTGCACTCTGCATGTGAGGTGCTCTGGATGGCAGAATGACATCTTTGGGGTTGGTGTCTCAGAGGTCATTATTGTCAGTCGGCTTCTGAGGGCCCACTGCGTATCCTGAGACCACCTCTGTACCCATAGATATCATGTGGTTGTGGTAGTGAGCAACTCTCTGGGACCCACCCAATTAGGAGGAAATCATGGAGGGCAGTATGTCAGGGGACTCCTGAATCTCATAGCTAGGCCTAGATATAATCATGTTGTTCCTGCTGCCACTAGGCACTGATGGATGCGTTCCATTAATAGATAATATGAGTGTATCATCTGTGCATAGCACTTGATTGATGGTGACCATTTTTGCAGAAGCAACTGTGAGAATGGCTATCAGTATTGCTACCTTTGCACTTGTTTCCTGGATCAGGGGTTCCCAACCTGTGGTACTCCAGATGTTGCTGAACTACAACTCCCATCATCCCCAGCTACAATTTATTGTATTGTATTAATTTCCAACCCACAGGTTGGGAACCCCTGTCCTAGATGATGTATTGCATCCTGCTTTGATCTTGTGAGTGCATAGGACTGTGATTGCAGTCCTATGTACTCACAGGAGCAAAGCAGGATGGGAATTGATACAATACAATAAATTGTAGCTATGCCTGAGCTAGCCTAGCCATAGTGGGACCAAAGATCTTGGACAAACTTTCTAATGTATGGACACACACATGAATGAAAATGAAGCAAGATATGACCAGATGTTTACATTTAGGTCATGGCCATTTAGGAACCTGACTCATAGCTCACTTGTTCAGAACCAGCAGAGCAAGTTTAAAATGAATAACGCAGTGTCTGATGGTTCTGTTTGACAGAGATATTTGAAGAAACCTTTTCTATAAACGGAAAAGAAAAGGAAAGACAATTGGGAGTCTGTATAAAAATGTACATAAACATGCTCCATATACATAGAGCAGCACTTGTATGCTGGACTACTGCAGTATTTTGACAGGCTTTGTTTCATAGGAGAAGACATAGTAGGTGCATGATTTCATTAGATTGGGGCTGTGTTGGCAGCGCCACAAAATTAGACAAAGTGGTGATAGTTTGGTCTTGGACAACCTTCTGCTGGCAAGAGTGTGGAATATTTCTACCTTCACAGATCTTTTAATTGAGAGTGAAACCAGATGTTAAGCTTGGTTTCAGATAGCACATTGTTCTAAGTGCTTTCTTGAATCTGTGCCATGAATCCCAGTTTTAACATACCTGAAGAGAAACTGAGTCTTTCAGTAGGAAATGTAACTGTCAGCCAAATCCTCAATATGCTTACTTGGAAGTAAGATCCACTGAGTAAGCCTAGAAGTAATGGGATTTATTCCTCACTGAGTGTGCGTAGGATTAAAGTCTTAGCAAATCAGGGCTGGTTTAGACCGTAGGACTGCCATTATGGGCTGCCAAATAGATCTTAACTGTGAAGGCACTCTGTGCAGAAATGGTAATGTTTAAATGTTTCTTTGATGTTTTGCCTAATGGACTAGTATGCAAGATATGCAGTCTAATGCCACATATCCCTAGTGGTGGCTGTGCTGGTGTCTATACTTTGCACACAGCTGTACAATGCATCTGTTATTTCCAGTGGAAGTAGTGCTGTGCAACTGTCTAGAAGCTGTTTTAAGTCATTACACAACTGTCTTGTTGTGCCACACCATCAGGGCTGCCTTTCATGTTACGCAGCAACCCTAGTGGGTCCATAATGCTGGCATTCTGGTGTGCAGGATGTCAGCCAGTGAAACTAATGGGACTAAGGACACATTTCATATATTTCTTGTACCCCCTCTCAGTTGTTGCTTTCCCACTTTGCTTCACAACAAGAATTGCATTACTAAGCCATGAGTCTCATGAGATTTTATAGCACTAAGTTCCACCCCCACTAGCAGGCAAGCCATAGGTGTGGTTCCCTCTTCCTGGTTATGTGGTACCTGTGCATACACTGATGCAGCATGAAACCTTATAGACCTCTGAAAGTCTCTGTTTAAAAATGATTGGTGTCATATTGCCATATTGCTAATACAACAGAAATGCTAAACCACAATGAGCATTAAGTCAATAGGCCATATCACATATTATGAGCACTAAGTCAATATGGTGTTATGTTGCAAATTACCAGAATTCAGCCTTGCAAAGGAGGAAGCTCTCTCACTGGCCTCAAAGCTTCATGAACCATCTTCCAGGTATGATGCTGCACTGAAGAAAGGAGTGCCCAGATTCTTTGTTATAGTATTTATAAATGACTTTCTACAAAAAGTTTAAAAGGTTTAAAAAAGTTTAAACACGCTCCCTGCTGAAATAAGAGCATCTCCTCTGTTTGTTTTCAGGAAGACCCTCAAGACTCTCCTGTTCTTGCAGGCTTTTAATTATAATTAAGTTTAATAATTTTCATAATTAGTTTTAATAACTGTTTTATGCTGTTTGTATTGTGTCATGAATTTTAATCTGTGTTGACTTTTAAATATTTTAAACTTCGTACACTGCCTAGAGATGTGCATATCAGGTAGTATAAAAATATGACAAATAAATAAATAATAAAATGTACCCCAGGGGTAGCCAACAAGTTATTGAGCTACATTGTGAGCTTCCATCCTTCTCCAGTGTTGTGGCTAAGGCAAGCCCAGAAGGAAGGCCAACTTAGTCTGGCAGACAGAGAATGGCATTGGAAGACACATGGAAAACAGAGTGTGGGACCGGAAAATTCCAACTTTGCCCTGGCACCTCTTGCATTAAGGTGACTCTCTTTTGGCCTCTCTGCCTATAGTCTTGCAGGAGAGACAATTTCAGTGCTTAAAAATGGATATATGAAATGGCTTCCTCCCCACCCATGCCCAGAACCTCTAATGGTGACAGCTGGAATGAAAGAGGGAAAATAGCAACTGTGTAAGTGAATTCTGGCATGGAAGGAGTGGCAACTTGCTGAACAATTTGCCCCTAATGTCACTGATTAAGACAAAACCCAAAAGTCAAATGTGGATTAAGTCAAATCCAACAGGATGGAACAGTAGTTCTAACAACAATCCTCATGTAGCCATTGTGTTGTTGTCCCACTAATTTTTTTTAAGTTAAAAAAAAAATCAGTTAATCAATGTGACCATTTAAACATGAGGAAACTACAGGCTGATAGTGGATGGATGATGATGTCATATGAACCTCCCATAAAGAGCAAGTGAACAAAATGTGGCCGTCCCAATTAAACAGCCCATCTGGAAATGGTGCCTTTATTTCCCAGTAAATATGGTAAGGATCAGAGTATCTGGGTCTGATTCTGCTTTCTTTCATTGTTAGTGGAGATGAAGGCAGACTTTCAGAGCAAGGTGAGTCTAAGCAGTGGGAGAAAGTTATTTAAAATGTAAAGAGATAATTTTGAAGCCATTTGCAAAGGAGTCTCTTATTAAGAAGTATTGTATTCTTGGCTTCGAGAAAAGGAGGCAGAGATCTCCAGTTCTGAAGAAGTGCTTTTCAAACTGTTGATCCCAGTGGAACATTATAGCAAGGAAACGCTGTCATAAAATGTTCTACATTGTGCCTAAAATGCTAATACCAAAATATTTCATTGCCAGAGGAATATTCTTTCAGCTGCATTAGCGTTTAAAGTAAGTGACACTCACTTCCTAGTTAAGTTAATTATAGTTGTGAATTGCTTGGGTATATATTCTCCAGGCTCTGTTTTTCTATTTATGGAAGGTAAGCCTGGAGAAAACTTTTGTTTAAAAAAAACCCCACCTATTTGCTGTAGTATCTCAAACATTTAAGATGTTAAGCCAGGTTCCTTAAGAACTAGAAGCTTTGTAGCACAGTCACAGCGAATGGAATACCATTTGCAAAATAATGGAATAAAAACTGAATTGTGAAACCAGTAGGCAGATCCTAAGAAGTCAGGCTGTCTTTTACGATGGTTACTCATTCTTCATCTTTACATGGCCTTCATTTAAACATGTGTAGTTGTGAATTGCCTGTGACTGGTCTTGACATGTGTATGAAGTTTGCCAAATTTGCAATGAGATCTGCAAATGAATCTTGTACTGTTTGTAATTGAAAGCACACACATCCTAAATTGCTCTATGATTGTCGTATTCCTAAAAAAAGATATTCTAAAAGTATGCTAATAAGAATTATGTCAGTTCTTGGAATGTTCATAGTCTAAGCTCCGCAATCTATCCAGATACTCCTGGGAGCCAAACCAATGATGTACTATGCCAGCAGTGGCAGATGGTGCAGGCACCTCCAGAGGATGGGGCACAGTGGGAGGCACGAAGTGTAAATTAGTAGGTGTTTACCTCCCATACTGTTGCACCTGAAAGCTCTTCCCAGCAGCGGCACGCCACCCAGCACCCGCTGTGGCAGAGGATAGACTCCGCCACTCAACTAGCCTCCGCACATGTGTGGAGGCCATTTGCTGGCCACACAAATGGCCTCTGCCAGCTGAGGGGTGGAGCCAGTCCTCTGCTGCTGTGGATACTGAGTGGTGTGCCACTGCTGGGAAGAGCCTTCAGGTGCGGTGGTACGGGAGGCAAGCACCTACTGATTTACACTTAAAGGTGCCTCCTGCTGCCCCCAACCCAGTGGCGCCTGCACCAGCTGCCACTGCAAACCAGTCAATAACATCTTTGTGTAAATGGGATGAACTTTGTCAGGGAACCACTGTAATGTCGTAATTATGTCATTATGGCGGTATTACCCAGACAGAATGCTGGCAAAAGAGGCTGATATTCCAGCAATGACTTTAAGGACCAGGATTATAAATTGTAATTCTGCACTTATGACATTTAAGGGTGTGTGTGTGTGTGTGTGTGTGTGTGTGTGTGTGTGTGCGCGCGCGCGCATACATAGCTTCTTGGGCCTCACTCACTCACGCACTCACTTATTGATATGAAAGTCCCAAGCCAAACCACGAAAGACAGAAAGACACCATTTTAACAGGAAGGTTCTGGATCTCGCCCAGACTACCAGAAATATTTCAAATCCTGGTAAAATTGATTACTATGCTGGAAAATGCAGAAAAACTCTCCCATTGGAAAAACATGGGGAATGATACCATCCAACAAACTCTGGCAGTTTTCTCAGTTACTTTGCGAGACAGAGTCCACACTTCAACTGAAGCAATAAACAAGCTATATTTTTTCAGTTCACTGCATTTTAATCCATGTCGGATTTCCATAAAACTTGCTTAAGAAATCAAATAATACTTCGGTGCTGCAGATATAAATACATTTTTCTAGACACATAAACTCTCCTGGACATCAACTAGCAACAAGTGAAGAGAGAGTGCATGGTCATTTTGTAGTACAGGAGGAATGCTTGCCAATTGCAAGCCTGGTTGATGTGTGTGTGTGTGTGTGTGTGTGTGTGTGTGTGTGTGTGTGTGTGTGTATTGCTGAGGCTCAGACTCAGTGTTTGAGTGTTTCCAATCTCAGCAGATGTCAGTGGATTTGCTGGCCTCAAATAAATCAGTGAGACCCAGCTGGACAACTACTACTTCTAGGGGATTTTGCTCACCTGCTTACATTTGGGTTAGCTTTTTTATTTTGTTTTATTTTACTTTATTTTAACATTTATATCCCTCTCTTCCTCTAAGGAGCCCGGAGCAGTGTACATGATTAAGTTTAATAGACTTAGAGGTCATGCACATGACCTCATGCCGCTGCTCACAGAGGTCTGCGGGAAAGGCAGGAGCTCACTGCGTTCTCCGGCAGATGAGTGTCATTGCCATTGCCTTTGCCTTTGCTGCGCCACATGCCCACATGAGTGGCGGAGTGGCAAAGGCAAAAATCAGGAGCAGGAGAACTTCCCGCTGTTCTCATTAGAGAAGCTGCTCTCATTGGAGCAGCTGCTGCATTCGGGGGTGCTCCTTCCCCCCAGGCTTGCTGCTGGAAATGGCAGCAGGCCAGGGGGAAGCCTTTTAACTTGGCAGCGGTTGTACTCATGATCACCTGCTGAGGTTAAACAAACCACAGGCTCATTCAACTTCAGCTAAACATCAGGTTAAAAAGTCGGGCTAGCAGGAGCACTGGGAGCAGGAGTGATCCCAGCACTCCACATGAGCAGCCAAACCCAAGCAGGGTTACATAAATGGGGTTAGGGGTTTTTTTTGGATTGTTTATGATCCTAGTAGAAGTTTCAGCCATTATCAAACTGGCCTTTGATCTTGAGTAGCTTTCACCCCAACAACCAGCTTATTGTGTTGAAAAATAGTTTTAAACTGCATAATTAGCAACCATGCCCATATGGTGGCCGAACAACTTTACTAATCCAACATTTTATATCTTAAGTAACAGACTGACCACTAAAAATGAAAAAGAATTTTTTTTTTAATATGGCAATCTCTCTCTATAATTCTCTTAAATGTACCCATCACTAATCCCATGTGTGGCAGCTCTCATGAGAGTTTGTGAGCGAGCTGCCAGAGGAAAAGCAAATGGGCAGGCTACTGGCCAAGAGAAAGTGGTGCTGAGGAAAGCGGTGGCTGGGGAGACGGGAAAGTGGCAGGGGGAGGCGGAGGTAGGGGGGAAGTGGGGAAGCCATAGGGGGAAATGGGAAATGGGAAAGCGGTGGCTGAAATAGGCCGAGAACAGGGGAAGAGCTGAGGGGCAGAGGACGGGGGAGGGCTGAGAAAGAGGGAGGGGGGCTGAGAAGGGGGAGAGAGCCAAGAGGGATGGAGGAGAGCTGAGAATGAGGGGGGGAGGGGGGAGAACTAGAGGTGCAGATGCTCTGTGCCCAGGCCAATAAGTATTTATTTTATTCGTATTTTAAAAGCATTAATCTATAGAAAATGCTCAAAAATCACAATATTTCTGTAAAAAAAAGTTTTTTTGCACAGAAGGCTTTGTCGTATAACTCAATGAGGTGGGTCTTTTGCTGAAACTGTTTTTGTTTGTTTGTTTGCCGCTTTTGCTTAAACTGTGGGGAGAGTTTAAGCAAACGATCGGGCAGGGAGACGATCGGGCAGGGAGCCCTGAGTGGCTGGATCGGCCGCCCACATTATTGCCAGCTCCATGACAAAGCCGGCAGGGGCTGGGGGAAGCGGGGGCCGCGCTGCCCCCGGAAGCCTCAGTATGCCCTGTGCGAGTGCACAGGGCATACTGGGGAGACCCCTGGAGCCGGGAAATGGCTTTTTGCTTCACAGTCGGGGGTCTACTCACGAGTAGCCACAGCGTGGAGCCACAGCGCGGCTACTCATGATCAGGGAGCCCGGTTTTGTGGAACACTCACTCCGCAAACCCAGGCTAAGGGCAGGGGCAATTAGGCGGGTTACCCACCTAGGAACCACCGGGCTCACAGCCGAGCCCAGTGGTCCCCACAATCGGGCAAAGTTGGGCTAGACTTTCCTAGCCCAATTTTTCCCGCTCATCAGAATAGCTCCAATATGTCTGCTGTGTTCTCAGAGCCATATCTGAACTCTTTTTCAATCTTTTTTTCAAACCTTCACAAAAGAGTGCAAGTTCTAGCTAAGTTATTCTGAAAGCTGACATAGCTCTGTTTGTACAGATAGTTTTGATTGCACAGAGTCGTACTTTTTCTATGGACCATATCGTGGAGCATCCACTTGGACCAGTTCCTTGGACATTAGCAATATGTGATGGTACAGTGAGAAAGACAAGGAAGTCAGTTTTAGCTGCTGAGATGGAGAGGGTAGCACAACCTGCTGAAATTATGCCACTTTGCTTGATGGCATGAGCATCATACAAATAACAAAGAATGGCCATGAAACTTTCTGTGAAGTAGCAGACAATGTTTTCAGACAACTTCTAATAGTTGTTCAATACCAACATTTCATAGAGCATCCTGTGTACTGTTGAGGCACCAAATGCAAAACCTTTCATGGTGGCATTATTGGAGACTCGTTTCTTTTAAACTCCTAACTATTTGTTCCCCTGGAAGAACACTACTGTAGATGTGGCAGTGGGGAAACAGAATCTATTGAGCATATTCTATTATCCTGTAAAATACATAGGCAATCAAGGGAGCACTTAATTTTACCTCTGGTCTGTAAACAGACGGATCAATCTGCTGAACAGCTTGTTAAATTTCTACTTACTGATGAGGATGTTTTAAATTTTAACTCCATAGCTAAATTTTGTTATATTGCTTTTAAGATGTATAATGAGAACCTATAGAGTTTCTTATAAATTTGTTTTGCCTTTTGCATGTATGGATTGTTTGGTCTAGGACCGTAAATAAAACTTGACTTGACTTGATTCCTAACTATTTGTTCAGCTGCATAAATATGAATTTGGGAGGCTAGCTGTCACCTCGAGTTTATGAAAGATCTTAGAACCATATGTTTATATGGTTCAGAGATCAAAGCTAACTAAAAATATCCCTAAATCAATGTCTGACTCACAATAATCTACAACTGATACAATATATTAATTTTCTTTAAGAAGCACAGCTGAAAATCTTCACAAAGTCAGCATTTTGCGGGTGATAAGATTGGGTATTGTCCCTCTATATTTGTATTTTAATTTCAAGAAATCTTGGTTCACTTCCAAGCAGCTGAGTGCATTTTCAGCAGAAGTAAGTAGAATCTACATAATCCTTGTGTATTAGAGGAAATATTGCATTTCACCTCATTTCTTATAGCTTGTGTGTAGAAAAAACAGTTGTGGGGGAAACAGGTATACCAAAACATAATACTATTTCAAGTTATCACAAAGACTTCCATGCTGTCCCAACTGCCATCTCATCTCCCTTTCGATACCAATTGAAAACGTCTACTTTAGTCACTTTAGCTTTTTCACTACCCACAGTTCTTCATTATGTCTAAACACAAGGAACTATGATTTGTTCGAACACACCAGGTTAAAACTGTAAGAATTTGGATGTAACTGAGAGCTGAGGTTAGTTCAAAAGCAGATGCTTGCACTCTTCTCTGACGTGTGAAGGAGGAAGAGAGAAGGACAGGAGAGCAGGCTTATTCATGATAACCTAAACCATAGTTTAGATGATGGAATTTTTTCATTGTTTCAGCAAGTTTGCAACTGGCTTGCACAGGTGACTCCCATTTTTCACAGGGAAAATTCTCTGTTCTCACCTATAGCAGAGAATATGGAAACTGTGAATAACAAAACCTTACCCTAGGAATACAGGGATAGGTTCCTACACATACAAAAAGGGCTTAAATAGTGGGAAGGAGGCAGAAATAAGAGAAATAAATAACTATCCCTTGCTCTCCAGCAATGCCCCCCTCCCCCAATTCCTCAGATTTTTTGCAAAAAAAATCACAGGAATTTTTTTTAAAATTTAAGAGCCACCAAATGGCTCTGCATTGTAAAATGGTGCCCAGAAATGACATTGGACCTTAACTCTGGGTCATTTTTGGCCACTAAAACTGTGAATAGGCAAAATTTGCCTATTTTTTTAAATACTTTGTAAAAAGAAACCAGGTTTCTAAGACCCATGTATGTATTTGTTTATTTAAAATATCTGTACATTACTTTTCTTTAAAAAAAATCTCAGAATGGTTTATATTAACTATACAAATGCTTACAGTTAAAAATTGGGGGTAGGAGAGGGGTGCTGTTGAAAAGTTATAAATTATACTAAACCCCCGTTCTCAAGCCATCCTCCCTTTCACCATCGGAGGTTTATATCTTCTTTGATCATCATGCCAGTAATGTAAATTTACTTGATAGAAAACCATCACTTTGACTGCCAGTGTCCTTCTCCATAGAGGGCACTATACCCACTTCCACTGGGAGTTGGGGATACCAGACTGCAGAGTATGTGCATGCTTTTTCAAGATAAGGAAAGGTAGGGAAGCATTCCTTCCAGGAGTGAAGTCCTAGCACTGGAGTAGAATGCTGTTGTCATTGCCCCATCCTCCTGCCTCATGATCTTTCATGGTGCTCTCGTTGTCTCTCCTGTGGAGCCCAGTTTTGCCATCCCCAGACCTATAGCGACAGAATGCTATTGGTCGTGACCAAGAACTTGGGATTTTTTGTTTTGTTTATTGAGGTTAGGTCACCCTGAATAAGTCTGAGAAAACCTGCATTATAAGACCTGTGTTTTATAAGAGGACTTTAATTTGCCAAGATTTTTTATAGAACTTGGAAAAAGTATGGGTGTTTCTGGGGGGAAAATAACATTTTTTGTAGTTTGTGTTGAATCTGTAGAGTACAATGCTGTTCTGTGTTCACACTGTCCTTCTCACTATCTGAAGTAGAAGGAAGTTAAATTTAAAGTTGGATTCTTGGAGTGTCCTGAAGTGTTTCAAGACATCTATTTGAAGAATTTCTCAAAGGTCTGCAATGTAAGGTTGAGTTTTAACTTCTTGAGAAATTGTTGGGACAGAATAAAGAATATAAGTTTGGGGATTTTAAAAAAACTTGAGAGAATCTGCAATGCTACTGAAGACATTTGGAGGGAAGCTCTAGAATGGATTCAAGCCGAGGTTAAACAGTTACAAACCCTCTTCATTTGTTCTCCTTCTGACTCATTTGCATGCAAAACAGTACATTAATATCTGATTTCTACGACAATCAAGATCAGGGTTTTCTCTCCTACACATTAACTTCAAAAACAAGGAAGATTATGTAATTTGCCAATTGCTGTTGTTATTTATGTTTACTTTGTTTATCTTGTAACAGCTGAACTTCACAAATACTATAAATTGTATGTCTTACATTGTATGGCTTTTTGGCCCCCTTGTTTATAGGAACATAGGAAGCTGCCATATACTGAGTCAGACCATTGGTCTATCTAGCTCAGTATTGTCTTCACAGACTGGCAGCAGCTTCTCCAAGGTTGCAGGCAGGAATCTGTCTCAGCCCTCTCTTGGAGAAGCCAGGGAGGGAACTTGGAACCTTCTCCTCTTCCCAGAGCGGCTCCATCCCCTGAGGGGAAGATCTTATAGTGCTCACGCTTCTAGTCTCCCATTCATATGCAACCAGGGCAGACCCTGCTTAGCTAAGGGGACAAGTCATGCTTGCTACCACAAGACCAGCTCTCCTCTCCTTTATATTTGATCTCTCAATAGAAGTGCATATGTGTATACCTGTGTGTATACTCTCTCTCTCTCTCTCTCTCTCTCTCTCTCTCTCTCTCACACACACACACACACACACACACACACTTGAAGAGGGCTCTAGTCCATGAGAACTGATGACAGAATAAATCTGTTAGCCTCTAAAATGACATAAGACTGTACACACTAATTGGCTATCCCTCTGGCACAGCTCTCCAGAAACATTGATATTTACCTTGTGAGAGCTAGATTTCATTCAAATGCTATAAACAAGCAACCTCTAAAATACTACACAAGTGAGGAAATGTACTGTAGTGTCTGGAAGGACTAATTTGGGTGAAGTCGTCATGGTCCTTCCTTGGGCCAATACTATTAAATCCTCCCTTCATGTTTTCTTCTGTTCCTGAGCTTGGCAAGGTATTTCTCCTTCAGCGCTTGAGAGGAAGATCTGTACAAAATGAAAACAATACCTAGTTTACATTCAAGGTTGTGTTGACCCCTATTTATTATGCACCAGATAAGATGTCGGTACAGTACCTGCTAAGTGCCAGTCCTAAGGCCATAGAAAATGCAACCGACAGTTCTGTGTATTTTATTCCCCTTTGCTGCACACCACTTTTGCCTTCATCTGCATACAGCTGTTAATAAAAGATTCCCCAGTATTCTCTTCACGCATTATTAAAATAAGGAAGGACTGATATAAATTCTCCTCACAAACCTTTTCCTTGTCTGCAAAGATAAGATTTGTCATTTTAAACTGTCTGGATCAACACTATTCTCACTCAAAGCACACAAGCTGTGGGTGAAAAATATTACAGTCCTAAAAATAAAAATGTAAAAATACACAATAGTCTTGGTACTTTATCAATCAATTGTGTCCTGACCTGGATCTTTTGGAGACAGGGATCCCTCTTGTTTAGGAATAATTACAATAATTTCTCCAATTACCCTTGGAATATGGTGTACTATAAATCAAAACAAATGAATCATCCTTAGACACAAAGTGGCTGGACAGCTTAGGAGAGTTTTGACAGAGCACGGTTTACTTATTCTCCCTGGAGATTGTACATGGAACATAGATCCTTGTGAACATTTTAAATTGCAATTAATTACCCTTTTATGCTGAATGGGTTGTGGCAGTAGTATTAGGCTTTAGACAGTTCACCTTGTTATGTGTCAACTTACACCTGCCTCCACAGTGCCCCCAATAACAAATTAAACAGCTGTGGAATGATCTGGATTGGTATGTTAAGCACTGTTTAAAATTATACCCCCGGCTTATGTTGTTATAGAGGGCGACTTAAATACTAGAATGGGCCCTAATGATATAATTATATTTACACATTTTCATCACTGGCCCCCGGATATAGAAATTGTATTATCTCTACCCCCTTGGGTCTCGAATGATAACACCTGTAATATTGCTGGATTATGCCTAGCTCAAGTGACCAACAGGAAAGATGGATCTATCTTGAGTGGCACTGCTCAGGGCAACCGCCTGGGCCAATTTTCATTTTGGTCAGGGTGGAAACATTCAGTGGTGGCTTATATGATGATTTCTAGTGACCTGATTTCTAGGATCTCTCACTTTGAAATAATAGTTAAGCCTGAAAGGGACCATCTACCCTTGGTGCTTTGTTGTAATATATTAGATGGTACCCTAAAGGGACCATGCCAGCATCAATTTTAATTGGTGGTGAGTTGGTTGCAAAATGGTACAAGTCAATTGATAGTAATATTCTACGTACAGCCATTTTAGAAAGCTGTATAGAACCATCCTCCCTTGACAAAAATGTGATGGAATTATATGAAGTACTCATTCAGAAACTTCAAGATTTTCATTGTAGAGACAAATGAGAGGTCTGTTTGGCATAATTATTCATCTAAGAAATGGTTTGACTGCAAGTATGCTGTTGCCAAGAAAGTATTAATTAATGCCTACATCCGGCATAAAACTGAACCTACATTTAATACTGACCAAAATATGCTGGAATTAAAAAGAAGTCATAAAGCTCCTTTAAAAAAAGAACAGGACCACTTTAGGCTCAACATGGCAGCAACTGATCACAGAAGTCAAAACTAATGATTCTTCCTCCTTATGGCAAATTACTGTGGAACATCCTGATTCTGATATATTGCGGTTGACTTGCTGTATGCAAGTAAAAGTATGGGAACCTTAATTTCGTTCACTTTATGGAGAGCAATGTATTTCTACTTCTCTATTAGATTTCTCTGCTGATAAAATCCAATGCTGACCCCCAGTATCGATTGCTGAGATTAAGTAACTGATGTAGCAACTAAAGTGTGGTAAAGCGCTGGGTAGCAAATTTATTCTAGTAGAGCTAATTAAGGCTGAACTTGAGTGGTGGGCCCCCATCCTAGCGCAATTGTTTACCTATAGAGGCAACTCAGCACACATTCCAGATGACTGGGATGTGGCTATAGTTGTCCCAATTTACAAAAAGGGTAGCAGAAATGATCCTGCTAATTATAGACCTATCAGTCTTTTGGATATAATTAGCAAGATGTATGCTAGGCATCTGTGCTGGAAGCTCCGTGATTGACTTGATACTTGAAGATGAACAGATGGGCTTTAGAGCTGGAAGATCTACGATTTATCATTGCCTGGTTTGACATCATCTAGCAGATAAATACACTTGTAGCACTGTACACTGCATTTGTTTATTTTAGAGCAGTTTTTGATTCAATTCCAAGAGCCTTTCTATGGGACAAACTTAAGAACTCCATTATTGATAAACAATTGCTGTTGCTTATGTGTGAACTTTATGATTATACCAGACTTGCAGTTGTACCAGCCAGCTTTCTAATTCAATTGAGACTTTCAAGAGGCTCAAGCAAGGTTGTATATTGGCCCCCTTTTTGTTTAATATCTCTATTAATTCCTTTATCAAATTGTTGCAGGGATTAGATCTGCTAACTTCAAAGCTGGCAGATAAGCATCTGTCCATTCAGCTTTATGCAGATAGGAACATAGGAAACTGCACTGAGTCAGACCAACATTGGTCTGACTCATTGGTCTGGATATCTAGCTCAGTATTATCTTCACAGACTGGCAGTGGCTTCCCCAAGGTTGCAGGCAGGAATCTCTCTCAGCCCTATCTTGGAGAAGCCAGGGAGGGAACTTGGAACCTTCTCCTCTTCCCAGGGCGGCTCCATCCCCTGAGGGGAAGATCTTGCAGTGCTCACACATCAAGTCTCCCTTTCATATGCAACCAGGGCAGACCCTGCTTAGCTAAGGAGACAAGTCATGCTTGCTACCACAAGACTAGCTCTCCTCTCCCCAAGATGATGCTATTATTCTATGATGATGCTATTATTCTATGATGATGCTATTATTCTATGATGATGCTATTATTCTATCTTTTATTTATTTATTTATTTATTTATTTATTTATTTATTATAAAAGATGATGCTATTATTCTATCACAGACCCAAATTGGTCTTAGGAGAGCAAAGAGGAGCAGTTGGTTATTAATTACCAAAAAATGAAAGCTATGGTGGTATTCTCTGCTACCAAGAAGTCAGCAAGAGATTGCATACGTCTGGATTTGGTTTTTTATCAAGCCAAGTAGCTGTGGTTGGTTAGGCTGAGGAGATGTGTCTGGGAGGGCAGAAAAGTGGTGATGGAGTGGGGGCAGCAATAGCACAGGTAGCGGGCAGAGAGAAGTATGGCGGTGGGAGTTGGGCAGGCCATTACAGGGGGAAACGATCCAGGCAATTGAGGCCTGTTCCTTTTTCCAGCTCTTCTCCCAACCCTCTGACCCCAGGGAGCTCTGAGAACACTCCCTCGAGGATTAGGGTGCTGCTGCTGAATGCCAGGTCAGTCAATGCAAAAACCTCTCTCATCCATGATTTGATTGTGGATGAGCATGTTGACCTGGTATGTGTGACGGAGACCTAGTTGGATGAGCTGGGAGGGGTTGGTCTCTCTGAGCTCTGTCCTCCAGGTTTCCAGATCATGCAACAGCCCCGCCTCGAGGGTTGGGGAGGGGGTGTTGCAGTCATCTTTTGAAAGATCCTCCTCGTTTCCAGGTGCCCGGTCAGACATTCTCAGCATTTCGAGTGTTTGTCCTTGAGGGTGGGCCTCCGAGATAGGCTGGGGATTCCATTTGTGTACTGACCACCCTGCTGCACTTCAGTCTCCCTACCTGAGCTGGCGGAGGTGGTCTCGGAAGTGTCCTTGGGTTCCGCCAAGCTTATTGTTTTGGGGGATTTCAATGTCCACGCTGAGGCCCCCCTAGTGGGTGCTGCTCAGGATTTCATGGCCTCCATGGCAACCATGGGCCTTTCTCAGTTGGTGTCAGGCCCTACCCACGTGGCACAACATACTCTGGATCTGGTTTTTGCTGACAGGGAAATAAATGATCTGGAGGTGGGGGAATTTGAGACCACTTCCTTGTCATGGACAGATCATCATCTGGTGGGGTTTAGTTTGACTGCTCCACCTGCCCTCTGCAGGGGTGCTGGACTGATTAGGATGGTCCGCCCCCAGAGGCTTATGGATCCGCTTGGATTCCAGATGGCCCTCGGGGAGTTTCCAGTGTCCAGAGCTGGTGACCCCGTCGAGGCCCTGGTTGATCTCTGGAATGGAGAGACAGCCCGGGTTGTTGACACGGTTGCTCCTAAACGCCCTCTCCGGCTGATCTGCTCCTTGGTTTTCCTTGGAGCTTAGGGCGATGAAGCAACTCGGGCGATGGCTGAAACGACGCTGGAGGAAGAGTCATGATGAATCCGACCGAACACGGGCTAGAGCCCATTTTAGGGACAACTCCATGGCGCTGGGGGCGGTGAAGAAATGTTTTTTCTCCACCTCCATTGCATCTGCTCAGTGCAGACAAACAGAGCTGTTTTGTGGGGTAAAAACACTGGTGCACACATCCCTCCCCACAGGTAATGGGGAAGGAATCATCTACAGCTCTTTGTGATCAGTTCGCCTGCCACTTTGCAGATAAAGTCGCTTGCATCTGTGCTGACCTGGACTCCTGAGTTTTGGCAGTTCCGGCAGATGTTCCTTTGGTACTATCTGGTCCTGTTGTGTTGGATTCTTTTCAGTTGGTGCAGCCTGAGGATGTGGACAAGATCCTGGGCAGTGTGCGGGCGACATCGTGTGCTCTTGACCCTTGCCTTTCATCGCTAATAAAAGCTGCCAGGGAGGGGACAGGCACATGGTTGGAGGTGATCATTAATGCTTCATTAAGGGAGGGCAGGATGCCATCGTGCCTCAAGGAGAGGGTGGTAAGACCACTATTAAAAAAGCCCTCCCTTAATCCCTCCAACCTGGAAAACTATTGGCCTGTATCTAACCTTCCCTTTTTGGGCAAGGTGATAGCGCGTGTGGTGGCGTCCCAGCTGCAGAGGGTCTTGGATGATACAGATTATCTGGACCCTTTTCAATCTGGCTTCCGCCCCGGATATGGGACTGAGACTGCTTTGGTCACTCTAGTGGATGACCTACGCCGGGAACTAGACAGGGGGAGTGCATCCCTGTTGGTTCTGCTGGACCTCTCGGCGGCGTTCGATACCATCGACCATGGTATCCTTCTGGGCTGCCTCTCGAGTATGGGAATCGGAGGCACTGCACTGCAGTGGTTCTGGTCCTTTCTTGGGGGGAGGGTCCAGAAGGTGGTGCTGGGGGACTACTGCTCGGCCCTGTGGCCGTTGGCCTGTGGGGCCCCGCAGGGTTCGGTCTTGTCCCCCATGCTGTTTAACATCTACATGAAGCCACTGGGAGGTCATCCGGGGACTTGGACTGAGTTGTCAGCAATATGCGGATGACACTCAGCTCTATCTCTCCTTGTCACCTGATCCTAGAGAGGTGGTGGATGTCCTGAATTGGGGGCTCGAAGCCGTGATGGGTTGGATGTGGGCTAATAAACTGAAATTGAATCCGGACAAGATGGAGGTACTGTTGGTCAGTAGGAGAGCCAATCGGGATGAGGAGATTTTACTGGTTCTGGATGGGGTTTCACTCCCCTTGAAGGAGCAAGTACGCAGCTTGGGGGTACTACTGGGCCCAGCTCTGCTTTTGGAAGCTCACATGGAGGCAGTGGCCAGGGGTACCTTTGCACGGCTTCGGCTAGTGCGCCAGCTGCGTCCCTTTCTCGAGAAGGCAGATCTGGCCACAGTTACCCATGCCTTAGTCACGTCGCAGCTGGATTACTGTAACGCGCTCTATGTGGGGTTGCCCTTGAAGAATATCTGGAAACTGCAGCTACTGCAAAATGCAGCAGCTAGGGTTTTATCTGGAGCTGCACATTGGGAGCACATCATTCCCATTCTGAAAGAGTTGCACTGGCTGCCAATTCGTTTCCAGGTCCAATTCAAGGTGCTGGTTTGGTACCTTTGAAGCCTTTAACGGTTTGGGCCCGGGGTACTTGAGGGACTGCTGTTCCCAAGGGTTGCTGCCCGCTTGACGAGGACATCTGAGGGGGCTTTTCTCTGGGTGCTGACAATGAGAGAGGCCCGGCTGTCGTGCACTCGGGACAGGGCCTTCTCTGTTGCTGCCCCCAAACTCTGGAATGTTCTCCCAGTGGCCATTCGCTCTTCGAACTCCATCACAGCTTTTAGAAAGCTTGTTAAATCTTGGCTTTCCCCCCAGGCTTTTACATAATTGTTTTTATTGCTGCTTCTATGTGTTTTTACCTGTTGTATCATTTTTATGCTTGTATTTTATAGATTTTAAATTTGGTTTGTTTTTATATTTTTAGCTTAATACTGTTATTGTCATTTTATTGTATGTTTTTTAACTTTTGTAAACCGCCTTGTGATTGTTTTTAGTGAAAGGCAGTATATAAATGCAACAATAAATAAAATAAATGTCAGTGTTGCCCAGGGGTGGTGGCAAGATGCACCTTTAATAGTTAATTAGAAGGTGCTTACCAGTTGGACTGCCACACCTGCAAGCTGCCTCAAGGAGCGGTGCTCAGCCCAGCATCCCACACAATGGTGGTGTGGCTCTGGCACTTACCTGGCATCCACGCCATGTAAATGGTGTGGAGGCCATTTGCAGGGTCGCCATTCACATGGTGAGATGTCAAGCAAGTTCAACGTCAAACTTATTTGGTTCAATGGACTGGGGTTGAACCACCCCGTTTGGTCTGACACCGGAATGAACACCCACTGAATGTTCGGGGGCAGGGAGGGTTTCACGAACATTCTACAATGTAAATTTTTTTTTTTAAAAAAAAAAATCTTCCTTCCTTCTGGGGAGTTGCTGGAGGTGGTAGTGGGTCTGTGCAGGTCCCCCCCCCCACCGGCTTTACTTCTGCCCTCAAGCCAGTTTCCGACCTTCTCCTGGTGACATTTTTGAGGCCGTGTGCCAGAGGCCAATTGTGCAGGCATGTGGCCTCCACAATGGCAGCTGAGCCACCGGGAGAAGACCAAAAAGCGGCCAAACAGCTGGCCAAACTGGCCAGAAGGAAGTAAGGTAAAAAGAAAAAAAATACACTGTAAAATGTTCACGAACCTCCCCGCTGAACCGAACCAAATGGGGAGAGGCTTTGACGGGGTGCCAAACTGAACTGGCCCAGTCAGGTTCGAGTCCGTTCTGGCCTTGACTGAACCAGGCCAGCCAGCTCCGTGCACATCCCTAACCATGTAATGGCCTCCGTGCATGAGTAGAGGCCAGGTGAGTGCTGGAGCCGTGCCACCACATGAGATGCCAAGTGGAGTGCTGCTGTGCTGCTGTGCTACTCGAGGCATCTTGCAGGTGGGGCAGTACTGCTGGTGAGCACCTTCTGATTTACTTTTAAAGGGGCCTCTCACTGCCACCCCTGGTGCTCCCCTCACCGGGTGCCCCTGGATAATGGCCAACATCCATAACAAGTATGCGTGCAGAGGTGCTGCACACATAGTCCAGGGAGGGCTGATTTTCATCCATCTCCCCTCTCTGTATCTGAAATGTGACTCCCAAAAATATGTGAACATTGTACCTTTGTTGCATTTACATTTTTAAAATCTGGACGTCAGCAATTATATTACAATATTATTACATATATAAGTATTACAGAAACAACAAACCATTTTTTTCCTCTTTTCTTTCTTTCTTTCTTTTGGGTGGGTGGTCCCCACTCCCACTATATGTTAATTTGCAGTCAAAGGAGAAGATGATTTGAATTAAATCCCTCATATTCTGTCAGTGCAGACCCAAATTGCTTTGAATAAAATTCATATTGTTTAAAATGTACTACACAATACCTGAACTGCCTAACTTCCTTGGCCTGAAAGGCTACCATTCTAAGGCACTATCTGTACTACATATGTACGTAGATTTTATTTGACTTTAAATGTCATGGCTTTCCCCCCTCCTAGAACTTTGGGACTTCTTGGTTGGTGAAGTGCTACAGTTTAGATCTCCTCAGCCTTGACTCTGCCTCTCACAGAGCTATAATTCACAGGATTCCCTATGAAGAAGGAATGCCTGTTTTAAGTCTGTAGTCTGCATATTTTCCATATTTCTATCTATATGGTGGGCAGTCTAAATCAAAATCATGGTAATCTCTCATCTATCCCTGACTTTTTTCTTTGAGCTGGTGAAAATTCCTCTCTCTCAAATTAAAGCGTTTACTACTAAGTGTCCCCTACTATGTGTCCTTGATAATGACTAGAACCACCTCTTGCATTTACATTTCATTTATTGTAATAAGTTTAAGTAAAATATAAACTGTATTTATATCGGCAAATAAAATTCTCCCCATCAGTGGTATACTTTCCCAACTTGGGCATATAAAGGGGAAATTTCCCCTTGTCAGACGCAATTATCAGACTTCCTTTATTTCCATTGTTGAAAATGTGACAGCACAGGTGTCACACATTCAATAGATTCTTCAGATGGTTCAGCTCCATAATGCCTGAAAGTGAAATCACCCTGTGGAGAAAGAAATTATGGAACTATTCACACAACCTACTGGGCGGGTGGGTGGGAGGAAGGCTGTGCAAATCTGACCTTCAGTAAAGGTGTCGTGGAAGCACAGACCACACTCCCAGATGATCAAGCTCTGGAGGACCGGGACGACACACTCTGGCCTTCAATTATCCCATGATGCATCATGCACTGCACGTGGTGCATTGGGGAATTCATAAAATGCATATTGTTTAAAATGTACTACACAATACCTGAACTGCCTAACTTCATTGGCCTGAAAGGCTACCATTCTAAGGCACTATCTGTACTACATATGTACATAGATTTTATTTGACTTTAAATGTCATGGCTTCCCCCCCTCCTAGAACTTTGGGACTTGTTAGTTGGTGAAGTCCCTGTGAAGTGCCCGTCCCTGTGTCTTCTCGGGCTGCGTGCAGCCCAAGGAGACACACGATCCTCAAGCCAGCGTTAAGGGCACACTCACTCCCTTAACCCCGCTAAGTTGGGTTAAAAAGCTGGGCTAGGTAGTGCTGTCCCACCAGGATCAGGCTCAATCCCAGCAGCTCTCACACGCAGCCTAACCTAGGCTGGGCTTCCCTAGTGTGGGTTAGGCTGTTCATGAGAACAGCCTCTACATTTCGCAATCCATAGGGCTGTTTTGAAAAAAGAAGACAGTGCCCCATAATACAGTGCACACTTGCCCTAAAAGTGACACGTCTAAGTATGGCTACATGGAAAATTTGGTGCTTAGGTGCAAAGGGTAAGCAGATCCTTCATTTCCATAGTTCACTTACCTTAAAAAAAAAATCTACACATTGCTTGAAGCAGGTGCTCTGAGCATGGATCTGGAGGTTTCCAGATTGCTAGGTGTTTGTTTTGCAACTCTATGAGGAAATCCAATAAATACACAGTAATTAAAAAAAGAGATTATGAGATTTGGGAAACTTGCTTGCCAACCTGTTAATGAAAAGGCACACACTTCCCACACTTCTAACACCTGCCAGGATAATCAGTATAAGAATGCAATTCCTAATCTTATTCTAATGTGATGCTTCCCTGCCAATTAGACCTAGTCATAATTAGTCGAGTCTTTGTTAGAAATACATAATGGAAAGCACCAGACCAGTGGTGAAATAAAGAAAGCAATTTTGTTTTCAATCCCAGAAGACTAGGTTTTAAATTAACGTATTTCATCTTATTGCCAGTACAATTCTTTTCTAAAAGGACTTATAAATTTAAGTGTAGGTCTCCAAACTGCCTTCATTTGGCTCTTCTCCTTTTTCCTGTCAATAAGAGGACAAGTGTTCTTAAAAATGTTTTTCTTAAGTATAAGACAATCAACTTCCATAATGCTCCTTCAAATACTCTCTGGTGTGTTTTTTTCAGTTGTAAAAACTGAGTCATAGAGAGGTTGTGCAACTGGGGCTGGTTTCCACTCAAATTAATGGAAACTGGAAGAGTTAGTGTCTTCTTCAAGGTCATAGCAGAAGAAAGTGGTAGAGCCTGCTTTAGATATATGTTGGCTGGCTCACAGCTTTATGGTATGGCAAACAAATGAAATTTCCCCTCCTTGCAAATATAGCAGTGTCTTGTTCAGCCTACAGGTGTTTATTTCCTTCTACTTGTCAAGAGAACATATAACAGTATTCAAGAAAAAAGAGACTTGAAGTATGTCGAAAGGATATCATTATCATTATCATTATTATTTATTTATTCAATTTCTATACCGCCCTTGCAAAAATGGCTCAGGGCAGTTTACACAGATAAATAAAAAATAAATAAGATGGATCTCTGTCTCCAAAGGGCTCAGAATCTAAAAGAAACATAAGATAGACACCAGCAACAGTCACTGGAGGTACAGTACTGGTGGTGGATAGGGCCAGTTACTCTCCCCCTGCTAAATAAAGAGAAAAGGTACAAGTTAGCAGGGGTTAACAGCAACAACAAATATTTATATACCGCTTTTCAACAAAAAAAGTTTCCAAAGCGGTTTACATAGAGAAATAATAAGAAGTAAGATGGATCCCTGTCCCTGAAGGGCTCACAATCTAAAAAGAAATATAAGATAGACACCAGCAACAGTCACTGAATTGCCTGCTGAAATTACCAACTTTGACAGTATTACAATCCAATCCTAAAGAGAACCTCCAGGGGCAGATTAACGCATAGGCAAGATAATCACTTCCCTATGGCGGCAAATTACGAGAGGCAGCAAATTCGGGGATTGGGGAGCAAGTTAAAAAAATTTTCTACTGCCACTGTGCAGCAGGGATGTTAGCAGAGATGGGGGGGTGGCCGGCGGGGGGGGAGGCACACGCAGAGGCTAGGGGAGACCAAGGCAGGGGAGCAGAGCTGGCAGCAAGGGCTCTTTCCCTGAGCCCACCTGCTGCCCAAATGGCAGGTCAAGCGGTTTTCAGCCCTTTTCGGGGCTCTCTGCAGACACATGCAGTGGTCCCAAATGGGCCGAAAATGGCCTGACCTGTCATTTGGGTGGCAGGCGGGTTCAGGGAAGGAGCTCTTGTCAATGTCTCCACTACCATAGTGGACGGTGGTGGAGATGGTGGCAAAAGCTCCTTCCATGGGCCGGCCTGCCACCCAAAGAACAGGTCAGGCCATTTCTGCCCCATTTGGGTGCTCTCTGCGCAAGGCAGGTTCAGGAAATGAGCCCTTGCCGCTGCCTTCCCCACCTCGGTCTCCTCTCACCTCCGTGAGAGCCCACCTCCCGCCGGCTGCCCCCCCTTCTCTGCTATCATACCTGCCACACAGCAGTGGTTGAAAAAAAGATTTTAAAAAAGATCTAACTTGCCCTCAACCCCGCCCCCCCCCCACAAGCCCTCAAGCCGGGGCAGCAAATCTTTTTTTGCCTACAGGCAGCAAAAACATAATCTGCCCCCCAAGAACCACAGAAGTTGCATAATGTATAAGGACAATCAGAATTTCTCTCCTCCTAGTCTGTTATTGTTTCATGGCTCACACTGGACTGTATTCCACTCTGTGGTTCCTTTTGCTCTGCGTTTCATATAGTGCACATGCACAGGAATCAACAGAAGGATCTAGTCAGCATTGCATAGACAGTGGTCTGTACAAGTCTGGATATGAAAAACAAAAGAACAGCAGATTGCTAATACATTAGTTCTGTTCTGAAAATAAAACCAGATAATCACATACCTGCCAACATTTCAGAATAAGAAATAGGAGCAATAAACTTTATGCGGTGTGCAGTTGTTTCCCCACCCCCACTCCCACACAGACATTCTGTGCATAGCTAGTAGATAGCAGCAAGCCAAAGCAACCATCTGATCTCTGAAGCTAAGGAGTGTCGAACTGGATTATTACTGGGATGGAAGACTATCTGAGAACATCAGGTGCCATAGGCTTGTAGATTCCTTCACTGGCCGGGGGTGGTCTTGATCATCTCTGTGCTTCTTTCTAAACCATGAAATTCTATTATTCTAGTTTTAAAGAGATAATCATCAAATAGGTCAGTGGTTGGTGACTATTCAGTATAGTTGCGGTTCTTGAAAATATTGATTTTAGATGACATCACTACACAGAGACTGATTCTCACACTTGTGTATTCTTCATGTGCTCCAGTTGAAGAATGTCCTTCTGCTCAGGGGCATAGCCATCATTGTGCCAATGGGTTCAAAGAGTTCTACTTTCTTGGGTTCCTCCTGTTTTGGATGAAACGGGCTTGTTATCCTCACCATAGTGAGATACAAAGTAGCATTTGAGGCCATCCCAAACATTTAGTACCCTCTCCAGTGTGCAAGACATGCTTAGCCATTGAGTAAGAAGCATGTTTTGGGAACTTTCTGACTGTTTCATCACAAAATAAAATTTATTGATTGATTTGATTTGATTTGATTTGTATACAGCCCTTCCAAAATGGCTCAGGGCGGTTTCCAATTAAAATAAACCACTAAAACAGTAAAGAGCTAAAACAAATTAAAAAACAACACAACAATTAAGAATTTAAAAACATTTTAAAACAACAATTAAACAATTACAGTGATTAAAAACCCTGAAATTGGGTTTTGAATTTAAAATAGACCAAATATTAAAACCCCCAAAATTTAGGAAGCTGAGAAAGCTTCGGTGAAAAGATGGGTTTTCAGGTGTTTTTGGAAAATTGCCAGAGATGGGGAGGATCATATCTCAACAGGGAGCGCATTCCACAATCTCGAGGCAGCAACCGAGAAGGCCCGTCTCTGTGTAGCCACCAAACGGGTCAGCGGCAAATGGAGACAGAACTCCCCAGATGACCTCATTGGGCGGTGGGGCTCATAATGAAGAAGACGCTCTCTTAGATACCCAGGGCCTAAGCCGTTTAGGGCTTTGTAAGTTATAACTAGCACTTTGTATTTTGTCCGGAAACCTATTGGCAGCCAGTGTAACTCCATCAGTAAAGGAGTAACATGGTCTCTCCGAGATGACCCAGAGACCAACCTGGCTGCCATGTTCTGAACCAACTGAAGTTTCCGGACTACATACAAAGGTAGCCCCACATAGAGCACATTACAAAAGTCAAGTCTGGAGGTTACCAACAGATGTACCACAGTTTTGAGGTCATTGATCTCGAGAAACAGGCTCAGCTGACGTATCAGCCGGAGCTGATAGAAGCACCCCTGGCCACTGCCTCAACCTGAGAAACCAGGGAGAGGTGTGAATCCAGAAGTACTTCCAGACTGCAAAACTGTTCCTTTTGGGGAAGTGTGACCCCCATCTAGAACAGGCAGATCAAAATCGTCTCTAGAGTTCTGACCCCGCACAATAAGTACCTCCGTCTTATCTGGATTCAGCTTCAGTTTATTCTCCCTCAAAGGTGCTCTAGGCCCCTGATCATCTTGGTTGCCCTCTTCTGCACCTTTTCCAGTTCTACAACGTTCTTGTTTATTAATAATAATAATAATAATAATAATAATAATAATAATAATAATAATAATTCAATTTCTATACCACCCTTCCAAAATTGGCTCAGGGCGGTTTACAAAGAGAAATAACAAATAAGATGGCTCCCTGTCCCCAAAGGGCTCACATTCTAAAAAGAAACATAAGACACACACCAGCAACAGTCACTGGAAGTACTGTGCTGGGGGTGGATAGGGCCAGTTACTCTCCCCCTGCTAAATAAAGAGAATCACCACTGTAAAAGGTGCCTCTTTGCCCAGTTAGCAGGGGTTTAGATGTGGTGACCAGAATTGTATGTAGTACTCTAGGTGTGGCCACACCATAGTTTTGTATAAGGGCATTATCATATTAGCAGTTTTATTTTCAGTCCCCTTCCTAATGATCCCTAGCATGGAATTGGCCTTTTTCACAGCTGCCACACATTGAGTCAACACTTTCAACGAGCTGTCCACCACTAGTCATGTGCACGGACCAGTTCGGAGGCCATTCTAAAGGCCTCCAGACCGGTCAGGGCACGGGGTGGTTTTGGTTCGGGTGGGGGGGTTCCAATAAAAACAGGGGGGGCTCTACTCACCCCTTCCAGTAAAAAAACGTATTTCTTGTACTAATTGGGCGGCAGGGTGCCGCCCGCTTCAATCTCCTGGCGCGGGCTCCTCGTATCCATCGGGGCGGCAGGATCGCTCCCAGTCCCTGCCGCCCCCTTCAAGTTAAGTCCCCCTCGGCTGGCGGCCGCCCCCTGAAGTTCCCCAGAGGTCCCCTGCCACCCCCTTCTTTCCAAAACTACCCCCATTACCAGAGGACGGCAGGAGAACTCCCTGCCGTCCCCTTCCCCCTTGCCGGCTGGGCTGCAAATGGCTTCTAGGAAGCCTTTCGCGCGCGTGCGCGAAAGTAGGGATGTGCATAAAAACGGTTCTCCCGGTTCAGTTCGGATCCGAACCGGGTCCGAACCGGACCAGGGTGGTTCGGTTTTGGTTTTGCCGAACCACCCCCCCGGTTCAGTTCGGATCCGAACTGGTTCGGATCCGAACCGAACCGGTTAGGATCTCAAAAAATAGCTGGTTTGAAAGGGGAACTTGTGTTCTACCTGCCACCCAAAGTTCAAGTCGATTGGACCTTCCTCTGATTTTTGGCGATTTTTTAAAGTTTTAGTGACTTTGGGGCAGTTCGGGGACATAGCATGGGATCTGGGCAAAAGGAGTGGGGTGGGGTGGTAGTGCCTAATGGGTGCAGGCTACCACCCCAATTTCAGGGGGATTGGGCAAAGGGCTGATTTTTAGTAAATTTCTGAAAATTTCATGTCTTTGGGGCAGATTGGGGCATATTGGGGCAGAAAGTGGGGGCTGGGGCAGAATAGTGGGGTGTGGTGGTAGTGCCTAATGGGTGGAGGCTACCACCCCAATTTCAGGGGGTTTGGACAAAGGGGTGATTTTTTGAGAATTTTTGAAGTTTTAGTGACTTTGGGGCAGTTTGGGGGCAGAAAGTGGATCTGCCCCAAAATAGTGGGGTGGGGTGGTAGTGCCTAATGGGTGGAGGCTACCACCCCAATTTCAGGAGGATTGGGCAGAGGGCTGATTTTTTGAGAATTTTTGAAGTTTGGGTGTCTTTGGGGTAGATTGGGGGCAGAAAGTGGATCTGCCCCAAAGGAGTGGGGTGGGCTGGTAGATAGTGCCTAATGGGTGGAGGCTACCACCCATCCCCAATTTAAGAGTGATTGGGCAGAGGGGTGAATTATGGTGAATAGAAAAGGTGTGAATTCTCATTCTATCATAGCAAATGAGATATTTTTCAATTAAACAACTCTCATGACCCCACTTTCACTTTTTCACACTTTCCTTTACTATGAATAATATGAGGAAGTAATCAATTTAGCACACTTCACCTTATGAAGACAAACCTCATACAAATAAATTCACCATAATTCACCCCTCTGCCCAATCACTCTTAAATTGGGGATGGGTGGTAGCCTCCACCCATTAGGCACTATCTACCAGCCCACCCCACTCCTTTGGGGCAGATCCACTTTCTGCCCCCAATCTGCCCCAAAGACACCCAAACTTCAAAAATTCTCAAAAAATCAGCCCTCTGCCCAATCCCCCTGAAATTGGGGTGGTAGCCTCCACCCATTAGGCACTACCACCCCACCCCACCATTTTGGGGCAGATCCACTTTCTGCCCCCAAACTGCCCCAAAGTCACTAAAACTTCAAAAATTCTCAAAAAATCACCCCTTTGTCCAAACCCCCTGAAATTGGGGTGGTAGCCTCCACTCATTAGGCACTACCATCACACCCCACTATTCTGCCCCAGGCCCCACTTTCTGCCCCAATATGCCCCAATATGCCCCAAAGATATGAAATTTTCAGAAATTTACCAAAAATCAGCCCTTTGCCCAATCCCCCTGAAATTGGGGTGGTAGCCTGCACCCATTAGGCACTACCACCCCACCCCACTCCTTTTGCCCAGATCCCATGCTATGTCCCCGAACTGCCCCAAAGTCACTAAAACTTTAAAAATTCACCAAAAATCAGCCCTTTGCCCAATCCCCCTGAAATTGGGGTGGTAGACTCTACCCATTGGGCACTACAACCCCACCCCAAAATTTTGCCCCTGGGCCCCTTTTTACCCCCCCGAATCGATTCGGATTCGGATTCGGATTAAATCCGAATCCGAACCAAATCAAGGGTGATTCGGGTGACCCAGATTCGGGCACAAAACAGAACAGGGGTGATTCGGTTCGGGTCCGAGCCAAATCACCCGAAATCCCAAATTGCACACCCCTACTAAGCACACACACAGAGAAGAAGCAGGAGGCGGAGTGTGGATTCTATGATAGCATATTAGAGTGGATTGATGGTGTCTCATTGAAAATCTCATTTGCTATCATAGAATCCACACTCAATACCTCAGAAACAAGAGAACCCTGTACCCATGGGGGTGCCCCTACCAGAGATCCCTGTACCCCATGGGTTAGAAACCCATGGGGGTGGTTGGCACCCTATGTGCACTACACCACCACTTGCTCTGGGCCACCCCAGCACCCCCATGTGCACTTATAGGGCTGCTGAAAGCTCCATTATAACTTATTATGAGGAAAAACCTTAAAGACGCGTAAACTTCAAAAATCACTTAAAAATCACCTCTTTGCCCAATTCCTTTCAAATAATTCTGATAGCTTCCTTGCCCACCCTAGGAACTACCACCCACCACACTGCACTCTACGACACCCCTTTCCCCCCGACGTGAAGCTATACATTTGCTGCAATCCTAATTATTCTCTATGAGGAATTCAAAAACACTTAACAATTCACCAATAATCAGAGGAGTGTCCAATTGCCTTGAGATTTTTTGGGTGGTAGGCACCCATGCCTGTCTACCACCCACCCTGCTTTTGTGCTCCTAGGTCCTCCACAACAGGGGATATGGACTGGTTCGGGTCCCATTATAAATGAGAAAAATAATTAAAAATATTTCAAATATTCATAAAAGATCATAGGGGTGTCTGATTGCTTCAGGGTTTGCATGGTTGTTGGCACCCATGAGTGCTCCACAATAAGAAATAATGGCCTGGTTCGGGTCCCATTATATCCTATGAGAGAAAAATAAAAATATTTTTCAAAAATTCATAAAAAATCGTACGAGTGTCCGATTGCTTTGGGGTTTGGGTGACGGGTACCCCTGGGTGCCAGCTACCATCTGACCAATTTTCAGCTTTCTGAACCGATCCGAACAGGTCCGAACCGGTTCGAAACGAACCACCCCCAGTTCGGTTCGGATTCGAACCGAACCAGGGGTGGTTCGGTTCGATCCGAACCTCCGAACCGGAACCGGTTCGGACCCGAACCGGTTCGGATCCGAACCAGTTCGCACATCCCTACGCGAAAGGCTTCCTAGAAGCCATTTGCAGCCCAGCCGGCAAGGCGAGCGGACGGCAGGGAGTTCTCCCGCCGCCCGCTCGCTAAAGTAAGTGCTTACTTTAGCGAGCGGGCGGCGGGAGAACTCCCTGCCGTCCGCTCGCCTTGCCGGCTGGGCTGCAAATGGCTTCTAGGAAGCCTTTCGCGCACGCGCGCGAAAGGCTTCCAAGAAGCCATTTGCAGCCCAGCCGGCAAGGGGGAAGGGGACGGCAGGGAGTTCTCCTGCCGTCCTCTGGTAATGGGGGTAGTTTTGGAAAGAAGGGGGTGGCGGGGGACCTCTGGGGAACTTCAGGGGGCGGCCGCCAGCCGAGGGGGACTTAACTTGAAGGGGGCGGCAGGGACTGGGAGCGATCCTGCCGCCCCGATGGATACGAGGAGCCCACGCCAGGAGATTGAAGCGGGCGGCACCCTGCCGCCCAATTAGTACAAGAAATAAGTTTTTTTACTGGAAGGGGTGAGTAGAGCCCCCCCTGTTTTTATTGGAACCCCCCCACCCCAGTGCCGGACCGGTTCCGTGCACACCCCTATCCACCACGACACCAAGATCCCATGATCCCAAGATCCCTCTTTCTTTTGGCACTTTCCCCAAAATGATAACAGATATTGATGAGAAATTCATGTGGGTCAAATGAAAGAGCCTTTGCCTCCATGCTTTGCGGCTGGATGTGCTAAATGGCATGGTGGGCAAACCCCATAAATCTTTCCATCGGTTTGTTTCTTCTGTAGAAGCCTCTGGATTCCATTGTGCTTCCCAATCATTACAGAGGCATCGTCTGAGGCAAAACCCATACAGTTCTAGGCTGAGTCCTGAATCAGACAGACAATTTTCAATGGCTGCTGTAATTTTTTCAGCATCTGGTTTACTGTGGTTTATTGTGGGCATAACCAGAAAGTGAGTCCTAACTAAGCCTTCTGAATCCTCAAAGGTGACAAGTACTGTAAACAACTTGTCATCCTTGTCAGAACTGCCATCTGTACTCAGAAAAAAGTATTTTTTTAATTCACCAGAGCTTGATAAGAATTGCTTTTGAATGGCACCTATGCTCTCCTTTCCAATGCAGTGGATAAGGTGACTGGCTTTTGTGCATCTATATGAATATTTCTTAACTATTTCACTGTCTGGAAACATTTTGCCTATCACTTTACTGAAAGTGTTGTTGACGGCACATGGCAAATTATGTTGCTGTACTAATCTTTGGAAAAGTAGTTCTGCCTTCACTGCCTTGTCTGTCACTAGTCACTTGTGTGGAGTGGACCAAGTGCTCGAGAGGAATTTAAGCTCTTTTGACTTTCTACTTTTGTCCTGTGCTTCACAGTTGCTATATGCAGTTTTACATCATGAATCCCACCATGGGATACCAAGAAGTCACAGGCACATGTTGAACAGAAAGCATAGGTGTTCCCTTTCCTAGATGGCTTTATGAATCATCAAAATATGATGAACTGAATGTGGTTTCATAATCCTTTTGCTTTGATTTCTCTTTAGGCATACTGGTGTTTGGAAGGTCTTCAAAATAAACTGAAGGAGTGTTTTCTCCAAGCACTGTGGATAAAGCTCCCAAATAAACTACCTCCCCTATTACAGAGATATGGGGAAATTAAACTGAAGGAGTTATGAACAAGCTGGTGGATAATGCTCTTGAATATAGTATCTTCCTTTCAGCACAGATATTAGAAAAATAAACTGAAGGACTTGTGAACAAGCAAGGAGGATACAGCTCCCAAACAGAATATCTCCCTTTCTGTAGGAATATATAATATAAACTGAAGAAATTATTCTGAAAAGCAAAGCCAGTGCCCTCTCAAATGAATCTGACCCTTTTTTGCAGGCATATTTATATATTTAATTCACTTAGCCGGCATACATGCCCAGGATTTGGCGGCGGAACTCTCGCGACAGAGTTCCGCAGCCAAAGGGCGAGAGTTGCGGGCAAGAAAAATGGTAGCAGGCGGTAGCAGCGGGCTGCAAAACGGCCTGAGGAGGTGGGCTCAGCTGGTCCCCAGGAGGCGGCGGGACGACCTGGCCAGATCAGGCCGTCCCGGGAAAGGACAAGGAGGCAGCGGCCCAGCCTGGCCTGGCCGTGGGGAGTGGGAGTGGGAGGTGGCGCTGGCAGCAGGATGGCCAGAGTAGGCACCAGCGAGAGGGGTGAGTGGGAAACAGGCGACTGCGCGAAGCTCCAGCTCCTGTTGGAGGCCAGGGTGGGAGGGAAATGGTAGTGGGACTTCACTGCCCGGGAGAAGGTTCCCTGTTTGCCACCCACTGAGGTAAGATGCACAGTGCAGGGTGGGGGGAAGGAAGAGAGGAACGGAAGGGGAGGGAGGACAAGAAAGAGGGGAGCAGGAGGGAGGGCAAGAGAGTGTGGGGCGGGAGGGGAGGGGGCAAGAAAGAGGGAGCAGGAGGGAGGAGCGGGAAGGAGGGGGAAAGGGGAGGGAGGAGAGAGCAGGGAGCAAGAGAGAGGGGCAGGGGGAGGGAGGGCAAGAGAGTGTGAGGCAGGAGGGAAGGGGAGGGAGGGCAAGAGAGAGTGGGGCAGGAGGAAGGGGAAGGGAGGGGAAGAGAGAGGGGAAGGGAGGGAGGGCAAGAAAGTGTGGGGCAGGAGGGAGGGGGAGGGGAAGGAGGGCAAGAGAGTGTGGGGCAGGCGGGAGGGAGGGCAAGAGAGAGTGGGGCAGGAGGGAGCAGCCAGCCCCAAAGAGCAAACAGATGCTCTGTGTTGGTAGGCTAGTATAATATAAACTGAAAAAATTAGTCTTAAAAGCAAAGTCAGTGATCTCTCAAATAATCTGACCCTTTTCTGCAGGGATATATAATATAAACAATTCTGAAGCAAGTGCTCTCTCAAATAAACTAGAGCCTTTTCTGAAGGGAAATCTCTGCACTCTGAGACAGACAATGAAACCTTGTGGCCAGAGATTTATATACTTCCTCCGCCCTCTTTAATGAGCAGGAGAGACATAGAGCGATGTCATCTGAGGGAGGCTCCCTTCAGAGAGACAATGTCTCTGCATCTCTCCTCCCTCAGTGCTTGAGAGGACGGAGAGTGAAAGACTGACCTCTCTCTGAAGGGAGGGGGAGGAGGAAGGTGGTGGGAATCATGAATTTCTATTGCATGGTTGTGAGCTAGGAAATAAAATGGCAAATCGTGACTGTCCTGGGTAACTCAGGGCAGTTGGCAGGTCTGTAATTAGGAACCACCAAATTCAGGGAGAAATTCAGATGTGGATAATTTGGTATGCATCCCTAAAATAAAACTAGGGTTGGGCCAAAGGTTCTCATTTTGAGAACTTTCAGCTCAAATTTGGGGGTTGGGGTAGAATTTGGGGGTAAAACAAGGTTCCCAAATTAATCTCCAACTTCAGGGAGATCAAATTGTAAAAAATGTTTCATTGGTGGCAGGTGGGTGGGGTCAGCTTACAATTGATTAGTGGTAGCTGTGGATGGTTTTCCTTAAAAGAAAATCAATGATGTCTGAAATGACACTACATTTGGAGCATTGGGGTGGTGGGGTGGCAGCCACTTACTAGTGGAGAAATTCCACCACCAAAGGTGAAGGCAGAACGTTCATTTTTTAAATGGAAAAACAAACTACTGCTGCTTCCACTCAATAGTAAGCACCCTACAAAACCTTTTGCAGAATTTTATCCCCATCTGAAAAATCACTAAAATTCATTATCTGCAAATGAGGTGGTTGTGGGGGACAGTTCATTCCTAAATAAAACTTAATAAAAAGTAGAGGATATAATATGAATCTGAGACCCTGCTGCTGATGCGGGTTTTCAGTAGTGAGGTACCACAACTGAAAAACTCTGCCCTAAGTTTGAAGTTCATTAGGAGAACCTCAAGGAAGCAGGAGGAAATCTTGTGTGCAAACTTTTTTACTTACCTGCATACCATTCATCTTGACTGTACTCATTGCATACTCCTCATTTAGCCTCAACAGAAATGCATTCTGAGGTAAATGTTTTTAGAATCTAGTAAGACAAACGTCATTTAGTGTAGTGTGATCATCCAAATCTTCTTAGAAGATTGCCCTGGAATGAAGACTGCTTTCCAACAAAATACAGAATCTGTTGAATTACAGTTAAGTTAAGCTAACCTAGCTAAGACAGAAGGTATCATCAAAGCCTAGTCTCTCATTCATCCAAGCTACAGGAATCATTTGCAAAAAAAATATCAAACTGCTACTGCTGCATGTGAGTAGTTATGGAAATGCAATTGTCAAAGCACTTTACTGCTGTCATTAGGACTACTACAGAGGCTGGGTACATCCTCATGAGAACTTGAGAAACTGGTACCTGCAGTAAGCATGGAATACTTCAATCTGTGTTCATTCACCATCACCACCACTATAAGTCTACATGATTGTTAGAATCATCACAGGACCAATGTGGGATGATCAGAAGTATCCCATGGTTGGGTAAAATTATAGCCTGCACCATTATTATGCTTCAAAATACATTATAGCAGGCTATGCATATTCAATGATTTTGCAGTTGCACTGTGCAAAAGCAAAGACTAGCATTTGTCATAGGATTCTGGAACCTAACTATCTTAGCATTCATCTTTTTCAAAAGCAAGTTTCTAGTTCTTAAGGCTGCAAAGATATGGGCTTGGAGTTCTTTGAGCAATGGCAGCTGAGAACCCAGGAGCCGGAGGTGGGACTGAGCAGAACTATCAGTGGGTCTGGAGACAGAATTTCAGCAGTCTAGATAGGTCTTCATGTTCTTCCCAATAAGCAGAATCCAAGTTAATTATTAATTATGCAAAGTAAGCAAATGTCTTAAATTTATATGACACATTAAACATTTTCTTTGAAAAGTATACATTACAATCATTTTTTAAAAATCATCATATCTGCACACGAATTGCACCACCCTTCCTTCAAAGAGCACACAGTGGCATTCATGGGACTCACAAATATGAGGCCGGTAAGAATGCCACTCATGTGATCACTCAGTAAGAGTCTGAATCCTGGTCTCTCCAATCAAACTGCAGCACTTCCTCTATTACACCAGGTGGGCCTGTCTGAGAAAATAAGCCACATTGCAAGGTTAATTAAAAATACACACCATCTGGCTTTTATATGATAGTTCTAAAACATAGTACTCATCTACCGGAGTTTTATCTGGGCTGATAGCAGCCCTACCTGGTGGGGTGGGGAGGCTGGTGGGATGGGGGGAGCCTCCACAACCACCACCACCCTCAACCAAACTCCATACAGGAGTGTTGCCATCCAAACAATGTGTTGTATTCTATTCTGTAATCTTTTGCAGTTTGTTTCTTTGGACAATCATCCAAAGGAAGATCCTGTTGGGAGTGTGGGGGAGAAGACAAGAGGAAAAGGGAGGGAAAGGAGAAGGAGAAAATTGAGTTGTTGCTGAATAAACCTTTAGTTAAAGTTAAGATTTTCTTGTGTATATGAGGGAAGCAGCTATAAAACACTATGGTGTCAGTATCCTTGTAAACTGCATGACTACATATTTTAAGGGTTATAACATGAGAGAAGATTCAGACAACCACCCAAAAGTAAGCAGGAAGAAAGTAGCAGCTCCTGGTGAGTGCACACTCCCGCCAATCACTGGTGCTTTCCGTGTCCGTATTGTGTGAAGCCAGAGATATTGGATGGGAAAGGTCAGGTCCCCTCCATCAACCTGACATTCCTAACTAGGGGTGTGTGAGCCAGCTCAGTTCGAGCCGGGCCCGGTGTCAAGCTGGCTCAGCTTGATGGGTTTGGAATTGAACCAGACTGGCCACAGCCAGCCTGAGTCCAAACTGGGCCTGGTTCGAACCAAGCTGGTTCAGAACTCTACTGGTAAAGGGGAATCCGGTGAGGAGTCCCCTTTACCAGTCAAAGGGGCTGTCCTAAGCGTAGAAGTGGCAGGAGGGAAATAAATAGCTACTCACAAGTGCCGGCAGCAGTTGCAGTGACAGTGGCTGATGGGGGGTAGCGGCAGAGGCTCCCCCACCCCGGCTTCCCCACCCCACCAGGTAGGGCTGCCATCAGCCTGGTTTGGCCTTCCTCAGTCCACTTTGGGACTCTGTGCACACATGGAGGCCATTTTAATGACCTCCAGAGGTCATGGAAATGGCCTCTGCATATCTGTGGAGATCACTAAAATGGCCTCCACACATACACAGAGGACTGAACTGGGCTGCCACCAGCCCCGCCTATGCTGGGGGAGGCCAGCAAGGGTGGGGGTGTGTGGAGCTGCCACCTCCCATCACTGCAGCCGGTGGTGGCACTTGTAGGCAGCTATTTGCTTCCCTCCTGCCCCCTCTATCCTTAGGACAGCCCCTCTGCCCATTTACTGGTAAAGAGGAGTCCCCACCAGATTCCCCTTTAACAGTAGAGCTCTGAGCCGGACAAACCAGCTCGATTCGAACTCAGACTGGGTCTGGTTCAATCAGGGGCATATCTTAACTGGGCCAGGTTGGCTTGAATCCAGTCCAGATTCCAGCTGAACCAGCAAAACCAGTTTTGTGCACACCCCTATTCCTAACCAACATTTGAAATGGACTTGAGAATATTGAGGCAGGGGGACTCAAAATTCTCCATGCAACATTTCTAGCTTCACACAGCATGGAATTAGGCAGAAGTACCAGTAAGCAGTGGGACTCTGTGTTCACTGGGAACCACAACTTTATTCTTATTTTCAGTAAGAAGATTTATTCTTAGAATTAGGGGAAAGAATAAGACATAACAAACAGCTCAAGAACAGTCTCAGATTACACAGCTAATGCAAAACAAGAATAAGAGTCAAATAATAATTCATACCACACTGAGGGAAGGCAGGATGCCACCTTGCTTAAAGGAGACAGTGGTTAACCCCCCTCTTAAGAAGCCCACTCTGGATTCCCTGGTGATAGATTGTTGTAAGCCAGTTTCCAAACTCCCATGGTTGGGTAAGATGATTAAGAGGGTGGTGGCTGACCAGCTCCAAGCAGTCTCAGAGGAAACTGCTATCTAGACCCATTTCAACCTGACTTTAAGGTGGGCTATGGGGTTGAGATGTCCTTGGTCAGCCTGATAGATTACATTTGCCAGGGAATTGAAAGAGGGAGTGTGACTCTGCTGGTTCTTTTGGATCTCTCAGCAGCTTTCGATACCATTGACTATTGTATCCTTCTGGATTGCCTGAGGGAATTGGGACTAGGAGGCAGTTTTACAGTGGTTCCACTCCTATGTCTCAGGGTTGCTATTATATGTCACCAGAATAAAACCACTGGGTGAGGTCACCAGGAGATTTGTTGCTGGGTGTTATCAATACACTGATGGCATCCAAATCTATTTCTCCATGTCATCAATATCAGGAAATAGCATTAGCCCCTTAAATACCTGCCTACAGGCAGTAATGGGCTGGATGAGGGATAATAAACTGAAGCTGATTCCAAGCAAGACGGAGGTGTTTATTGTTGAGTGTTGCAATCTGCAAGATGGGATAGGACTTTCTGTTCTGGACAAGGTTACACTCCCCAAGAAAGAACAGGTTTGTTACTTGGGAGTGCTTATGAATCCAGGTCTCACCCTGGTGCCTCAGGTTGAGGCTGTGGCCAGGAGCGCTTTTTACCAGCTGCAATTGATTTGACAACTCCACCCATTCCTTGAGGAGAATGACCAGAAAACAGTCCTACACCAGCTAGTAACCTCCAGGTTGGACTACTGCAATGCACTCTATGTAGGGCTGCCTTTGTACGTAGTTCGGAAGCTTCAGTTAGTCCAAAATGTGGCAGCCAGATTGGTCTCTGGGGTTTCCCAGAGGGACCACATTATACCTGTTCTTGAAGAGTTGTACTGGCTGTCAAGATGTTTCTGGGCAAAGTACAAAGTGCTGGTTATTACCTTTAAATCCCTGAATGGCTTAGGTCTGGGTTACCTGAGAGGAGGACATTGTAGAACTGGAAAAGGTGCAGAAGAGGGCAACCAAGATGATCAGGGGCCTAGAGCACCTTTCTTTTGAGGCAAGGCTACAACACCTGGGGCTTTTTAGTTTAGAAAAAAGACGACTGCAGGGAGACATGATAGAGGTCTATAAAATCATGCATGGTGTTGAGAAAGTGGATAGAGAGAAATTCTTCTCCCTCTCACATAATACTAGAACCAGGGGTCATCCCATGAAATTGATTGCCAGGAAATCTAGGACCAACAAAGTAAGTACTTTTTCACACAACACATAATCAGCTTGTGGAATTCTCTCCCACAAGATGTGGTGACAGCCAACAACCTGGATGGCTTTAAGAGGGGTTTGGATAAATTCATGGAGGATAGGTCTATCAATGGCTACTAGTCGGAGGGCTGTGGGCCACCTCCAGCCTCAAAGGCAGGATGCCTCTTAGTACCAGCTGCAGGGGAGTAACAGCAGGAGAGAGGGCATGCCCTCAGCTCCTGCCTTTGGCTTCCAGAGGCATCTGGTGGGCCACTGTGCGAAACAGGATGCTGGACTAGTAGGCCTTGAGCTTGATCCAGCAGGGCTGTTCTTATGTTTTAATGTACCTTTCTCTTAAAGATCCCTACCACTCATTAAGATCATCAGGAGAAGTCTGTTCTCAAGTGCCACTGGTTCATCTGGTGACAACCTGGGATCAGGCCTTCTCAGCTGTTGCCCCTAGGTTATGGAAAGCCTACCAGTGGATATGAGAGGACTATTTTCCTTGGAGGCTTTCAGGAGAGCCCTAAAGACCCATCTTTTTAGCCTGGCTTTTATTTTGTTTTATTTATTTGATTTATATAATGCCCTTCCAAAATTGGTTCAGTTTAATGATATCTAATTTTAATGTTAATGTTAACGAGTTTTAATCTGGTTTAAATAGGTTTTTTTTTAAATTTAATTGTTTTATTATGTGTTCTTTATTTTAATATAAACCGACTTGAGCTACTTTGGGAAAGGTAGTATATAAATCGAATAAACAAACAAAAAACAAACAAACAAAGATGATTCTTGGGACAATGAATGAAAGTTGGAAGGAGGTTAATACATAGTGCATTCCACCAAAAGAGGCAACTTATTTTTCAGATTGTGCATTGGAGATAATAGCCAGGATGATTCAGCCCATCTGGCTTCTGTAAGCTGGTGACAATTCAAGTGACATAAATGTCAGTTGAATAACTGCACTGAGCAAAACAGCTTTTCACTCATCCAGTGCACCTTTCAACTCTCACCAATGAAAATGGTACAAATATTATGTGAACATTGTTTTTCCTGCTGATGTTTACATAATGTATTGCCAGGACCTCTTTAAATAGGTGCAGTGGTTTTTTAAATTTATTTTTGCATTAAATCATTAAGAATAATGATCTACATGAGGAGACCATACTTTGTTCCAGCTCCTTGTCATATTTCCATGCAAAATAACCAAACTGAGCAAATGTCTTTGGCCATTTTGCACAATTTCTTTGCAAACATTCTTGGACTGTTGGGGTTCAAAGCACAACCTATTCATTGAAATACATTTACTATATATTCAGTATTGAGAACTGAAATTGCTGAACTATTTCCTCCACATTTGTTCCCTCTAGTGGAGAACTTGGGTGACCTTGTGCCTACCAGTATACTAGGGGTAATCCTTAGAAACTCAGAATTATATTTGTTTGTACATTAAATGAAACATTCATTTTTCTCTCCATGGCTTGACAGGAACCTGTAAATCTACAGAATGCTGAGGTTGTTTGTTATGGGGGTTGGGAATGAAATGGGGGGAATTGGACTTACTGTGCCTCTAGCTGCATATAGTATCCTGGGCCTTTCCTAAAATGGTGGGCTTAACCATGGGATTAAGTGGAGTAAAGTAGAGAGAGTTGTGAAGTCATATATTAGCCCCATATAGGTGCAATAAAAACAATTTGAAGAAACCTTGGGGCTGTTCGCATAGGACTGCTTTAATAGGGTTCCTCTCGGTTCCTTCCAAATTTTTTCCATGCCCCATTCATACCGTTTGCTCCTGGGTCTTTCTCTGATCCCTTCTGGATTTATCTCTGTTTCTTCTTCTTTTGTTGCTTTAGCTTTGTGGAAGGCTGACCTCTTGACAGGCCAAGTCCATACAAGGTTCTTTTGCTTTTCTCATCCCCCCACCCATGAGCCCCAAACGATAGTACAAGGCTCCTGAAACTGGTTGGAATCCTGGGTACTCCTGTTTAGAACTACTTATAGCTTGGACTCCTATTAATAGCTGGGCATACACAGCCCCATTTTGTTGCAGGTCCCACTTGTAATACTTACAAGTATTATTTTGTAATACTTACAAAATACTTACAAAGGGAGGAAAGGGTTGTCAGGTTGCAATCCAGAAAATCCATCCTTCTCTTTAAGATCCTTAGCAGTCATGAAGGAAGATGTAATCATAGCTCCGGTGATCTTCCAGTTTCATTGCCCATCCTCCACTCCAACCTGCTATAGGGCAAACTGAAAATCCTATTTGCTGGGAAGGAGATTGATTGATTGATTGATTGATTGATTATGCTCAGCAACATAAAGGACATGAATCTATTTTTATTACCATTACATTCACTGACATTTTGATGAGGTCTATTTATAATTTGGAGAAGTGTTGATCATGTTCAGTTTTGATGCAAGAAGGGTGGTTTCTTTCTTTGATGGAAGGAAGCAATTTTGATTAGATAATTGTATCCCTTGAAATGGGAGAAGTAGGTCTGGCTCCAGGTTTGAGGGGGGCTTAATGGGCTCTACCCTACACTGGTGCCCCTCTTGAGCTTACAGTAATGGTGAAAACAACTGCAGCAATGCAGTGATGATGGATGAACACTTAGAGGGAAAGGGGTCGCAGGCAGTGAATAGCAAAAACAGTGGCAGTGAAAGGAGGTGAGTCAGCAAAAGCAGCAACCCAAGCACCAGGAGGCTGGATATGTGCACCATTTTAATTCCCCTAATACCCAGCGCTGACTGCATCACTCCAGATCAATGCTGTGTTGGGGCAGGAGGCATTGTGGGGGAATGAAAATGGCACTATATGCTCCAGCCTCCTGGTGTTCAGCACCAGGGGCAAATTTAAAGAGAGGGAGGAAAGGGTGCCCCGGGTGCCAAAGCCCTTCAAGGATGTGGGGCCTTCAGCATTTGCCTGAATGTGCCTTCAGCTGATACTGGTCTGCAAAGGATTACAAGCTAGAAGAGTTGGTGGTGGAACAGGCAACTAACTCCTTTACATAGTGCTAGGGTCACTGTCCTTTGTTTATATACTGTTAGCAGAGAGCCTTCATTCTTATTAATGTTTAAATAGATCATTTCATGGGCATTCAGGATTAACATTTAAGAGTTTTCATGTGAAGTTTTAGTTAAAAGTCAGGACCTGTGTGTGTGTCTGTGTGTTTCCTTGTTTTATTCACTAGACCAGAGATGAAAGGCCCCCTCTCCCCAAGTAGTGTATGTATTTAATCTGAGTGAATAGCTGCCTGGGTGTATTTCACTCGGCAACGTACACTCCATTGTGTGCCTGGTAATAAAATCACAGTGCTGATATTTAGAAAGTTGATATGGCAGAGCAGCAAAGCCATTGATTCTCATCCAAGAAGTAAATTAACAGGACACTTTTTCTTCAAATGTTCATGAATTAATTAACGCAACTCAAGAATCTTTGGCGTTGGAAACACTTCTTGTTATTCTCTAGTTAGGGAGGACTGTTTTTGAATCCAAACAGATGATTTGCTCTGCTAACCTGGGGCAGGTTAAACTCATTACCCAGGCACTGAAACAACTATCCTTCTAATAAGTTGCTTTGTAGGGGGTCAAGAGGAATGAAGTGCTTTCTCTTTTAAGTTGAGAACATCTTAATTTCAAAAGAACAATGCCTCCTGTCTGTGTAGATGCTGTGTTCCCAGGACAAGATGACGCCCCAACAAAGGGAGAGGCGGGCTGCTGTTTGTGAATCATGGACTCTACTAATGTATTCCTTCTAACTGTGGGAAATTAATATTAAAGGTTTAGATGGGCTTCCACCCCCTCCTACCAAAGAAATGGCACAAGATCTGGGGATAGAGGTGGTACCTTGGCATAGTGCAATTAAGAAATAAGCTAAGCTAAAGCAAATTTTCATGGATCTATTTGATAATGTCATTTTTAATAACACACCAGCCATAAAAATATGGAAAAAAATAATATGAAACCTTCTGAAATATTTATCTATATGGTAGTCCCTGGTCACACATTCAATGATAAATTTGCTAATAATGTCAAGAAAACATCAGTTTTGATCAACACACACACACCCCTACCTCTGAAAGACAGCCTTTTCTTCTTATCCAAAACGAGTCTAACATATAATTTGTCTTTTGGGATGGAACTACTATGGTGATACCTTCTAAAAGTAAGAACTCTAGGCAATGTATGCAAGGAGTTTTAAGATGAAATCAATGCTAGTATGACTTTTTAACCTGAATTCCTCTTAAATAGTGAGGGCCATACTAGATGTGTTCTTTTCACATCTGCCCATTCACATACAGGGTGTCTTAGGAGGGATATGGACCATTTCTCTCTCCCATGACTAAACATCCCTCAGTTTGTTGTTCTAAGCACTATTCTCTGATCCCAGCTCATGTCCAATATCAGAATGGAAATGTGTGGCTTAAACAACTGACTGAGAGAAGATAAGGTGTAGGGGGACATAGGAACATAGGGAACTGCCATCTGCTGAGTCAGACCATTGGTCTATCTAGCTCAGTATTGTCTACACAGACTGGCAACAGCTTCTCAAAGTTTGTGGGCAGGAATCTTTCTCAGCCCTATCTTGGAGAAGCCAGAGAGGGAACATGGAAACCTTCCACTCTTCCCAGCGTGGTCCCATCCCCTGAGGGGAATATCTTACAGTGTTCACATGTGGTCTCCCATTTGGTTGCAACCAGGTTGAGCCCTGTTTAGCTAGGGGGACATGTCATGCTTGCTACACAAGACCAGCACTCCTCTCGGGACAGGAAGATTGCGCATCCCTTTCCCTCAGATTCCCATGGTATACGGAGCAGAATTGGAATGAATCACATCTGCTTTGGCTCTGAGAAAAGTTGTTTATTTTTGAAGCTAATTTGGTGTGTTGGAAATATAGTAAGGAATATTTCATCTCCCAAAATTTAACAACAAATAAAATTTTATATATGGTGTTTCTTCCTAGCAATGAGTGGTAGCTTCTCTTTATTATAATTGAAAGTATCTTCCAGTTAGGAAAAAGTATCTCTTCAATTATCACCACCACCACCCATACCCAGGCTCTTACCTTACAGTGAAGACTGATGTTGCCAACCGAGGGAGAAAGAGAAAGAGAAGGTAAAAGTGAGAGTTTAGTGGGAAATAATTTTGTCTTCAGCATATTAAGTCTGAGATAATGAGTCAACATTCCAGCAGAAATAGCTGCAAGCCAAGTGGAAATATTAGTCAGAACAGAAGGAGGGGCAGAGGGAACAGAAACACAGAGCTGGATGTTATCAGCATAACCGTGATATTACCAGCCAAATGAAAAACTCAAATTGCCAAAAAAAAGAGTGTATAGGGTGAAGAGAAGGGAACCCAGAACTGAGTTCTGATGGACTCAGCTGAATGGGGAAAGTGAGAAGAAAGCATTTGACAAGATCTTTTTAAAAATGATTTCATGAGATGAGTGAAACAAAGAGAGGACAGTCAAATCCCTAAGAAACAAAGAGAATTAAAATTTAAGAAGTGAAGAATGATCAAGAGTATCAAAAGCTGATGAAAAACTGAGGCGAGTAAGAATACACTGGAAAAGAACCCTTTGGAATCTTCAAAAAAAGCACTTTGGGGGTAATATAATGTGAGTGTAGACTGAATACCTGCCTCATCAGTGGGAAAGACAAGTTGGTGACCTACAATAATGCTCAGTTTGATCATAAGGCAAACAATGCTAGAGCTGCTTTTATGACAACAAATGCTATATCTTGTAAGGCTGACATAACAGAATCATTTGTCAGAGTTTATTTTATATTATTATTATTTATTTATTCCATATATATATTGCCCATCCAAAAATAGTTCCAGATAGTTCACAATAAAAAATAAAACCATGTAAAATATTAACATAATGTTCATTTAAAGACCATCAAAATTATTTAAATATTATTAAAAGCCAAGCTGAAGAGGAGGATCTTTACGGCTCTCTTGAATGCCTTCAGGGATGACCAATCTCTGATACCCACATGGGGAGTCAGTTTCACAATCTAGGGGCAGCTATTGAGAAGGCCTGATCCCGAGTTCCCCTCAGATGAACTGATGGCACCCAAAGATGGACCTTTCCTGACAATCTTAATGACCAGTGGGGATTTTGCCAGGCCTTGCAAAGGCCATTTGCGCATGCGCGGTGGCAGGCAATATGGCCACCGCAAGTTACAGAGGCCCGAATGGCCCCCAAACAGTGGTAAAACAGGCTGTGGCAGTGATTACCAAGGCTGGCAGGGGAAGGGGAACCTTCGCAGACACCCCCACAGCCTTTAGGAAGCCCCCCGAAGGGGCTAGAGGTAAATAAAAATTTATTTTAATTTTTTTACAAAATCACAAACTGGCAGGGGAGTTCCGTCCTGGTCCTCACAGAAACGGATGGGGTTCGGTTCAACCCTGAACCATCAAACCGAACCCCTAAACCCGCAGACTTCCAAACCCCCGAACCAGTTCGCACATCCCTATTCTGGACTAGATGGACCTTGAGCCTGATCCAGCAGGGCTGGTCTTATGTGCTTGTGTTCTTATTTTTGTTGTGTTTGTATTGTTTTATTTTATTGTAAACTGCCCAGAGATGTGAGTTTTGGCAGTATACAAATATGTCAATACATAAATAAACAATACTAAGGAATCAATAGAAACCAGAGAAGCGGCCCATTTTGTTTGCCTTTTCTACAAAACCAATGACATCATTTGGTGGAAAAATGTGTGGGCTTATACAACAACTTAATAGTAATGTAATTCTTAGGAAGGAACATTTACGTATGTATGTGACTATATTGCTGCTGATTTTTGTCTTTCAAGAACAGCATTCAATAAAGCCTTAGTACAAAAGGTTAAAGTGTCACCAAGTGTCTTATTTAGGCACTCTCACAGCCGTGTTATTTTAGTGTAGAGCAATGCATTGTTCTCTTGACTCAGGAATGCCCTTTGTGCCGACTGCTTTGACTGCTGACATGTATGCACTGCAAAATTGAAATGGACATGAATTATTGGAGCAGAGGCGCAGAAAGGGCTCAGCAGACATGAAACCTTCACCACAGTGTTCTCTTTCAGAGCATCCCTCAGCACCTATTATAAACAGTATTTGACACATCATAGTCATCCAAGCACCTTTGCCCCCACCTATCTTGGGTGGGATTGTGTTTCAGAAGAACAATTAATATTGCAAAGTGCATGCTGTGCCAAGGACAGGGTTTAGGATCTAGTGGGTGTGTACATCTTGGAAGGTTTTTAACAAAATGCCTGAAAAACAGGAAACACAGGATTTTAATTCTTCTCACCAATGACCCTTTCCATGAGCACATCTTTTTACACACACATACACACACACACACACACACACACACACACACACACTTTAGAAATTACCCTTTGAAAAACTCTTGTACTTCAAATATTTAGCATACTGCCGTTTCAAGAATGGGAAGGATTATTTTCTTCTTTTCTTGGTTATACATAAGCATCACAAGACAAAATTTAATGAAATTAGAAAAGGTTCTGTCTTCAAAATCACTGATACATTAGTGGTTCACATAGAACAGGCTTCAGAGGAAGTCATTCTTATATAGTACTTCCTCCTCTCTCTGATTACTGGGCAGTCATAGCTTCTATGTACAAACTTTTATCAATACAATTATTTCTCCTGTCCCAATAGCTTTTCAGGGGTGTTTCAGGTGATATCCTGATCTGCCCATCCTAAATGTGTGGAAGAGAAGTGTCTTTCCTCCACCCACCCCCCTCCTCCACCCCCCAGGAATAACAGTGCCTAATCACTCAGAGGTATCTCTCAAATTAAGTAATATTATAGACTAAAGAAGTATTTAAAGTAGTATTACAATATTTAAAACCTCATTTTGAGGACTGGTGCTCAACACGGTGCTTGGGATGAACTGCATCCTCGGCATAATTTGATGATTGGATGGAACCATTGGGAGATGGGATGAAACCGTATGCACGCATGCTTCTCCCTCACATGTTTAAATGGGCTAGTCAAGTATTATCCAAACCAGCCCCACATCAGCTAATATGCCTTTATACCATTTTGAATGTCCCATGGCAATCCCTGCTCCAAGGTAACTCCTAGATGAGAAATGTAGAGGCAATACTGATTTGTTTTGCAGGTTTTGAAACTTTCGTTTGTAGCTTTGAGATTTAGAATGGCCCCTTTCTTTCCCTTTATTATTTCATCTTTACAATACATCATGTATAGAAATTATCATCATCATATCATTTCTCAAAGGACTTCTAAAGCACAGCAAACTGGCAAATAAAATTCTGTGTACCTGACAGAATCTGCACCAAGAAAAATTATAACTGATAAATTCCTCCTCACAGAGAACCTTCCATTTCAGGGACCCCCATCAGTAATACCTGGCAGCACTTAAACTGAATGCAAGAAAGAATTACTGTACAAAGAAGGAATTTTTGATGCCTTGTACCTCCCTCTGACATATTTCCTGTTTCTTTGTCTGCCTAGAACTTTTTTTAAACAAGAAAAAGAAAAACTGGGACAATGCTTCAAATGTCAAGAAGAGGTTTGTCTGAGCTGATTCATTTCCTAGTTTCCTGCCTTGACATTCTTCTAAAGAATGTGTTGGCACGTCAAGCACACACAGGCCCAATAAATAACTGATCAATACTTCTAATGCAAAATAGCAGTGCACTGAGGTTCCAGACCCACATAGCAACTGGCCCATGCCCAGACTGAAATTCAATATTCAACTACTCATTCTTTTCAGAAACCTACATGCTAAAAATAGTTCTGAACTAAACGAGGCGCTTATTATTGTAACTTTACATCATGGTAGGAATTCTGTCTCTGCTTAATTCCCTGCCGACAAAGCCAGAAAAGAAATCAGGGAAGGAATGAAGGGGGGCGGGGGCTAAAAGAAGGACTTGCTTCCAAAGGTTTGAGTAAGGTTGTAGTCTTATTGAGAACATGTATCAAGTGATCTTCCATGTAACATAGTGGCTGACATTTCCCCTTATATGTCGGTTCAGTGCTTACACATATTAAAAAATGCATGCATGTAGCCAAGTATGTCTGTAAAAGATCACACACAACCCCCCCCCCCTTTTTTCTTCTTCTTCAGTGACTGAAACAGCACAGTGCAGCAAGATCTGAGATATCAGGGAACAGGAAACTGCCTTATACTGAGTCAGACCATTAGAGCATCTAGCTCAGTATTTTCTATACTGACTGGCAGTGGTTCTCCAGAGTTACAGGCAGGAGTCTCTCCCAGCCCTACCTGCCAGGGAGTGCAGCTGGGAGATGCTCTTCCATTGAGCTACATCCCCTATGGGGAATATCTTACAGTGTTCACATGTAATCTCCCAACCAAAGGCAAACCAAGGCAGATGCTTCTTAGCAATGGGTCAATTCATGCTTGCTACTACAGACCAGGTCTCCTGTTACTGGGTTTGTTCTGAAGCAGGTAGTTACCACCCTTCATGACTATGCTTTGGCTTAGTGGGAATATAACTCAATTTAGTACAAACCTGCATACAACCAACTTATAAATTAAGGTTCTGGGAAAGCTGACCATGGATAGGATACACCTGAGTTGGAGTGCTCAGAAGGGCATAATAGAGTACAGACATATTCCCTAAAAGCAAGGTTAGGTGGAGCAAAGTTTAATGTGGAGCAAAGATTTACAGTAAAGGCAAAAGTTAGCAATAGGCATGTATGAATCAATTCGGGTACAAACTGATTTGTACCCAAATCTAGCTGATTTGGGCAATTTGGAGACAGAACAAATTGCCCCTGTGGTCCATTGGCTAGATTCGGGTCCATATTGAATCCTGCCAGATTTGATTTGAATCGATTCAAGATTCAGATTCTTCCTATCAGTTTCTCCAGATTCCCAGTTTTCATTATATAAAAAAAGCTAAGCTCTAGCCCTTGTAGAAGTGGAGTTATGGAGCAAAATGTGCGGTCACTATTTTTCAAGTATTTGGATTCCTTGGTGTATAATAACTTTTCCTCAATGAATCCCTATGAGGATTCATTGCAATATTCATTTTTACTGTCTTTGGACAGTGCCAACTGTCAAATGCCATGTGCCAACTACAACCCGCTCCCACCCGCAAGACAGTGGGGTACTACTGAATACTCTAGGACTTTTTCAAGTGTTTAGACCCTTTGGTGTCTAATAACCTTTCCTCATAATGATTCCCTATGAGGATTCATTACACACCAAATAGTCTAAACACCTCAAAAATTCCTAAAATATAATCTGAGTACCCAGTGGTTTGCGAGTTGGGGGGTAGTTGGTACATGGGATGCCACTAATTCCCCACCCACACCCTCAAAGCAGTGGGGTCAAAATGAACAGAAGAAATGAAGGTGTGTAATTCAGACACCAAAGTTCTAAACACTTCAAAAATTCCTTTTAAAAATAAACTAAGTACCCGTGTGTGTGTGTGTGTGTGTGTGTGTGTGTGTGGTGTGGTGTGGTGTAGTTGACACATGGCAGTAGAAATGAACAGAAGAAATGAAGGCGTATAATGAATCCTCATAGGGATTCATTATGAGTAAAAGTTATTAGTCACCAAAGAATCTAAACACTTCAATATTCCTAAAAATAAATAAAAATAAACTAAGTACCCCACTGCCTTGCAGGTGAGTGTGGAGGGGTGTAGTTGGCACATGGCAATTGAAAGTTGGCTGTGCTCAATGACAGTCAAAATGAACAGAAGAAATCAAGGTGTGCAATGAATCCTCATAGGGGTTCATTATGAGGAAACATTATTATACATCCAAGAATCCAAACCCTTAAAAAACAGTGACCACACATTTTGCTCCATAACTCCACTTCTACAAGGGCTAGAGCTTAGCTTGTTTTGTTTTTGTAAATTAAAGCTGGGGGTCCATGTTAGGGTAAGGATAGGGCAACTTCGAATTCCCATTATTTCCTATGGTGTAAATATACAAAATCAGTGAAAACTAAAAAAAACCCAACCCATCATTAAAAACCAACCAAGTGCCCCCTGCCTTGAAATTTGGATGGTATGTGGCACCCATGGGGTAGGTGGCAACCATGGGTAGGTGGCACACACCACCCAAATTTAGTGCCCCTAGGACCTTTATAAGTGGTCCAAATCAATCCACCACTGAATTGAATCGAATTAAATCAAAATCAAATCAAGGTGATTCGGGGGGGACAGATTTGGAAACAAAACAAATCAAATTAGGAAAAATTGATTCCTGTACATCCCTAGGTAGCACCTCAGAAGGTTACTGGTAATGACTTCCCCTTAAGGGATTAATGCTCTGGGAATGGCACTGAATGGCCTTCAATACACATTTGTGGGTTAGTGCTGAGGGACAGGGGATACAGTTGTGGGCACTAGAAAACAGGAGAGAGGGGGAGGGAGAGAGGGAGGTCTTTAGCTACCTGCCTAGCCACTTTGCCTTGGGCTAGAGTGATGAGATGGGAGATTCACCTGGTGAGGGGGAATCTCTGGGCAGCTAAGTTCTTGTCTTGCAAGGAACTGAGGGGCTCAAAAATAGTGATTTAAAATAGTGATTTCAGAGATTCTCAGGCTTGGGAATCTCTAGAACTCATCCACAGAAGAGGCTTTTCTCTCTGGGGTTCTAGTGGGATGGATGGTCGGGTTTTCAAGAGTTTGGTAACCTCAATGCTTGGGAACAGCGAGGCACATCCAAACAGGGATTAGCAGACAAGGCTAAATGAATTCTGAAGGCTGGATGAATGTTGAACTGGAGTCCACCACAAATGCTGAATGGGGTGCTAAACCTAAGAGCGGGGTTTATATCCTTTTGAGAGGCTAGACTGAGCACTTTCCATCTTCTGGAATTCTGATCTCAATGTTGATTAGCTTAATTTTTTAATGGGAGGGGCTCCTAAAGGTGTTCTTTTAGACATTCCACTTAACACAAAAGTCTGAATAGGTGTCCTCCCAAAGGCGACAATCTGGAGGGGGAATGAAGACAGTGATTTTTAGCATGACTCATTTGATTGAATCTAAAGGTCTTGCTGGGGGGGGGGGGGGGCCTGGTTCCTTGGCTTGCTCCTAATGATAGTCTGATCATTAGGAGGGGGAAACTGCATTCCAGCCTCAGTGCTCCAAAGCTTTGTCTATTCTGGTGCTCTCTGTGCATGCTCTGGAGCAGAATCTCTTAGTCCTTTTTCAATTGCACTATTGACCTGGGGGGACTCAAGAAAAACCTGGCCAGAATGATGCTTTTCCTTTCCTTGAATCAGAGGAATGCACTCAGGCAAAGGTTTCCTCATTACTAGAAACAATGATATACAGTAATCCTTGCAGACATCCAAGATTCAGTCTGGGGAAGCACGGGGCGCAATGGAATATTCAGGCATGGCAACACTCCTCCCCATATACATGGAATAGTGTGCATAGTTTTTTTTAAAAAAAATCATAAATCATGCATAGAGGCCATATGCATGCCGGTGTTGCATGGGGGCAGCTGGGAGGAGTGCCACCAGCACATGAAGAATACTGGGAAGAGTGCCACTGATTCAGGAAGTGGTGATGAGTGGCTGAGGAGCAGGTATGCACCTGCTCTCCTCCATTTCAAAGGGGCAGGGGATGTTTTCCAAATCTCTTCTCAAAACACAATTTGTGCACATCCCTAGTTTGAGAAAGAGATAGTTCTATATTCTAGTCTGCTGTTCTGCTGCTATGCAAAGGGCTTCCTTTTAGGTCTTCCTGGTGCAGAGCAAAAATAGGCAGTAGGATGAAATCACAGCACCAAAGACTGTAGCTGTACACAAGCTCACAGCAATCTGAGGAAGCATTGAAGGTCCCTAGCAGTCAGGCAAAGGACAGGATCTGTGGCCAGCCCACCTCAGAAGAACGTCAACTTCAAAAGAGATTTCTCGGGTTTTACTACTCTGAGAGTCCTGGACTTCTCGGAAAGTCAATACTGTATTTATCCAAATACAAGATGACTCTGAATTAAAGATGAGCCCTTTGAAAAATTGACTGAATACAGGTTATACCTATATTTACTCAAATGGAGGAGGACTCTGAATTTAAGATGACCCCCTGATTTCTAACATCAAATAACTTAGAAAAAACCTAATCTTGGATTCAGGTAAATACAGTACACTAGATAAGACCTTGTAGACACCTGTTATAGAAAGAGTTCTCAAAGACTTAAGTGGTTGAAGACAGCTAGGAGAGTACAAAGATTTCCTGTGCAAGGTGTCCTAGCAAGTCATCTCTAGTTCTGGATCCCGTGATCCAAGGTTCCAATGAAGGCCCAGTAGCCTAGTGATTTCAGCTGTGTTGGAAACGGTTGTGGCTGGATGGTGCCCTGGTGCAGTAGTTAGAAGCAACTACCACCTTAATCCCACAGGAAGCAGGCCTAGAGAGTGATGTCCCAAAGGCAGTTTTGTCAGGGCTCCAAGTGACCCAGCCATTATATTCAATCTGCCCAACTGACCCACCCAACCAATGACGAAGGGGGGACAGGACCTTTTATGGAGTTTTGGACTTGGGGTAAACCTAACAACAGGAAAAGCTGGAGGTTCACTCTCCAGCTCAGGGGCCATAGGTTGGAAGAAGAGTGGGCCCCAGTGTTCATTCAGTTGATGGCCAGGTCACTCAGAGTATTATTGTTCTCAGTCTTCATGTTCAAAGGGAGTTCCTGCAGTCAATTGCGTTTCTAAGTGCTCTGAATAGAAGGAGGCTCATAGTCTTGAATACACTCAGGAGATCAACATTTTATTTTTGTCCTACTCCTGAGTCGATTTAACCCGGAGTGAAACCAGATTTCTCAGGTGCTCACTGTTGGCCCTGCTCCTATGGCAAGCCTTGGTTCTGAAATGAACAAATGAAATGAAGGAGCTAGGGGGAAGCAGGCTAAAAGCAGCAAACAAATCAATCCTTAATCTATTAAAGCTTAACAAATTGCATGCAAAAACATGTAATTCAGTCCTCCCAGGTAATATCTATTTCTACAGCATTTTATCCAGAAATCAACACTTGAGGAGCGAGGAAGAGCTGAAGAGAAACAACAGGCAAGAGGAAGTTTAAGTTATTGGTTACGCACCATACCCCAATCCTGAATTTTAAAACGCATGAAGAGGGGCGATTCTGATGATCACTCCTCACGTGATTAAAGGACATGACAGGAACATATCGGCATGTCCTTTAATGGCACTGGGGTGGGCCTGCGTTTCCACCTTCATCATGTGTAGGGGCCAGTGTTCTGTTCTGTTCATCTGAACTGGCTCAGAGTAGGTTATACTAAAGTTAGATTCAATCTGATGCCATCAGCTGTGCTAGAGGGAAGATACCATAATGCCATATCTTGAGCATACCTGCCCCTGTGGTTTAAAACCTATAGAGGATCTAGGACACATCTTGAACTTTATGAGGCTGCCTGCCAATAATACACTGCTTTAGTTGTGTGGTCAAGATAAATATGTTTTTACCAATTTCCTGCCCCCCAGAAAGAATCATGTTTAAGTCACCTGGCTTCTGCAATTGGTGTAAAGTGTGCCATTGAGTCAGTGTCAACTCCTGGTGCCCACAGAGCCCTGTGTTTTTCTTTGGTAGAATACAGGAGGGGTTTACCATTGCCATCTCCCACGCAGTATGAGATGATGCCTTTCAGCATCTTCCTATATCGTGGCTGCCCGATAGAGTACCAGCAGGGATTTGAACCAGCAACCTTCTGCTTGTTAGTCAAGCATTTCTCCACTGCGCCACTCAAGGTGGCTTATAGCATAGTACCTGTTGCGGGGCGGGGGGTGTTCCAAATTTTAAGTTGTCATCTTTTTACTTATTTTATTTTATTTTATTTCTATACCGCCCTTCCAAAAATGGCTCAGGGCGGTTTAGTTGTAGTTGTAGCTTTAGTTTAGTTTAGTTCAGTTGTAGCTTTAATTTTAATCTGAGTCTGTATTTTATTTATTTGTATGTTTTATCTAATCTGTTTTTATTGGATGCCTAGATTTCTTGTATTTTTTTAGTTTTTTAGTTTGGGCCTGTGTGCTATTTTACTGGAATGTTTTGCATAATCTGTTTTACTGGATTTATGCAATTTGTTTGGCTATAGTCTGATGACCATAGAAATAAAAGCTATACATACATAGTATGTATACTATTATATACTATGTATAAATACATACTACACATACATAGTATGTAAATTGATACATTGCTGCAGGACTAGCAAGAACTACTTTCTCCACAGTCCAAGGTGTGATAAGGCTGTCCTGGACCACATTCTCCCCCTCCCCGCTCCCTCCCCCACGCAGAGGCATCTTCCAGAACCTATTAGTGCACCAAATTATTGCACATGAAAAGATCCTGTAAAGACACGCTCTCACACACATATGTAGATAGGCTTTTCATGCCTTAAATCTCATACTTTTTGGAGTGAGCAGCAAATTGGATTGGGTGGAGGGGTGAGTCAGTCAGTCAGGTTGTGCTTTGTGTTTGTTGTCTCCCCTCAAAGCAAACTGGCACCCCATGCTGTCTGTTATCTACATAATGTGTCATTTCAGAAAGAGAAGAAAGCTCATGACCCCAGTTCCTGACTTAGAAAGCCATATTAAAATACACGACAGATACATTGTAATATACTCAAAGTTATATTGGCTGTGTGATATTGAATGTTGCTTTTTAAGCAGGGAGCATAAAAATTAGCTAACTTGCTTTTAAAAGTAACTTTGCTTTTTTAGATAGGGTAACTTTGCTTATTTAGATAAAAAAGTAACTTTGCTTATTTATGCCATGTTGTACTCTGGAACTGAATGTGGGTGTTTGTAAGCAATGCAGGGCACAAACGAATCCTAATTATATATGTTACAAATGCACATATATCTGTACTACTAGTAGTACAGTAGTAGTAGTACCAGTAGTAATTGCAGGCCTCATTTCTGTAATGAATTAACAATGGCAGTCATATTAATCCTGTATCTGTCAGCCTCAGAAATTTTCAAAGACAATTGACTCTAATCTCTTCCTCTCACTTTCTGTGTAATACTATCTTCAGGAATTAAAACTAGGATTGAATTTGTTCTGATATAACATAGACTGGATTCTGTCCCACAAAAAAGGTAGAATTGCATCTGAAAAAAGGCTGCAATCCTATTTGGGCATGTTTATACCTGAATTAGTTTAAGCCTACACTTCATTTCTGCCACAAACATGATTTAATTTTACTGATACACAACAGCTGTCAGTTAAAAAAAGAAGAGAACCGGCTTAGTACAGCAATATCATTTAAAAAAAAAATTGACCTTGGTTTGGTTTATATCCAGTAGCTATGGCAGCAATAAAAAGGACATTTTGCGCAATGAGCTAGGGGTGGGACTTCGCCTTAATTTCCAATGATTGGTTCATATAGCAAGCTCAGGCTTGAGAAAAAGAATGCTCCTTTGGGACTGTTGTCTGTGAGAAGCCTATGAAGTTATTGTGATGTCACAACCTAAGAATCACATTATGGGTGTTTTCAGTTTTCCAAAAACATTATGTTTCTTACACAATACTAACACTAGGCCTGTTTGATGTTAATTGCATATTAACAATGCAAAAGGACAGTTGCATCTATCCAATCCTTTCCCCTGCTATTAGAACTGCTTCTGCTGCTCTGTGGGTGGTAGTGGCAAAATCTTTATCCTTATTATTCTAGGGGCCATTTGCACTCACTAGCACAGAACCAAGGAAGCACACACATGCATGCCCTTAAAACAGGGGTTCTCAAATTTGGGTCTCCAGATGTTTGTTTATTTTCAAATTTGTAGACTGCCCCAAACTTCTGTCTACAATTCCCATCATTCTCAGTCACTATGGCCTTAGGACTCAAGTTTGAGGACCCATACCTTAAACAAACAAATACAGGTGCTTACAGCATGAGCTGGCATGATATGGTGGTGTGATGTTTTGGCTTAATCCATTTATTGATCCAGGCTAGCTTCTGAACAGTGCATTAGTTACTTTTATTCCAATCCTGAAGTAGAGGCGGAGCTAACACACAGCCAGCAGCAAAAGCATTGAATGCAGACTGAACTTGCCTCTCTATAAATAATATCTGTCTCATTAAACCATTAATATTCCTGATTCAACTCCACTGTCTTGTCCTTGCATACCACAACTCTTTCCTCTGGATTCTACAGGTGGGGTGCACTGTTTTGGAGCATTGTGCTTCAAGGCTCAGAGGTCCTGTCCCTACAACAGGAGGATCCTCCTGGGATTCTTTGACTTTAATTACTGCTAGTGCTGCTGCTGCTACTTCAAATATCTATATACTGCTTTATGACTGGCCCTTCATTGGTCTTTGGAACAATTGTAGAAGGTTCTGGGAAAGCTGGTGCACTGACAATGAAAGGCTTCTTAAGAAGTGCCCTCACCACTGCACAGGAGGGAAGGTTGCTGAGATCTGGGGGATGTTATTGGAGATGCATTCCAATAATGCATCTGGGCCATTTTTGGAAGGGCGGTATAGAAATCAAATTAGATAGGTAGATAGATAGATAGATAGATAGATAGATAGATAGATAGATAGATAGATAGATAGATAGATAGATAGATAGGAAACTAAAAGAGGCAGCTGGGCTGGACAATCACTGGCAAATGAGATTTGGCCATTGCTATTGCCCTCTGGTGCTTGGAAGATGACCTTTGTCTGTTTGTTTATCATATTTATATACTGCTTGATATATAACTGTGCCGGTGCTGCTGCTTCCCCCAGATGGTGCTACCTCCTTTGGATCCCCACAGTGTGATCTACCTCTCCAGGCACTCCTGCTCAGGCACAGTTTGTTGGATCATGGCCTGTGTATAAAAATAGAATATGGCATGCTATTATTAAGTGTCATTTGCAGAGGTTCTTTTTTGGAAGGTTCTGTATATTGTGCCTCTCTCACAGTTGAATTTATTATCATTTATTAATTATTTATTATACATCTATTCTGAAAGAAATGAAAATGCAAAAGCTAGTAAATTCTGATCAACGATCGAAATCTACAATTCAAGTGCTGGCATGGCAGAAGCCATCATTTTAGTTCTATAGTGACCCTGACATAGAGTGACTCCTGAACAACACTGTCAGAGGTATTGTGGCTTCAGCCACTTCAGCACTGATGTCCTATGTAAGTCATCCTGAGCACCAGATGATAGCCTACGAACTGAGAAATCAATATAATAATCAATAATTTGAAAATTCTTTTCATGGTGTTTGATGATTTGTGATAGCTGTTGCAGTCTCTAGCTGTTGCAGTCACTGGGTAGCTTCCGGAAAAACAAAGCTGACCCTCAGAGATGTATTTCCACTTGTCCCGAGCATTTCCGAGTGCAGACAGAACAAAGACATTTCACCCACTTGCCCAACAGCATGTGTAAAGAAACTGGGGGAGTTGTGTGCACCCACCAATCCCTCTATGCATGTGTTCTGTTAGGCAAGACATCAGTCACTAAATGGTGAGTGTTTGTCTGATGATTTTGGGTAATTAAATTGTCCAAGACTGGCCCACATGTTTCGGCATCCATATCCTGAAAATTCATATATCCAACCTCCTGGTAACATAATCATCCATTAAATAACTGTCCATTTGCTGTCCTTTTTATGGCTCCCACAAAATGCTGGCTGCAATGTCAGCTTTAATGTGCCTAATGGTAGACTGGCCCTAAACTTGCCAGGATAGTTCGAATGGGTTACAGACAATATTGATTTCAAGGTCAACTGGGATAACGCACTGCTTTTTAAATGTATCATTTAAAAAAATCTGTTGCTGTACATCACCTTGAGCATCTTATTATTGACAGAAAAATAGGAAACAATATTTTAAATATAATATCAATGACAACAGTTCTTTTGCACTTCTGTATCCTGGAGAGACTCTTGTGGAAGCTACCAGAGTGTGATGAATATTTTTAGGCTATTTGATTAAATAAATCTTAGCTGATTTCACTTTAGTCTATTAATTAATTGATATCTGCATAAATCTGCATGTGAGAACAATCTAAAGAAAAAGCATGCTTTTTCAAGATGATGCACAATACCTCACAAGAGGTATTGTCTTAGAAGAGGCATTCTCCCTACCCTCTCATCCAAGAGGGAATAGATTTTTTAGATGGCACTTCTTCTGCAGTTTTTATAAGTACTTGTATTAAAACTCATTTAAAAAAATAAAATCTACAGAACTGGGGCATCTTTTAGTTGATCAATATGCTTTAGATTGATTAACCTAAATGATGGACTGATTCAACATTGAAAGAATTCTCTCTCAAATCTATGTCATTCTCCATACCCAGGCTCTCTAAACAAGTGAAACATTTCAAACCATAGAACATTCTTTTAAATGAGTTTTAATGCAAATATTTAAATGTGGCTTTTACATTTTGACTTTGTGGCTTTAAAATTTTAAATTAGGCATCTACAAAGTAAAGCACAAATGACAGTTCTGGTGGTCTTGCTGTGCACAAAAGATTTCTGCTGGCAATATTTTCCTTAACAGGTACTGTAGGTCTGAGATGATGATAATATGGTACTGTATATAAGAATAAAGTTCTTGCTAGGGATGTGCAAAACGTTTCGTGCTTGAAACATTTCAAAACGAAATTGGTTGTTTCGAGCATTTCGAGCTTAAAACAAAACACCCTTGAAATAAAGGGACTCTTTCAAACCCGAAACGAAACAACCCTGTTTTGATCGAAACATTTCAAGTGTTTCGAGTGCCATCGAGCCTCTTGGTGCGAGCTGAAGGGCGAGAGCACAAGGGCTCTCGTCCTTGTGGCTCTCAGCCGTGGGGCAAGCTGCCTGGGGCCCAGAAGACCTTTCTCCTTGCAGCCCAGAAGACCTTTCTTCCTGCAGCCAAGAAGCTAGCAAGAGATTGCATAAGTCTGGTTCTGGTTTTTATTAAGCCAAGAAGCTGTGGTGGGTTAGTCTGGGGAGATGTGTCTGGCAGAGCGAAAAAGTGGGCATGGAGTGGGGGCAGCAATATCACAGGTAGCGGGCAGAGGGAGGTATGGCAGTGGGAGTTGGGCAGGCCATTACAGGGGGAATCGGTCCAGGCAATTGAGGCCTGTTCCTTTTTCCGGCCCTTCTCCCAACCCTCTGACCCCAGGGAGCTCTGAGAACACTCCCTCGAGGATTAGGGTGCTACTGCTGAATGCCAGGTCAGTTAATGCAAAAACTTCTCTCATCGACGATTTGATTGTGGATGAGCATGCTGACCTGGTATGTGTGACGGAGACCTGGTTGGATGGGCTGGGCGGGGTTGGTCTCTCTCAGCTCTGTCCTCCAGGTTTCCAGATCGTGCAGCAGCCCCACCTCAAGGGTCGGGGAGGAGGCGTTGCAGTCATCTTTGGAGAGACCCTCCGCGTTTCCAGGTGCCCGGTCAGGCAATCTCAGAATTTTGAGTGTTTGTCCTTGAGGGTGGGCCTCCGAGATAGGCTGGGAATTCTGCTGGTGTACCGACCACCCCGCTGCACTTCAGTCTCCCTACCTGAGCTGGCGGAGGTGGTCTTGGAGGTGGCCTTGGGTTCCCCCAGGCTTATTGTTTTGGGGGATTTCAATGTCCACGCTGAGACCCCCCTAGTGGGTGCTGCTCAGGATTTCATGGCCTCCATGGGACTGTCTCAATTGGTATCGGGCCCTACCCACATGGCAGGACACACTCTGGATCTGTTTTTTGCCGACCAGGAAATAAATGATCTGGAGGTGGGGGAATTTGAGACCACTCCCTTGTCATGGACAGATCATCATCTGGTGGGGTTTAGTTTGACTGCTCCGTCTGCTCTCTGCAGGGGTGGTGGGCCGATTAGGATGGTCCGCCCCCAGAGGCTTATGGATCTGCTTGGATTCCAGACGGCCCTTGGGGAGTTTCCAGTGTCCAGAGCTGGTGACCCTGTCGAGGCCCTGGTTGATCTATGAAATGGAGAGACAGCCCGGGCTGTTGACACAGTTGCTCCTAAACACCCTCTCTGGCTTGGTGGAGCCCGAACTGCTCCTTGGTTTTCCTTGGAGCTTAGGGCAATGAAGCAACTCGGACGGTGGCTGGAACGACACTGGAGGAAGAGTTGTGACGAATCCGACCGAACACGGGCTAGAGCCCATTTTAGGGACTACTCTGTGGTGGGGGGGCGGCGGCGAAGAAATGATTTTCTCTGCCTCCATTGCATCTGCTCAGTGCAGACAAACAGAGCTGTTTCATGTGGTAAAAACATTGCTCCACACATCTCCCCCCACCCCCCCAGGTAATGGGGGAGGAATCATCTACAGCTCTTTGTAGCTTTGACAGCTCTTTGCCTGTCACTTTGCAGATAGTTGCTCGCATCCGTGCTGACCTGGACTCCAGAGTTTTGGCAGTTCTGGCAGACGTGCCTCTGGTACCATCTGTTCCCGTTGTGTTGGATTCTTTTTGTTTGGTGCGGCCTGAGGATGTGGACAAGATCCTGTGCAGTGTGCGGGCGACTTCGTGCGCTTGCAACCCTTGCCTTTCATGGCTAATAAAAGCTGCAAGGGAGGGGACAGGCAGATGGTTGGAGGTGATCATTAATGCTTCATTAAGGGAGGGCAGGATGCCATCGTGCTTTAAGGAGGAGCACTATTAAAAAAGCGCTCCCTTGATCCCTCCAACCTGGATAACTATAGACCTGTGTCCAACCTTCCCTTTTTGGGCAAGGTGATGGAGCGTGTGGTGGCGTCCCAGCTGCAGAGGGTCTTGGATGATACGGATTATCTGGACCCTTTTCAATCTGGCTTCCGCCCCGGGAATGGGACTGAGACTGCCTTGGTCACTCTAGTGGATGACCTACACCGGGAACTAGACAGGGGGAGTGCGTCCCTGTTGGTTCTGCTGGACCTCTCGGCGGCATTCTACCATCGACCATGGTATCCTTCTGGGCCGCCTCTCGAGTATGGGAATCGGAGGCACTGCGTTGCAGTGTTTCCGGTCCTTTCTTGGGGGGAGGGTCCAGAAGGTTGTGCTGGTGGACTACTGCCCGGCCCCGTGGCCGTTGGCCTGTGGGATCAGTCTTGTCCCCCATGCTGTTTAACATCTACATGAAGCCGCTGGGAGAAGTCATCCGGGGACTTGGACTGAGTTGTCAGCAATATGCGGATGACACTCAGCTCTATCTCTCCTTGTCTTCTGATCCTAGGGAGGTGGTGGATGTCCTGAATCGGGGGCTGGAGGCCGTGATGGGTTGGATGTGGGTTAATAAACTGAAGTTGAATCTGGATAAGACGGAGGTACTGTTGGTCAGTAGGAGAGCCAATCGGGATGAGGAGATTTTACCGGTTCTGGATGGGGTTGCACTCCCCTTGAAGGAGCAAGTACGCAGCTTGGGGGTACTATTGGACCCGGCTCTGCTTTTGGAAGCTCAGGTGGAGGCGGTGGCCAGGGGTGCCTTTGCACGGCTTCGGCTAGTGCGCCAGCTGCGTCCCTTTCTCGAGAAGGCAGATCTGGCCACAGTTACCCATGCCTTAGTCACATCGCGGCTGGACTACTGTAACACGTTCTACATGGGGCTGCCCTTGAAGAATATCCAGAAACTGCAGCTAATGCAAAACGCAGCAGCTAGGGTTTTATCCGGAGCTGCCCGTTGGGAGCACATCACACCCATTCTGAAAGAGTTGCACTGGCTCCCAATTCCTTTCCGGGTCCAGTTCAAGGTGCTGGTTTTGACCTTTAAAGCCCTTAATGGTTTGGGCCCGGAGTATTTGAGCAACCGCCTGCTCCCAAGGGTTGCTGCCCACTTGATGAGGACATCTGAGGGGGCCCTGTTCCAGGTGCCAACAATGAGAGAGGCCCGGCTGTTGTGCACTCGGGACAGGGCCTTCTCTGTTGCTGCCCCCAGGCTTTGGAATGCTCTCCCAGTGGTCATTTGCTCCTCGGACTCCATCACGGCTTTTAGAAAGCTTGTTAAAACTTGGCTTTTTATCCAGGCTTTTACATAATTGTTTTTACTGCTGCTTTTGTGTGTTTTTACCTGTTGTATTGTTTTTATGCTTGTATTTTATAGATTTTAAATTTGGTTTGTTTTTATATTTTTTAGCTTAATATTTTTATTGTCTTTTTATTTTATGTTTTAACTTTTGTAATCCTCCTTGGGGTTGTCTTTTAAAGAAAGTCGGTATAAATAAATAAATAAATAAATAAATAAATAAATAAATAAATAAATTTTGGCAGGCTGTTCTCCCCTTGCTGATTGGCTTTCTGGCACTGGCTTCTGATTGGCTTATAATCTCTTTGCTGCCTGGGTGGCTTATCATCAAAGAAATCAAATGTTGTCATGGGAAACTGTGTCCCATTAGCTGGGGGGAGGCAGGAGAGAGTGGGGACCAAAAAAAAGTGGGGGGATTTCAAAATGTATTCAAAGGGACTGAGAGGTAAAGAAAGCCCTTACATCAGGAGAAGAGGAAGGAATCAAGGAAAGCTTGATTTTGTTGTTTTCTTTTCTCAGCACAGAGTATAATATGTTGTGCTATTGCTGCTATAACTATCTGGTATGCTGGATCTGATTGACAAAGGCAGAACTCATGTGGGTGCCTTCCTTCCTTGAGTTGTGGTTTTTGGTTTGTTTTTGAGATAGTGTTGTGGTGAGAAATAGACAGTGGCAGCTTTCTGTGTAATATTTCTTGGTGATTGCTGTCACGAGCACCATGTCTGGCCTTGAAACTAACTTGTGCTTCACTCACTGCTCTGGTCTGCTCTGCAATCTGCATTGAAACGTGTAGTGCACTCAGTCAAAATGTGGCTGAAGTTGCTGAAGTTGAGCTTAATTATGACTATGCTTTGCTGTTAAAGGTGCTGCTGTGCCAACTGTTACAGTGCCGAAGTAAGGAGTCATAATTGCGTGTGAGAGAGCAACTTGTGCCAATGATGTCACCACAGCATAGGCACTATGGCTGGTAGTGGATTCTGGGTCAGTGATTCTTTTGGTCATTTTTAGACTGTTTTAAAAATGTGTGTGGTTCTGTGTTGGGAGGGACATTTTCCCTTTTACTGTGTTCTAATCAGCAGTGTTTTTCAAGGCAGGGTTGCAAAATCCATTGCAAATTGAAATGCAAAACTTGTGTGTACTCTATGAGTGCAGCTTGTTCTGGTCATAGGGAACAATGGGGGAACACGAAACACCCCATTTATTCGATTTATATATTTAAAATATTTATACTCCAACCCTCCAGTACACTACTGCTCAGGGCAGCTCACAACATTAATAAAATAGATACAATGTAAAATAAAAGATTAATAAAGTAAACAAGTTAAAAGACCAGGCTAAAACCACATTTAAAATCACAATTTTTTAAAAGTTTCAAATTTAAAAGTATTAATAAAAAGCTAAAAATTGAGTACTATAAAAACTAAGGAACCTACCATTTATCAGCAGCAGATAAAACATTAAAAAGCCTCTTAAATTGTTTTTAAGGGAGGGAAGGAGCATGGTGAAGCTCATTGGGGAGGGTGTTCCAAAACTGAGAGGCCACAACTGAAAAGGCCCTGTCTCTAGTCCCTGCCAACTGGATTTCTGTTAGAGGTAGGGACTTGAGCAGCCCTGAGATGCAGGATCCTATGAGGTTTTTGGGGAAAGCTTTAACATGTGTTTAAAATCACCCACTTGCCCATTTCTTTTGTGGGTTGGCTGGTAGGTAGCACCCATCATGCCCTACCACCCAACCCACCTTGGTGTCCCTAGGAGCTACCCATGGGGAGCAATGGGGTGTTTCCAGTTTCCCCATTGTTCCCTATGACTGAAACACTTGAAACGTTTCAAGTTCAGTTCGTCAAAACAGCTGGCTCACACACTGTTCCAACAAACAACGAGCTTGAATGCTGTTCCAATGACCATTTTGCAAACGAAATGCAAAATCAGTTTCATGAACATCCCTAGCTTTTGCTACTTAACTGAGCAAGCTTGCAATGTGCAGCAAATGTTGTAAGAATACCTTAACTGAACTTGGAGAGCTGCAGCTAAACATAAAAACCATTGCTCCCTTTTCTTATAGGAAGCTCCACAACAGTAAAGTGCCATTGTTGTCATCTTTTGTGTGAGGACAGAATGGGAGCCATATGGGAAATCCAATCTTTAAGACAAATGAGGGAAAGGAAAGGGAGAGGCTTAGTGTCTCCTTAAGGACCTTGCCAGTAAACTCTAAATATAGCTTATTACTCTGGAAAAAAGAACCTCCTTTGGGGTTATTTACTATTTCTTCCATAGGCCTTGATCCTTAAAACAATCTTTGCAACATAGATCCCTTAATGTCAGGAAAACCTTTCTATAATAATTGGCTTGAGTCCAGCAGTCTTGGAACTTAAGAATAATGTTTTGGGAGCATTTCACACTGACTGACATCCTGACTAAATTTACTCAAGGGAGTCCTAAGAAAATTAAAAGGACAGGCTTGCCCTTTTAATTTCAACGAGACTTCTTTAAGTAAATGTAGGCATGATGTTGTTGTGAACCAAGCCTAATTTGTATACTAGATATGCTCTGGACCTAGCATATGAAATTAGGCTGGTTTCACCAGTGTCACCAAGTGACCAGTTCTTTATGCGGTGACCATGTATAGTCTGGGCACGAAGGTAGAAAGAAGATCCAAGAATACTCTCAAACAATTCAATGGGCTTTATTATAGAAAGTTGCTCATCAGGATAAAATTCAAAAAGGTCATGCAAATCAAACATGTTTCTGATTCAAGGTGTAGTGCAATGTGCCTAGCTATCATATGTATATGCAATCAATAATTACAGATGTCTAACAAATAAAGCATTTAGAGATTAAAAGAGCGAATAAGGAAGGGCGGGCTTAGGCAAAGGGGTGGCAGTGATCAGTAGGGAGGGAGGAAGTGGGGGAGCAGGCTGGGCTGTGCACTGAATAGGCATCTCAACAGGTTCATAAAGAAGGCTTCAAAGGACTTATTCGTTGCTGGGGCTTGAGAGTGATGCAGGCTTCAGATGGAGAAAGGCTGGTGCTGGATTTCACAGACAGAGTCAGCCCTTAATTCTTTGCCCCACAGCAAGAATCACTGAGCAGCCTCTTGTCTGCAGGTTTCAGGCCTCTGCTTTGCTACACAGCACAGGAGCAAAGGTCTGCTGGTTAGGCAATGTTTGCTTATTCTCTGTTGGTGAGTTTAATTCTTATAGTTGCTTCTTCCTTTTGATCTCCATGGAGTCTCCTCAATATCACCCTCTTTCCTGGATTCCAAAATGTGTTAATTGCTGTTACCCTCTGTGTAGAATTATGCTAGCTTTGTGATAGTAGTGATGCATAAAGTACTTGGCTAACTCGCAAGTTTATAAAGATCCAGAAACAAGAAACAATATACTAATTTGTAATAGCTCATTTCTGTAACCCTATGAGCCATGTGATCTTGACAAATTAAGAAACTTAGGTAGTACATGCAAACAGTATGCATGGAAGAATGCATGAGTGAGCAACATCAAGTGTGCCCTAGCACCGCTCCCTCTCGAACACAAACAATGTTGGGAAAGACGCCAAAGGCCTGAAGAATTGGTGAAAACCGGGGAGAACAGCCAAAGACATTGTAAAGGAGAAAGAACTGGGAATAGAACAAAAAGATAAGATGAGTACGTCTTGTGATCACGGAAATGGAAGTGGACTGCAGATGTACCAACCGGAGTGGAAACATCCCTTTATAAGTCAGGCAGGAAACCAGAAGACCCTGGAGAAGCATCACCACCCAGAGTGAGGCCTCCACGCTTCTTCCAACACCCCTTTCAAAGACAAAGTGGGGCTGGTGAGTGTGTGTGTGTGTGTGTGTGTGTGTGTGTGTGTGTGTGTGTGTGTGTGAATTAGGAGCTAGCTTGCTGTTTAAATGACTATAATAAACATGAATCATTGATTGACTAAAACCAGCTGGTGTCTGTGTCCGTTTCCTGGGGCTACCTTGTTGTTGGGCCGTGCAGTGCTAGAGGACTTAGAGTAAAATAAAGAGGTCCCACATCTGGATATTGTATTTTAATTATAGATATTAGTTCAGGATATTAGCTCAGTCCAGAGAGATCTGGATCCTATCGTCTGTTAACCATCGTTGGGCAGAGTGTTGTTCTATTGACATTCCCAAAGCAAATCTGCATCTTTGAGCTTGCAAATGGGCCTCTTCGTTTGTCCCCAGATTTTTCTGGCGCCTGGTCCTCCGAGAGTGTTAAAAGGTATTAGCAAAGAAGAATCAAAGCTATAGGTGTGAGACAGCAATTAAATCGTTTTCTTTTGTGTGCATCTACCTAGGGTGGAATTTCTAAAGACAGCAATCGGATATAACAATACTTCTAATTCTACATAGCAAATTTCTCTCAGAGAGAGACAGGATTATCCCCTTTGGGCAAAGCAGAGCAATCACCAATGATTAACATAGACTTTTTGTAAGAGGGAATACAAGCTCAACTCCTAGCTTCCCCCCCTGAGCGCAATTTCAGGCACATTTTAGGAGTTTAATCATTTCACTCCATTTGAATCCCTGTTGCAAAGAGTTCAGTGGTACTGGCAAAGATCAGAAACCAAAATGGCCCGCTGGGCTATGAGTTCTGATTCAACATGAATGAGCTGGGCACCTAAAATATCCAAATTGTTAGTGTGTGAAAATCTTCCTGCCATGCATCTGTAAAGTCCTTCGATGGTGATAGCATTTGGATATGTGTGAGACAGGAAACCAAGCCTGGCCATTATGTCTCTTGATTACTCATTTCACAAACATTGAGAAATAATGCTGGATTGTCTCTTCACAGAGCAATTACCATCTGTCTGGAGGCAATTCATGAGACCTGGGTGTCATGTACTGGTCAGTTCATATGAATTTAGGCATTAATTGATTCCTTAATAAAATGGAATCAGACACAGGCCTGGATTCCATATAATTCTGGGTTGGTAACTCTGGGTTTAATGTTGAGGTCAGGGTGTCCCCATGTCTCCTTTTTGCCTGAGGCAAAAGGTATGTGTACAGACCTATCAAAGAAAAATAGGCAAACTAAGACAGACAATACTTAGGTCTGTACACATACCTTTTGCCTCAGGCAAAAAGGAGACATGGGGACACACTGACCCCAACATTAAACCCAGAGTTACAATCATTTCCCTGATTGCATCTTCACAAGACAGCAGTGGACAGTCTCAATAGCTGCCCTGCTTCTGTCAGTGGCTGACCAAAAAGGGCTTTTAAAAATTCACCAGTAGATGCTTTTGCATATTTTTAGAAACCAGATTGTGTTAAGTAGGAGCTCCAATATAGTCCTCTACTGCTGCACCTTTTGTGCATTTGGGATAATAGGTTAAGGATAAACATAGATATCAGCACAGCTCATCTCCTGATGTGGAATGACCTCCATATCCTCAATATTGCTTTGTGACCTAGAGTGTGGGTCAAAAGGGAGCACCCCCTCTTTTCCCATTTCTTTTGAGTGCATCTCACAGTCACATTTGCCATAGTCACACAAGCATGTGTCAGAGAGTGTTCTATTCATGACCAAATGGTGTGCCAAACATTTGCCTTCAAATGTGGCAGAATTTACAACCTCACAGGTCCTCACAGCAACAGGGGTCTGCCAATTGCCTTTTGTCCTTGGCTGTCCCAGCTCACAGGGATTCACTCAAAGTGGAGTCCTGCAATCCAGGTTGCCAAGGGGGTCATAAGTTTCCCAATGGTAGGAGGTATAGAGTGCTTTAATACATTTAAATCATTGTAGCACCACCCTACAAACAATTCCAATATACACTCAATCAAATACACACTCAAATAACCCTAACATCTAGGAGCTCTAGCATGTAGGCTAAATCCATAAGTACAACATAAGTACATATACACAGATAGATTTTGCAAAGGACTTCAGTGTTCAGACAGATAAATTTTTGCAAAGGACTTCAGTGTTCAGGCTGAGGATGGAGTTCAATAAGAGAAGAACAAGGCAAAAGAAAACATGTGTCTGATCAAGATCACACATGGTCCTGGCCCAGGCACCTAGAAATAAGTTATATACATGTATACAGTGACACAGAATAAGTGCCCAAACCAGGTGCAATGCAGAAGAAAACATGTTCTTGGTCAGACATAATCTAATTCTGTCTGTCTCGCCTCCCCCTCTTGGTTTCTTCTGTATTGGCAAGCAGTAGTTCCTGCTGACCTATTGTTCAGTGAAGGTTGTGAAGGGAATCAGGTTTCAGGAACTAGGGATCATTGCAATTGGGGTGCACAGTCCTTCAAGTTCAATCTGTGGCATAGGGGATCTTCACATATGGGGCAAGTTGGGCGTCCAATTTCACTAGCATTGAATTGGATCAGAAAGCTGTGCAGTCCAGGCAGAATGGGTGGCCTGCTCTTCAGGGTTGGCGGGCCTTATCAGCAGATCTTTGCTCATGTGCACATTCCCAGTGTCGGCTGCCTAGCTGCGTAGCTAGGCAGAGGCCTGAAACCTGCAGACAAGAGGCTGCTCAGTGATTCTTGCCACGGGACAAAGAATCAAGGGCCGACTCTGTCTGTGAAATCCAGCACCAGCCTTTTTCCATCTGAAACCTGCATTGCTCTCAAGCTCCAGCAATGAACAAGTCCTTTGAAGCTTTCTTTGTGAACCTAGTGAGATGCCTATTCAGTGCACAGCCCAGCCTGCTCCCCCACTTCCTTCCTCCCGACTAATCACTGCCACCCCTTTCCTAAGCCCTCCTTTTCGTTTTCTTCTCTCTGTTTCTCTTTAAATGTTTTAGTAGGATTTGTTAGACAGCTGTAATTATTGATTGCACACACATATGATATCTAGGCACATTGCACTACACCTTGAATCAGAAACATGTTTAGATTGGATGACCTGTTTGAATTTCATCCAGATGAGTTACTTTCTGTAATAAAGCCCATTGAATTATTTGGAAGTATTTTGGGTCTTCTTCTTTCTACCTTCATGCCCAGAGTCAAATGGGCCGTAAGCCAGAATTTGGCTTTTTAAAAGCCAAATCTGGCCACCTAAGCCCAGACTATACATGGTCACCGTATAAAGAACTGGTCACTTTGTGTCACTGGTGAAACCAGCCTAATTTCATATGCTAGGTCTGGAGCATATCTAGCATACAAATCAGGCTTGGTTCACAACAATCTCAGGCACTGTTGTTAATATAACTTAATTCCAAGTTTCCTACCAAGAAAACCACATGGCTCTGTGGTTGCCAGGAGTTGACACCAACTCGACAGCAATAGGTTTGGCATTTGAGGAGTACTGTGATTAGGATTGTACTGTGCAACCTGAATCACACTTACTTGGAATTGATTCTATTGCCAAACCTAAAAGGATTAACAAGCATTAAGTTTCTTCTTTTATATATAAAGGTGTCAAGATATATAAATGTATATATGCAAATACATGAATTCATCTACACACAAGTAGACATAAATTCCAAATGTAAGTTTCCAAAAGGACAAATCACAAAACCATCTATATATATAATTCTCCTGGGTGTGCCTTGGAATGTGTGTCCCAACGCCCAGCTGATTGGCTGGGCGGCGGACGCGCCTGATTGGCTGAGGTGCACCTAGGAGGATTGGTTGCCGCCGCCGCGCAGCCGTGGAGGCCAGAGGTGGCGGGCCCAGCCGTGGAGGCAAGGCCCAGGAGGGGGGAAAGTGAGGGGGGCAGAAGTGGCGGTGGGGAGGAGAGGCGGCTGGGCCCAGAAGCAGAGACTGGGGCAGAAGGGGGGGGAGGTAACCACCGGCCCCAAAGAGCGCACAGATGCTCTGTGTGGGGTCGACTAGTACATAAGAAAATTCATATAGCAAAGTGTTTCAATGCCTCCTTTTCCCATTCTCAGATCAGGAGCAACTCTATTTCTTGCTGGTGTAGTAAACTCAAGAAGATTCCAAAGGCCTTATGAGCATGCTCTGCTACTAATAAAGAAAGCTGAGGGGAACTCACCACACTCCTTAACTGCCATATTCATGGATCCTCTATTGCTAATCTTCACCACATGTTAGCAATAACACTGGTAATGGCTGGGGTTACACAAATACTGCCTCAAAGGACTGGAAATGACTTATCCAACACAACACCAGCCAGACTTACAGTAGGTAATCCATTCTAAATTATTCACTTAGGATCACTAGCAGAAAAATTAAGACCATATTGCAGTTATTGTTTCTTGCTCCTGTTTTCCTGAGTGATAGGAAGTCCCAGAATTTCCTAAATGAAACCCTGGAAAAACCCTTTACTGGATCAGTTTCCTTTAGCTTAGAGTGTATTGGAGACTTAAATTGCATTTATGTAATGTGTTTTCTTAAACACGTGCACTGAACACACTGCAAGCATGCTGGCACGTAGGCAGGCAGCGCTACCCCAAAGACAAGCCTGAAAATCCATTAATAGCTATTAAGGAAAAATCTATCAGATGCCAGGCTACACAAAAGAGAGTGGGGAGGGGACATTTTACATAACTGAAGGAAAAGGTCCATCTTCCACTATAATTCCTGGGATGGCTAAAAATCAGTGTTGTAAATCATATATTTAATGGAAATATAGAATGTTTCAATTAAAAACGTTCATTATATTGGAAATAACTGGGTTTAAAATGAAATATGAATGTAGCACAGACTCAGTTGATTTGACAGATGGTAATGATTCCTTTTAAGAGATTAGAAGTGCAGACTTTATCTCCATCTGTCAAACCAATTGAGTTCAAGTCTGTTTTTCTAGGCATAAAGACATCTGATTTTTGAGGATAAGCCTTATAGATAGCACAATGTCATTTAACTGTGGACTTCACACTGTACCCGCATTTGCTGGGTGACTCTTGGCCAGTCACTTCTCTCTCAGCCTAACCTACTTCACAGGGTTGTTGTGAGGAGAAACTTAAGTATGTAGTATATCGCTCTGGGCTCCTTGGAGGAAGAGCAGGATATAAAATGTAAATAAAAATGTAAATAATAATCACAGGTACTAGGATCCAAAAGATGCCATTAGATACTCCTGTTATATGCGCTTCCATGACATGACCTGAGTTTTTACAATACGCAAATGCACTGAAAAACATTATTTTGTCCAGTTACTGTGTCACAGTGAAGTGAGGTCTGGCAGGTAGCCAGATCAGGGGTGTAGCAAGGTTGGAGTGGGCCCAGAGACAAGGTTTTAAAATGGGCCCCTCCCTCACTGAAGCTCAGCTCATGAAGTAAAGAAATCTTAAAGGAGGCTGAATAGTGGTAGCAAAAAGCATATGTGTGTGTACTATGTGCCACAATAGAACATCATCCTAAATTATTTTTTTAAAGGTTTTGTAAATTGTGGACAATGCAAGTCATTTAATGGTACTAGAACTAGAGAACGACATGCTGTTCTGGTAGCTCCAGGTCTTAACACTCACATCAATTTTGAATATAACTGAAGGAAGCCCGGGCAGGTGTGCAGCTGGGGGAGTCAGTCATGTGACTTGCCTCTTCCCACCCCCCAAGGCAGTGGGCCCCCAGACAACTGTCTCCCCTTGCCCTATTATAGTTACACCCCTGAGCCAGATTCAGATAGGGAAACAATGCCACTCAGAGCAATCTGAAGATAGTTTAAATTGTTCTGTCAACTAAAGAGTGAGGGAATTTAGCCACCAGGGTCCCATACACCAATTAAGAGAGGCCAGGTCTTTGCTTGCTACAATATTTACGGGGTTTTAAAACAGATTTACGCTCTTTTGTGTACAATATGTTCATCAAGGAATGAATAACCTTCCTGCAGAAATAAATGGATCCATTCATATGTGAGCTTATTTAAAAAGGAGGTATTTGGAAATATTTTGAATCTCTTGCATCTATTGGAGCCAGCCACTGAGGATAAACTGCATATATGGTGAATGTTTCTGCTGCAAGGATCAGCATTACCTAAATACATCCATAGTAATGTAATACATTTGCATGCTATTGAAAAGATTAGGCGATCGCTAGGAATCTACTCCAAGGGCTCAATTATTTTGGAAAATGTAAGGCTAATAGACCTTCTCACTATTAGTGTAACATTTTCTTCTACAGATGCTTCACAAATTGGTCTGAAGCTTGGTTTGTTCTGCCCATGTGCTTGGTTTGTCTGCCAACAGACTCTCTGTCAACACTAGCAACCTTCATAAACTGTAAAATAACCTTTAAAATAACAGAAAATAACCCATGATAGCCTCTTTTATTTTTTGATAGTCATGTTATTATCTTCATCCATGCCAAAGCAAACAAATAAAGTTAGTTTTATAACTATAATGTTGTATTTGCCTCTAATGATAAATCAGAAAAAGCAAAATGAATAAACAATGCAGGGGTCCTTGGTAACTAATATTTTTTTACTTAGAATGCATTAAATTCCATGGCAGCTATGCTGTGAAAAAATATGGAGAAATGCAGGCCTCAAGGAGCTTATACAAATTCAACTCCTAGTTAAGTAAGTAATACCTTGATGTTTGACTGGAAAATTATTTTTTTACATGAAACTGTGAAGTAAAAGCTGAATACATCATAATGTCTGCAATTCTCAAACTTTACTAGAATGTCCATCTAACTCTTTTGCAGCAAAGTCTTTCTGGTTGTTGCAGGGGCATAGCTAGGGGAGAAGGGGCCTGTGTTCACCTCTCCCTCTGGAGACCTCTCGGAGTGAGGGAGATAATGAAGAAAATAGGGAAGGGTGAAACTGGGGGCCCTCAGGAACCAGGGGTGGGGCAGGTTCTTTGAACCCATTTGCTCAATTATAGCTACACCCCTGGTTGTTTGCATAGCTCAAATCAAATATACTACGATGGTTGACATTTTACCAAATGACATAGGGACAGACCTTATTGGGCTCCACATGAGGAGGTGAGATAATGACATCACAGTCCACAGCATATTTTTTGGGAGCAAGTAACAATTGTTCCATGGGATTTGCTTGTGATGCATCATATGACTAGATTAAAAATGTAGAAATAAAACATCTTTGTGGCTACACCAGAAACAGAAGTCAAGTCCTTCACTTCGTCTGGTCAAGGGCCATTTTATAACTCTTAAGCTACTGATTCTGCACACCTAGATATTCCTTATCTCTTGGGAGAGTTTAATTCCATTCTGCTTTTTATAATTTCCATATAGCCTAGTTCTTTACAAAGAACAAACTTGCAAAAATATGACCATAGAACAATATATATATTGCAAATGCATCATGTATTTTTTCTGAACAAAAGCTTAATAATTAACTTTCTCAGTAGCCTTAATGTACATCTTTAAAGTTGTTATTCTTCTTTTGCATGTGGATGTGGTTAAGCAACAGTATTCTGTAATTTCTTCCAGTATTGGGGCTATTAGTTATTCTGATGATAACTTTTTATTGCTGAGGGTTTCAAATGAGCTTCTATTCTCTTTTATACTTGCTTGGCGAATGGGTCCCTGACACTTTCCCACCACACAACAACATGTGTTATTAATACTTGCCTCTTTAGGAAATAGCTTTTATTATCTTTCATGAACCTGAAATATTCAGCAGGTGTACTCTAATTCATTTCTCAAGTCACTGTTGGAACAGTGTCCCAGTTCTTAGTCCTGTATGAAGAAGAAAGGCAAATGTTAACAAAAAGAACACATTCTGATCTTCAATCACAGATTCCATTCTAGTTCCATTACTGTAGTTAAATATCATGTGAATAAATTTTAGAAAGAGCTGAAATGACTCCTTTGAGTTTAGGCACAAAGTTTACCTATGATTTGCCTTTCTCCATCCAAGAAACCACTTATTAACAAGTCTGCACGTATTGCATGACCTCATCTCCCAAGGTTTGTTTCTGTGGCAATGAGATGTTTTTGACAAAGTAAATTGCTGATAAAATGCTGAGGCTGAATCAGAACCTTTATTTATCCTAGAGAAAGGTAGAATTAACACACATTATAGATGAAACAGTTTATGCTTGTGAAATAAAACAGGGTTGCATTTTTGGTCCAGAAGAGTAAGAGTGTCAATTAAACCTATAGATATCCTGACAACCCACTTCTATAAATAATGCACAGCCGGCCAGGATGACCAGAGGAGCCTGTGCTGACACAGAGCACATTGGTATCCCTGCGTTAGATGGGTGAACTGGCTCATTCTCCCTTTGTGCTGCTGGCCAGTTGTAATCCCATTATTAAAGGTTACTAAAGGTAAAGTGAGCTGTCAAGTCAATTTCGATTCCTGGCACCCACAGAGCCCTGTGGTTTTCTTTGGTAGAATACAGGAGGGATTCACCATCGCCTCCTCCTGCGCAGTATGAGATGATGTCTTTCAGTATCTTCCTATATCACTGCTGCCTGAAATAGCTGAAGCAGGGATTCAAACCGGCAACCTTCTGCTTGTTAGTCAAGCATTTCCCTGCTGCACCCCTAAATAATAATTTGGCTGAAAGCAGTACACTTTTTATTGCACAAGAAGTACATTAACATTAGGACTTTCTTTCCCCCCTCCGTATATTCTGTTCTAGATATTAATAATTAAATAGTTATTATTTTAGATAATTTATTATTTTCAATATTTAACATAAGCTTGAAGAATGTGTGTTTGTGTGTGCATGCACACACTCCTTTCAGAGAAAAAGAACTAAACTGTTGCCACACATCTCCTTTTGATGCTTCTCTGAGTTGCAGTTTAGGTGTATAGCATTGCATTGATGGATACTAGCATTGTGGATGATGAAAATGTCTCTTAGCAGTGTATGATTAAGGTTTACTAGTGCTACCCTCATGGCATCTCACTTTTGATCATAGTCATATGTTCAGCCACCCACATGGAATCATGTAGGTGCAACTCTTTATGTCAGTGGTTCCTAACCTGGGGGCCTCCAGATGTTGCGGAACTAAAACTCCCATCAGCCCCAGCTACAATTTATTATCAGGGAGTGGACATAGCTTAATGGTCTTTTGACCATAGAAGGCCCAGATTCAACTTCAGGCATCTCCAGGTAAGACTTGGAAAGATCCCTACTTGAGAACCTGCAGAGCTCCTGCTAGTCAGTGTAGACATTACTTGGCCAAGCAGACTGTCAGCGTGAAGTAGCTTCATATCAGTAGTGGCTGATGACGGCAGTGCTGGGAGCAGGGATGGCAGCGGCGAGAGGCACCTTTAAAAATAAATTAACAGCTGCTTATCAGCATTCAGTGCTTATCAACAGGAGCTTCCAAGCATTACTCAGATGATCAACCTAGATTAAGCAAACCAAAAGTTCACTTAACCTTAGCTAAATACCAGGTTTAAAAGTGGGCTTGGTACAGATGCAGCACTTCACATACACACACAGCCTAACCCAGGCCGGGCTGCCCTAGACTGGGTTAGGCTGTGCGTATGAATATCCTTAGTCAGAATTAAGTACAAATAAGATGGTTCTCTCAGTATACCATGAACTGTGCCCCATTCTCATATGAAGGCCAGCAGTGTTTCATGTGAACTCCCGCTAGTCTGAACATATCTTTAGAATTGTGTGTCCAAAGCAGTTTTGAAATATGACTGATATGCATCTAAGTCTACACTCTTCAGCCTTTTCACCTATCCCCAAATGTGCCCTCCGAAGTTTGCTGATGGACAAGGGGGAGAGGCAAGGGCACTATGCAACTGCATGAAGTTAGATTTTACACGCACCATATATGTTTTGGCTCATTGATTTTAATGGCTATACATTTGGTCAACATTGAGATTGCAGATTTGGTCAAACGAAGTTTGCAAACTTTGAGATCGGCGATAGCATCTCTGTGAAGTGAGAAGAAGAAAAATATTTTAGGTCAATGTTCTCCAGTTTCTTTTTACATGAAGCTGTTTTTACATCTTTGGTCACATTCACTATATGAACATATCCTACAGCAATTGGTAAGGAAGTATGAATGGTGTCTTTGGTGGTAAAGAGAGCCACAGCGAAAAGAACAAAACACACAAACAAAAATAGCAAGGTGATTGTTATAAAGGAAGCCCTAGAAGGACGCTTCCATAATACCCTAAGTTTTTAATTTTGGATGACTTTTGAGTGTTTTTCCTGATCTTATATGATCTTGCTGTTGTTTAAAATTACTGATTCACACTTAATGTACATAAGCACATGTAAATTGATAAATGCCAAGGATGCACTCTGGATGAAGTTAAGCATTCATTGATTTAAATCAGTGTTTCTCAACGATTTTGGAGTTATAGACTGGTACATTCTTCGTGAACAGTTTCCTAGACTAGCAGTTAGTAAAGGGGTCACCACCCCTCACCGCCACCCCTTTCCCCAGTGATGTAATGTGCAAAGGGGGCAGGGCCAAGAGTCCATGGAACCCAGGTAAGCTCTCCAGAGCTCATTTCTAGGCAGGCAGCCCTCACTGCTGGATAATGTTCATTTCGCTCCATCGAAATGAACACTTAGTAGCAAGGGCTGCCTGGAAATGAACTTCGGATAGCCTCTGGCAGCGGCCCCCGCCAGCCTAAAATTGTTTGGTGTGTGTGTTGGGGTGTGTGTGTGTTTTTTATTAGTGATGCCTTACAGACCGGTACCCAATGCCTCATGGACTAGCACCAGTTGAGAAACACTGATTTAAATGGGAGTTATCCAACTACATACCTAATCATTGAAACAAATAGGATTTAAATGTGTTTACTTTTGTGCCCATAATAAATACATACATAAAATGTGATACCTCTCGTGGATTGAATTAAATGAACTTCTCCATTTCAATATTGCCTACATCAATGCAAAATATAATCATTCTTAGGTAAACTGAAAACATTCCTGTGAAGCCATTATGACAATAACCTCCAAGGTACTTCTTTGCTTTAGTAGAGTATTAACCTTGCTTGATCTACCTCCCCCGACCCCATTTCAATTTACTTAAGATTTGCTGCAATTCTTTCTTATATTCTGGCAAGAATTCCTGGACTTTATGAGTCACAAAACCAAACTACTCCCTGGCTTATAAGATTTATAAACATTTTAAATGCTTTGTTATAGAACTGAAGGTGTATTGTGGCCTATGGGCGTGATCTTGAAAAATAAGTAGCACTCTCTTCAGCTTTTGAAATAATCTTGGTCCAAGAGTTAAGAAAGAGAAAGTAAAAAAGAGAAAAAGATCTGTACTGATACAATGTTCAAAAGCTTGATGCAACTCTTGACACCCACATTTTCTGTGTGGATTATTACTGGAGCTTTCCACTCTAATATGCATTCAAGTCACTTTGGGACTTGGCCTCAGTCTAGCTGTAGTCACATAAAACTTATCATGAACAACTAGTGGACACAGGTGGGGATGTTCATCCATATGAAAAGACCCATCTAGCCAATTCTTTGGATGATCTAGGTAAGCATCGTAGTCTGGGTGTACATCCAGATATGCACCATTTGCTTTCTCATATGGATTTTATGTGCTGTATTGAGGAACTTGCTTTTACTCTTATGTTTGCTGTCTTAGGGCAATACTTCTCTGGAGCAAGTCCTATTGAAAACAAATACTACAGAATGTGCTTGCAGAATTAATATTGCAGTGAATTTGGGGTTATGATATGAATCATAAGTTCTGATAGCTGGCGAATTCTATTCTTAGATCAGTGGCTAATAATCTCTGCTAACTGGACAAAATTGGCCCTTTTAAAAATGGTGGCTGTCATCATAATAATAATAATAATAATAAATTATTATTATTATTATTATTTTATTGGTTATTACAAATATTTATCAACTGTTTCTCAACAAAAGAAGTTTTCATAGTGGTTTACATAAAAAAGAAATAAAATGGTTCCCTGTCCCAAAAGGGCTCACAATCTAAGAAGAAACATAAAGTAGGCATCAGCCACAACCACTGGAGGGATGCTGTGCTGGATAGAGACAATGACTCTCCTCCTGAGAAATATAAGAGAATTGCCATTTTAAAAGGTGCCTCTTTGCTCAAGGGGAAAGCAACTGGCCTGATCATCCCAGCAGAGCATCCCTCCCAGTGGCTGTTGTTTGTGTCTTCCTAGTGTTTCCGATTGTGAGCCCTTTGGCACAGGAAACACTTGTGGACTTTTTGTTGTTGAAAAGTGACTGTAAATATGTGTAATAATAAAAACAATAGTCCAGAATGCCAGTTTCAGGGTGTGGGATTAATGGCCCTGAATTCCCCTAAGGGCAGAAGCCATCAAGTCTTGTAAGACCTTGTAAGATGCACGTATGGTTAAACCTGATGGAAGGAGGTGATGTGAGAGTTTAAGATGATGCATCTTCCTTTCCCTGTCACTCCAGCAAGGGTTAATGAGTGGTCAGCAAAAAGAAACATTAATTCAGGCTAGGTATGAGAGAGACTGCATTCTGGAGAGGCTGGAACAAAGAAACTGGGCAGAGAACAAATGCACCCTTGGGGTGCAGCACCACTCTCTGGAAACTAATGTAACCTGCTGCCAACTTGTAGGAATGCTCTGCTGCTTCAGCTCTACCTAATGCTCAACTTGTATATTTGCGAATAGAGCTGTGTGTTGCATTGGGCCAATAAACAGAACTGATGTAATGGAGGCCTTACCTAAATGGGGGGGAACCCTCTGATAACAAGATGCAATTTGATATAATACAATATCATATCGTATTGTATTACATTAAACTGTACCTTTGGAGCAGGGCTGCTCAACTCCGGCCCTCCTGCAGATGTTGGCCTACATCTCCCACAATCCCTGGCTATTGGCCTCTGTGGCTGGGGATTATGGGAGTTGTCATCCAAAAACAGCTGGGGGGCCTAAGTTGAGCAGGCCTGAGGGTTAGCTTATCTGAAAGAGGCTCCCTTCCATTTTCTGCAAGCACCCACAGTAGCAGCAATTTAAACTGCCACCTTTTTTCATAATCTCACCCAATGCCCTGAGAAAGGAAGCAAAATTGTGTCGTTGTGTCCTTTTTCTGGTGTATTACTGCAGGAGTGGCGGGTAGGATGGCTACTACCATAATGTAAATCCCTCCAACGATGCATCAAACCGATCAGATATATCAACTTGATTTGATTTTAAAATTTCCTATTGGATCAGAACTGATTTTAATAATGTCCTTGGTGCGCAGACCTTGTACATATACCAAATATTACAAAGACAAAATACTTCTCTAGTCATTTCTCTTCCAAGAGAAGCCAGAATCTGGATAGTACTGCACCTCTGGAACTTCTCCCCACTGGGGAAAGCAAGAGCAGGCACGTATCACTACAAAAAGCAATGTTCCCTCCTTAACTTTAAATACCACCATATGTTTTGCTATGACGCTTTTTTGTAAGTGTATAGATCTTCAGGGGACAAAAATAAAATGAATGTTGAGCAAAAACCTAACTAGACAGTGTTTCAAAATAGAAGTCCCATCTTTATTTATTAATTTGCAGTAGTCCAACCAACTTTGGTGCTGACTACAAGAACTTCCTGTTAGCATTCCCACAGGCCCTGACATTTCTGTCTTCAAAGACAGCTGCCTAGTAATAGAGGCTGTAATATATTCTCCTTCCCTCATTGCTTTGTATCTGGAGCATCTTTTAATCTGTGTGGTGATCCTGTTCTGTGTTGTCACCAATTTTCTTGGCTTATTATATGATTAAGACTGAATTTGCTTAATGTTTGTTAGGCCAAATGTTAAGGGGAAACTATTCCATATGGCATAGCTGCTAAAGACACCCTGGTGTAGAGTTTTCTCTTTGGCTTGGTTTTGGTGGCCTTTAACAGCTCATTTTGTTGATGTCACAGATAATGAGTATCTGTACCCTTCAGTTGAGGCTGTCAGAGAAATGTAGACCACTAGGCTGACTCAAGTGTAAAGGTAAAGTGTGCCATTGAGTCGGTGTCGACTCCAGGAGAGCCATAATCCAATGCGGCAGGGTCCCTTAGTTGACCCTGCCTTACCAGACTGTTAGGCCCACAGCTGACCCATTGTGGTTGATAAATAAAACTTCCTGAATAATGTCAATTCTTCATCTGAGATGTAATGGCTATGACCCAAGTTATAATGCTCCTATCCCTACATGTATATGCCCCTTACTTGTGTGTGTGTTTTATGTGCTTGCACTGAGTTTAAACAGACCAGGGTTTTTGCTTATTTAAATTCACATAGGCTTCTGGCTAAGCCTCTCACATAATCCGTGATTTTACCCCATTAGAATGATAGAGCCCCCAGCTTCAAATAAGGCCTGAATACAAGCTTTGCCTCAGTTTTTTCTATCAGGATAGGACCCTGACTTAAGCAATATCTCCAGTCTTTTGTAGTACCCAAAATAGTTAGAGACTGAAGTTCTGCTGCCAGCTGCAACATCTACATTTCATGTTGCGCTACAGCTTTTCCCAGCTGCTTTATCTTCTCTTGCTGCAGTGAAACTTGAGTCAAGTAATCTTGAATCAAACAAAGCCTCTGTCTCTGTCTCCCACTGGTGCTAGACCTCGGCAGGTCTTCACTGCTGAGCGTTTGTCTAAAATAAGCAAACAGAGAGAAAAAAGGAGTCTGATCAATTTTAATTTGGTTTGGCATTGCTGAAAAGTTTCCTTTATAGCAATCCACTCTATATCCCACTTTCATATTTTTTTACCTTTTGAAGACAGTTCAAAGTGGTTCCAATGGACATCGAGCTGTGCTGTCTAACAATGTGCCTTGGTTTAATTCAGGGTGTCAAGGAAGGAAAGTAGAGAAGGCACCAGTACAAAAATAAAGGTGTCTGAAAGCACTATATTTGGCCTCACACACATCATTTCATAAGACTCTTATTCAGGGGCAACTGACTTAATCTTTTCAAGGCATAACTATTATTTATTTATTTATTCGTTCGTTCATTCATTCATTTCTTTAAAGAATACATGTATTCTGCTTATGTAGTTTTCCAGAGTAGGTTTAGATAGCAAAAGCAATGAACTAGAACAATCTTGTGTGCTATCTCAGCACGGAATAATGCTTTAGAAAAATCCAGTTTGGACTATTGTAACGTGTCATATGAGGGGCTACCACTGGAAAGTGCTCAGAAATGTCACCTGGTTCAGAGGACAGTGGACAGAGTTTTGTTTGAGGGGGAAAGCATCTAGGCGCTTTCCAGATTTGACACTAGAACAGTGCCACTAGGTTGGCCTTAAGTGTGCTTCTGAACTGTCTGTGTTTTGACATCACAATCCCTGAGCTGTCACATTTCTGATGCCTGTTAGCCAGGGTTAAGAGTGCGAGTGCACCCTTAACCTCACAGCCAGGATTGTGTGCTTGCGCTCATCCTGCAGGCAGCCCAGGCAGTCACAGAGATGGACGCCTGGAGCACTCGACTCATGGGGGTATGCACCAATGCACCATGCTAGTTGCATGGTGCATTGTGGGATATCCGGAGGCCAGGATGCATCGTCCCAGCCTCTGAAGATCTGTGCTGCTTGGAGCAGTGCGGATTGTTTGGGAGTGTGAGCCACGCTCCATGCCACATTATCTTGATCGTCTGAGGGGAAGGTGAATTTGACCCTACCTTTCCACCTGGTCGTGTGAACAGCCTTAATCCATGGCCATGGTTGGCAACTATATTATTATGATTACTGTATTATTACTACAATATATATATACTATTTTCCAACAAAAGTTTATAAAAGTGTATCAAAATTAACATAGCATGCATACACGTGCACACACACACACATCAGCAATAGCCACTGGAACGGTTGCTGTGCCAGGCTGAATAGGGACAGTTGCTCTTCTCTTGCTAAATATTAGAGAGTCACTGATCTAAATGGTGCCTTTTTGGCCAGTTAGCAGAGGCTAGGCATGTGGAAGACTTGAGTAGGGATACCCTCAGGGATCACTCACCAAACCACCAGCCACCAGAGATGATTTTTACAAGTATGTCAAAAGGGGCTAAGTGCAGTGGAAAACCAGCAGCCGAGTCCCAAAGGAAAACAGGGTTCAACGGATATGTGTTTTCAGGGCATGTCTGTATAAGGGTTGCCATTTGCCATCTTTTGAATTTTTTACTTTTCAGCTTCTGTTTATTCTAATCAAATGTCCTTAGGACTTTTTTTTTCCTTTTACACAAATGAAAAGATGAAAAGCTAATGAGTGCTGTCCAAACTGATGCCTGTTTAACTGTCACCACTTTCCTTCAGTAAATTCTAGTACTCGTAATTAAGGAGGCTGACAATATCTTAAAAAAAGATTTTTTTAGCACTCTCACAAAATTAAAAAATTTCAAGGGGCTGAAAAACTAGGATTCATTCACACAACCCTGGGCAACCTGACAAGTCTAATGTCTCTTGTGTCTCACCGCCTCCCGCCCCCTAAAAAAAAAGAATCCTCTTCAGACTAGTAATACTACTAACTGGACATGGAATGACATCTGTTGTGTCATCATTTCACTTTGTCTAACATGTCTCTGCAGAAGCACAGAGCTTCAGCCACATGTCCCTTGCACAACATCTTGTGACAGGAAGACTGCTGTGCAAGATGTATTTGGGGATATTATGCAAGGGCCTGTTTAATCTTTCATCACAGTTTGCCTGATAAGAGAAATATCAGGACACACAGAGGTCACTCATTTCTTGTAGCACAAGTTCGCTTAATCTCCCTTCCAGTATTTCAGCACCAAATTTATTTCTAATAAGCACATGAGAGAATTTTGTGACATTAGGCATTTCTAAAGCATTACTCAAATACACTCTTTACCTTCTTAAAAACAGATTAGCCTTAAGAGGCTCAGTCTTCCCGCTGTGCTCTTTGCAAAAACGATTCATTTCTATGGTGCAAAATTACAAGCTTTTCAGGGCATTAGGCATTTTCTGCTATTCATACCATGACTACTGTAGCCACATACTATTTAGGCACCTAGGAAACCATACTGAAGAGCACGTCTATGGGCCACATATTAAATTAACAACATACTTTCCACTGCATTTTAAAAGCAAACATTCTGATTCACTGTTTAAAAGTATTGTATTCCTTTGGGCCTTTGTTCCTGAAGGCATAGCTTTTCATGGAAACTTTTTGTGTGTGGATCTATACACGGAAACCTCTTTTGTCCATAATGACAGCTTTCATTGCTCAAAACATGATGCTATGTCTGCGCAGATTTATGACTCCCTCCACCTGGAAGTCACTGCTTGAAAATATTCCTTATATTTGTAAATTTTTGAATCAGTATTTCTATACAACCTTTAATACACCTTGAGTATCTTGAAACTACCCTGCACTAGACAGACTCCTACTTACATAATGATCAGATTAGCTGCTGTACGCAAACACTACAAAGTGCCTTTCAAAGATGACCTCTACTGGGTATTACAACGTTCATAAAAAATGACAAAGAACTGTATATTGGCTGAAACACAGAATCTGAGTCGAACTAGAGCAGTCGTCTTACTGGATTTAATTTCACTTGTTTCCCTTCACTGTCCCATTTCTAACCTTTATGCGTTTCTTGTACACACATTTCCTCATCCAGAATCATAGGCTCACAGTTTGGTTTTGTTTTTCCTTAAAAAATGCTGAATGTGTGCAACTCTGCCTGTGCATCTGTATACCCACTGCTAAATTTTAGACAGTGTGCCAAAAACAGGGTAGGGAGGGGCTGAGCCAGAATTGTGAAGGAGTCAGGTTTAAAATCTTAACCCTCAAGAAAAATTAGCAGAGAAATCAACCAGTTGTCTAGATGTTTGCTTGCATGGATGCAATTATGCAAATTAATAGTTTAAAAATATTCTGAGAGTGGCTTTGTAATTGGGGAAGAGGAAAAATGTACTCTACAACTCATTCATGCTCCTGCCATACTTCTGTACAAAGTAAAACCTTTACATCTCTCCCAGACGTCTGTGCAAGCTCTCCCTGAAATGGGAGTTTGCACACTTAATGGCAAAGCATGGTGCAACATTTTCCACGTTGTATACTACAAAGAAATATAGAGAACAGGAAGTGATAGTTACTTGAACTTCCAGTTTCCCACTGCATTACATAACATCTGATGCTCCTCTTAATATTCCTGACTTCATATGAGAAAATCCATGTTTCTTAATTGTGAATATGCTTTCTATATTTCTGCTGAGGCAGAAAAACAAAAGGTATGTGAGATTGGTGGTGGTGGTGGACTGTATTAGGGAACAGACTGCTACATACATACTCTTGACTAGGTGTGATATCACACTGCCAAAATGTAGTTGTCTTGGAAGAAGCAGATGATTTTTCCACGATGAGCATGAAGAGTAAGTGGACTGGAGAGGAGGTGTGGAGAACACTGCCTACAGAATCATTCACCTCACACAACTTATCCAGCGTTTCCAAACTGTTACCATGGCACACTGGTTGGTGTGCCAAACTGACTGGTTCCAAAAATGGGGTGTTTCAATGTCTTGCTTTTGTTCCTGGCTCACTTTCTTAAGCTCTGAGAGGGATGTGCCCTTCCCAGTGCATTATGGCTCCAAAGATGGGGAGCTTAAACACCCTACTTTTGAAGCTGATTTGCCCCATAATGCACTGGGAAGTACATGTCCCTCTTGGTGCATAAAGGAGCTGGGAAGCTCACAAACAAGCAAATATCATCAGGTGGCTTTGCCACTGGAAAAAAAGAAGTGGAGGGAGGAAGCCAGTTTGTGGTCGAGTGGGCTGCAGTTTTTTTGGGGGTAGGGTTAAGTTTGCCACTAGAGAAAAAATATTGGGGAAACACTGATAGCAGCCATGAAGTTACTACTACTACTACTACTACTACTACTACTACTGATACTTAGATACCACTCCTCAACAAAATTCTCAAAGCGGTTTACATAGAAAAATTAAAAATACATAAATAAGATGGTTCCCTGTCCCCAAAGGGCTCACAGTCTAAAAAGAAACATAAGGCAGACACCAGCAACAGCCATGGGAGGGATGCTGTGCTGGGGCTGGATAGGGCCAGTTGCTCTCCCTAAAGCTCTAAGGCTAAAGCTTAGAGAATCACCACTTTAAATGGTGCCTCTTTGCTCAATTAGCAGGGATTCTGCTAAGTTAGAGCCTGATTTCTGTTTCTCTTATGGACCAGGCTCCTGTTCTTCCCCAAGGTCGTCACAGTCTATTGCCAGTGTATGCCTCCCTCTAAGCAACTATAGCAAGTACGAGGCAAGTTTCCTTAAGATGAAATGAAAGGTTGCCACAGATTTTGGAAGGAAACACTTTTCTGTTTCTCTTCTATGATGCTATCAGAGTTTCCCCAATATTTTTAATCTGATGGTACACTTAACCCTACCCCCACCTCAAAACAACAACAGCAACAAAAACCCACCTGCAGCACACTGGACCAAACGCTGTTCTCCTACATGTGTTTGCATGTATCTTGACTAGACCAGTAGGGAGTTTGCTAAGCCATTATCAGTCATATGGTCCATATGTTATCAATATTATGAGTCAGTTGGGGAAACCTCAGATTTTGATTTTCTGGTGCCTCCTCCAAAATGTTTTAAGGAAGGGTTCCCAACCTTGGATCTGCAGATGTTGTTGGACTACAACTCCCATCATCCCTAGCCACAATGGCCAAAGGAGTTGCAATCCAACATCTGGGGACCCAAGGTTGGGAAGGCCTACTTTAAAGCATGCAGTAGACCTCTTTGTTCTTTCTCCTTTCCATTTTTTCACCTGCTTTTCCTCACACTATAGAGTGAGGCCTTCCATGCAAATGGTATGTTGGTTTAGCTTACATACACAAGCGGGGAAGTATCAACAGTTACTCTCTTTATTTAAGGAGCCTCATTCTAACAAACCCTAACATTGTAAGCCTATGCATGCTTACTCAGAAGTAAGTCTGTGTTCAATGCAGCTTATTCCCTGGAAGGTGTGTATAGTGTTACAGTCTAAGAGAGCCTTCTCTTGCATACTCCAGTGGGTCTTCTTTCTGGCCTTCTCAGCCCTGAAAATGTTTTCTATGTTTGAGGCATACCAAACGCTCAGCTAAATCAGCTTCCCACCCTGGTCTGAATTAGACTTGTGTTAATTTACTTGGACTTTCAACTGAAAGATGAAGATACAATGAGTACACATTATAGAATCTGAAAACAGCCTCACCTCCTTCAGACAGAAATTCCTTGAAACTCAGACAGATTCAGCCAATTTGTGTAGTATCTACAGTAGAGGAAGAATTCAGTTTAGAACATTTAACTAGCACAGTAGATCACATATGTGCAGGTACCTGTAATAAAATCCTTGCTGTCCTGAGCATAAAGCTCTGGCTCCTATGGTTTGTAACTCCCCTTTTTTGTGTTTAGTAAAAGGTTGCAAGCAGAACCTTGGATGCCCTGCAGAGCAGAGACACTTTGCAATGATTGCTTGAGCCTTGTCTCCAGGGAAAACTGACTCACGAGAAGAAGACCACAGAGATTTACTAATTCAGGCTAGTTAGCTTCTTTATTACATTTGGTTTAAAGTGTGGTATTCTAACTTTTCTCTCCCCCATCCTTGTTCAAACCCAGGCCCTTACCTCTTTCGTAAAATAAATCAGTTTTTGATTTTGTAACTGCTGGTCTGTGGATAGTACAAGCCTAATCCCCAAACTCACCATGGCCTAGCTGTTCAGGACACACAGTTGTAAGCAGGAGTAGCTCTGGGGCTAGCCATCCTACCCATCAGAACAGCTGTTTAAGTAATTAATTCATATCTAGTATGGAGGAGAAACCTAACAATTTTGAAAATAAGCTGAGACCACACTCACATTTTAATTGACTGGCAAAGTCTTCATACATTTACATGTTCTTTTACCCAGTAACCTTCACTTAGAAAAACTACCTTACTAGTGAAAGAAATTTAAATTTATTTATTTAATTAATTTATATACCACCTAATATAGAAATCTCTAGGCAGTGTACAGAATTAAAACATAATATAAAATATAAAACATTTAAAATTCATAAAAAGAAAAAAATCATAATAGATAAAAACATTAAAATGCTCTGCATCATGTAAAAATCAAAATGTGCACTAACTTTTTTTTGACATGCAAAAAAAGGCACAGATGCCATATTTCTTTGTCTATGTCCTTCTCTCTGTGAGCTGTTATTTTATTTTTCAAATTTGTAGACTGCCCCAAACTTCCATCTCTGGATGGTTTACAACAACATAAAAATAAGAGAAATAAGAGCCTCCCCATCTCTGACAGCTTATAAAAAGTCTTTAAAAACACATCTCTTCACCCAGGCTTTTAATTAATGTTGTTTTAATTGGTTTTAATGATGTTTTAAAATATTATTTTAAATTTTTAAATTGTTGTAATGTGTGTTCCCCACCCCCCACCCCATTTTTGTCTTAACGAATGTTTTATTTTCTGGTAAACCGCCCAGAGACATACGTTTTGGGCAGTATAAAAATGTTTTAATAAATAAATAAATAAATAAATAAATAAATAAATAAAACAGATTAAAAATAAAAACCTTAAAACAGTTTAAAATCACAATCCAGTTTAAAAGCTTGGATTAAAAAAATTAAGTCTTTAGAGACTTTTAAAAAGTTGTCAGTGATGGGGAGCCTTTTATTTTGGCAGGGAGAGTATCCCACAGTCTTGGGGCAGAGAAGGTGTTGCAGAATGTGAGCTGACTGTGTGGTTTTCAGAACAAACACCAGCGTAAGGTTTAAGACAACTTTACTTGTGAGACAAACACTTAGAGGTCAGTACAGAATTTGCTGACTCACAAACAGAAACAGGAAGGAGGATAGAAACTCCGAGCTAGCCCAACCAGACAGGGGCATAGCAAGGCTGGAGTGGGCCCAGAGACAAGATTTTAAAATGACCCCTCCCCCACTGAAACTCAGCTCATGAAGTAAAGAAATCTTAAATGAGGTTGAATAGTGGTAACAAAAAGCATAGTAAAACTACACACACACACACACACCCCTATGTGCCTATTATTTAAATGTATATAACCTATGTTCCACAATATAACATCATCCTAAATTATTTTTTTAAAGGTTTTATAAATTGTGGATGATGCAAGTCATTTAATGGTACTAGAGAAAGACATGCTGTTCTGGTAGCTCCAGGTCTTAACACTCACATCAATTTTGGACGATGAATACAACTGAAGAAAGCCCGGGCGGGTGCACAGCTGGGGGAGTCGGTCATGTGACTTACCTCGGGGGGGCCCCAAGACAGTGGACCCCCAGACAACTGTCTCCCCTTGCTCTATTATAGTTATGCCCCTGCAACCAGTACTGAGGAAGCTACAGTCCCCCTCTGGCTTCATAGCAGATTAAATGCAAACTATATACAGTAAGTTAGGCTGCAGCTGTTGTATATCTCATCAGAAGGCCTGTCCTTGTGTAGACAATAGATGAGACAGTGGCAACTGCAGATGAATCTCTCCAGATGATCTCAGTCAGTGATGGGGCTCATGGCGAATAAGACATTCTCTTAAATACGCTGGGCCTAAGCTGTTTAGGGTTTTATAGGTTATAACCAGCACCTCCCCCCCCCCACACACTGGAAACTTACTGGGAGCCAGTGTAGCTCTTTTATAATAGGAGCAATATGGTCTCTCCGAGATGACCCAGTGACCAACCTGGGTGCAGCATTCTGTACCAACTGCAGGATCTTTGGCAAATTTTATATTGGTTAAACTATCGCCCAATTCAGGATGGATGGACTACTAAACTAGTTAGCGAACTACACAAACATACATATGTAGTAACAAGTTGTCAAATTCATATTGTGGAGGACCATAGGTTTGCTTTCAAAATCAAATCTTTATTGTTACAGTCATTCGACCAGCAAAACACAAAATACAAAAGCTTTACATAAAAGCAAGCTTTACATAAAAGCGAACTTGGTCAAATAAAATAATAAACTGTTAAAACATAAAACAGAACCATAACACCTGAGTTCATCCATTACATATATCAAAGGGCTCCATGCATTATAATAATCTAAAACTTAATTCAATCCAACCCCATATCTCACTTCTCAACGTTTCTTATCCTAGTCTTATTAGCCAGAAAACAATACTTTGCCACGTTATAATACACTACAGCCCAATGGTCTGTCAAAAGTAATTCCAGATAGAACTGCTCAGAACAACTGGGGTATGCTGTTTAAAAAGGACTTATATCTCTCTCCCGCAAAGTTTGATAAAACTGACAATTCAAGATAAGATGGGCCGTTGACTCCACTTCCCCAGAACCACAAGGGCAGACACACTCCTTATAGGGGATCTTACAGTATCTCCCCTCCCAGACAGTTGTTTCCAAGGCATTATACCGGGCCAGCGTCAGAGCCCTCTGGAAACTAGGTACCAATATTTTATTAAGGTATCTTGCTGGGCCAGACAGTGATGTTTGATTACCTAAACAGGTGTCAACCCCTATCTGGCTTCTGTCCATCTGTTTCTCCATATCCATAATGCGTTGGCGCAGACTTTAAAAAGTAAGAAAGAAAGGTCTCCAAATTCTGAGACATAATCCCAAATGCCACACTGCTTAATGGGAGCCTGAAAACCCAGATACAGCATGGAGGAGGTATGGGGGCAGGGGCGGCTTAAAGTTTTCCCCATGCCATTTCCCCAACAAAAATCACTCCCCAGAAACTCTGTTTCCAGGAAGGAAGCTACTATTGTGCTCTTCTAGGGCAAAAAGCAGCTCTCTCTGTGTGTGATATTATTCGGGGAAACAGTGTGGGTAGGAAATTACTGCAGAATGTGTATAAATATCACAATCACATAGACAATTGCTTCAATCTTCCCAAAAAGCTGGCATCCTGCCAGGAGGGTCAACAACACTGGGGTGGGAAAAACCTGTACAATCAGTCCCATCCATGTGGCTGTGATGTTCACACACAGTCCCCAGCAGAATGGCCATGCAAGTGAAGGAAAGAAAACATCTATCCGATTAAAATGAAACATCCCCCAGAAAGAGGGAGAGAAGGATGGAAAGTCATGTTAATATAATTTATGGTTTTCCTTGAAGGGAAAAAGAGTCACAGGAAGGAAGAGTGTGAGAGTTTTGTCAACTGTAAACATCCTGAGTCAAGCTGCTCTCTAGAGCCAGGGGCCATGCAGCTCAAATTAGATCGCATCATCAAGGGGCATTGCTTTCCTTCAGTTGACTCCCCTTCATCTTCTCTGAGATTGCTCAGAAACTTATTTTGGTGGTAATAAATAAATACATGTCTCTGTTTAATACATTTTCTGATGAATAGCATACATTTCTCCAAAGCTTTGTCAAATAAACTGTTTTGGTTTAGGAATGCATAATATAAACCAGCTCTTGTGGTAGCCCACCAAATTCTCACTGAATAGCCAGGAAATAAAGAAACCCCACTCTTGCCAAATATGATTTCTTTTGCCTTTTAAAGCAGCCTGATTCATTCCTTGTCTTACATGAATTACAGGTATTGAGAACTGTCCACACCTTGGGCACTTCTATTTACTTCCTCTGAAGAAGCTGCTGACAGGTTATAATATAACAGACTTATTGTTATTAGCTAACCCTGAAGAAAGACTACTGTACATATAGATATAGCTAGAACTGAGATAGTATCAGTCTGTGGCCTCATTCAGACATAAGGGTAACCACAGTTAATCATGGCTGATGTTGTAACTCAGTTATGCTTGAATGTAGGAAACCGCAGTTATAGGCCAAAAGCTACCTCTGGTTGTCCTTGCCAAACTCCAATTTGAACCTTTGATTATCTCTAAGGTTCTCCAACAATTAACATCTGACTGCTGGCAAAGCTATAACCGAAGGGTATTTGAAGGGCTTTCAATGCCTTTTCCCTGCCAAGGGCAGGCAGAGAGGTCTGAAAATGCACAATCATGCTCAGCACGCCCCTTCAAGATCATAGCCAATTGTGGCTGCCCTGCTGATGCTTTGCCCACAGTCTAGCCATGGAGCTGGCTGGAATCGGCCTTGGAGGCCGAGCAGCAGGGAGAGGCTCCCCTTTCCTGCAACTGGAGTTTGGCTGGCTGTGCTTTGGTGAATGTCTGTAGGACAAGTTGAAGTGAAGAATTGGAACCTCGGCCACCTTTAACTGTGGTTAGCTGTTACATCTGAATGCGGCCATTGTGAAATGTCTTCAGAACTTTATATAAGTTAGTTAGGTCTGAGCAGGACATGAGAATCCAGTACAAAACTAAAAAAGCTTGAAAGGTTAAGATGCTGCTGACAGGTATACTGGTGCTCCCATACATTATATGCTCTTAGTAAGTGAAATCTGGACATATGGTCAGTTGCACAATTTTCAAAACAACTAAATGGTATTCTGAATTAGCCACTAGTTGGGTGACTCTGGGTCAGTCATTTCTCTCTCAGCCTAACCTACCTCGCAGGATTGTTGTGAGGAAAGACTTAACTATGTACACTGCTCTGGGCTCCTTGGAGGAAGAGCGGAATATAAATGGGGAAATAAATAAAGAAATAAATAACAATATTATCCTATGAACCAAAATTGTGGGGGAAAGATATATCTCCCACAACACACTAATATTCAACACCTTGCAAGATGATTGCTGCAGAGAACCTAAATCACCTGTGCACTTAGACATCTGTGTAAAGAGCTGCCCAAGCAGATTTCATTTTGGAAAGGGTTGACTGAGCCATATGAGTGTCGCTTCATAAGGAAGCACTGGCAACAACACAATTTGAGTCTCTGATGCCTCACAAACCACTTGGGAAACATATACATCTGTCTGTGAGGCTCAAACATGGCAGTGTTGTAAGTAGTAGACACATTGAGTTAGAGTCTGAGACAACTCCATGGGGGAAATTGTCATTTACAAAGAGTCCAGTGTATCCTTGTTAGGCATGAACCATGTCTTAATTCAGTTCAGATGAAGGGCTTACTTGAGCCGACATGATATGACACACGTTCTCTTTCTCTTTCCTATTCCATTTCAAAATATTTGTTCTTTTCCTGTAATAATGCTGAGAAAGTCTTCATTTTTATGAAAACAATTCTAAGAATTCCAAGAGCCAACCCCCACTGCCAACCCAGCACAAAGCCTGGCTGTTATTTTCCCCTAGAAGCAGCCCAGAATTTGAATGACATCATGTTTCAAATTGCTTTTATAAGTATCCTTCTTCTCACCACCCTGTGAGCCTCCAAGTTGACATACTCACCTTTTTATAACTCATTGATGGAAAGAGAAGCACACATCAGGGTCTGGAGTCCCTATAGCCAATGTCTCTCCTTGGGATCCAGCAGAACCTAAGAGGTATACTCGTGGGTCAAATGGGCCGTAACCTAAAATTTGGCTTAAAATAAGCCAAATCTGGCAACAGAGCGGAATGCTGGGAGTTGTAGTTCAGTAACATCTGGCAGATCCCACATTAAGAACCATTGCTCTAGGTGAAAAGAGAATAAATACTTTCTTGCCCACTTACTTGTAACTCTTTTCTTCAAGGGAGCTGTTTTGGGAAAATATGGATTAACTCAATCCCAACTCTCACTCATGACCATTTATCCCAATTTAGTAACATACGGATGTGGCCTTGAGCTAGATCTGTTAGGGAAGATAGCTCATTGGCATTGGAGAGGTGCCAATAATAACCAACAGAAAGTTATGGAATAGAGATTGTCATAGATCTAAAAGATACCAGTAGTGTGCTGGTTCTTTCATAATAAGCAATATGAAGACTGGAGACAGTTATTCTCTTTTTTCCTTTTTCATGAATAGACCTATTTCTCATTGTGGTAAAATAATTCTTTATAATTCCAGACTCGTATCATTTCAGAGTGCAGGTGGGGCACATAATTAAATGTGAATAGAGGCTATTCATACGTGCATGCAAAACCAAGCTAAGGGAGCACAGCCCAGTTTTGAATGTGCGTGTGAACCACCAGGATCAGGCCCAATCCCAGTGGCTACACAGTGGTAAACCCGCCTAAGTAGCCTGCCTTCTAAATGAGGTTGAGCGAGCATATTTGATCATGTGTCGTTGCATCTGGCACACTCGGGAGGGGGAGAGGAATCTCAATAATGCACAGTACACTCATGTGGTGCATTATTGGAGTTCCAGGGGGGGTGCACGATGGTGCTTCCCTGCACCCCAACCCCTGGAGCTGCAGGGAGCAGTCGCTGGTCATCTGGGCGAGCGATCTGCCTGCCCAGGGAACCATGAACGATCGTCTGTGGGGAGGGTAAGTGTAACCCTCTCTCCCCGCAGCTGTTCTCAGTGATCGTGAGAAGAGCTCCACAGAAGACTAGATGCCCTAGATTACAGGGTTTCATCCTTAGTAAGCAATGTCAAGGAGAAGACTAGGGTAGAACCCCTGTTCGTGGTGTCATGTAGTTTTCTGTGTGCAGGGATGTGTATTTATATATGGTGGCTTACATATTTACCAGACCAGTCAAAGAGCAGGGCATCCACACTGGTTTCATGAGATTCTAAGGCCTATGTACACTGCTAGCAAATGCAGGGAGGCTCTGTAACTACTAAGAATTGTGTGATCACTGTGGCAACAATTCCCAATGGGAGAAATAGTGATGGGGCATCTCCACATTCACTAGCAGTGTGCATAGGTTTTGGAATCTCACTGAACCAATGCACAGGCCACAATCTTGGATTGCTGAGGCACTGTATGTAAGCTAGATTTTGTTTTGTATGGAGGAGCATTTAATCATGGGAAGATCCACTTGCAGTATGAAGTGCTATAGCCCAATCACAGGCTGCCACCTCAGTAAGAACTAGGCCATAATCTCAGTGGTCAACAGACTGGATGACATATCGCTCAGGCATTCCCTTGAATAGACTGAAAATATCCTCTCTGTCCTACACGATGCTACACTATGGCATTTCTGTGGAATGAGGCATGCCCAAAGTAATCGGTACTTTAAGCACAGCATCAAACTGCCTGTGTTTTCATGGTCCTTTCTTCTACTGAGTAGCTTTATGGCAGGGCTTCTCAACTTCGGCCCTCCTGCAGATGTTGATCTACAACCCCCTTAATTCCCAATTATTGGTAGTTGTGGCTGGCCATTATGGGAGTTGTAGTCCAAAAACAGCTGTGGGAGCTAAGTTGAGCAGGCCTGCTTTATGGCCTTAGGGAGAGATGTAAAGTTGGATGCATGTGAAGGAGAGTGGTGGGCAACACTCTGCATTTCTTTGGGAAAGTGCCTCCAGTCTTATTTCTTAGACAACACACTTCTGGTTTTGCTTCTGATATCAGCTGTATATATAGCAGAGGTCTGTAACTGCATCCACTTGGCCCACAAACCGTGCTTATGCAATTACTGCAGGTCTTCAGGTACAATCTAGCTGTCAATGTTTTGTTTTAATAATGACATCACCGGCAATCAAAACGCTTCTGGTTTACAAAAGGTGTGGGAGCTTTATAGTTCTAGCTCCACTGGTGCAGAAAGACAAATTTGATAGTCCTGGCAAGATCAAGATTGCATAAGGCACCAGTGAGGTGCGCCATCAGCCAGAGACATGGATTTGTAAAGGAAAGAGAAAATACAAGAAATTATTGAGAATAGTGTTCAGAACATTGTGCATTAAACATATCAGATGTGCATACAACATATGCAAACCTATTTTGTGGCTGTTACAGTGAAAGTGTATACAAAAAGTACACATTTAAAAATAAAAACGACCAGTAAATATACAAGCTGTGAATTATGTTGATATATCCCTTACAAATAATTGGAGACAGCTGGTACTTCCCCAAAAGAGGGTGGTACAAGCCCCATGCTCCCTACCAAAGAAGCGTGTGCAAATAATTGTATAATTATACAGATGCGGCTAAAATGGATTTAGATAGTCAAAACTTGACAATTATGCAGTGAAACTGTCCTTTAAAAGTTAAGGCTGAATCTTATATTCTACTGTACTACTTTGATCTGACACTTTTTTTCCTGCATACAAAGCCCACATCTGCTAGCTTTGCAATGCTCTGCATGTTATCTCTCCTTTTTGGGTCAAAACAAGGAAGCAATAATGCAGACAAGTAAACAATACAGTCCCTGCTCTAGTGTGGGAGGTGAAGCAGGGTGCCCTGGCTCTGTAACAGCATAATTCTCTGGATAAAATGGAATAGGCCTGAACAAATTCTTGCATATTTTGTCACTGAAATAAAAGATGTTGGAAGAACTCTTAATTCATACCAGGAGCTACTATCCACCTCCAGGAAGGTGAAAAAAAGGTGGCCAAAAATGTGAAAAATGCACCTCTAACGTGCATGAAATTTGCACCAACTGTGACTTAACAATTAGGTCAGTTTAATAGCAGAAACCACTCTGATAGCTGAGAATGTAGATGATCTGCAAGCTCTAGTAATGAAGGTCAAGGAGCACAATGAGAAAATGGGACGACGACTAAATGTAAAGAAGACTAAACTAATGACAACGGGTACAGCAACCAGCCTCAGAATTGACACTGAAGAGGTGGATAGCTTCTGCCTTTTAGGATGGACTGTCAACAGTAAAGGATCCAGTAGTCAAGAAATACACCGCAGACTAGCACTTGGTAGGGTTGCAATGAAGGCCTTGGAAAGGATATTTAGATGCCGTGATGTGTCTGCACCTACAAAGATTAGAATCATTCAGACAATGGTTTTCCCCGCGACACTCTATGGAACACCTAACAGATTTTCATTTTATATTTTAACAAGTCTATACTGTGCCATACCCTACACTAGAGAATGAGCAAGTTATCCCTCATGACTTACTGACAAGCCTCTATGACACCAGCTGGGAGATTTTGCCCCATTATTTGAAAATTTTTGTCCTTAACTTTTATGTTAAATATAGACCTATACAAAGGTGAGATTTTACTGTCCCGCTCAGCTTATAGAAATTCAATATTTGGTCCTTTGTAAAAGCCTCAAAGAAAGTGACATGTTCCTGTTCTGTGGAAATAATTAAGCAATCTGTAATTGGGATTTACACTGGACTTTTATTTAATTCCGTAAAGCCTTCTTTATTTAATGTAGTCCTCTCTGAGGACAGCCACAATTTAATAAACCACAAGCACATGTTCCCAGAGGATTAGTTTGGCAGAACATTACAGCCATATCTCTCCATGGGGTCATGTGAAATGTCGAGAGTTGGATATCGAGCACAATACTTGTGTCAGGGAATTGTACCTCGTACACATGTATTCCAAGGCCCACAGTGGTGTAATTGCAAGGCTCAAGAGGCTGTGTTGAAGCATTTCTCATCAGTTTCTTCACAATCTAACTATGGAAGTAAGTGCTCAAATTATGGGGGTGGGGGTGGGTAAGGGGGCCATTAGTGAAACCCACAAGCTCAACTCTCTGATTTCACCCCAAATAATGTCCCCCTTTAGACTTCTAAAAACAGTAACTAAGGGAGCCATCAAAAAAAGATAGGGGTGCCAGGCCCCTCTAAGCAGTGCTTTAGGATACATCTATTTTTATCTCAAAATGTTCAAACATGCACTTGGTCTGCTTATGATCATTACCCTGCTGTCACAATTAGTTGTTACTATAGCCGTATCCAGACATTACATCGAAAGTGTGTACAGTTGTCTGTACATGTGCACACTTATAAATGACTGTACATGTGTTCATTATAAAAGTGAACCTGGAAACAGGCCCCCTCGCCCATTATTCACATGTTATGTTGACAAGTATTAATTAATTAAATGTCTATATGGACAGGGAGCTTTTCCTGCTTTCACGTTTTCATTTTTGTGTCACATCCCCACAGAAATAAGGGCATGATCAGATATGTGACAACCCATACTGACCCTATGCCTTGGATTCTGTGGACAGCATTGAGTCAAGTATTGTCTCCATATGCAGATAGGAAGGAATCGAGGGGAACCACAGGATGACCCAATTCCTAACCCTGGCTGAAAACCCATTGGTAATGTAACTATGGAATTGAATACATTACAATTAGAATGTTTATCCCTAAAAAAATAAATAAAAATAAAATTCATGCAAGCATGCCCTAAGGGGCAGAGTATGCCTCTTCATGCACACCCCTAGCGTGGGGGAAAGAAGAACCCCATTTTGTCCACTCACAAGCCGGTGAGTGGACAAAACGGCAAGGCATACTAGTTTATGTGTCTATATAAACAAGCCACACAAGGTAGCTTTCCTGTATCACCTCAGATTACAGCACAATTCATATATTTATTACACAAATGCCATAGATCTAATCTAGTCTTTGCAATAATGTTAGAACAAAAGTGTATGGAAATTTGAACCTGAAGGTCCCCTTCAGCACAGGAACAATGAAGCGAGAGAAAGAGACCAGGTTAAGGTTCTTACATTCTGGCTCCTTAGTCTCACCATTTTGCTGTTTTCTTCCCCTCACCACATTCACTTGCCACTTCTCACGGCCTTCGCTCACTGTGTCTTCCCTGCCCACTCACAGGGTTCTTCTTCCCCCCATGCTGGGGGTGTGCATGAACGATTTGCTACCAGGTCGGTTCAATTATGGAATGAACCAGGGCGATTTGGTCCACAATTGAACCGAACCAGGCCTGGTTCAGGTGAACTGGTTAAGCAGCGTACAGGTGGTTGAGCGGGGGTGGCGAGAGAGTTAATACGGTAAGATGCTTACCTGGCTGGCATGGCTGCCGGCGCTGCCACTCACCCTCCCTAGCGCGGCCCAAGCATGTGCGCTGCCTTGTTTAGGAAGCCACCCTCATGGCAGCAGAGCAGTTCCAGCCTTGACACATGTGCGGATGCTATTTGCATGGCCACACAAACTGCATGGCCATGCAAATGGCCTCTGTGCATCTGCAGAGGCGGAACTGCTCCACTTCTGCACGGGCAGCTTCTTAAACAAGGCAGCACACGCGCATAGGGCTGCACCAGGGAGGGTAAGCGGTGGCGCTAGCTGCTGCACCAGCTGGGTAAGAATCTTACTACCTCTCTCACTAACCCCACCCAGCCGCCCCTTAGGATTGTCAGGATCCCCCACCCCAGGGAGTTCTCCACACAGCAGGCTTTACTGCAAACTCAGTTATCCCAACAACCTGATGCAAAAAGTGGATTTTTTAACCCTGGATATAAACCAGGCTGCACTCGAACACTCCTTGAAAAACCCAAATTGTGTGTGAAGTACTCCCCAATAGCTCACAGGGACATTGAGGTAAATCTGCCTGTTATGTGATGGGAGGAGGAGGAGGATTTTGGAGGAGATGCGAGCGCCAAGCTAAAAAAATGCATAATATATGTAAAGGGGAATCCTCAACAGATTCTGCTTTACAAGTATGATCCACCAAATTGCAGAACCGGTTTCGTCAAATGGACCAGACTGGCCAGTTGGTTTGACCGAATTGATTCGGCAACATGCGGTTCGGCTCGAATTCAAGCCAGACCATGATTTGGGGTTGGTGCACACCCCGACACCACACGGCTTTCACCTGCTGCTTCCTCCCCTGCCCCCGGCTCACAGCTCAGCAGGTTTTTCTTTGTTTCCCACTGCAGCCCACCATGGTGGGGGTGAGCAATATAAGAGTGGGGGAGGCAGCAAGAGTGGCCCTCCACTGCCCTGCAGCTCATGTTCTTAGGACCCATGCACTCAATTCTGGCAACACCCCTGCTCCCAACTAAGGATATTTGGAGGTTCCAAACACTGAAGACTCTGACTCTTTTGCTACTACTATTGAATACAGTGGTAATTTAAATAAAACGAGTGTGCATCTTTTATGAGCACCTGCACCAGGCATTTTTTGTACAGCACCCACAAAAGACCAGGGGTGTGGGCTGCAGGAATTAAAGTGGTGTTTGAAGTGATGACACTTCAGCATACAGGAGGTATACAAAGCCTAACCTGGCTCAGGCATAGCTAGTGGAGAGGGGGCCAGTATTCAGCCCTCTCCCCGGTGGCCCCTCGGAGTGAGGGAGATAATGAGGAAAATAGGGAGGGTTGGAGCTGGGAGGCCCTCAGGAGCTGGGGGGCCCAGGTTCTTTGAACTCATCCCCTCAATTATAACTATACCTCTGTTCTGGCTAATAGGCATGAGTGTTGGTATTGGAGGATAACAATAGACACATCAAGAATCCTGGGCACTATTCCAGTTGTTCCAGTATTAAAAGGACAGATGATAAGGGTTGCTAAAATGGTTGCAGATTCCTCAACTAGTAACCAATCCCCCCCTCCAAAGAGAACCATGTAAAAGTTATCTGTCTTCTGCAATCGGTATAAAGTGTGCCATCAAGCCAATTTCGACTCCTGTGGTTGTTTTTGGAAGAATACAGGCGGGGTTTACCATTGCCATCTCCCGTGCAGTATGAGACGATGCTTTTCAGCATCTTCCTATATCGCTGCTGCCCGATAGAGTACCAGTGGGGATTCGAACTGGCAACGTTCTGCTTGTTAATCAAGCATTTCCCTGTATATCAGACCCAAGATCTAAAAGTATAGCATGTCTTCCATCCCACCCTGATCAAACGTGCTCCTCTTGAAGGCATTCTGTTGGGCCTTGTGCTAGTTCCTTTCCATTCCCTACACTGTCAGCTTGGATACAACAATAGGAAACAAACTGTGATCCAGTATTTAGGATGTGCTTCAGCCAAATTGGGTTCCTAGAGAATAATAGACAATGGAGAACAAACAATGGCATTCTTTGCCTGCAGCTGATACAGCTTAGAAAAGTATGAAAAAGCTCTTCTGTTCAGTAACAATTCTGCTTCTGTATTCTATATTTTCTTTACTTTTTCTTTCTTGCCATTTATTACTGAAGACATTTGTATCAAAACATGATAGGGTTCATCTGCTCCTTCCACTTAATTACACAACCGAAACTCTAGTCTTTTGTTTGTAAAGTCACAGCGGGGTTGCTGTGGAAATTAGTGTCTTGCCAAAGAGCAGAGTCCTGGGACTGCAGGTAGAGAATAAACAGAAGGAGCAGATTCTCTCTTGAGAAACAAAAGACCCTTTTCAGATCCAAATATTTTCACTAATCAAGAGTGAGAGAAAGGAAGGACAGAAAGCACACGACAAGTTCCTGAGGTACAGCTGTTCTTTTTTAACAAGGGCTTGGGCAGGTTGAAGTATGAAAAATGTCCTGTCACACTTGGAGAAAACATTTTAGAAGCTTATGTATTCAGCTATTTTTAGTGTTTCATTTTTTTAACTCTTTGGTGTTTGCAAAGATAATAGAATAGGATAGCCAATGTTTTTTCTAGGAGGGCTTCTGTGACTTCAAAAGCTGCCTGGCAAACAGTCTGCAGCAGGTAAACATGGATGGATGGATGGATGGATAGATAGCTTTGGTACAATCCCCATCAGACAGATTGAATCCATGGTAACACAGTGCCAATCCTTTGACAGTCCACACTTGGATTGGTTAAATAACAGAGTCTGTATGAATGGTGGAGTTTACATTGACAAGACACACCAAAACCCAGTTCAAATTCTGATTGTTCTCTGTGGTTTCCAGCTAGGAATGTGGGAAGTTTTCCTGAACTGAGCAGAGGGATGAAGATCTCCAGGGTCCTTTCTAATTCTAAAATGTTTTGGTTCTGTGACATGCCACAGTACGTATGAAGATATGATTGACTTGGCCATTGGATATATTACTGAATGTTGTATGATCTTACTCCTGACAGTATAGTAATCCTTGTGCATTGGGTTTTTGCATATAAGGCTGTTTTGTAACATTATCCTGGTCAATCAATCAATCAATCAATCTTTATTGTGGTCACAGACCAGAATAAAGTATAAGAGTGATTACATGTTCGAAGTGAGATTAGATTAAAAATGACTGCATATAAAATAGTACATATTAATACTAAAAGGACTAAAAATACTAAGCCAATGATAAAATATAAAGGTGATTACATGTTAAAAGTGAGATTAGATTAAAAATGATTACAGATACTAAAAGAATTAAAAAATACTAGAAAAAGTAAGTAACATGAGGGCTTAAACGCCTAAAAGGTAGTAAAAGTAATAAAAATGCATGAGTTAAGACATGAGAGGACAGAAATATATGACCTGAGTAATAAAACTGAAAAAACCCAGCCAGATTGAAGGTTGTAAGGAGCAGTAAAAGGCAGGCACGTGAGCAACTGCAGGGCCTGCCCAGAGTCACTGAGAGTCAGATTAAGGCTGATAGGACTCACTGCCTGTCTTCCGCCGATGAATGCTGATCGCAGCCGCACAGTACCTGGAGACACTATATGTGATGGCAGGCTTAGAGTCAGAGAGTAGCAAACAGCTATAGAATTGGCTTGAACGGCCCGAATACTTGCTTAGCAATAGAAGGATGAGGGAGGCGTGAATGTCTCTATAGAACAAGCAGCAGAGGAGAGCATGCTCAATAGTTTTGTTCTGCCCTAGGCCACAGGGGCATAGTCGCTCTGCAAATGGGGTCCTTTTATAATGGCCTTCTAGCACTGCTGAAGGAAGGCCATGACAGCGAGCCAAAGTGAACGCACTTCTGTGCTTAGGAACCTCCAGTTGGGTGAGGTATGCTGCTGGAGAAGCAGAATATCTAACCCCATCACTGATGTGGAATTTTGAGGCACTGCTGAGATCAGTTTGGTGCTCAAAGTCTGTAATGCGCTGCTTGATGGTTGCTTTTGCCTGCTCATAGCCCATACTGAGCAGGGTCAAGGGGGAAAGGCCCAGAGTAGCTATTTTTGTCTCAATTGCCTGGATCCAGCTAGATTGATAATCATCATGTAGGGTTGGGGGGCAAGGCCAATTGGGCAGAAGGATAGTTTGAGCCAATAACAGAGGATGGCCACCGACACCCTGGCCTCCAGCTTGATCAGGCCTGTCTCCAGGTGCAGAGTGGCATTGGAGACACATCTAGGTACTTGGAGTGCTGCCAGCAGGAATTTAGATTGTACAAGTTCCAGAGCAGGGGCCCAATTGAGCACCATAGAGAAGTTGAGCTAGTGACTTGGCTGTGAACAGTTCAAGAGCCGCGGGTACATAATGGCCTCCTCTTGTCCTCAGGAATTTGAGAATGGCAGAGGCACTTCTCTGGGCATTTAAAGCCACATGTTCTCCATGGGCTTTCCTAGAGCCGCCAGAATGAAAAACTACTCCCAAGTATTTGAAGTGTGCACTTGCTCAATCTTATGCCCCCTCAATCCGCCAAGAGTGGATCTTGGGCCTCCTGTCAAAGGCCATAATTTTAGTTTTGTTATAATTGATTTACAGGCCGTCCTCCCTGCAGTGCAGAGTCAGGGCCCTCAGTGCTCTTCTAAGGCCAATGGGGGTCCTTGAGAGGATGGCTGCATCATCCACATTTAACAGGATGGCAATGTTTCTCCCAGCGAGCTTTGGAGGGTGGAAATCTGGGTTGCTGAGCTGTCATAGAGTTAATGTAGAAGTTAAAGAGGAGTGGGGCCAGAATGCATACTTGTTTGACGCCCTTCTGAGTTGTAACAGCTCTTGTGAGGTGGCCTTGGGGGCTACATCTCACCTTGAGTGATGTGTCCACATGCAGGGTGAGAAGAAGGTATAGCAGGCTCCAGTCTACAGAGGAAGCTTCCAACTTCTCCTGTAATTTAATGCGTGAGATGGAATCGAATGCTGCCTTAAGATCAATGAAGGTGGCATAGAGGGAGATCACCCTGCAGGAAGAGTGGTAAATCAAAGAATTGTCATGAGGATGCAAAACACTAAGAGACAAGGACAGCCATTACTTTGTAATGAACAAAGAGCGATGCATTGAAGGGTCAGTATCTGTGCCTGGTGTCACATACTGGCCCCAGCCTTGGTTCTATCCTTTAAAAAGAGCTGAGCAGTTAATTCAAACCAGTAAAGAGCCAACATGAGTTCTGTTACTCATGACCCCAGGCATGACTTGGCATGAACTCATAAAAGTCCCATCACATGTCATGAAAGCGTCAAAGAAAACATCTTGCTTGACAACAAGACTGCTGGGAAGAACACCTGGAACCACTGGCCTCCGGGTTCAAATTGTGTTATTCAAGCAGGATTGTAAAAATATGGTTTGCCACACCTTAAATTAAGATTAAGATTAAGTAATGCAGTACCCATTCAAGCATATGGGCATTTATTTATGTGTGTATTTAATATATCACCCCTCCTAACTGGCACAAGGTGGTTTACATTAAAATCACACATACATTATGAAAAAATTAAAACGTAAGAGAAGTCCTGCTGGATCAGGCTCAAGGCTTATCTAGTCAAGCATCCTGTTTCACACAGTGGCCCACCAGATGCCTCCAAGAAGCCTACAGGCAAGAAGTGAGGGCTTGCCCCTTCTCCTGCCATTGCTCCCCTGCAAATGGTATTTAGCAGCATATTGCCTCTGAGGCTGGTAGTGGCCACCACACTAGTAGTCATTGATAGCAGCCATTGAGCCACTGACTCATGAATAAATAAGTGGCGCTGCACTGCAGGAAAAGGGCTTTAGGCTCTGTGTACTGAGTATTAGCAGACTCTAACATGTAAAGTGCACAGTTGCTTCAAATTAACAGTAATGAGCACAGATGCATAATTTTAAAGTAAACAAAAACATTCCAGTACACAAGTCATCTCTTATGTCATCAATAACTTGCGCCACACTGATGACACCACACTGATAGCTGAGAATGCAGATGATCTGCATGTTCTAGTAATGAAAGTCAAGGAGCACAGTGAAAAAATGGGACAATGACTAAATGTAATGAAGACCAAAATAATGACAACAGGTACAGCAACCAGCCTCAGAATTTATAATGTAGACATTATAATGAAGAGGTGAATAGCTTCTGCCTTTTAGGCTCGACCATCAACAGTAAAGGATCTAGCAGTCAAGAAATACGCCGCAGACTAACATTTGGAAGGCTTGCAGTGAAGGCCTTGGAAAGGATATTTAGATGCTGTGATGTGTCTACACCTACAAAGATTAGAATCATTCAGACAATGGTTTTCCCCGCGACACTCTATAGATGTGAAAGCTGGACTTTGAAGAAGCAAGAGAGAAAAAGTATTGACGCTTTTGAACTTTGGTGCTGGAGAAGACTTTTGAGGATACCATGGACAGCCAGGAAAACAAACAAATGGATCATAGAACAAATCAATCCAGAATTTTCACTCGAGGCACAAATGACCAGGCTTAAACTATCACACTTTGGACACATTATGCGAAGACCCAGCTCCCTTGAGAAGTCCATAATGCTGGGAAAAGCGGAAGGAAAGAGAAGAAGAGGACAACCAGCAGCAAGGTGCATGGACTCAATTACGACAGCAATGAATGCACCACTGAGAGATCATAAAGGCTAAGTTGAAGACAGATAATCCTGGAGAGAATCTATCTATGTGGCCACTAAGAGTCAACACCGATTTGATGGCACTTAATCAATCAATCAAAAAGCCATTGAAGTTAGTGACCACCACTACATCCTGTGGCAGAGGATTCCATAAGTGTGAAGAAGTACTTCCTTTTGTCAGTTCTAAATTTCCCAAACTTCAGTATCATGGGATGACCCCTGGATCTAGTGTTGTGAGAGAAGGATTAAAAATTTCCCCTGTCCAATATGTCTAATTTTTTATATTTTTATAATTATGCATAATTATAATTTAATTTTTATAATTATAATTATATATATTTTTATTATAATTTTATAATTAATTATAATAAATTATGCATAATTTTATATACCTGTCATGTCTCCCTGTAGTTGCCTCATTTCCAAACAAAATAGCACTGTAGCCTTGCCTCATATGAAAGGTGCTCCAGGCCCCTGATCATCTTGATTGTCCTCTTTTAAATCAAATTAAAACTCAATGAAATTAAAACTAGTTATCATTAAAAGCCAGGCTAAGAAGATGGGTCTTTGGCTCTCTTGAAGGTCTCCAAGGAAGATAATCATTTCATATCCATGGGGAGCACATTCCACAACCTCTTGGTGACAATCAAGAAGGCCCAATCCCAGGTCACCACTAGATGAGCCGGGCACCCGAAGACAGACTCCTCCTGATGATGAGTGGTGGTAATCTAATAGAGAAAGGTGCACTCTCAGGTAACCCGCATCTAAGCCTTTTAGGGCTTTAAAGATAATAACCAGCATTATGTACTTTGCCCTGAAACATAGTGACAGCCAGTGCAACTGCTTAAAACAGGCATAATCTGGTCTCTCCAGGATACTCCAGAGACCAATCTGGTTGCCGCATTTTGGACTAACTTAAGTTTCTGAGCTATGTACAAAGGCAGGCCTATATAGAATGCATTGCAGTAATCTAACCTGGAGGGTACCACTGTTTTCCGGTCATTTTCCCAGACCCCAGCCCAAGAAGACACTTAGACATTCTTTATGGGTAAAGGGCCACTCTTTATTGATTAATTAACAACCGGCAAAGGCGAACTGAACAGTGGGTGATGAATCACCAACGAAACAGTGCGGGCTCCTAGGCAAGGGCTAGGATTACCCTCATCCTACCCATTGCCACTTTGGGCGACACACCCTGGCTCCGGAAAGGGGCAGGCACGCCCTGCCCTATTCCATCAAAGCCAACCACCCCCTTAGAAGAGGGGACCTGGACAGCTCCAGGTATTCACCCCCCCCCCCGGACCACGCAGCCCAAAGGATGGTGAAGACCTGGAGCAGGTTTCATGGCCATCAATTACTCCCCGCGCCGCACAGGCAACAAAGGAGCGATTAACCAATCCACCTTTAAATATCCAAGGGTGCTCACCGATACTATACCTTGCTTACCCCTCAGCCCGCACTGTTACCGCCACCCAGGGAGGTTAGCCCACGCTTGACCTCCCTGCCCCACCACTGCCCAAAAATTCAGCAAGCCTCCTCTGTATGTTACCTAAATATAGATCACAACCAAGCTCCGAAAGGTGAACCCCATCGGCACGATATAACTCGGGAAGACGAGCCACCACATTAGGGTGGTGTATTACAGCACCACCGGCAGCTATCACAAGTTTCCCAATTGCGGCTGAAGCTTTGCGCCTAGCCTTTTCTAGACAAAGCCCCGAACGGGCATTCCGCCACACCCTACGCTGCAGCCAATTAACCCAGAGAATAAGCACCCCGGGCATCCATTCCTTCAATAAGGACAAATCAGAGGAGGCCTGCTGAACAATAGACAGGCCAGTCCGCCTGCCTAGGTCGTTCTCCCCTAAATGCAAAACCAAGATGTCGGGCGGGGAAAAACTACCTAAGTGCTCCCTAAGCGCGGGCAGCAGCTGGTTCCAGAGCATCCCACGCATGCCCAACCAGTACACAGCAGCCCGTCTTCCAAACCCAAGCTGGGATCCCCAACGAGACGTGCTAGCCCACTTGAAGGCCCAAAAGACCAACGAGTGGCCGCACAACAGGATCCGTACTGGAGCCACCGATCCCCCAACACCTGCCAAGGGAAAAAACACAATCAATAGCAGCCGAAAAAGCCCACTGTCAGCGCACATAGCGTCTGACCGCCACGGACTTCCACCTCCCAATCCTCCGAACCTCCGCTTCCTGGAGGCCCAACCTCGTGGCAGTAGTGGCTGCCCCAATGCGGAAAGAGTGTAGCGTGATTCCCTCAAGGGGAATCAGGGCCGCGCTAAGGGCCTTTTTAATCACTGAAAGAAACTGATACTGGGTAAGAGGAGTCCGATCCGAATGCGCGAACAAACACCCCCCAGAGTCCGGTCCAAGAGCCACATAGGCTCCGAGGGCCGACACCGGGCAAATTTGCCTATCCCCAGCAGCCGCCAAGCGAACCGTCTGGCCCCTCCCCCGCTGATCTATCTTAGAGCGGCGAAGAAAAAGCCGCGCCTCTTCTCCTGACAATGACAGGTCGGAGAACTGCAGACAACGGTCATGAGGGGAAACCCTGCTGTGCGGGAGCAGCTCCCCAGGGCGAAAGGCTCCGAAAAAAGCCACTAAAACCGCAGCCCGGAACAAAGACACCTCCCAAGAATCTGCACAGCACCCGGCTAACTGACTGAGTGTAGCGGTCACCATATCCAGGTTAAAGGGCCGCCTGGAGTCTCCAGGGCCAGGGTCAGCCCTGGCCCAGCCCTCCAGCATGCGCCGCACGCGAGGGTCCGAGGAAAAATCACCCACCCCCCTCACCTGCACCTCAAAGGCAAGGGCAGCTAAATAACCACCCAGGGTGGACACGGCCCGTCCTGCTCTGCGTAACGTGACTAAGAACTGTTGCAGCTGACCCACGGGGACCGGCCAAACCTCAGGCAAACCTTCAGCCCTTCGAAAAAGGGCAAAAGCCTCAAGCTTGGCTGCGTAGCTAACTCTGGTGCCAGGCGCCAGAGACGCCGCTATCGCCTGCTGCGCCTCCACCTGCCAAGCTGCCAAAGGAAGGCCGGCATGGGGTCCGGGTGCAGAGAAGCCTCGGGAGCTAACGCTCTGAATCTGTCCACCCGGAACCAACGGCATAGCCGGATCTGCAGGCGGATGTCCAACCGGAGCGACAGGCACAGGCAGCGATGACGCAGGAACATCAGGAGCCGGGTCCATGGGAGATGGCAGCACAGGAACAGGCGGAGCCGGGGCCGGTCCCTCAGGAGCAGAAGGCGCTCCCGGCCCCCCGGGGGGGGCAGGGCCTGCTGGGTTCAATCCTCTCTCCAGCGCCTCCAACCTGCTAGAAATAGACGTTAGTAGCTGACTCCTGGCAGACCCCCTGGTCCGCCGGGGAACCTTGGGAGGCGGAACCCCACCCCCGCCAGAAGGCCCGGCCCCCGGGTCAGAAGGAGCATCCTTCACCTTCTCTAGCGCCTCCATACGGGTGATTAAGCCACGAATAAGAGCCATTTCATCATCTTCCTCCTCCGAGGAAGATGGAGGGGGTGCAGGCCTCCTAGGCGGACGAACGGGACGCCCCCCCTTCTTTTCTTTCGCCTTACGGGGCATCACAGCACACAATACCAGACAGCAGTCAAAAAGAAACACAGACAAAACCACCCCAAAGCAAGCCCCCAAAGCCCAGAGGAAGACTTGCAACCAAAGGCCTGCAAAGGCCCCAGCAAAATTAATAGCCCAAACTAGGAAAAGCCACCAGAACCTTCCCAAAACAGGAAAATGGGGGCCCCACGGAAGCCACCCGCCCCTGCACCGGACCCCACACCCTGGCTTGTCCACCCCCCAGTGGCCAAGGGACCCGCAAACCCAACAGGCCGAAGCCCAGAAGCAAAGAAATACGCCGCGACGAGAAGGCTCCACCGGGCCGGAACAACCCCGCAGCTGCAGCCGCGCCTCTCCGGGGACACCCCCGACAAGCCCAGGAACCTGCTGCCGCCGCGACGGAACCACCGCCGAATGCCCCCACGCCCGCTTTCGGGCGAACCCCCCCTCACTAGAGGAGAAAGGAGCTCGGCTAAAGAGCTCCTCTCTCGCCGACAATCCAAAACGGACTGGTCGGCTCAGAGCATGGAACGGCCGTTTTCAGCCGAAACCACGCCCACCAAGCCCGGCCAGCCAATCAGGACTGGGAGGTGGAATTCTCCTCAAGGAATGGGTGGAGTTGCTGAATCAATCACAGTTGGTAAAAAGTGTTTCTGATCACAGTCTCAACCTGAGGCACCAGGTTGAGACCCGGGTGCAAGAGTATTCCCAAGCTACAAACCTGTTCTTTCTTGGGGAGTATAACCTCATCCAGAACAATAAGTTCAATCCCATCTTGCAGATCATGATTTGCACTCCAGTCATCTACCTTGCTGCTTCAGCTCCCATAGCTCTTCCATATACCATGGAGTTAATGTTGAAGCGGATCGGAAAGGATGCTTAGGAGTGATCGTGTCTACTGCCGTGGTAAGTTCCCTGTTCCAGGTATCTACCAGGGCTTCAACAGAATCACTGACAGAAACAACTCCAAACCCCTTTGGAATCCTATTGGATCGAACAGCCTTCTCGGACACACGATTCTAATAAGTCCACCCTGCTTTAGTGTTCAGACATGACTGTGAGATCAAACTTAACCAGGAAGTGGTCTGCCCATGACAATGGCGAAACTACAGGAGACCTCACCCATGGAACACCCCCCCTGATCTGTGCCAAAGACCAAATTGAGCATGTGACCAGCAACATACATAGGTCCTAGGACTAATTGGGATAGGCCCATAGTTGTCATGGCTGCTATGGACCCCTGAGCAGCACCAGACAAGTCAGTCACAAAGTGGATGTTGAAATCACCCAGCACTACAACCTGGGCAACTCCAACACCAACCCAGCAACCAACTCCGTCAGCTTAGTTAGGGAATTTGTTGGGCAGTTGGGTGGATGGTACACCAAAAGAATCCCCCATCTATCCCAATTCCCCAACCTAACATACCTACACTCAATATAAGTCCATATTCCAATTGAGTCCATAAGTCCAATATAAGTCGCACAGGGATCCTGGTAAGGGAGACGCTATTCTTATGAACCACAGCCACCACTCCACCCCCACCTACTTCCCCTAACCTGCTCAATAACAGAGTACCCTGGGGGAAGATGTTGGGCCTGCACAGGACCACTAGCCTCCCCTAGCCAGGTCTCAGTTATACAAGCCAGGTTGGATCCTTTGTCCATGATCAAATCATGAATGATTTTGATCTTATTTTGAACTGACCTGGAGTTTCAAAGAAGCATGGTTAGGTTCCGTGGGGAGTTGGAGCTACTCCCCGAGGCCTGAGAACTGACAGGACAGCTGGAAGGGGAAACAGTAATTAAATTACTGGACTCTCTTCCCCTGTAACATGATGCTGGCCATTAAATAGATTCACACAAATAAATTAATAATGCCTTTTCTCCTCCCTCCCTCTGTAAAAGTGGTGGCTTCCATCCATGATGGTGCTCTTACAACAGCAGATGATTCGGTATTAACTCCCTTTAATAGAGAGTTTGCCTTGGCTGATGAGTATTTTATATTTTTTCTTTTCTTACATTTAGGGTTGTCTTATTTTCCACTTGAATTAAAGTATTTGTTCTGCTTGGTAATTCTTGGTACTTGCTCAAACAAATCTTGCATAAGCATTAGAAGACATACAGAATGCTTTCTTAAGAAAAAACTATTTGTCATATTGGTATTGGCTGTTTTCAGCCTATTCTTAATAAATAGCTTAGGTTAGCTATTGCAGGAGAAAGTTACTTTGGCTGCCAAACCCAAGGCAATACAAAACCCTTGTAACTAAGATCTAATGTACATGTGTGTGCATGAAAATATGCATGTAGGCACAGACAGCTGCTGATTATGTCAGCAATGATTATGTCCAGCAGCACTTAGCTAGGATTTTAAAGCCCTATTCAGAAGTTATGTTGTACATGTATTTGGTCATCTGTAGACATGTTCATGTTGTGTTTATTTAAAATGTCCCTTGAAATGCAGGATACAGGGAAGAAGTATACTGCTGTTTAACATAATGTGTGTATAAATGGATATATGTACAGATCTGTGTGTACACTGTATGTATGTTGAACACAACATGAGGGGAAAGAGCTTAAGTCATGTATCAGGGATTGTTTTGTGAGACCCTTTACAAACACAGATCAGGAAGACAGTCCCTATCTAAAGAATTACAGTCTCCAAGGCAGCAGATGAGAGGGACAAGAGATAAACAACGGAAGGCAAGTATGACTATCAGGGCCAATTGGGGGGGGGAGGGTGGCGGCGGCGGTGGCAGGAGGGCCATTTGGCATGGACCTCAAGCTCAAAGGGGACTGCAGATTTGACACTTGTTAATTTTTTGACATTTAATACGTTTTGCAACTTGTTTTTATGTGTCACAATTTTTTATTATTTTTAATGACTTGCGGGGGGCAGGGCCCCTCAAAAGCTGGAAGTGGCCTCGGCCTCTTTGGACCTCTGAGAGGGCCTGATGACAATAGAACATGAAAGCTGTGGATCCAGAACATCAGTTCATTCAGACCCTGCAGAAGTTGATCTGAGAACTGTTTCACCCAACAACTTTAGCATGTGGTAGCTATCACTTAGCACATGAAGAGGGCACCTAAGTGCTTTGGCATACAACCCCACCCCCACCCCGAATTCTCTGTTCTTCACAAAATGTGTGTCAATTAGAAGGAAAAGCCCTATTCAGACATTAAGCTATACATGCATCCAGGTGGCCCTCCATGTGTTCATGTTTGGGTCCCAGAGCATGGTCTAAGGGCACATGAGACAACCACCTTGCTGAAGCTAAGCAGGTCTTGGTGTTGTCAGTGCCTAGATGGGAGACCCATGATTACCACCCTTTGGGAATGAGTCTGTAGCTCAGTAGTAGAGCATCTGCTTTGCATGCAGAAGGTCCTTGGTTCAATCCCTGGCATTTCCAGATAGGGCTGGGGAAGAACTCTGCCTGAAATCCCATATAAGCCGCCACCAGTCAGAGTATACAATACTGAGCTAGATGGACCTATGGTCTGATTCGGTAAAAGGCTGCTTTCTATGTACCTATGTCTATACATGACTGTGTATATTTTCTAGGGGTGTGCAATTCGGATTTTCGGTGATTCAGTTCTGGACCCGAACCGAATCACCCCTGTTCTGTTTTGTGCCCGAATATGGGCCACCCGAATCACCCTTGATTCGGTTCGGATTTGGATTTAATCCGAATCCGAATCGATTTGGGGGGGAAAGGGGCCCAGGGGCAAAATATTGGGGTGGGGTGGTAGTGCCCAATGGGTGGAAGCTACCACCCCAATTTCAGGGGGATTGGGCAAAGGGCTGATTTTGGGGGAATTTTTGAAGTTTTAGTGACTTTGGGGCAGTTTGGGGTCATAGCATGGGATCTGGGCAAAAAGAGTAGGGTGGGGTGGTAGTGCCTAATGGGTGCAGGCTACCACCCCAATTTCAGGGGGATTGGGCAAAGGGCTGATTTTTGCGGAATTTCTGAAGTTTTCGTGTCTTTGGGGCAGAAAGTGGGGCCTGGGGCAGAATAGTAGGGTGGGGTGGTAGTGCCTAATGGGTGGAGGCTACCACCCCAATTTAAGGGGGATTGAACAAAGGGCTGATTTTTTGGGAATTTTTAAAGTTTTTGTGTCTTTGGGGCAGTTTGGGGGCAGAAAGTGGATCTGCCCCAAAAGAGTGGGGTGGTAGTGCCTATTGGGTGGAGGCTACCACCCCAATTTCAGGGGGATTGGGCAGAGGGCTGATTTTTGGGGAATATTTGAAGTTTGGGTGTCTTTGGGGCAGATTGGGGGCAGAAAGTGGATCTGCCCCAAAGGGTGGGGTGGGCTGGTAGATAGTGCCTAATGGGTGGAGGCTACCACCCGTCCCCAATTTCACCCGTCCCCTCAGAAGTTTTTCTGAAGGGATGTTATTCCCTTATTTTCTGAGGTATGAATTCTCATTCTATGATAGCAAATGAGATTTTTTTCAATTAAACAACTCTCATGACCCCACTTTCACTTTTTCACACTCTCATTTACTAAGAATATGATGAATGGATCAATCTAGCACACTGCACCTTATGAAGAAAAATCTCAGAAATTCACCAATATTAGCCCTCTGCCCAATCCCCCTGAAATTGGGGTGGTAGATTCCACCCATTAGGCACTACCACCCCACCCCACTCTTTTGGGGCAGATCCACTTTCTGCCCCCAAACTGCCCCAAAGTCACTAAAACTTCAAAAATTCTCAAAAAATCAGCCCTTTGTCCAATCCCCCTGAAATTGGGGCGGTAGCCTCCACCCATTAGGCACTACCACCCCACCCCACTATTCTGCCCCAGGCCCCACTTTATGCCCCAATCTGCCCCAAAGACATAAAAACTTCAGAAATTCCCCAAAAATCAGCCCTTTGCCCAATCCCCCTGAAATTGGGTTGGTAGCCTGCACCCATTAGGCACTACCGCCCCATCCCACTCTTTTTGCCCAGATCCCATGCTATGCCCCTGAACTGCCCCAAAGTCACTAAAACTTCAAAAATTCCCAAAAAATCGGTCATGAGCCAAATCACCCGAATTTTTCGGCCCCAAAATTCGGATGATTAGGCTCGGCCCCGAAAAATATCGGGAGGCATCGGGGGTGATTCGGTCAGCCCTGAATCACCCGAAATTGCTTGTTTCGGGCACAGATCGACCTGTGCCTGAAATTTTTTGCACATCCCTAATATTTTCATTTGTACAGGCTACCTTAAATGCAGGTACAGATGGGAAGCTTAGTACTCTTTGTGTGTTGAACTTAATATATGCATGGACACATATCCTTTACATACATACACTGTAGACAGATTGCACATTTGCTGAATATAACATGTGAACAGAGCTATCATTGAGTAGATAAAATTTACCTGACTGAAGTTGTATGCATGTCAGAAAGCCTGTAGGCCAGGACAGTCATTTTGAATGGCAAAGGTCTCTGGCACCAATATCTCTTTTGGCCTCATAGCTGTTGTCAGATTGGTTTCCTGTAGCAATTTAAGCATTATGGATTCTGGGACAGCATGAGAGATTCTAACTTTTGCCCTTCTTAGACTAGTTATGTGATGTTACTGACATGTCCACAAAGCATAACCCATATAAGAGTCAGCCTACTTTGCCAAGCTACCATGCACTGCAGTGATCATGCAAATCTCAGAGAAGTCACATAATTTATTTATTTATTTATTTATTTATTTATTTATTATTAAAAAAATTATACCGCCCTTCCAAAAGGCTCAGGGCGGTTTACATCAAAACACCATTAAAATCAGTTAATAATTAAAACAAAAATTATAAAGCATAAAACAATAATAATAAAAAAGTTAAATCCTGGGTGAATATGAGAAAAGTGAATACTACAAAAAGGATTCTGTGTAAATAGACTAAAATATCCTGGTAGTTTCTAAGCAGAATCTGAAGGGGACAAGAAATGCTTCCATTGGTATGCGCTTCATAACATACATACTAACTGGTGTGCTTTACTGAACCATAGGCCACCAAAGTGGTGTGATTGTGATGCACTATAAAGTGACTTGATCAATAATACGGATGTTCACGGAATGACATTTGCGTTCTGTTCTGAGCACGGAATAGAACACAAATGCCTGGAACATTCTGTCAGAACACCTGGTCGAGTCAATTGTTCTGACAGAACGAGCTCGGAACACTCAAAACATTCTGAACGCCACTTTGGACTTCAAAATTGTGCTCTTCTGGCCTCTGTGCATGTGGGGCAACCATTTGTGTGGTGGTGTTGACCCTGTAAGTGGCTGCTGCAGGAGCATAGAGGCCAGACGAGCACCATTTTGAAGTCCAAAATGGCAATCAGAATGCTTTGAATGTTCTGACTTGGAATGGGGTCATTCCGTTCCAAGCTCAGAACAGGCCCTTCATTTGAAGGTCATTCTGTCCTGAGCTCAGAACACTCAAAACTACTTGTTTCGAGTCGGAACATTCTGAGCTCGAAACATTCTGCATATTCCCAGTCAATAAGGCTTTGTTTGCTTTTCTTCTTAGTATTATCAAGGCAGGACTAGACATTACAAAAGATATGCAGTTGCCCCCAAAATAGTAGCTACACATCCCCCACTCCACTTGCTCCTGGTAATGTCTAGTAATTCAGAACGTGTGATGGTGACATAACAGACCACTGGCACAAGTGGCAGCCAATAAAGTCAATAAATGTCAGAGCATGACATCATGCATTTTGCATTACTATATGTTCCTCGAGCAAGAGGAGGAGGAGATATGGGATTGATGTTTTTGGCATCAGCCACATCTGCTGTAATATCTAGTTCCAGCTTCCCTGTCTATATTATCTATGTAGACCAGTTCTTAAGGGGATTACTGTTTAAAAAAATTCTTCAGGAACACCAGCAGCCTCCAAGAGCCAATGCTGAACATTTTTTCCTCTCATATAAGAAAAACGATGCCATTAATGACTCCTATGCAATTCCTTTTGTGGGCTTGCTGAGACACAACACATGTTAGGTACATGAATTCCCCAAATAATAACTTTGCTGAGGGCAGACAAAGGAAAAACAGAATCTGGCTGCCTCCCAGAACTGTGTTGAATCTATAATGTAAAAGTGACTGTATATACAGGCAACTGGCCAGTTAAGCAAGAAAGTGTCATTTCAACTTTACCAACTGTCAAGGCATTCCTGCAGTCTCAGCTATTAAGGCAATGCTGATATTCTAAGATGCTGGCAAAATAATTCTTGCTCCACATTTATGGAAATGCAACAACATTTAAAAAAAAATTGGCTGTCCAGCAGCAGGATACCAATAGGAACATATTAATATTTCATAAGTTCTGTTTTGGGGTTGGGCCCCAGCACTGAATACAGCTGAGCCCTAGTGCAGAGGAACGTATCAGCTACAGATAAATGATGCACTAGTTTTCATCTGGGAATGCAGAGTGCCATTTCTAAGAATAAAACCTAAGAGGGTTATTTCAGGTGAGCTGGCTGTTTATTATGAATCTGCAAGGTTTTGCGGGATGAAAAAAGGCAAGGGGGAAAGGCATTCACTGTGGTAGACTGAGATAATAACCAAGGTTCTTGTTATGGACTAACCTCTGATTTTTCTAGGAATTGTACACACCAGAAAAATGAAGAGCCTCAAGGCATTCTGAAAATATAATAATACTCAACAAAGGGGGGGGGAATGTATGTTTTGGCTGGTGAACATATAGCAACTAAATAATGCAATAATTACCATCCACGATATATGCTGTCTTTTTATCTGTTACACAGAGTAGAAAGCAAGGACAAAAACTTTATTTTAAAAAAGCTTATGTGATAGCTGATAAAGTATTTTAATTAAAATCATCTAGACCTGTGTAACTGCATTGTTGCCAATCATCACAGCAGATTAAATGTCCCTTAAAGCAGAACTGGACAGTTCACAGGCAACCGTCTTTGCTTCCCGAAATGCAGATGAAAGATATCTGAAAGGAATGATATTAATAATGCAGCATGTTCAGTACAAAATGAGTGTGCTAGCAACAGTTATCAATCAACTTTCAAGAGATTTTTTTCAGTCCTGTAGATGCAAAGAGCTGCAGTTTTCAAAGAAGGAACATTCAGGAACCTTTTACACCATTGCTTTTTCCGAATCCTCCTGCACAATAAATGGTTATTTGTTTCCAACTGATGTCCACAGTCCACACATCTGCGCTCAAGATATGGCTTTTGCTGCAGGTGCATTTGGATTTTCTGAGTACTCATATCAAAAGGGTTTATATTTCAGGGGGAGGGGGTGGAATGCATTCCTCTTGATAGTGCCTTTGTTGTGATTCTGGATATGGATGTATGGCTGACATGGGAATAGTAGACTCTGCTTGTGTAATTATTAGCGAAATGTGATGTATGTAACATTCCTACATCATGGCAGCTATCCTGTGCACTTTAAAAATTAATTTACCTTTTATGCATACTGTTACTAAATGAGCAGTAACCAAAGCATTGGGGTGGGATATTCCAAGGGAACGATCTTAAGAAAAATAACCCTAGAGCAGCTGTATTGTTACACTGGCCAAATTCACATGTAACGCAGAACCCCTGTTCTCCTGTCCAAATTCAGATGTATTGGAGAGATGTGTCTCTGCAGTCAGCAAGACTGCAGAGAGGGTGGGAGTGGGGGATCTGGCTATGTGGGCTTCCTTCTTGACAGAAGGACAGCCTGCACAGCCAATCGGGCCAGAGTAAGGGAGAAGCTTCCTCCCTCAACTCCACTTCCATGGGGCCAAGAAACTCCACTCTGACTGAAGGTTCAGAGTGGAATTTGGGGAGAGAAACGGCATGTCCCTTTTTGCCCTTAACTCCAATTTCCTGAATTTGGACAAGCAGCTTCGGAAACCGGAGGTTATAGGACCTCTGATTTCCTATTACGTCCGAATTTGGCCACTATGCAAATTCTTCTGTTTCGTACTCCAATCTCTGGCTGCAATCCAAGTCACACTTACGCAGGCTTAAGACCATTAAACCAATGGGCTTAAGTGTGTCTAGTTCTATGTTAGATTGTGGCCTTTATGTGCATAGTTTGCAGGGGCAAATGTTACATCATGCATGAAATCTCACTGACAATCTTTGCAATAGGAGAGAAGCCAATTTAAATGTGTCTGGCCATTTGGGGCTATCTCATGTTTTCTGTTTACAAGGCTTTGGACTGTGAAAGACCTCCAAATCCAAATGCTTCCCGGTAACAATCCCTGTCTGTTATGAACAGAAGATTCCTAGCACCGGCAGTCTTTGCTACCTAAATAACACTCAGTGACAGCAAGATAGGTACTATAAGAGCTTTGCCCTACTCTTATCTATTTAGTGTTTACTTAGCACTCAATGAATAGACCTTGTAAGCCCTTACTCGGTGAAATATCCTCCCCTGTGTTTTATAGAAGCATATACACTGAGTGATGACATCTTAGATGACATTAGACTGACTAGTAAGGATGGTGTGCTAGCTTTCAGGGGGAAATCTTTCTTGAAGCAAAACGAGTGTTTGTAGCTCAAAAAGGTAGACTAAGTCCTTGTTTTTTGTGTGTCTAATTCAGTTTAGACAAGTGGCTGCTTGACTGGATTGACTTGGGGCTACAGGTGGATTAAGTTTTGCTGATGTTTGAATTACAGAATTGTGGGGTTCTACTACTATGACAACAAATATTTATATACTGCATTTCAACCAAGTTCTCAAAGTGGTTTATATAGAATAATTAATAAATAAGATTATTTCCTGTCCCCAACGGGCTCACAATCTAAAAAGAAACACAAGGTAGATACCAGCAGCAGCCACTGTCAACATACTGTGCTGGGGTTGGATTGGGCCAGTTGCTCTCTCTAAATATAAGAAAATCACCAATTAAAAGGTTCTTCTTTGCTCAGAATTTCTAAATGTGTATATTTATCTGTGATGTGCACCAGCCTGAATGCCTGTAAAGGTCAAAGGGCTGTATATACCACAGCTGTGCAAAGTTTTGGGAGCTGGTTGAATTTGGAGGAGTTTCGGCTTGATTTGTCCACTGAAACTTCAATTCCGAACACTGCCAATTCAGTCCGAAGCAGCTATGCTCAAACTGGGCTGTCTGCTTCTGAAGTAACTCCACTGCCTCATCTCCTCCTTCCCATCTTGCCACCCGCTCCATACCTCTATAGGTATGTACGGTGATGGGCAAGAGACAGGCTGGCTCCATTTTTATTTCCATCCAAGTCCAGTGAAGCAGCAATGCCTTCTGCAGCATCATTTAAAAATGATTCCTGGAAGCATACCCGCCCCCATCCCCTGTAGTCCTGGAGAAATCACAGGGTTTCCTGAGAATTGTAGTCTTTTCTGGGGCTGTGGTCATTGCTGCAGCCCTAGAAAAGATGAAACATCTCAGGAAGCCCTGTACTTTTCCTTGGATTGCAGGGGAAGCAATTAAAAAAAAACACAAAAAACCAAAAACCTATCCCGGAACGATTTTGGAAGACACTGCCATTTTTCCACACTTAGATAAAACCCAAAATAGAGCCAGCATGTATCCTGTCCATGCCTGGTAAGTAGCTAAATGGGTCAGGAGAAAATGAGGAGCTGGGGACAGAGGAAGGATAGAAGCTTCATCTCTAAATCAAAGCTTCAGTGATCAAAGTGAAGTGGGACTTCCCCTCAAAGCTCCAAATCAAATTTGGGGCTGTCTACAGTGCCAAGTTGGCCCCTGAATTGAATCAGGTCTGCTTCTCACAGCCCTGTTATGTACATGAGATCCCCTTTGTTTCAATCTTAGACCAGCATAAGAGTACTTGATTAAACAAACTTCTCCTAAAGCTGCTAGCTAGGAACAAAAGGAAGCTATTATCATGTGCACCCTAACCCAGGCTAGAGAAACCCAGTCTGGGTTAGGCTGCATGTGAGAACCACCAGGACTGGACCTGATCTCGGCAGGGCAGCACCGCCTAGCCCCACTTTCAAACCTGGGCTTCACCTGGGTTCTAACCTGAGCTCCAGGTTTGTATATTTGCTGGGGCTATCTTCAGCCCTAGCTGACGTAGAGATGGGTGCCTAGAAAGCCCGACTCCTGGGGAAATCTCCCAATGCATCACATGTGTCGTGCGGTGCATTGTGGGATCTCCGGAGGCCAGGACACATTGTCCTGGTACTCGTCAGAGGGAAAGGTAAGTTCAGCCAGCCTTTCCCCTCACTTGCCACCCCGCCTGCCTGCCTGGTTGTATGAACAACCTCAAAAAATCACTCCACCATTTTGTTAACTATTCAATAAAAATACATCTTACCAGTTCAACTGTTTTATTTCAGTGGGTCATCCATAACCCCAAAATCAGGAACTATACTTAGCAGGTGTTTTGCTTAACTAAGGAAAATGGGCTTACATCATTTTCCATTCCTATTTAGATAGTGGCAAAGCACTTACAGGATGTGCTGCAGTAATCTTGTGATTATTTGTACTGCAATTCCGTAGTTGAACAAAGATGTGTCTGTGTTACCTTTCCCATAGCTATTGTTTTATGATCTTTACACTGGAAAATATTCAACCCTTTAGCAACAGTGTCAATATCGCCAAACTTTATGATGATTTATGACAGCTATGACACACCTCCAAGTCCCTAAAGGAACAAAAACAGGAAACAAAGATTAACTTAAAAACATATTCTTTGTTGTGCTTATCATAACTTTACTTTTCAAAGACGTTTGGGAGCAAGAGGAGAAAGCAAAGGAAATAAATATCTAATTGAGAAGTTTATGGCTTTAGTTTGCTAGGCAAACACATGTAATGAGCACTCAGGGAGGCTATTCACACGCGCAGCAGAAACCAGGCTAAGGGAGCCCAGCCAGGTTTCTGCTGCGTATGAGAACTGCCAGGAGCCGTGCAGCTCCCGGCGGTGGCATGGTAGCTGGCCCTCTTACATAGCCCACTGCTTAACCGAGGCTTGGGGTATGAGTGTGCCCCAAATCCGTGCTTCATGGTTGTATGTCTGCCGTGGCTGCTTGCAGCTGTGGTGGATATGCTCTCCGGAGGGAGGGGGCTCCAAGTAATGCACCGTACACTTTCGCGGTGCATTATTGGAGCTTGGGCGGGGGGCTAGGGTGCTGCGCGGCAGCGCTTCCCTGCACCCGACCCCTGGAGTGCCCGAGCGAGGTGCGGGGGGCTTGGGGAGAGCCACTGCTAATCTGGGTAGCCGATCTGTCCATTCAGCAATGGGTGAATGCTCATTTGCGGGGAGGGTCAGGCAAACCCACTCTCCCTGCAGGCTGCCGAGAAGCTCTTCTCACCGACCATGAGAAGAGCTTTAGGGTTGTTAATGACCAGTCACTCCTCAGTTACAATCATCATCCTTAGTTTCTCTGTAAATTCAAAATGATGCCATTCTGAGGCTCATTACATAATTGGAAAATGATCCAAATAGATAATCCCGTTTAATATGAAACTGAGAACTTGGTTGACATATAGTAAGGATTATTCCGAAAGTGCATCTACATTAAATATGAGATACGTTACTCCCATTCTAGTTGTAATACCACTAAATTTTTACTGTGGGACAGGGTGACCAGATGCCCTCTTTTATCCCAGAGAGGCCTCTGTTTTGAAGGGCTGTCTGGGATTTGCCAAGTTGGGGCCACTGCATAGGCGGATTAATAGGGGTGCACAGGGTACACATGCCCCCAGACCCCTCTATTTCAAGGGCCCCCACCTACTCCTGAACCTCAATGAATTTGGCCTGGCTTGATCATCTGCCAGCACCTCCTGCTGCTGCTCTGAGATCCTTGGAGGAGGTGGTGTTTTCCCAGGACAGAGGCTGGCTGAGTCTCGCCTCCCGCATGATCTGCTCTCAGAGCTCCAGACCAGGAATCACCAATAACACGTGGTATTAATGAATGTACAACATTCTGTCTTTCCTACTCTTCTTTCCATCCTCTGCAGCTCTGTCAAGCCTTTGATCGATTGGCTCTTTCCTACTTTGTTTCTTTCTAAGAAAATTACTGAATTAAAAATTAAAATTAAAAAATTATTTAGGTGTTCTTTCAGACACCTAAAGTAAATTGTGTCAAGATTAGAAATCACAGCAATGATGTAATTAATTTCCAAAGTTTGTTTGGATGCCTTGCATCACTGTATGTTTTTCAATGTGTCATACAAATCAATTGTTCCAAAAATGATAGTTTTCATGATTTAAATGGAGTTCCTCATACCAGATCAAAGAGTTTATCTGTTTGCAACGTTTTCATACAATTAGGAACTCAGCAAGGCTATTCACATGACTGGGCAGTGTAGGAAGGCTGTAAATAACTTTCATTGTGGTCTCAAGCATGACTTGTCCCCTTTGCTAAGCAGGGACCACCCTGGTTGCATTTGAATGGGAGACTACATGTGAGCAATGTAAAAAATTCCCCTCAGGGGATGAAGCCACTCTGGGAAGAGCACCTGCATGCAAGTCCCCCCACTGGCATCTCCAAAATAGGGCTGAGAAAGACTCGTGCCTGCAACCTTGGAGAAGCTGCTGCCAGTCTGTGTGGACAATGCTGAGCTAGATGGACCAATGGTCTGACTCAGTATATGGTAGATATCCCACAATGCACTGTGCAATGAGTGTGGTGCATTGGGAGAATCCCCCAGGAGCTGGTCACTCCAAGACTCTGTGTGTGTTTGGGCTGCACACAGCCCAAGCACCCACACGACCCCAGCACTGGGGTTAAGGGCATGCTCACGCCCTTGACCCTGGCTAAAGGCCAGGTTAAAAATAGGGTTAGGTGGGTGGACAGAACTGGGATTGGCCCCTATCCCGGTGCTGCACACCATCAGCCTAACCCAGGCTGGGCTGCCCCTACCTGGGTTAGGCTGCTTGTGTGAATAGCCTTAGTACACGACAACCATAACTGTATGAATTTGTCTCCAATACAGATCTTCCCACAGGGATCTGCAGATAATTTACAGTTGTAGTACAACTTCCCAAAAAGTCAACAGACACCCCAGTTCTGTAGGGTGGCAGGGACTTGGGATGAGAGTGGATGAAATTTTAAACCAATCATTTGTTTGTGTCTTGACTAATGGATTTATTTTCATTTCCCAAGTTCTCAAACTACTGTTCTCAAAAACATTCAAATAAAAAGTTGATAAGTTGGCAATGCTATGCGCATATTAATTTCCAAACTGTTCTTTCCACCAAGACCTCTTTATTGCATAAAACTGTTTATTGCTGGTGAAATAAATTTGAAGAAGCATAAAATAGAGGAGGCAATGTACAGTTGTCCCTTGCAAACTGCGTGTTTGCCAATTGCGGATTTGAATATCTGCGACTGGCAAACTGTCACCCCCCTTGCCAACCGTGACATGAGTATTTAGTTGGCGCCATTTAAAAAAACGTTCGACCATTTTTTCGACCGATTTCTGGGGTCACAGGGTCAATCCGTGGGTCAGGGACTCATTTTGGGGGGTTGGGGGCCAATTTTGGTGGGGCTCATGGGGTCATTTCCGGGGGTCAGAGGATCTGTTCCGGGGGTCAGGGAGATCTTTCTAACTTTTTGGTGTGTTTTCAGGCACTTTGGCACTCATAATTCCCCTAACTACCTGTATTCCATTGAAGTCAATGAATTCCCTACTGCAAATTTGCCAACTGCGAGGGCTTCCAGGAACTGAACCCTCATGGTTGGCAAGGGACAACTGAGGAAAAAATACCTCATATTCAGGCCAATTCCATGTCCACAATTACTTCAGTGTCTGATGTGGAGGTGTCCAGCGACTCCTTGTGTGGTTAAGTTGAATCAGTTCCAGTTTGTGACTCCTGACCATTTGGACAAGCTGATTGGAATAGTGCAACCTACCACCTGTTCTCTTGACTCTTGCCCAACATGGCTTATACTATCTGGCAGGGGGGTTGTTGAAGAAGGCCTGGTAGAGATAATAAATGCATCTCTGTGGGAAGGCAGGATGCCTCCTTGTCTTAAGGAGGCAATTATTAGACCACTTCTGAAGAAGCCTACCTTGGGCCCCTCAGAGTTGAGCAACTACAGGCCTGTTTACAAACTTCCATGGCTGGGCAAAGTAATTGAGAAGGTGGTGGCCTCCCAACTCCAGGCAGTCTTGGAGGAAACTGATTATCTAGACCAGTTTCAGACTGGCTTTTGGGCGGGCTATTGGGTGGAGACTGCCTTGGTCAGCTTGATGGATGATCTCCAGTTGGGAATAGACAGAGGAAGTGTGACTGTTGGTCCTTTTGGACCTCTCGGCAGCTTTTGATACTATCAACCATAGTATCCTTCTGGAGCATCTGAGGGTGTTGGGGGTGGGAGGCACTGCTTTGCAGTGGTTCCGCTCCTACCTCTTGGGCAGGTTCCAGATGGTGTCCCTTAGAGACTGTTGTTCTCCAAAATCTGAACTTTTGAAACCGCTGGGAGAGATCATCAGGGGATTTGGTGCAGGGTACTATCAGTATGCTGATGACACCCAAATCCATGTCAACATCATCAGGAGGGGGCATAACCTCCCTAAATGCCTGCCTGGAGGAGGTAATGGGCTGGATGAGGGATAACAAACTGAGATTGAATCCAGATAAGATGGAGGTACTCATTATGCGGGATTGAAACTTAGGAGATGAGTCTGATCTTCCTGTTCTGGATGAGGTCACACTTCCCCAGAAGGAAAAGGTATGCAGTCTGGGGTTGCTTATGGATCCAAGCCTCTCCCTGGTGTCCCAAACCGAGGCTGTGGCCAGAAGTGCCTGTTATAAGCTTCAGCTGATATACCAGCTGTGTCCATTTCTTCAGATAAATGACCTCAGAACAGTGGTACATAAACTGGTAGCCTCCAGACTGGATTACTGCAATGAGCTCTATGTGGGGCTGCCCTTGTATGTAGTCTGGAAACTACAGCTGGTTCAGAATGCGGCAGCCAGGTTGGTCTCTGGGTCATCTTGGAGAGACCATATGACTCCCGTATTGAAAGATCTACACTGGCTGCCGATAAGTTTCCGGGCAAAATACAAGGTGCTGTTTATGACCTATAAAGCCCTAAATGACTTCAGCCCTGGGTATTTAAGAGAACCTCTTCTTTGTTATGAACCCCTCCGCCCATTGAGATCATCAGGAGAGGGCTATCTGCAGTTGCCACCGGTTCATTTGGTGGCTACTCGGGGACGGGCCTTCTCCATTGCTGCCCCACAGCTTTGGAACGCGCTCCCTGCTGAAATAAGAGCCTCCCCATCTCTGACAACATTTAAAAAGTCTTTAAAGATGCACCTATTCACCCAGGCTTTTAATTAAATATTATTTTAACAGTTTGGGGGTGGGGTTTTTTGCATTTTAAAATTTTATTGGTTTTTATAATATCTTAACAGTCAAATTACATTTAATTAAGTAAATATTGACTTCCCGCTCGCCAGTCTGCACGGTTCATATTAGCTATACAAATCTACCATTGCTATAATAATTCAAAACACATATACTCCACATTGCAAACTCGATTTTACCCTAACCAACCAGCTGTTGTTCCTAAATTTCAAACCATGCTGAAAGGTCCATATTGGAAAAATAGTTCTTTAAGTAAAGTAAGGATGGCTCCCAATCTTCTTTGAAACATTCCAAGTTTTCATACCTTATGAGTGCTGTAAGTTTTGCCATCTCAGCGTATTCCAAAATTTTTATCAACAAATCTTCTTTTGAGGGCATTTTATTATCTTTCCATTTCTGTGCATATACTATTCTAGCTGCCGTGGTTGCATACATAAAAAAAATGTTAAATTTCTTCTGGAGAACTCTCCTTGCGTTATTCCCAGCAGGAAGGATTCTGGCCTCTTAGGAAATGTCATTTTAAAGATTTTCATCAACTCATTATATATCATATCCCAAAAGGCCTTTGCCTTCCCGCATGACCACCACATATGAAAAAAGGTTCCTTCACATTGTCCACATTTCCAACATTTGTTTGGAACATTTTTATACATTAATGCTAATTTTTTCAGTGTCAAATACCACCTGTACATCATCTTATAATAATTTTCTTTTAAAGTATAACATGCAGTGAACTTTAAATCAGTTTTCCATAATTTTCCCCAAGCTGCCATATCTATATTATGACCCACATCTTGAGCCCATTTTATCATAGTCGTTTTAACCACTTCATCCTTGTCTCCTCCAAAAGCAACAACTTATACATCTTAGAGACTAATTTTTCATCATTTTCACACAATTCCTTCTCGAATCTCGACATTTGATCCTCAAATCCAACTTTAAGATCCTTCTTGTAAATTTCGTTTAGCTGATGATACTGAAAAAGTTACTAACCAAATTTTGTACTTCGTTTAGATTTTTAATTTAAAGCCCCTCTCTTGAAAACATAACAAGTCCCTATAGGTACCCCATTCAGATTGCATATTTATCTCTTTACATGCCAAAGCTTCAATCGGGGATACCCATAATGGAGTTTTAGATTACAGCCATTTTTTGTATTTTACCCACACTCCCATTAGACTCCTTCTTACAAAGTGATTGAGAAAGTCTTTATGCACTTTAGTTTTATCCTACCACAGATATGAATGCCATCCAAACCTTCTATCAAATCCTTCCAGATCAAGTATTCTGGGATTTCTTAAAGTTATCCTTATCCCTCCACGTCAAACAAGCAGCATCAAAATACAACCTTAAATCTGGCAAGGTAAGACCACCTCTTTCTTTAGCATCAGTTAAATTTTTAAATTTAATTCTTGGCCTTTCCCCTTGCCAAACAAATTTGGTTATGTCCCTTTGCCATTGCTTGAAACAGGTTAATATATTAATTATAGGAATAGTCTGGAAAAGAAACTGCATTTTAGGTAAAACATTCATCTTCACAACTGAAATTCTTCCCATTAAAGATAAGTTCATTCTAGTCCATCTTTGCAAATCAATTTTTACTGTATTCCATATTTTGTTATAATTATTTAAAAACAACAAAGAATTTTTGTTTGTCAACCATACACCCAAATATTTAATTTTCTTCTCCACTTTCAATTTGCTTATTTCATAAAGTCTATCAATGGATTTCTGGTCCATATTTTTTGTCAACACCTTCGTTTTACTCTTATTTATATAAAACCCAGCCAGTTGGCCAAATTGTTCTATTTTTTCCAAGAGTCTTCTGATCTTCTCTAATGGATTTTCTAGAAAAAACACCACATCATCCGCAAAGGCTCTAAGTTTGTACTCCTGTTTCCCTACTTTTGGGCCTTGTATTTGTTCATCTTCTCTAATATTTCTACAAAACACTTCCAGAACTAATATAAAAAGTAATGGGAAAAGTGGACAACCTTGTCAAGTTCCTTTTTGTATTTTACAATTATCTGATAATTCCCCATTTATAATAATTTTAGCATATTGTTCCGAATAAATTGTCTTAATGGCCCTAATAAAATTATTGCCAACTCCCATTACATCCAGTAGCCTCCACATAAACTGCCAGGAGACATTGTCAAATGCTTTCTCTGCATCCAGAAAGATCATAGCTATATCACTGTGTTTTTCGTAATACTCCAGTACATTCAAGACAGTTCTCACATTGTCTCTTAATTGTTTTTTTGGCAAAAAGCCTGCTTGATCTTCATGAATGAAAGCTCTTAGTACAACCTTCATTCTCCTTGCCAAAATGGAAGCAAAAAGTTTATAATCATTATTTAACAGTGAGATTGGCCTATAATTCTTAACTTGCGTTAAATCTTGATCTGGTTTTGGGATTACTGCAATGTTAGCATACTTCCAAGACTCCAGCATATTTCCTTTTTGCAAAATATCATTCATCGTCCATTGCAAAGGCTGTAATAATTGATCTTTAAACAACTTGTAGTATGAAGCTGGTAATCCATCAGGCCCTGGCGCTTTGCTTTGGCTTATTACTTCCGTTATTTCTGTTATTGATATCGGTGCGTTCATAATTTCTAAATGATCCTTGGAAAGTTGTGGAATATTTTGTGTCTTCAAAAACTTATCGATTTTTATATCTTCTACTTTGTTTCCTTTATATAATTCAGAATAATATCTGAAGAATTCCCTTTTTATTTCCCTCTCATCGTAGGAAAGCCCATTTTTTGTTGATATCTTGGATATGTGTTTATTCTTTTTCTCACTTCTAATTTTCCAAGCCAATAGCTTGCCTGGTTTGTTTGCAAATTCAAATGTCTTTTGCTTAGCATATTTTAAATTCCGTTCAATTTCATTTAATAGCAACATAGAAAGCTGTTGCTGAAGCATTTTAATGGCTATTATTTTAACAGTTTTATCATTGTTTTAAAATGTTGTTTAAATTTAAATTGTTGTAATGTTTTAACTTTTACTATGTTATTTATTTATTTATTTAACTACTGTTTTTAGTTGAGGTTTTTTGCCATTTATTTTAACTAATGTTTTAACTTTTTAGTTTTGGGCGGTATAGAAGTGTGTTAAATAAATAAATAAATAGAAGTTACAACCAGATATTAATGTTGAGGAGGAGATAGTTGTGGCTATGAAATTAATTAGTCTTTGAATGATGGAAGCTGTGTTAATTATTCTTCCCCTGCAGCTCTCCCTCTTATCCCTTCCGCCCCGCCTACTATTTATCTCGCGGGAAGGAATTTAAGAACTCGTGAGACATTTCGTCTGTATTGAATGAAAATGGTATATTGACACTGAACCTGATTTGCTTTTAACCTGTAATGTCTCGTGGATATTTTATTTTTGCAGAATAAAGGTCTTGCTTGAAAGAACTGTTTCAAATTTAAAAAGTGGATAAATGGACACAAACACATCCAGTACAATATCTACAGTGATCTACCTTGAACATGACAAACACTATGGTATAGTCAGTTAACCAGAAAAGTATTGCTGCAGATTTAGTTGGGTTGTGATCCTAGATCCTGTTATCAGACAGTGAGTTTCACTAGAATCAATGGAATATATTTCTCACTATGTAAGAATGGGTGCCAGTTGCTTCACAAGTATTATGTCCATCCTGGAGCAGCGTCACTGGTTCTGGGCTAGATTCAAAATGCTGGTCCTGACTTTTAAAACTTTACACAGCGTGGGGCCAGGGTATCTGTCAGACTGCATTTGCCCTTATGAACCTACATCTCAAGTCCTGCTTGCAGCCCTGCCATTGACTGAGATCCAGTTGGCAGAGACCAGAGACAGGCCATATTTGGTTTTGGCCCCTCAGTTTTGGAATGTTCTCCCAGATGAGCTTCATCATGCCACCCTGGCTTGTAAAAAACACCGATCTTCTTAGGGAGGCATTTAGTTTTTATCCATTATCTATTTCTAGTAGGTTTTAACTTTGTAAATCTGGTTTTAACTGAGTCTTGTTTTTAATAGGATTTTTATTAATTTTATATTGTTTAATTAGCTATATTGTCTTGTGAGTCACACTGAGCAATACTGCACTGGAAGGGCAGGATAAAAATATTTCAAAATAAATAAATAAAGTGGTAATCTATAATGGGAGCAATCTGTGGGACAAATGTGGATGAGGCTAGATGATGCCCAAGTTCTCCACATAAAATGTTAACAATAAAGGCCAAATATATATATTGATCACGGCTGCTCAACTTTGGCCCTCCAGCTATTTTTGGACTACAACTCCCATAATCTCCAGCCATAGTACTCAATAGCTAGGGATTATGGGAATTGTAGACCAACATCTGCAGGAGGGCCAAAGCTGAGCAGCCCTGATATAGATAGATATAGACATATTCCCTATTCATTCCAGGTCACCCTGGGGGAACAAACAGTGACTTCTCTTAAGTTTTGAATGGACAGATGTTTGCTGCTGTCATCAACCACAGCATGTCTATGGTGTTGTTATTGCATCCTGGGCCAATTTTGACCCAGGATGGTGAATGTTGAAGCAGACATTCATAAAAGCATCAAGTCCACTACACTCACATTTCACTGAAAACCTGAAGAGTCTTGCATGGATAGCCTTAATCAAACACATGTGTTGCATACTAAAAAGAAAGCTCATTATTCAGTAAGCATAGGCATAATTTCTTATTCTTTTTGCTATATAAACCAATCTGAGAACATCTGTTGAAAGGCATGCTAATTATAAAATAATAATCATCATCATCCCCTCACTCACATCACCACAGCCACCTAATGGCGCAACGGGGAAATGACTTGACTACCAAGCCAGAAGTTGCCAGTTCGAATCCCCGCTGGTATGTTTCCCAGACTACACCTATATTGGCTATATCGGGAACCTATATTTCCCGGAAACACCTATATTGGGCAGCAGTGATATAGGAAGATGCTGAAAGGCATCATCTCATACTGCGTGGGAGGTGGCAGTGCTAAACACCTCCTGATTCTACCAAAGACAACCACAGGGCTCTGTTATCACCAGGGGTCGACACCGACTCGACGGCACACTTTACCTTTACTTGACTCATATCACCTGTTATTTTATTTATTTGTTTGTTTATTTAAAATATTTCTATACTGCCCAAAACTTGCATCTCTGAGCAGTTTACAATTAAAATTGTTTAAAACATTAAATCAATTAACAGTTAGAATAACTGAAAACATTGAAAAACCAATATTAAAAATATTAATATTATAAATCTAATTGAAGCCTGGGTGAATAAATGTGTCTTCAGTACCTTTTTAAAAGTTGCCAGAGATAGGGAGACTCTTATTTCAACAGGGAGCTCATTCCAAAGTCCAAGGGCAGCAACAGAGAAGGCCCCTTCCAGAGTAGCCGCCAAATGAGTTGGCGGCAACCGCAGACGAACCTCTCCAGATTATCTTAACAGGAGCTGGGGCTCGTAGAAAAGAAGACGTTCTCTAAAATACCCAGTTACATACACTATAATGAAACTGTTAAATAACCACCCTCCAACATTTGTCTGGGGGACATCTTTAATCAGCTATGAACTCACTGGGCAGCCTTGACCAATCTACTATCTCTCAGTCTCAGTTCCTTCATCTGCAAAATAGTTCACTACCTGACAACACTATCGGGAAACCAAATAAAATAAGGATTATGAAGCAATTTGTAGAATGCCATAAAATGCTTAGTAATAATAAAACAGAGATGCAGAATGTTACAATAGAGTTGAAAGTTTATTATTAGATTTTTATACCGCAGTAAAACAATCTCAAGGCAGTTTACAAAACAAGTTGGTGGGGTGAATAAGCTGCTTCCTTGGGGTCTGGTACTGACATGTTTACATATGGGTTTTAGAAACACTTATTTTAGGACAGCACTTTCCCTTCCAATCAGAAGACACAAAGAACACATAAAATCTTTGTACAACAAACACTTCTGGATGATAGTGTTGAAAAGCATAATATAGAGAAGAACCTTTGGGGATTTTATAATTAAACCATACATAAAGCTAGCCTGAAGGATGGGTTAGTGAATGTCCGTGTCTGAGGACATAATCATCCCCATAAGCCATGGTCAGGGGACTCTTTTTACTAAGAAGTGGGATTGGGCAGGTACAAACAGTCCAACAATGCAGACAGAGGATCCTCCATGGCTTCATGCGTCAGGGAAGATTCTTGTTTGTGTGTATGCACACATAAGGCAATCAGCAGCATGGAATGGACTAGCAATGAAATATTTCAGATTTTAAAATATTTTTAAAACTGTACTGTAAATGTTTTGTTTGACAGAGAAATATTTGACTACTTTTACACTGAAAAGTGTTGTTGTTGTTGTTTGGGGGGGAGAGGATATTCCCTGCTCAATATCTGTAGCATCTGTTTACTTTAGCCCTATTTAGTCGGGAGACACATTTGCTTTATGAATATTTCCAATATGCATACCTATTTTATGCAGATAAACTGCACTCAGCTGCTTAACAAATTTAATAGGTATCAAAATTGACTTACACTTTTGGACGAAAACACGACCAGGTTAGAAAAAGAGAAGCCAAATTTTTAGAGAGAATAGTTTCAGTGAGGATGAAGAATATTTTTGTTGCTAATGAGGAACTGCAGTTCAGGATGCTCCTCCTTGGCTTGTTTATGCTCTGTAGAGCAAAATATCCCCTATCCCCATATCAACACGTCACCTGAGACTCTTTCTTCTATAAACATTTCCACTGTCTGCTATCATGCCTTCTGGTTATGATTAGAGCAAATCTGGTCAAACTGCTTGTTTTCCAAGTACTGCTGAGTAAAATCAGAAGTCCACTCATCATTCTTATGGATGTTTCTATTTCTGAAGGCTAAAGTACCTTCCTATTCCTCTTATTTTCTATCTTTAAGGTTCTCCAACAAATGTCCAGTGGACATTGTCCACTTGGTATTAAGCTTTTAGGCTCTTCACTCAATCCCAAAATCTCTTTCGTCCTTGCTTATTATAGTTTTTAGATACTTGGAAATACGTCTGTGAAGTTATGAGCTTTTTCACTCTTTGTTTATATAGGCCTTTCAGAAATAGCCTGGATAGCACACAGGGACATGCTTAACATGTGCTTGAAATCTAATTTAAGCTGGTCAAATATTAAATGTTAGAAAGAATCCAAGTGTTTTGCCAAATAGGAATCACAGCCTCTTACTACTATAATTTTGATTTAGTAGTAGCAGTAGTTACTACCAATTGACGTAGATCATATTCATCTGAGAAAAACCAGCAAATAGCCTGGATATTTGCTTCTGCATACTTTCTAGAACCAAGGCTTATTCTTGTAATTGCAGGAAGGCATCCTATGCATCTGAAAGTTTTCAGTTGTCTCCTCTAGTACAGAACTGGCCACCTTCGTTGGAATCTGCAAATCTCAGCTTCTGCTTCTTTCAATTAAAATGCATGTCCTGCTTTTTGTGGAAACAATGTTTTAAAAGTAGATCATCCAATATTCAGGATAGCTTAACCCCACCCCACCCCCAAATTGTACATAGCTTAGTTTTTGCCACTTTCACAGCTGTTGTATACTCTCTTGTTTACTCTTCAACAACTAGCACAGAACTGTACATTAAATTAAAGGCTTTAATGCACAACTACATTTACAAATACAGCATTTACTAATTCTTTAGTTTCCTACCAGTCTCTCTGTCCCTCAGTCTCTTGACTGTGCAGCTACTTCCTATTTCTGATGCCACTTCCTCTCTCCGCTGCAGAGACTGCTGGGATCTGTAGTACTGCTGGAAAGTATAGGCACTAGCTGCACTACAACACCCAGATCCATACAATTCCAGTCTCTGCCCGCCCTCGCCTCAGACCAAATTCTCAGTGACCATACTTTGCAAGCAAAATTAATTATTGCTTTTTATGCATGCCTCCATATTTTGCAAAATGTATTCAGTTAGTGAACGTGTGTGTGGTTTCTAGTAACAGGATCTTTTTTTTTAAGTACAGAACTCTAGCTGCCTGTCTATAAAGAAACTTGAGGATTATAGAAAAGCATGAATGAACCCTTTGCAATTCTTAAATTGCTCAGTTGCTTGTGTTCCATTTTCTCTTTAGCTTGTAATATGTTCAAATTACAGTAAAGTATATAGCTATGGTTACCAGATTAAAGCTCATTGTAATTTGCAGCCATTTTAGCATTATGCCTTTAGCCACTACACAATATGAGAAACCCAGGTTCAAATAACTGCTTTACTATGAAAATAGCCTTAGACAAATCACCATTTCTCAGTCTCACCTACCATTGTGAAATTGAAATGTCACTCAAAGCTCCTTGGAGGAAGAGCAGGATATAAATGTTTTTAAAATCAATAAATGCAAGTTGTGAAGTTAAATCACTGACCTTTTAAATATCTCATATTGTACATAAATTAAAATTATTAGCAATTCCAAGCAAATATGCTTAATCTATGTTCCTAGGGCTACTGGTACATATAAAAATATACAGCTTTCAAGCCATTTTAAATTTAGGAACAAATTAACCTGCTATATTTCTGCACTCCAGGTTTCTGTTAAAAGCACAAGAAGAGGACCAATCCAAAAGTTGGCAATCGTTTTTCTGATTAGTACCTGTGGAAAAGTAGATAGCTAGCCCAGGACAATTTCATTGAGTTGTGTTTTGGAACTGATAATCTCTTTTCCAAATCGGTGTAAACTACATTCTGTCCAGTCAATGGTACTTGCTCCTCGCTCATTACTATAAGTTTACACTATGGTCCTAATGTAACATATCTCTCTACTTCAGATCAGAGTACCTTTGCGAAATGACACGAGTGATATATGACAAAGACACTTTGGCATCTCTCTCACAGCAACTCTTTCATGTGAAATGAAGAATATGTCATCCTACCTGCAAAATGTTTTATTTTCTTCCAGCAAAATTCAGAGAGGGAGATTTTAATAGGGGTTACTAACTCTGACTTAATAATTTCTGGATAATTTCAACCCATTTTTCCTCCCTATATTTTTCATAATATCAAGCTATTAAAATCTCCAGGATTGCTTTCAATAGTCTCCTAGAGCTTTCTTGTACAGGGGCTTTACCCTGAATCGGAAGGAGTGTGTGTGTTCTTTCTCACTACACTACAGCCAGATTGCCACACTACAGCCAGATTGCCGCCGAGGTCAGTTTGATGTCTGAAAGCACCACACACACAGATTGGACTTTTCCTTCTGGATTTCACCTCATCCCGGTTTATATCCGAGTTTTAAAGATGCTGTTTTTCAGCCAAGTTTCCTGGAAAATCTGCAGCAACACTGGCATCAGTCTTTACATTTACATGATAAGAGCAAGTCATGCCTATGGAATGCAAAAACAAAGCTGCTTTGCCTTCGCCCTGAGGCAACGAGTTGAAAACCCAGTCTTCAGGCTTTTTGCTCTTTGAAAGGTTTTGGAGGAGGGAGACCTGGGAGGAGGATTGGCAGTCTTTTGCAGAAAATAAGTATTTCCTTGCATGCCGTCCAATCTGGGATGGGGCTGCAAAAGCAGAAGTGATGCTGCAGGAGGGCTGACACATGCTGGGGACTTCTCTGTGTGTGTTGGAGTCGTGATCATGGTGGGGAGAGATATAAAGCCAAGGCTGATGGCTAACAGGCAGACTGTTAGCCAAACTAACACAAACTAATTAAGCAGAAGGGTTTGCAGAGGTGCACCTAGGTAATTTTGGAGCCTGGACCTAAAGGCCTTAGAATCCCACCTACCCCCCACCACTGCAAATTAAGCATCATCCCCCCCCCCAACACACACACAGTATTTTTAACACATGGGTTTTTGAGGGCACAAGCAACAACTGAACTCAAGAATATAAGAATATAAAACAGGTATATTTATGCAAATATGCAAGAGCAGAAACATTTCAACATGCAACTTAACCTATTCCCATCCAATCCCACATATTTATTTCCCCACTCCCCACCATCTCTAAAGCACCTAGCGCAGGTCAGAATCGCACTCAGCTGCCCAGTGCAGCATGGGCCGACAGCACAGAGGGGCAACCACACCACCCAAGACAGACTAAAGAGGATTTGGGTGCCTCCGGGGGTGTGGAGACCCTGGACTTTGGCCCCAAAGTCCAGGAGTAAGAGCACCTCTGAGTGTACGTGTGTGGACTTCAACAGAGCCAGATCACAGAGGGTACTTTAATTACTAAAACCTTGGGGGAAAGGGAGGCGTGGCATCCCTCGTCCTCTAGGAAGACATTGGCCACAAGGAAAACACAGAAGCGACCTGTGTGTTAACCTACACACACACAAAAACCACCTTGCAGTAGAGAGGGGAGGGGATGCTTCTCTAATGCTGCCAGTTTCATTTGAAGTGGCTTCCCTCACCAGATATTCTGGGAGCTAGAAGTCCTGGTGGGAAACCTCCTAGAGATTTATGCCAGTTCTTGGGCGCTCTGCAATCTGGCAGGGTTGGCAACCCTAGATTGATTCCACAGTATTCCAGATTAAATCTGAAAAGAGTTTATGAACGAGGTTTATATTTGCTTCTCCTTGGGTTCCACAGAACAGTTCGCACAATTGCAACATCCTTTCTTCCTGATTCTTTAGGCACTGAAAAACGGACAGACAAAACCTGAGACTGCCAGCCAGTTTCCTGTTTTGCTAGTTTTACTCTTAAGATATTTGCTTTTCAACTGAATGTTTCACTTACCTTCCAGTCACTTTATTTACTCTTGAGACAAGTCAATTTTAGAGCAAATATTAATGCATGGTTTTTATTTCTACTTGCTATCCATGCATAATAAAATTAAATAACAGTACTTCTTAGGGCCAAATTAAATGTTAGACAGGAGATCTGTGATTGAGTCTGTTGACTTTTAAAAACAAACTTAAAGGCAGCCTCAATATCCTTCTACCACTGCCAGGTGGTGGGGTCTTTAAACCTCCCCCTTATGCTATTTCCCCCAAATAAATAACCACGCAGTGAATATTTGCTTGTAAAGGAAGAGCTTCCTCCACTTGTAGCTAGAAGCTGGGGGGGGCAATTTATGTGGAGGCAGCATGGAGGGATAGGGTTAAACACCCCTCCCACTGCCATGAGAAAACTGACAGCCTCACACAGCTGCATTTCCGTAAACAAAACAAAACATTGAAAGATCCAGTCACAGATTTCTCACAAAACATATAGTTTGGCCCTTATGACTTCGCATAAAAGTGCATATTTTCAAATAAATATGCAACATGAATGAGTCACCATGTTAATAAAAAGAAGGATAATATCAAAAGATTTTGGTTAACTGCTTTGAAAAAGAAACATTGGTCTCACTGAACTTTTCTTGATCTCATTTGGGTACAGAAGAAGGAACATTGGATACTATTAAGAACACTATTTTTGTATATTTGTATCAGAACAAAGAAATGTTAAAAATATCAAAGGATTCCTTTTTGTTAAATGCCCAATATTTTTAAAATATAAGAAATGTTACTAACTGCCGAATGCATGTTTACTTACAAGTAAGTTGTACCAAGTTCAGTGGGACTTACTCCAAAGTAAGGAGTGCATAGGATTGTGCTTTAAAGTTTTTTTAAAAGATGTAGTATTTTTATTTATTTTACTATTTATTTATTAAACATATTTTTATACCAGCCAAAATACAAGTTCTCTGGGCAGTTTACAAAACAATAAAAACAACCAATAAAAAGATTAACACATTTCAACAATTAAAACAAAATTAAATTCAATTAAAATAATATCTAATAAAAAGCCTGAGTGAACAAATGTGTCTTGACTGCCCTTTTGAAAGTTGTAAGAGATGGGGAGGCTCTTATTTCAGCAGGAAGTGTGTTCCAAAGCCTCGGGGCAGCAATGGAGAAGGCCCGTCCCTGAGTGGCAAGCTGGTGGCAACTGCAGATGGACCTCTCCAGATGATCTTAATGAGCAGTGTGGTTCATAGCAAAGATGATGTTCTCTTAAATGTCCAGGGGACAAAGCTGTTGAGGACTTTATAGGTTATAACCAAAACCTTATGTTTTGCCTGGAAACTTATCAGCAGCCACTGTAGATCTTTTAAGATAGGAGTGAAGATAGGAGTGATATGGTCTTTCCAAGATGACCCAGAGACCAACCTGGCTGCCGCATTCTGGACCAACTGCAGTTTCCAGACTATGTACAAAGGCAGGCCCACATAGAGCGCATTGCAGTAGTCAAGGCTTGAGGTGACCAGCAGATATACTACTGTTCTGAGGTCATTTATTTAAAGAAATGGACGCAGCTGGCGTATCAGCCGAAGCTGATAAAAGGCACCTCTGGCCACTGCCTCAACCTGGGACACCAGGGAGAGTTTTGTGTCCAGAAGCACCCCCAGACTGCGTACCTGTTCCTTCTGGGGAAGTGTGCCCCCATCCAGAACAGGCAGATCATCTCCCGAGTTCCAACCCCACAGAATAAGTACCTCTGTATTATCTGGATTCAGTCTCAGTTTGCTACCTCTCATACAGCCCATCACTGCCTCCAGGCAGGCATTTAGAGAGATTATGCCTTCTCCCAATGATGTTGACATGGATAAATAGATCTGGGTGTCATCAGCATACTGATAGCACCCTGCACCAAATCTCCTGATGATCTCTCTCAGCGGTTTCATGTACAAATTAAACAACATCTGAGACAATATGCAGCCCTGAGGGACACCATACCAAAGTTCAGTTTTTTAAGAACAAAAGACCCCAAGAGACACCATCTGGAATCTGCCCAAGAAGTAAGAGTGGAACCACTGCAAAGCAGTGCCTCCCACTCCCAACACCCTCAGATGCTCCAGAAGGATACTATGGTTGATAGTATTGAAAGCTGCCGCAAGGTCCAAAAGGACCAACAGAGTCACACTTCCTCTGTCCATTCCCAATTGGAGATCATCCATCAGGCCGACCAAGGCAGTCTCCACCCCATAGCCCACCTGAAAGCCAGTCTGAAACGGGTCTAGATAATCAGTTTCCTCCCAGATTGCCTGGAGTTGGGAGTAGTGGATGACCTTGCTTAGCCACGGAAGGTTGGAGACAGGCCTATAGTTGCTCAGCTCTGAGGAATCCAAGGCAGGCTTCTTCAGAAGTGGTCTAATAATTGCCTCCTTAAAGCAAGGTGGCATCCTGCCCTCCCTCAGAGAAGCATTTATGATCTCTACCATGCCTTCTACAACAACCTCACTGCTAAATAGTATTAGACATGTTGGGCAAGGGTCAAGAGAACAGGTGTTAGGACGCATCGCTCCAAGCAGCTTGTCCACATCCTCAGAAGTCACAAACTGAAACTGATCCAGCCTAACCACACAAGAGGAGTCGCTGGACATCTCCGATTCAGACTCTGCAGTAATTGTGGGGTCTAAATCCAAGTTGGCCCGAATATGAGAGATTGTATCCACAAACAAATCATTAAACACATCACAGTGGGTAATAGATGGTTCCAAATTCTGATTCAAGGGAGATAGGGCACTCACTAGCCCTCTCACAACCCTGGAGAACTCCCCTGTATGTGAGCTTGCGGATGCAATATGGGCCAAAAAGAATTGCTTCTTTGCTGCTCGTATTGCCAGAGCATAGATCTTCAAATGTGTTCTATGTTGTAATCTGTCAGATTTGAATTGAGTATTCCTCCACTTGTGCCCCAGTCATCTACCTCGCCGCTTCAGCCCCCGTAGTTCTTCTGTATACCAAGAGGCCAATTTTGAAGTAGGTCAGAGAGGATAATGTCTACTGCCCTGGTGAGCTTGCTGTTCCAGTTCTCCACCAGGGCATCAACAGGATTACCGGCAGAGGCAACACTAAATGCCTCCAAGGCTTCTTGGAACCCTATTGGATCCAATAACCTTCTCAGGTGGGCCATTCTAATGGGCCCCTCGCCTCTGCGAAGGTGGTGTGTGACTGTGAGTCCAACCTTAACCAGTTGGTGGTCCGTCCATGACAATGGGGAAATCACAGGAGTCCCCACCCACGGAACACCACCCTGTTTATTTATTTTATTTTTATTTATTTAACATATTTTTATACTTGTGGCTCTCAGCTGTAGGGTGAGCTGCCTGGGGCCTCTGAAGACCTTCCTTTCTTCTATCAAGAAGCCAGCAAAAGTCCGGACGAGAGACTGCATAAGCCTGGATTTGGTTTTTATCAAGCCGAGGAGCTGTGGTTTGTTAGGCTGAGGGATGTATCTGGGAGAGCAGAAAAGTGGAGATGATATGGGGGCAGCAATATCACAAGTAGCAGGCATAGGGAGATATGTTGGTGGGAGTTGGGCAGGCCATTACAGGGGGAAACGGTTCAGGCAGTTGAGGCCTGTTTATTTTTCTGGCTCTTCTCCCAACCCTGTGGTCCCAGGGAGCTCTGAGAACACTCTCTCAAGGATTAGGGTCCTGTTGTTGAATGCCAGGTCAGTCAATGCAAAAACATCTCTCATCCACGATTTGATTGTGGATGTGCATCCTGACCTGGTATGTGTGACGGAGACCTGGTTGGATGAGCTGGGAGGGGTTGGTCTCTCTCAGCTCTGTCCTCCAGGTTTCCTGATCATGCAGCAGCCCCACCGGGAGGGTCGGGGAGGGGGTGTTGCAGTCATCTATCGAGAGACCTTTCCAATTCCCAGGTGCCCGGTCAGGCAATCTCAGAACTTTGAGTGTATGACCTTGAGGGTGGGCCTCCGAGATAGGCTGGGGATTCCGCTGGTGTACCGATCACCCTGCTGCACTTCAGTCTCCCTACCTGAGCTGGCAGAGGTGGTCTCGGAGGTGGCCTTGGGCTCCCCCAAACTTATCTTGGGGGATTTAAGTGTCCACACTGAGGCCTCCCTAGTAGGTGTGGCTCAGGATTTCATGGCAACCATGGGCCTGTCTCAGCTAGTATCGGGCCCTACCCACATGGCAGGACACACTCTGTATCTGGATTTGTCGACCAGGGAGTAAATGATCTGGAGGTGGGGGAATTTGAGATAACTCCCTTGTCATGGACAGGTCATCATCTGGTGGGGTTTAGTTTGACTGCTTCGTCTGCCCTCTGCAGGGGTGGTGGACTGATTAGAATGGTCCACCCATGGAGGCTTATGGATCTGCTTGGTTTCCAGACAGCCCTCAGGGAGTTTCCAGTGTCCAGAGCTGGTGACCATGTCGAGGCCCTGGTGAATCTGTGGGATGGAGAGATAGCCCAGACTTTGAGACAGTTGCTCCTTAATACCCTCTCCAGCTTGGTGGAGCCCAATCTGCTCCTTGGTTTTCCTCTGAGCTTAAGGGGATGAAACAACTCAGGCGACGGCTAGAACGACGCTGGAAAAAGAGTCGTGACAAATCCAACCAAACATGGGCTAGAGACCATTTTAGAGACTACTCCGTGGCGGTGTGGGTGCGAAGAATCGTTTTTTCTCCTCCTCCATTGCATCTGCTCAGTGCAAACCGGCAGAGCTGTTTCGTGTAGCAAAGACATTGCTCCACACATCCCCCCAGGTAATGGGGGAGGAATCATCTACAGCCTGTTGTGATCAGTTTGCGTGTCACTTTGCAGATAAAGTTGCTCGCATCCATGCTGATCTGGACTCCAGAGTTTTGATCAGAGGCGTAACTAGGGAAAATAGCACCTAGGGCAAGCAATGAAATTGCGCCCCTGTCCAAACAGGAATGATGGGACTTGTAGTCAACAATATCTGGAAATCCTTGTTAAAAGGAACACTGTACCATCTAGACATGGTTGTTGATCAAAACCTGAAAACATGAGCCATCTCTGTAAAAGACTTAGAACAACAGTCAGGAGTTATGCGAGGATTCCAAGTGTCATTTTCTCTGTCTCATCTCATTCTTTAAAAAAAACCCATGACTTTGTCCTAGAGGATCACCTGCCCAAATAGCGACTAGCAAAATAGGGGAAGAAGAAGGTGTTGGTGTTGGTGGTGGGGGTCTATAAACCAGTGAATGATTCCTGCCAGCCTTTGTCTTATGATGACTGTTGGCTCATGATGGATACATTAGTTTGCCACACTAGACAGAGGCATTTGCAACAGGAGCAGACAGCCAAGTTCTGCCAGGGCCAAAACCAGCCCCTGCCAGACTAAGAAATCATTGTAATTTGCCCCTTCCTGTCATAAGCAGTGTGCTGTTCTTTTATTATTGACTCTAACTCTCAACTATCCCAGTCAAGGATGGAAAATTCAGGGTCAATTTACAAGAGACACATTTTCTACATGGAAGTTTCTTCTGTGCAGGTGTTGTGCAGAAACCCATGTGTAGTGACCACCAGGGGCATAGCAAGGTTGGAATGGGCCAAGATGAGATTTTAAAATGAGCCCCCAGCCCCTCAAAGTCCAGGGCCTCCACACATCCCAGGCCCCCAAGGATTTAAGTCTGATATTTCAAAATAAGTATGCTGCCTGGAAATACATTTCACTGAATACACACATGCACTGAATACACACTCAATATATATCACTATATACACACAGTATATAGTGATATACATTGAGTACTATATATTTGTGCTACTTTTAATGCCTAGAACACACTAGCAACGCTAATTATTAAAATGGTCCCCTCGCTGCAGATTAGCAAAGGAGACTTTCAATCATGCAGGGTGAGCCTATGTTTGTTTTCTCAGAATTCTGAACAAATTCAGTAAAGTTTGATTCCAGGAGGTTTTTCACACGAGGCTTTTAAAGTGCTTTAACACACATCTCCTCTGGAATGGAGGTGCTGCATTCACAGGTTGGCCAGATTTACCCTGAAGTCCCTGCAAGTTACTGGAGAGCAGTTCACACACAAGAAAAATAAAATAAAATAAAAGCACAACACATGCTTCACAGTTCTCACTCAGACCTTCTGGGTTGCAAAACAACTTGAATGTAAGTGCATTTATAAATGAATGAAAGAATGAATGAGTAAATAAATATTTGTTCCAGAAGTTTTTGTAATATTCTGACATGAAACAAGCCACTTATAGGCCTTAGATAGTTTTTGTTTTTAAAGCCAGCACATTTTTCAGTCTGTTTTAAATTAAATATTCAGAGACTTCTCAGTCTCCCCCCACCCACCATATCAAAGCCCTATGGGCTCCCCAAAGTCAAAGAGCTGGCTGGGCAGCCGGAAGGGCAAGTAGCTAATAGATTTCTGACTTCCCGTCTCCTGTAACGATCTGCTGACCTGCCGACTTTACTTCCTCTATTCCCCACCACCACCATAATAGCCACCCCACAGTCAGTGGACACACCCGCTGTCTCCCCATCCCCAGACAAACCAAGACACATCTGGAACACCCAGGATCCAAAAACAACAGAAGCAAAAAAATAATAATAATAAAAAAATCACCAGGCCCTCGCCACCCCTAAAAGTGGGTCCCCCAAAGGGGCGACCCCGCCAGTGGCAGGCCAACTGCCACAGGGCAGCAGCCCTTTTATAAGTCCAGAAAGATGGATAATCTGATCATCTGATCCTCAGAAACTGCTGACTCACCCCCTCTGGCCCCAATCCCTCACAGACTCACCTGCAGGGCAGCCACATCCCCACACACTAGGGGGCACACAGGCAGGCAAGCTGACAACTACAGAAAGCAAACACACAGGCTCTCACCACTGGACAGCCACTGCCTGGGGAAGCAGATGTTAAAGCCTCCTCCTCCCTACAAGGCTTCTGGCAACTGAGGCCATTTTCTCACCATTCTTCAGAATTGCACATATTATATTATTATTATTATTTATTTACACAGTCAGACAGGTGTTATTGACTGGTTTGTTTTATCCAGACATCGAGTCCTTCCCAAGGACCTGGGATGGCTGGATTTTATTATCAGTGTTGTTGCTGTTGTTATAGGTATCGTCGCAGAATATAGGCTGTTCCCAGTAAAGTTGCTTTTTGTAATTGGCTGATGGTGATTTCTGTGGCCCCTATGGTGTTGAGGTGCTCTTCAAGGTCTTTTGGAACTGCACCCAGGGCGCCAATTACCACTAGGATTATTTTGGTCTTTTTCTACCACAGCCTTTCAATTTCAATTTGTAGATCTTTGTATTTGGTGGTTTTTTTCTATTTCTTTTTCTTCTATTCTGCTATCCCCTGGTATTGCTATGTTGATTATTTTAACTTGTTTTTCTTTCTTCTCGACTACAGTTATACCTGGTGTATTGTGTGGCAGATGTTTGTCTGTTTGTAGTCGGAAGTCCCATAATATTTTTACATCTTCATTTTCTTCAACTTTTTCAATTGTATGGTCCCAACAATTTTTGGCTACTGGTAGCTTGTATTTTTTGCAGATGTTCCAGTGTATCATCCCTGCTACCTTGTCATGCCTTTGTTTGTAGTCAGTCTGTGCAATCTTTTTACAACAGCTGATAAGGTGGTCCACGGTTTCATCTGCTTCTTTACAAAGGCGGCACTTGCTGTTTGATGTAGATTTTTCTACTTTTGCTCTTATTGCATTTGTTCTTAGTGCCTGTTCTTGTGCAGCCAGTATTAAACCCTCTGTTTCTTTCTTCAAGTAACCATTCTTAAGCCATTGCCAGGTCTTGGTGCTGTTTGATTTTCCACTTATATTGTGCAAATATTGACCATGCAGTGGCTTATTTTTCCATTTTTCTGCTCGGTTCTGGACTTGTTCTTTCTTGTAGGCCTGCTTTGTTTCATTGGTGTTGAATAGTTTCGCATTATTGACCATTTGAAGTGCATCTTCTTCACTGTCCTTGATATATTCTTCAAGGCCTCTTTTCTCCTCCTCTACTGTTTGATGGACTTGGAGCATTCCTCTTCCACCTGAGCTACGAGGGAGGTATAGCCTATCGACATCACTGCGGGGGAGCAGAGCATTATTGATGGTCATTATTTTCCTGGTCTTACGATCTAGCGTCTCTAGCTCTGCCTGGGTCCAGTCTATTATTCCTGCAGTGTATCTGATAACAGGTATAGCCCAGGTGTGTATGGCTTGTATGGTATTCCTGCCATTGAGTTTGGACTTTAGGATTTTTCTAACTCTCCTGATGTATTCACTTCCAATTTTTCTTTTAACTTCAGTCTGTGCAATGTTATCAGCCTGGAGAATGCCCAAGTATTTGTAATGTTCTTTCTCTTCCAGGTTCTTGATCTTGCTTCCATTGTGCAGTTCTATTCCTTCTGTTTTTCTTATTTTTTCTCTTTTCATTATTAATGCAGCACACTTGTCTAGTCCAAACTCCATTGCTATATCGCTACTGAATATACGGACAGTGCTTAGTAGTGATTCGATTTCTTACTGGGACTTTCCATACAACTTCAGATCGTCCATGTACAGCAGATGGTTGATTTTACTTGATGTTTTAGATGTTTGGTATCCGAGGCCTGTTTTGTTTAGTATTTGTGAATGTGAGGTCATGGTGATTACAAACAACAGAGGGGATAGTGAGTCCCCTTGGAAAATGCCTCTTCTAATGCTAACCTGTCCAAGTGTGTCGCCATTGATTGTTAACTGTGTACTCCACATGCTCATTGCTTTTTAAATAAATATCTGAATGTTTTTGCTGACATACAGATATTTATAAAAAATATCAGATGATGATGATGATGATGATGATGATGATGATGATGATGATGATTATTATTATTGCTATTATTTTTATAACGCCCTTCCAAAAGGCTCAGGGCGGTTTACATTAAAACACCATTAAAATCAATTAATAATTAAAACAGAAATTATAAAACAGTATAAAACAACAATTAACAATTAAAAACATCATAAAACAACAATTAAATAATCAGAACAATTTAAAAACTAGTTTTAAAAGCTGAGAAAACTTGGTAGAAGAGATGTGTTTTCAGAAGTTTTTTTTTTAATTGCCAGAGATGGGGAGGCTCGTATCCCAGCAGGGAGCGCATTCGACAATCTTGGAGCAGCAACCGAGAATGCCCGTCTCTGTGTAGCCACCAAACGAGTTGGCAGCAACTGGAGACGGACCTCCTCAGATGACCTCAAAGGGCGGTGGGGCTCATAACGAAGAAGACGCTCTCTTAAATACCCAGGGCCTAAGCCGTTTAGGGCTTTATAGGTTATAACTAGCACTTTGTATTTTGCCTGGAAACCTATTGGCAGCCAGTGTAACTCCATCAACAAAGGAGTAATGTGGTCTCTCTGAGATGACCCAGAGATCAACCTGGCTGCCATGTTCTGAACCAACTGAAGTTTCCGGACTATGTACAAAGGCAGCCCCATGTAGAGTGCATTACAAAAGTCAAGTCTGGAGGTTACCAAAAAATGTACCATTATTATGAGGTCATTGATTTCGAGAAACGGACGCAGCTGGCATATCAGCCGAAGCTGATAGAAAGCACCCCTGGACACCGCCTCAACCTGAGAAACCAGGGAGAGGTGTGGATCCAGAAGTACTCCCAGACTGCAAACCTGTTCCTTTTGGGGAAGTGTGACCCCATCTAGAACTGGTAGATCAAAATCGTCTCTAGAGTTCTGACCCCGCACAATAAGTACCTCCGTCTTATCTGGATTCAGCTTCAGTTTATTCTCCCTCATCCAGCCCATTACTGCTTCCAGGCAAGCATTTAGGGAAGTTATGCCATCCCCTGAAGAAGCTGACATGGAGAAGTGGATCTGGGTGTCAACAGCATACTGGTAACACCCAGCTCCAAATCCCCTGATGATCTCTCCCAGCGGTTTCATGTAGATGTTAAAAAGCATTGGAGAAAGTATGGCGCCTTGAGGGACACCATACTTAAGCTCAGATTTTGAAGAGCAACCATCTCCAATCGACACCATCTGGAATTTGTCCAAGAGGTGGGAGTGGAACCACCGTAAAACTGTGCCTCCCACCCCCAACACCCTCAGACGTTCCAGAAGGATACTACGGTCAATAGTATCGAAAGCCGCCAAGAGATCCAAGAGGACCAACAGAGTCACACTTCTTCTGTCAATTCCCACATGGAGATCATCCCTCAGGCCGATCCAGGCAGTCTCCACCCCACAGCCTGCCCAAAAACCAGTTTGAAATGGGTCTAGATAATCAGTTTCCTCCAAGAACGCCTGGAACTGAGAGGCCACCACCCTCTCAATTACCTTGCCCAGCCATGGGAAATTGGAAACAGGCCAATAATTGCTCAATTCTGAGGGATCTAATGCAGGCTTCTTTAGAAGAGGTCTAATAACTGCCTCCTTAAGACAAGGAGGCATCCTGCCCTCCCTCCAAGAAGCATTTATGATTTCTACCAAGCCGCCTACAACAGCCTGCCTGCTAGATTGAACAAGCCATGTTGGGCAAGGGTCAAGAGAACAAGTGGTAGGCCTCATCACTCCAAGCAGCTTGTCCACATCCTCAGGAATCACAAACTGAAACCGATCCAGTCAAATCATATAAGAGGAATTGTTGGACACCTCCAGTTCAGACATCAAATTAATTGTGGAGTCTCCATCTAAGTCGGCCCAAATCCGAGAGATTTTGTCTGCGAAAAATTCATTAAACACATCACAGCGGGTGTCTGATGCTTCCATTTTCTGGTTCAAGGGGGAGGGTGCAGTTACTAGTCCCTTCACAACCCTGAAGAACTCCGCTGGACGTGAACTCGCAGAAGCATATACCATTTGCTTTCTGATCAATGTCATCCATCAGTTGAGAAAGCTAGATCAGCATATTTGATAGTACCATGGGAATACTGAAAATAGTCTCTTTACACCTTTCTTATTCATCCCCTTAAGCCTGACGTAACGGATACCAAAGATCCAAAGCTCTGGTTCTCTGATCTATGATTTCATAAGAAAAAAGTGAGAATGTTCTGAAAAGGGAGCCATTTATAAAACAAACAGGCTCACTATCTTTCCATACATTTGGTTTGTTTCATGCAGAACAAATATGTTATTCTTGGCTTCAGTTGCTGAAAGAGCAGTCTGCCTTAGTCAAATAATGCCTCAAAGCTTTGGCCAGGGTGAACATTCTCTAGCACATGCAGGGGAAAAAAATGTAGATACTTAGTTCAACTTCTTGGCTGACATGTGTGAAGAGGTACAAAACTAGCTATGGAGCATAGATCGTCTAAGAGGAAACAAATGCCGAATCACAGCTGGGACTGTAGCCCCATTCAGATGTTCAAAAACAAAGCACTGGATTGAAAAAGATTTTCAGTTCCAAAAGCGAATCAAAAGTCCCTGGTGCATCACTCCCTCCCTCCACACATCACTCATGGTTATGGTGGTATTCATCTGCAGACGGGAGCTCTGTATTTGTGATGGAGGGTGCTTCTATGATTGGCAGCCTCAGGAGATCAATTTATCACCTGAGGACTGCAATGCTGAGTGATGACTTGCATGCATGCATGCAAAAATTAAAAATTAAAAATAACAGAACAGAGCAATTGTATAGCAATATATGTTAATGGGAGAAGTTCACAGTGACTAAAGGCATGTGCATAAGGAATCTATGCACATGCCAACAATTGTTAATGTTAAGGAATCTACAACAACATAGCAATATTGTTGCAGCTATGATGCAAGGAGGAAATTGGGGGCAGTTGGAGGTGTAGTGGGAAAGGGGTGGAGCCTGATCCAGATCCTATGCTCACTCAGGGTTGGTCCTGCACCTGACATAATATGCAAATGAGGTAGCGTGTTAAGATGTTCCCACAAGAGTCAATGGGGAGCCCTAGATGACTGAGCCCACCTGCCCCCTGCCACACACACACAGACCCACAACTGAATATAGGATTATGACTAATATAGGCATTGCCTACAGTATACAACCCAGCATACATAAGCTCCATCCATGAAACACAGAGAACAATCAAGACGCAAAGCATAGAGCTGTTTCACTCTGACCCCCAAACCGTGTCTAAAGAAGCACTTGATGACGTGGCACTTAGTGCAAAGGAAGCACATTGCTAAGAAGCTGTCAGCAAGCCCTCCTTCCCAAAGGGATTATCGGGATCTTTACCCAGCACTGTACTGTTTGAGACTAATACAAAAGCTTTGAAGCTTTCTGTGGGAAGGAAATACATATTGGCCATCCATCCTTAAAGTTGCTCAAGTGCCAAGGGACACACCTTGTCCAGTTCTTTCTTGCTTTTTCTCTGTCTTGCCTTTGTTATCTACACCAATTATGTTGACCTCTCAGTTTGTTTTACTCTCTTTCTAAAGTCTGTTGAACATTACAAAGGGAGTTAACAAAGGTTTCACTTTATTTTAGAAATTAAGACTGTGAAAGACAATGACATGTGAATGAACAGAGAAGGAAACCTGTGATACTTCAGAAATCTCTTAGCAGCAGAAAGAGATTCAGGAAACTGTGTTTGCCTTTTTGCCCCTAGTCCCTTTGCAGCACAACAGAGCAGTGGGCTTTATGCAAACATACTATACGGATCCAACTAAAAACCTGAAATTCATTTTCAAAAAACCAAACAGGAGTGGGGGTCAGTGTTCCCTCTAAGAGGGATTTCCAGATTTGTTGACTACAACTCCCAGAATCCCCAAGCAAAAGCCATTGCAGCTGGGGATTCTGGGAGTTGTTGCCAACAACATCTCTTAGAGGGAACACTGGTGGGCATGAAGGTCTGGGACCAGAGCCACAGCAAACACACTACTGAAGCAGAAACACAAGGGTTGCTATGCTCTCTGTAAAACAGACCACCTTTGAAACATGCTCTATTTTAGGACTATATATAATCCAAAAACAGATACCCCAAAGCCACACATTTATACCTGCAGATTGACACCCTTTAAAATTATAAACTGCAGAAACAATTTATAAATATAAAATCGCTATTTTATTTCAGTACTTGAGAGAGAGAGAGAGAGAGAGAGAGAGAGAGAGAGAGAGAGAGAGAGCTTATAATTTTACTCAATGCATTTCTAAGACAGCCTAATCTTCATATCTGTTGAATGAAATCATGATTTCAAATGTCTGTAAAGTCACAGTGCTTATATACTACATGTATGTATTTACTTAAATAACTTGCATTCCCCCTCCCTCTTGCAAAGAGCTCGGCACAGTATGCATGGAAAGTATACTGAGGGAGCAGCACAATATGCTAATGATCTGCCATGATTGGAAACACATTGCTGCCACCCAGAAATATGTTCTGATCTTGCAGAGCCCTTCCGGATAGATTCCCTTCCTATCCTATTTATCCACACATCAGCAACTCTGTGAGGTTGCTTGGATTGAGAAAGAGTAGCTGGCTTGAGGTCACCCACTAAGCTTGACTGATCAGGAATGTGAACCCAGGTCTCCCCAGTAGGGATGGCCCTTTCATGAGGCAAGGGAGGCAGTTACCTCAGACAGCAGATTACTGGGGCACCAACAGAGTGATAAGATGCCAACCACCATAGGAACAGCTCTAAGGGATCGATTTGATCCTTGCAAGCCTTGTAATGGCCAAAGCAAGAAGCAAGCAGGTTCCCCTCCTCTCCTCACACTCCTTGCAACGCTTGCAAAAAGCATGTGGAGAGAACATTAGATTGCTGTCAACCTTCCCTTCTCCCCACACTGCTTTCAAAAGTCAGTACTGAATGGTGATGGCCCGCAGTAGGTGTGTGGAGCATTGTAGTTTTTCAGGTGCCACCATACCTTGGGCTGAGTCTGCTCCCCAGTCTTGGCCCAGCACTCTTACTAAGACACCACACGGACTCCATCTAAATTCCTCCAACTCAACTTAGTGTAAATTAAGCACTTTCTTCAGCATAGGTCCTTATTGTGTGGTTTATTGCTTCAGCTGCATGGAAAAGACTCATGCAATGATTGTGATTACTTGGACTGGACCTAAATAGTTAAGGTTGTGTCACACTTTTAATATGAAATTAAAAACAAATATTTAGAAACCAAATACAAATCATGAAATTTGAGAAGGAGGTTCCTTGTAACAGAATTGCCCAATCTAGACCTTGAGAGGGCTTCTGTATCTATGAAAGTTTACTAGAAGGCACAATTTCTTCAGAGGCACCATTTCTAATCACAATGCTGTAGCAGATGCACATCTGCATAGCTGTTCTACTTAATAGGTAGCTGTATCTCACAGGCAAGCATGGGAACTCTTGTGACTTGGACAGGATTACTTTAAGAAGCAGAATGAGAAAATAACTCATCCTTTAGCTTTATTCTAGGAGGTACAATCAAAGCTAGTGGCTGACATCCTAACGAATGAAACTGTGTACTTTGAGGGTCTGTGGAGATGTGACAGCAGTACTCACATTACTCCCCCTTCCCCCTGTGTACACACCATTGCGCAAGAGACATGAGAGTGCCAGAGATGGAGCTCTAATTGTGTGCACGGGTTCCAAGAACCTATGTGCAGTGATCGCCACGCTCACCACAATGAGCACCTGGTGGCGCCCCTGCACCTCTTCTCTTCCTGCTGCACACATGGGGAGCCCCCTTTCCCCCTGCTGTGCATGCAGCCATGGCAGCAGCCCTGATGGAGCAGCCTTGGGTAGTAGGCTGTCCTGACCCCACTGCTCTCTCCCTGATGCATGCCCCTCTCCCCTTTATTCAGGCAGGGTACCCCTTATGGTCCCACCACTCAGGCAGTGGCCAGCTGAGTGGTGGGGCAGGGCAGCCTACTACCCCAGGCTGATCTGTCAGGGCCATGGCAGCCATGCAAGGTGGAGAGAAAAGGGGCGCCCCATGCATGTGGTTGGGAGAGAAGGGCCACCATGGGGCGAGCTGCCACTGGGTCGGGGTGGTGGTGGAGGCCCAAACACTGGCCACTTATGCCCTCCCTATGCCACTGCTGAGCACGGCTCGTGCTCTGGAAAGGCTATGGCATGACTGGAAACACATTGCTGCCAGCAATATGTTCTGATCTTGCAGAGCCTTTCCGGAGCACAAGCAATGCTCAAAAGTCCAATGGCTCTTGCACAACAGAATGCATGTAGGAGGATTGTGCAAGGGCTCCCATCCAGTGTTCCCTCTAACAGGGATTCCCAGATGTTGTTGACAAAAGCCATTGCAGCTGGGGATTCTGGGAGCTGTAGTCACCAACATCTGGGAATCCCTGTTAGAGGGCAAACTGTTCCCAGATGTTGTTGACTACAATTCCCATAATCCCCAGCCAAAGGCCATTGCAACTGGAGATGCTGGGAGTTGTAGTAAACAACATCTGAATATCCGTTAGAGGGAACAGTCTTCCAATCACATCCTGTTGTGTTCCCCACAGCCCCCAAAGCATTAGTCAGATGACAGCCACTGTTTTTGTTTGTTTCATTTCATCTTTATTATTTGCTTTTCATTTTGCACTCAGTCAGTGCCTTGTAATTTAATTTGTATTTCACAGGCACTCAGATTGCAAGAGGAGAGAGAGAACTTCACACCAAGTTTAATATGGTATATAACTAAGGGTTTGTTTTGGTTTTTGTCTATTATCATGTTCAAATCAAGTGAGACCAGCATGAAACATAAACATTCGTTACACAACAAGTCCAGTTGCAGAACAGGGATGTGGTTTTCTCCCTGAGGTCAAGCAAATTGTACTGACCTCAGGTAGTAAACACTTGTGACAGCATGTTTGGAAGAGTAAATGCATTTCACCACAGTTCTTTCATATTAAAATATCATCTGTTCTGTTTCCACACAAATCATATGGAATGCTATTATGGAGTTTGCTGACTATAAGATCAATATGATGGTGGCAGCAGGTGGGTGGCTCCTAAGAACTGGCCTTTAAAGCTTTCCCTGAAGGATTTTCAGATGTTTTGATAAACTTTGTCAGATCCTTATCACTTGGGTTGTCACCTTTTGAATGGACCCCTGTAGTTATTATTTTATCTGCAGTTAGTTTCAGTTTCGAGATGCTAAATGTGATAATGATATGAAAAGCTTCACTTGCTCATTTCTGCATATGAAACCTCTGTAAAGGCCAGGCAATATTTTTCTGGGCTCAACTCAAGTTAAGCCTGGATGAAGCTCTTCCATCATTTCAAGATGGGCTTTTCAATTTGAAGGGCTTCTGTGGCCTTGCACAATGAACTGCATGGGAAGTCAAAGAACATAGTGGTTCTTTTCCTAGCTCGGGGTGGCCAGCCTTTCACAGACCTAGATCCAAGAAACTAGAATGAACAGCAGCAAAGAGCCACACTTCAAGGCAAATTTAAATTTATATATATACAAATTGGTATACAGCAGCAATAAAATACACTACTTTAGGAGTGGCAGAACTTCATTAAAATACAATGGCTGACATCCTTACTAAGGCAGTATGGATGTGCGAGGCAGATACATCCATTCTGAACTGCAGAGAGCTTCCGCACTGCCTCTGTGCCCGCCTGTGAGGAGGGGAGTGTTTTTTGGCAATCTCTGCATCTGGAAGTGTCCTATGTTTTTTATTTTAAAAAGGCCTTGAGCATCATGCAGCCCTCAGGGACTTACTTTTGGAAGGCACAAAGCACTTCTGGAGCCAGAGATTGCCTAAAACCTCTTCCCTTCCCGGAGTGTGCAGGAATAGTGACAGTGAGGAAGTTCCAGCTGTATTAAGATCAGCTTCCCACTGGAAGAATGCAGCTCCCTCTGCATCCTTGCTGCATTCATCAAGATTTCTGTAGAAGCGGACAAGAATATTCCCCAATCTATGATTTTTTTTTTTAATCCTTTGCATGGAGAAGGGGAAAATACTTAGAAAACTTTGAGGCTCTACACACAATCTGTGCATAGAGCCTAACCGGGCTCTGTGGGGAGAGCAGGACCAGCCACCCACACGACTACCAGCTCTCTCACAGTAAGAGTGGTGGGGATTGGGGGCCACCCAGCCTGCGGAAGTCCCCAAATGCCCCACGCAAGTGTGTGGGGCACTCTAGGGAGACCCCCGAGGCCAGGAGGCTTGTTGGAGCCTCCCAGCCAGGGGTCTCCTCATGAGTTGCCATGGCATGGAACTGCACCGTGGCAACTCATGGTCACCAAAATGGGGTTAGCGGAGCACTTGCTCTACTAACCTCGTGTGTGTGTGGGGGGGGGGATGAAACGGTCTAACTGCCAGGAGCCACATGGCTCCCAGCGGTTCTCACAACCACTTGAAAGTGGGCTGTGCTCCCTTAGCCCACTTTCGAGTGGTCGTGTGAATAGCCTCTCCCATTCAGGATTTCTCACCTTTCCAATTTTCACACACAGGAATAATTTGCAAATCCATAGATGGCTCCTTGGAGGCATGACTAACAAAGGAAGCAGACCTCCCAGAGTACTTTAAGGAGCATACACGGGGTGGGGATGAAACAAGACTTCTGAGTTGTTTTTTAAAGCCTGCCGATAGAATTGATTTAATTTTATAACTGAATTTATTAACAAAATCACATTTTAAAAAAAAAAATCAGAAAAGCAAAGTCCCTCATTGCCTTGACAAATCTTTTTAAATGTAGATTGGAGTCAGAAAAGGAACCTGAACAGCTGAAACACTGATTTTACAACAACAACAACAAAAAGGGAAGAGTATTGCAAACAAGTGTATTGAAAACAAAAGGGATGGTGTACTGAACAGGTATTCAGTACACCATCAACCCTCCTTTGTTTCTGCCTTAAATTTTGTACACTGCCTAGAGATGTACATATCAGGCAGTATAAAAATATGATAAATAAATTCAGTGAGGTCTGTTACTGAATTCATGCATATTGTTCACTCTGAGCATGTGCTGAGTTCTGCTCTGGAGTAAGACCCCAAACCACTTTGTATGAATCTAACTTTGTCCACAGTTTTTACAGGGTTGCTACATTTTACTGTAATTTTTTGTTTTGTTTTATGTGTTCCAATAGTAGGTTTTATTCTATTCTTGTTCTATTGTGAGCCACCAGAGAACAGTTTGTTATGAGGTGGCTAACAAATAAAATTATTTATTAATTCTAAGTGTCTGCAGTTTCCACAGCTACAGCTGCATCCATGCACAGGAGTGAGTGAAAAATGTGGTATAGAGTTCTTCCGGTTACAACACTGAATCAAGAGCAGCCACAAGCATTTTGAGATAGGAGCAGCTGAGAAGGGGAAGAAGAGCAAAATTGTGAAGAGAAAGTTAAACATTAAAAAGTAATAAAAAGGAGAAGAAAGATGGTAATATCATTCAACAGGCCTCGGTTAAAAGGTAAAAGGACTGCACAATGCAAGAAGAAGCAAAGTGAGCTGATGTGCGGAAGTGAGAGGGATGTATAGGCATAACCTTCGGAGCCAACCCTCCCAAATGTCACCACCTACACAGCTAACCACTCCTCTGCATAAGAACATAAGAACAGCCCTGCTGGATCAGGCCCACGGCCCATCTAGTCCAGCATCCTGTTTCACACAGTGGCCCACCAGATGCCGCTGGAAGCCATAGACAGGAGTTGAGGGCGTGCCCTCTCTCCTGCCATTACTCCCCTGCAACTGGTACTCAGAGGCACCCTGCCCTTGAGGCTGGAGGTGCCCCACAGCCCTCTGACTAGTAGCCGTTGATAGACCTCTCCTCCATGAAGTCATCCAAACCCCTCTTAAAGCCATCCAGGTTGTTGGCTGTCACCACATCCTGTGGCAGAGAGTTCCACAAGTGGATCACGCGTTGTGTGAAAAAGTACTTCCGTTTGTTGGTCCTAGACCTCCTGGCAATCAATTTCATGGAGTGACCCCTGGTTCTAGTGTTGTGTGAGAGGGAAAAGAATCTCTCTCTCTCCACTTTCTCCATGCCATGCATGATTTTATAGACCTCTATCATGTCTCCCCGCAGATGGGGGAAGAGGTAACCGCCAGCCCCAAAGAGTGCACAGATGCTCTGTGCGGGGTTGGCTAGTCATAAGAAAATCAGCTGTCATAATGGAATAAATCACTGTCTGGAATGGAATTCTTTCCCGATACAAAAGAAATATCAGAAAAATATGCTTAATTTAATAAGTAGTCTCTGAGAGGGTTAACTGGCTAAATGGAAGGTCAGGAGAGAGTTGAGAAAGGTCACACTGAAGGCTGAATCAGGTGACAGATTAGGGCCATGGGATAAACTGAACATTGTAGGCCAAGTTCTTACCAAAACTAGTAGACTGTGACTGGTCCATACCTCTCTGTGCTGCTGGAGAGGACTCACATGGTTGGAAAAAAACACATACAAGAACATTATTTGCACATAGGGAGCTTGTACCAGGGTGGGGGATAGGGTGACCACCCTCCTTCCTGACATCTAGCTTTCCATACATACAGATATATTTTTGTATGGAAAAACATTCAGTCATGTAAGTTCCTACCTGAAATAGCTTAGACCAGTCATTCCCAACCTGGGTTCTTCCAGATGTTACTGAACTACAACTCCCAGCATCCTCAGCCATAATATATTGTAGCTAGTGATGCTGGGAGTTGTAGTTCAGCAACTTTTGGAGGAACCCAAGTTGGGAACCACTGGCTTAGACTGATGAGTTTAAATTACAGTGAGAACTAGGCCATAGTTAGCACAGTAACTGGTCTATACCTTGAGCTGTGGTGGTTCTGATAACCACTGTGGATCTTGATGGTCAGAGAGTTCCCTTCCTTTGACAGAAGCACAGTGAAGAGTGGGGACTGCAAGACTTACCACTGCCAACTCACCTTCACAGCTCAGGTACAGTAAAGTGTGCTGTCAAGTCAATTTCGACTCCTGGCACCCACAGAGCCCTGTGGTTTTCTTTGGTAGAATACAGGAGGGGTTTACCATTGCCTCCTCCCATGCAGTATGAGATGATGGCCCTTCAGCATCTTCCTATATCGCTGCTGTCCGATATAGTACCAGCGGGGATTCGAACCGACAAGCTTCTGCTTGTTAGTCACAGGCACCCTGCTAACTGAGCAAAGAGGAACTTTTTAATAGTGGTGATTCTCTTTATTTAGCAGAGGGAGAGTAACTGGCCCTATCCATCCCCAGCACAGCATCCCTCCAATGGCTGTTGCTGGTGTCTATCCTATGTTTCTTTTTTAGATTGTGAGCCCTTTGGGGACAGGGGACCATCTTATTTATGTATTATTTATTTTTCTATGTAAACCACTTTGAGAATTTTTGTTGAAAAGCTGTATATAAATATCCGTCATATTCGTAGTCAGGCATTTCCCTGCTGCGCCACTTAAGGTGACTGTCACCAGGACCTTAATTTTCTTTGTCATACTAAACACGGAAGTCACTTTTCCAGTCTTTCCTTCTCTTTGGCAAAGGCGACTCTTATCTGCAAGTGAGAGGCCAAAGTGCAGGGGAAAGCAGCTACTGCTAAGAAGGGGTAGAGGAGCACAGCTGGGGCAGCGATTTCCTTGTTCTCTCCTGCAGGGAACGTTAGGCCTTGCTGGGAGTGAACATCAGTAGGTCTCTTGTAGTTTGCCAACTTCAGCTAGAGCTATTCCTGGAGCCATTGACATTTCCAGGGCTGCTTTCAATAGCCGTCTGGAGATTGATGCCGATTCCTGGAGACTTCAGTTGACCAGTCCTGGGGGATGGTCAAGTCTAGTCTCTTATTGTAGATCCGGATTAGCTGCCTTGCAAAGTATTACTCTCTCTGCCCAACTGGCACATGTCGCTCGATTGTGTTCATATTTTATGGCTTTAAAAAACAAAAAAACAACCTTCCCCTGAGGGTTCCCTCAGCAATCCCTCAGTTCCATTGCTTATGTGTCATTATTTAATAAGAGCATACACATCTGAGGGGTACTTTTTGGAACTTCAAGGTCTATTTGTGAAACAAGCCTTTGTTTTTATTACCACAGCTTAATATGACCTAACAGTGGACTGCTGTTCATTAATGTTACTATAGTTATACTGACCCCTAGGGGCTTATCTCATCAGAGAGGCTCTCTGACACAGCTCTAGAATCCTGACTAATCCAGGTAAAACGGGTTTGGCTTTTCCCTCCTATTTATTTCATTTGTTCCTGTTATAGGCAGGAAATGGATGCAATAAATAGGACAGAGATGGATGGATGTCCTTGCTGTTAAGCAGACTTTTGTAAAAGAGAGATATTTATATTTAAAGTATTTTACTGCTATACCCCCCCTTTTTTTTGTCTTGCAGAGCTTTTGAAATTTTTAAGAGCTTCACAGGCAGAAATCTGAAAGGCAAACTGTCCAATCCCAAACCCGACCCTGAGATGGGCTGTAGCTTGGTGGTAGCACATATATGTTGCATGCAAAAGGTTCAGTTTATCCAGACAGGGCTGGGAAACATCCCATCTGAAACACTGAGGATGGAGCTGCTGCTGCTGAATGTAGACAATACTGAGCTAGATGGATCAATGATTTGATTCAGTATAAGGACTGAAGTCCTCAAAGACAGACTGAACTGTCTTTCTCCATCTTAGAAGCTATTCTCATGAGCAGCAGAAACCGGGCTAAGGGAGCCCAGCCTGGTTTCTGCTGCTTGTGTGCACCATTGGGAGCTGTGTGGCTTCTGCTGGCGGCAAGCCTGCTTACGGAACCCGTCACTTAACCCAGGTTTTAGGTGTGAGCGTGCCCCAAAAATGAGTTAACAGATCGTGTGTCTGCCGTGGCTGTTTGCAGCTGTGGCAGACACACTCGGGGAGGGGGGATCCCAGAAATGCACCGCACACTTGCGCAGTGTATTACTTGGGCTCTGGGGGCAGGGCACCACACAGCAGTGCTTCCCTTCACCTGACCCCCCAGAACTGCCGGGCAAGGTGCAGGCGGACAGCAGGAGAGCTGCTGCTCATCTGTGCCGCCAATATGCCTGCCAGAGACCTGGCTGCGATTGTCTGCGGGGAGGTAAGCGCTTTCAGGCTTCCTGCCGGCAAAAGAGGGCAGCATCCTCATGCAACCGCAAAGATTGCTTCTTAGGATGCTATCTCAGAGGCCTTAGTGCTGCTTCCTCCCCCACCCTTTTTAAAAATGGATTTCAGTGTTGCTTGGTTTTTATTACATGTTCAAAGCTTTTGTTAGACACATTGAACTATTTGGAAATAAATAAATGGCAGTTTTATGTATTCTTCTTGTCAGCTTTTCTATATCAAGAAAAGCTCCAGCGGATGATTGTATGCCTCTTATATGAGTGTGCTGGCTGAAAAAAGGTGTCAAACCTATTCACGCTTTTGCAGTTGCAGCTATTTAATTTACTTTTGGCACAGGCAAAGAGTTGATATTATGGGGATATGTTAATGTATGCATAATGGAAACAATTGCCCTGAATTATATTTCTCACTAGTGACCTAGCTGAACAAGACACAGCCTCGTTCACAATCTATTTACACCGAAGTAGTACCACTGGAGTCTGTGTTTGAGAGTTGCACATTGGAGTCAAAACATGCCATCTGGTTTAGGGAACGTTTTACTCAAACCGTGCTTTGAATGCAGCATTCCTGCTTTTTTAACTACAATAGAATTGCCAAATAATCAGGAAATCCTTAGGTGGGGAATGGGAAATCGTATCGTTCTAAATTAATTTAGCAGGGAATTCCACTGTGGAAAATCAGTGTCACTTGTGAATTAAAAAAAAGTAAACATAGCAGATTAAAACTGACATGTATTGTTGAGATGCATCCGGAGATTTCTCTCTCTCAGTTCCTCTGTTTTAACTTTTGTTACTTATCGTCCTAAAATACATTTCTCAAATAGACTTATTTTTGTAGTTCATCACAGATCAAACACAGCAGAATTAGATTTCATGTTATCTGACATTTCCTCAAACACAATACTTTTCAAAAGTTATAGTTCACCCATTTAGCTGCAGTGTGTTGTCACAAACAGAGCCGGTTCAGACAATACCACCCAAGCCCTCATGATTAGGAAGCAATATGCCAAGAGATGTCCTATGCATCTTCCGCAGATGTATTGATGCCCTCAACATATCCCTTTATTGCATGGGGGAGAGGTGATCTTCTGAATGGCCCCTCTACACATATTCCAAATATTTGGAGGGGCTATTTATTTATTACATTTATAAACTGCCCCATACAGAGGCTCTGGGTGGTGTATTTGGATGAATACACCATGTGATAAAGGGATGGGCCAGGAGGCCATCAGGACATTGGCAGAGGACATCCTGACATCATGTTCACTTCCTAATTGTGTGGACAAGGATGGTACTGTTTGGACCAGCCCTTAGAGCAGGGGTGGGGAACCTTGGGCTTCCAGCTGTTTTTGAACTACAACTCCCACCATGATGGGAGTTGTAGTTCAAAAACAGCTAGAGAGCCAAGGTTCCCCACCCCTGTCTTAGAGATACCAAGTAATGTGCCTAAGGTCTTTGACTAAGGTGCATTGTAAAGAGGCATATATGTACTATCCAACGTGCCAGTCATAAATAATCGGCAGAAGTACTTTTCAGTATTTTTCTTCAGTATGCCTCATTCTTCTCTATGGGTCTGGTCTACCCTGGAGTAATGGGCCATGACAGAAAGTGACTCTCCGAGACTTGCTCTCCTCCTCTTCCCTGATGCATCCCCATTGCATACCAGGGCCTTGCTTCTCTCCCTCTGCCTTTCTGAAAGTGAATGTGTATAGGCCAAAGTGCATAGGCCAAAGGGATCTGCTGGACTGAGGCAGGTGCACATCTCTCATCTCTTCAGCCGCTTGTAAAGCCCTCCCACAGCAGTTCAAGCTCCACCTTGTGAATGGCGGCTTTGGAGGCTGCCCATGCAGCAACGGCTATTGAGGCTCAGTAACGTAGCAGCGGATCAAGTGCTCAAGTCATGGTAGATGCTGGTGGCCAGGCCAAACACCCACTCCAATATTACCCACACCTTAGTCACATCTCGGCTGGATTATTGTAATGCGCTCTACGTGAGGCTGCCCTTGAAGAATATTCAGAAACTGCAGCTAGTGCAAAATGTGGCAGCTAGGATTTTATCTGGAGCTGCCTGCTGGGGTCACATCACACCCATTTTGAAAGAGCTGCACTGGCTGCCATTTCAAGGTGCTGGTTTTGACCTTTTAAAGCCCTTAACGGTTTGGGCCCTCAGTACCTAAACTGCTCCCAAGGGTTGCTGCCTGCTTGACGAGGTCATCTGAGGGGGTTCTGCTCCGGGTGCTGACAATGAGGAAAGCTCAGCTGTTGTGCATGTGGGCCTTTTCTGTTGCTGCCCCCAGACACTAGAATGCTCTCCTGGTGGCTATTCGCTCCTCAGTCTCCATCATAGTTTTTAGAATGTGTGTGAAAACTTGGCTTTTTACCCAGGCTTTTATATGATCGTCTCTACTGTTACTGCTTTGTATTTTGTATGGTTATATTGTGCTTGCATTTATTTATTTATTTATTTATTTATTTATTTATTTATTATTTCTTGTTTACACAGTCAGACAGGTGTTATTGACTGGTTTGTTTTATCCAGACATCGAGTCCTCCCCAAGGACCTGGGATGGCTGAATTTTATTATTTTTTTTATTTTTATTTTTATTTTTAATTCAGTTTCTATACCACCCTTCCAAAAGTGGCTCAGGGTGGTTTACACAGAGAAATAACAAACAAATAAGATGGAACCCTGTCCCCAAAGGGCTCACAATCTAAAAAGAAACTCAAGACAGATACCAGCAACAGTCACTGGAGGTACTGTGCTGGTGGTGGATAGGGCCAGTTATTTTCCCCCTGCTAAATAAAGAGAATCACCACATTAAAAGGTGACTCTTTGCCAAGTTAGCAGGGGTAACGGGGTAAATATTTTAAATATTTTTAGTCAAATCTGTTTTTTATTCTAGTTTAATATTTTAATTGTGTAATTTTTATAGTCATGTTTTAACTTTTCTGTGTGAACCACCTTGAGATTGTTTTAATGAAAGGCAGTATACAAATTTAACAATGAATGAATGAATAAAGGAACCCAGGCAGTAATCATTAACTGGGTCAACATCACCATTGTTCAACTGGATAGTCAGCATCTTTGCATACCTCTGATAGGCTCCCCACTAACTTGCCAGCCAATCTTGCAGTGGCACCTGATCCTCTAGCTTGCATAAGATGAATGAAGCTGAGGGTGTGGGCAACATTAAACTCAGAAAACTGGTGTGCAAACCTTCAGGAAATGTCAGAGCCACAAAATGAAACCTGGAGCTGGAGAAGTGTTCCTTCAATGAAGACATCGGTACTTTTTTTTTTTGTTTTATAGCTGCTTATAGTCACAAGTACAAAGTATAAATTTAACTAAGTGTTTATACAGAAACGCCATTTTCTCCGTCCCCTCTCTTTTCTTCTTTTTTGACTCCACTGAACACAGGATTCCCACAGGTACAAGCTTCTAAACAAGAAAACATAAAAGATACTGAATACAATAGCTTTCTTCCTTAGAAGTTGCATGAAGCACAACAAAGACCTCAACAAAGACCTCAGCGCAGCACATGATCCATTAACTCCGGTTAACAGAGCGCTCGCTCCGCTAACCTGGGCTAAGGGGAGGGCTTCAAGTGGGCTAGCTGATTGTAAACCACGGGGCTCACCTGCAAGGTCAGTGGTTTACACAACCAGCAAAATTTGGGCTAGGCTTTCCTAGCCCAATTTTTGCTGGTCATGAGAATAGCCTCACTGTGATGACAATACAAAGCATCTGGGGTGTTTTCCAGCTACACTTCAAAAATGTGCATTCTATTCTGACTCAACACCAAAAAAGGAAGGATTAATGGAAACAAAAAGAAACAACAAGAATAAAAATCCCTTCATACCATACCTTTTGAATTATTTGCATACAAATTTTCTATATCATACCTTTACAAACAAAGCTCTTCATCCTTTTTATAGACATGATTGCAATATAAATGATAGTTGCATATTAATACAGCGCTTTCCTTCTGACAGTGCTTTATAAGTGAAGAGTTATTTGCCTTAAAATGGCCTACCAGAAGCTTGTATGGATGTTCTACCTTTCTATTCACCAAATGTCTTTAGGAACTGGGGGCATGCAACATGTCCCAAGGAAAACCCAGAAGCTTGCAAGATCAGACATGTGATTACCACTCAAAACAACCAATCAAGTCTGAAGTGAGTTTGCCTGGGGCTTTGAGTTAAAAGGCCTTATCTAATGTGAGGTGTCACTGAAGATTCAACACCCACACCTGGGCTAGATGTTTGTTGTATCTATAATCTAACCTTTGTCAGGCTAATGACCTTTAACTTCATGGCAGTCCATTGCTCTATTACTTACTCAGCTAAAGGAAGAAACAACTCTGTTGACACACTGATCTCTGTTTTAAAAAAATTTAGGAGTCAGTATTGTGTAATAAATTTGTACTTGCTTTCCTGCAGACCTGGACAACATGTTGCTCACAAGACTGTGGTGAGAGTGTTCTGCCAGGTGGTAGATATTAAGGCTCTACACACAATCCTTGTGTAGATCCGTAAGGTGGTTTGCGAGGAGAGTGCAGACAATCAGGGAGCCCTCCCTGGGTGGCCAGATCAGCCACCCAGACGATTACCGGCTCCGTTACAGAGCCACTTGGGGTGGTGGGGTTCAGGGGCCTCCTGGTCTCCCGGGAGTCCCATAGGGCACCATGCGAGTAGGGGAGGTTTATTGTAGCCTCCCAATCGGGAGGCTACTCGTGAGCCGTTGTAATGTCAAGCCCCACTGCACCATACATGATCCAGGAACTTGCTTTTTGGGAGCTCCTGCACCCAAAACCCAGGTTAAGCAGCAGGCTACCCAAGAGGGTTTGCTGCTGCTCCACCGCCGGTAGCCGTGTGGCTCCCAGCGGTTCTCACACACAGTGGAAACCAGGCTGGGCTCCCTTAGCCCAGTTTCCACTGTGTGTGAGAATAGCCTCATTATCAGCCACTGTCTTAGAGGCTTGTCTGGGCTCTCTTGAACCCAATTCTAGGGAACAGTGAGAAAACTGGGATATTCTGACTGAGGATGTAAACCCCACATTTTGCATGACCGCTTCTGAGGAATGCTTCCTATCTTAATTTGCTTTTTAGAGTACCCTGTTTTTTGTTTTTATTTCAAGCTTTATAGGGTAATAATAAAGCTTTATTTCAAGCTTTATTATTTCAAGCTTTATAGGGTACCCTGTTCTTTGTGCTTTTATTTCAAGCTTTATCACAAAGTGTACACTTTTCACTCTTATCATGGCTTGGCTGCTGCACATTTTTTGTACATCATTCTGAGTGTAAAATGTGTAATTTTGGTTGAAAACAAGAATATCTGCTATTGATAAACTACAATTGGGCGAGTCAAAATGTCAGTTCCCCCCTCCCCTAAACTTGAATATCTACAGCTCTTACTCAGCTGTGATCTTTTATTGTCAGCTGAGCCAAAACAGTTGCCTGGCAAGGTTTGCCTATGTGGATTAAATTGGCTGAGATCATACATGTTTCTGGTTCCCTGTGGTTTAGTTTCTCATTGCTTTTCACAAACATGCTAAGTGTCATTATCCGTCCTATCACATGAGGTTCATTATCACTCTCATCTTTCCCCTGGGATATGACAGAGAATGAATTTCCTTTTCTAAACTGAAATCCATTGTTGCTGTAAACTGTAAACTGTTCAGTGGTACAAAAGATCTGGCTGAGTTTCTGAACTACAGGTCAGTATTCTTCTATCTATTAGTCAGATCATTTTTAGATACAGCCCTTCAGGGCATTTTTCTCCATAGAAATGAAACCACAGATCTTGTATTTGTATCAATACCTGTAGTAACCAATTGGGGCTGCAATTAAAAACATACTTTACAGAAAATTCAATGTCACTTAATCTGAGTAAATATTTTAAGATATGACTGCAGAATTTCTTGATTGCTTGGGGATATTTTATTAAAAAGCAGATCTAATCTAATCTAGATCATCATCTAAATAAATGTCTATACTTAGGAGGATTTAATTATTTATTTTACTGCAGATGTCCCCTAACTGTATTTTAGCATCTAATGGCGCAGCAGGGAAATGACTTGATTATCAAGCCAGAGGCTGCCAGTTCGAATCCTCATTGGTATGTTTCCCAGACTATGGGAAGCACCTATATTGGGCAGCAGCGTTATAGGAAGATGCTGAAAGGCATCATCTCCTACTGCGTGGGAGGAGGCAATGGTAAACCCCTCCCGTATTCTTCCAAAGACAACCACAGGGCTCCGTGGGCACCAGGACTCGAAACTGACTCAACAGTACACTTAACTAAGGTAGTCCTGCAGGTTACTTTTCAACACAGATAATGTGATGTCCTGTACAGATATTTATTTGTTTCATTTCTATCCCACTTTGCTCCAAAGAACCTCGCATATGTGGTCTCCACTTTTATCCTCCCAACCTTGTAAGGTAGGTGAGGCTGAAAGTAAGTGTCCCAATGTCACACCCGGTGAGCTTCATGGCTATGTAGGGATTTGAATCTGAATCTCCCTGGCCCCAATTTAACACACTGGCTGACAGTCAGACTAATGCTGCATGCACTAGTGCAATGAACAAAGATGCACTCACGCAAGAAGGTCACGTAGCTGAGTGACTGGTCAAAGCTGTGCACTCTCTTGCAGTCTTGGTCTGTTTGCACAAGAACAGTGGATAGCTTTGCATTAGGCCTGTGTGAATAGGTAAGTATTTGATTTGGTGTTCAGATTCAGTGTTTGGAGCATGTATTATTTGACTTAGTATTTGGACTGCCTCTTCTTATTTGTATTCGAATATTTGGTCATCCAAATATTCATCCATAGAATATAATGGGGAATAGCACAAAAATGCCTATAATATCTTCATTCCTTTGCAGAATGGGATGAAAACAGCAAGGATGGTAGCCCATTAAGTGAAAATGAGGTCTTCAATCATTCAAGTAAATAGATTCAGGGGTTTCCTAAAAAATAAGGTTTTGTTTTTCTAAAAAAGAAAAAAGCCTTATATATTATTTTATTTTATTTTTTATTCAGCAGGGGCATTATCCTTCTGAGGGCACTATCAAGCAAATAGGTGCAGGGAGCTTTAAAAGTTTTTCTTCTATATTTTAAAAAGTGTTGCATGTTGTTTGCTTTCAGATAGGATGGGATGAAAATAGCAGGGATGGTAGCCCCTCCTAAGAGCATTATGCCTACAACAGATCAGAAGGCAGGGAGACAGAAATAACACTGTGTTATATATACTTTCTACATCCCTCCCCCAAAGTCTGGAAAGAGAATAGAAAGGAAGAGAAAAGTCACTGACTAGCATCATGTGCCAATTTCAAAGGACTTTCTTAACCTCCAAATAACTCTGAATATAGCTGGAGCCCTAACTATTCAATTCTGCATTTGGTATTCGGTGAGCTATTCAGAACAAATAGCCAGCTGAACATTTGTCCAGCCCTACTTTGAATTATTTCCTGAACCATATATGGGCTGAGGAAGAGGTTTCATAGCATGCAAGCACATACATCAACACGTTGCATGGAAACACATGTTGCAACATGTCACACACAAACATGCACAGTAGCAGGTAGCAACATGCCATGTGCATGTTGCTTCCACGGGCAGCATCATCCTATATATATAAGCACAGGCAGCAACATGTCACACATCACAGGGAGCAACTGGCAAATACAGGTGGCAACATGGAAGCAACATGCAAACATGGACAGCAACACACAATAAGGATGACATGGCACATGTAAACACACGCATTAGTGTGCATGATAGAAATACATGCAACATGTAATATTTAGACACATTTCACAACATGCAGCAGCATGTGACACACTGACACGTACAGCAATATGCAGAAGCCCACCATGTGCAGGACCATGCCATATACAAACACTCAGGGCAACCTGTTATGCACACAGATGCACAGCAAGATGCAGCAGCAAACACATACACAACAACATGCCATAACAAACACAGAAACACACATAAATGCAGCATCGCCTGAATCTGTGACATAATTTAATCTGTCAGAAGAGAACAATCTGTGGATGAACACCAAAAAATGGTTGCAAGTAGTGTGAAGGCCGTAGTTCAAAGCAAGGTTCTCAACTTTAACTCTTAATCAAAATTTTCTGAAATTGGGTCTGTTTGTATTCTGCAAGAGCTAGATTTTCCATGCCAAAATGTATACCTATAGAATACATTGATTTGACCTTATCATGAACAGGATTTTCAGATTCTATAATGATTGATTGATTGATTGATTAAGTGCCATCAAATCGGTGTCGACTCTTAGCGCCCACATAGATAGATTCTCTCCAAGGTGCTCTGTCTTCAAATTGGCAATTAAGGTCTCTCAGTGGTGTATTCATTGTTGTCGTAATCGAGTCCATCCACCTTGCTGCTGATTGTCCTCTTCTCTTTCCTTCAACTTTCCCCAGCATTATAAGGAAGCTGGGTTTTCGCATAATATGTCCAAAGTATGATAGTTTGAGCCTAGTCATTTGTGTCTCGAGTAAAAATACTGTAAAGTCTACTCACTTTACCTATGGAGAGGCTCCTGTGGCTCCATAGTTTGATGTTTAACGAGTACTCCTGTACTTAAGTGGTATATCCGGGTGATGCAGACTGCACAGGTTAAAATAAAACTAAACATAAAAACTAAATATATTCCCAAAATAGTACTGGCATGGTCTTGCTCCTCACCACTGTGTTGCAAACAATATCCAATGAATACCTCTAGATTCATATAATTGCATTCCATACTTCAACCACAATAACAATAAATGGCGAAATGTCATGAATGGCCAGTCATAAGAACAGCCCTGCTGGATCAGGCCCAAGGCCCATCTAGTTCAGCATCCTGTTTCACACAGTGGCCCATCAGATGCCACTGGAAGCCTACACGCAGGAGTTGAGGGCATGCCCTCTCTGCTGCTGTTACTCCCCTGCTACTGGTACTCAGGGGCATCCTGCCTTTGAGGCTGGAGGTGGCCTATAGCCATCTGACTAGTAGCCAATGATAGACCTCTCCTCCAGGAAGTGATCCAAACTGCTCTTAAAGCCACCCAGGTTGTTGGCTGTCACCAAATCTTGTGGCAGAGATAAGTGCTTGTGGGATCATGGACGTGATGGAGTATCTCTGAGCTGAACTAATGTATCAAAGTAAATGAAATTCAGTGAATCCTACTATTCTGGGCCCCATTCCCTTTAATTACTGTGAACACTGTCTCCATTGTTCTGCTAGCCGGCCTTGGTATAGGAGGGTTAGGTGTCACATCTTTCTGATGGGCTTTGAGGTGAAACACCTTCACAGATAAATATTGCACTTCCTTAGGTACACAATAGTGGGCCTGTGTTTTGGAACTGCCAAAGCCAAATAATCTGCACCACAGCATTGGTATTGTGCAAAGTTGGCTGCTCACACATAGCAGTCCCCTGCAAAACTGTGTATTTCTGGTGTATGGGGGCCTTTTTTTTATGGAAAACAGAGCTCTGGTATCTACTCCAGTGATGGCTGAGGTGGGACAAAGGGCATGGCAGGAGGTATGCATATGAAAAGTTGAAAGGACTACTTGAAAGGACGACTTTTCCAATTCCTGCCATATCCCACACTCCCTTCTAGCCAACACAGGGATTACACACAGGAATTACAACACAGGCTTCCCATAAAGAAGACCTGCCACACTGGCCACATCAGCAGGATACCAATGCAATGGTGCAGATTATTCGGTTTTGGCACAGGACTACAAAATGTTGCATTTTGAATCCTTATCCCCACAACAGAGGTCAAGACTTCAGAGAAGATGTGTATGTGCAGTAAATAGAAACATATGTACATTTACTGCACACACAAAAACTATTGTGCAGAAAAGCTTTAATGACCCAAAGATATTCAAGCACAGTCGTGATCTGGAGAAAAACCTTCTTGTATGGTTAATGTTTCAGCCTGCAGACATATTAGCTGATCAGGCTCTGTGGCAGTAATATATTATCAAAGATGGAAAATGTCCATGAGAACAACGGTTGCATTGGATTTCTGAACAATTAACGCTGACTTTTACATCTGATTAATTATCTTCACAAAACGTTGTGACCAATGTTATCGTAAGACATAGTATTACTCATCATGCGAGGTTTACCTTTACCAATTATTGCCACTTGCACACTTAACCTTTGTCTTTGCTGCTGAAGTATTCTATGCAACAGTAGCCAAAACAAACAAATCAAGCACAGCACAATCTTTTCCCATATCTGTTTAATCTCTCTTTATTATATCCACTGTATTTCCCTCTTCCTCTTGCCTGTCAAGGTTTTCAGTGCACCATGCAAAGAATTTGTGAAATGCAGTGGCTGAGTTTTTAAAATGGAGTGAACTTGGGTAAGAATTTCCCTGTCTGGATGTACAGACCATTTGTTTTGACCACATTGTGCTTTCCTCCCTTCTAATCAGGGGCGTAGCTAGGGGAGAGGGGGCCCGTGCCCGTGTTCAGCACTCTCTCTGGCGGCCCCCCAGAGTGAGGGAGATAATGCAGAAAATAGGGAGGAGTGGAACTGGAGGGCCCTCAGGAGCTGGGGGCCCGTGTTCTTTGAACCCTTTTGCTCAATTATAGCTATGCCCCTGCTTGTAATCTATAATTTTAATGCTTGTGATCTTTGAATTCTCTGGCCAGGATCCAAAGAAACAGCAAATAATTCCACCCACAGAAAGGAGCTTTTGGTTTGTGTTTCATGAATTCCAGGGACACACCCACCTCCAGGCCACCTCCAGGTTGGTGGGGCTCTCAGCATGTGAGTCCTGGAGGCCTGGGGTTTATTTTGGGGAGGGGGAGGTCTGGGGTTAACTTTATGGTGGAGCACTCAGCACATGAGTCCTGGAGTTGGGGTTTACTATATGTGGGGAGGAGTTAGTGACAGCTTGGGATCTGTCAGTGGCTTGGGCTCTCCCTCCCACCCCCATTATGAATGAGAAGGTGATGCAGCAGCAGCTGTTCCTCTGAGCTGCCACATTCTTCCATTCATCAGTGGGAAGGGAAGAAGCTGCCACCAAGCTTCCTCCATACACATTGGCCAGTGTCTTCCTCTCAGAGAATCCTCAATTATTGCAACATCCTCTGGGAAGAAGCTCCTTGAATGATGGGGGAGGGAAAGCAGTGGCAGTGTGGGTTCTCAGCTGAAGCCCCTGCCTTCTCCCAGCAACCCACTTCACAGATGAAAATGTTCCCCAGAGGCCACGGGTGGAGGCATTCCCATTTGTAGGGAGGGAGGGTGGGAGAAGGCAGGGGTGGCATAAGTCTCTTGGCCAGAAGACTCCCACCACTGCTGCCGCCACCTTCTCTCAGCACCAACATCAGCCATGGTCCTCTGAGAGTCCTTGACCCCACCCCCTGTCCAGTGCCTGACTTGGCCAATCCCTGGAACCATCCCCGAATGTTGTCCTACACTGTTCATGTGCCACATTTCTTGTAAAGATGAAAGGATTTGTAAAGGCAATTTGTAGTTTGGCACGTAAGAGCCTGCTTTTCAAAGAAAGAAAATAGTGACTTTTACTTGGTATGCCCAAACTCATTTACACACCGCACATAACTCTTTGGATTTCGGTCAGCACTTTTACCTCTTAAAAGGCAGGCCAAAGACATGACATAGGTAAGCTTCTTATCCTATATGAGAAGCAGCCAGCCATGAGGGGATGACTGTCGAGCCATACCAGGGGCATAGCAGGCCCATCTTTGCCCCTCTCCCTGGTGGCCCCTTAAAGTGAGGGAGATAATGAGCAAAATAGGGAGGGGTGGCGCTGAGGACCCCTCAGGAGCTGGCGGGCCCAGGTTCTTTGAACCCATCTACTCAATTATAGCTACACCCCGAGCCACACCACAAAGTGCTATTCCCTCATCAGCTACTATAGGATGAATAAGACAGGCACCATGTCTTATTCACCTACAGCAGTGAAAGAAGTTCACCAATTTTTAACCTATCTCAGCTTAGTGCCACCAGGGGTCTGATGAAAACAGGATTTATAAATATAATACACATCATTTTAAAGCATCCACATGAACATTGTTGTTGCTGTTTAGACTATGTTCACCTGAACAAAGACAACATGTTAAGTGCCATAATTATTCCTGTACTCTTCACACTGGACAACATTCTTTTTTTATTCTTAATAAAAGGTGGTAGGAGGGAATAACCGTTATCCTTTGCACTTCTTCTTACAGAGCAAATGTTCCTAAATCATCTCTGTGTTAGATAAAAGTATGCTGGAAAGGGCTAGAGAGGGTCCTACTGTGGAAATGTTCAGACAACAAATGGGTTCAGGCGTAGGCTATGTAAGTTTCATTAAAGAGGGGTCTTCACTCTTGCAACTTCACCAGTTTAATACTTCTCTCAAGTTTCATTCACACATGCAATAAATATGCGTAGCAGCTTAAGACCACAAATGCATGGAGGCTGTTCAATAGGACAAGCCATTTGCATGAAGTTTCTCTCTAGGCAGTTTCTTTGCTTTTCTACCACACCATCACAAAGCTTCTTGTATTATAATGTGCATTAGTGCTGTTGAATTGGCAGAATCACTTGGGACTGTGGCTTCACACAAATCACTTGCTGCATGGAGTTGCCCCACAGAGCTTTATTTCAAGTGATTGTATTGCTGAATATATGCATGCATTGGGCCTCGGGGAGAACAAAACACAAATTAGTTCATTAAGTTCAGTTAAACTGAAGTACCTATGTGTGTGAATATTCTCTGGCACATCAGAATGTATTATAATACTGGTAGAAATGTTTGGACCACCAGTGGAAACTTCAGGAAGCTAGAAAGCTTGTATGAGGAATATAAATATTACAAACAATAATAGCCCATATGTGGAATTCACATTCTTGTAGATTTAGGGTGAGCAGAGACCCGCCAATGAGGGAGGCTGTGAGCCAGAACAACAGAGCATGCTGAAAAGATGGCTTGAGAATTTGACTCCCAGAAGTAAAGCAAAGAGCTGCTTCTGAATTAGCTCATGTTTAAGCTAAATTGCATAAATGAGCTAAAAAATTTGTTCCACAGTGGGATAGTTTTTATTTCTTTGAAATGTTAATTGTTGTTAAATTGTTGAATTGTTGTTAATGAGTAACAATTAAGAAAAATATTTAAACTAAGTATAAATAAATGGACTGCAAGGGTATTGCAGCACTGATGCTGTGGAAACAGAAGCAGCGCCACCACTGGGGAAGATGTTGGTTGCACCACCAGCATTACTGTAATTTCTCCCATTGCGGCACAGTCCTCAGGGACATATTTTCAGGTGGTACAGAGAACTTCCTAGGGAAGGGGAAGTCATCAAAAAACACCCCTTCCCCAGTGCACTGTGCAGTGAGCCTGAAAATACTGTTAGTCTGCTCCTTTTTCTGCATTGGCACTTCCTTGGTCTGGATGTCGTGTGAAAGGCTCAGAATGATGTCATAATATTAGAAAACTCAGAAAAGGGAAACGAATGGTCAGGCTAAATATTACATCAAGGAAATGTTTAACATGCTTTTAAAACCCACATAACAGGATTGGACCACAGCATGGGGAGAGGGGGCACTTTAGCTCTACCTCACTCCTCAGTCATAATTCAGATCACTCACCTCCTGCAACTGCTATTTACCCTGGGGAAGAAGCTCCCATGACCTCCCACTGCTTTCTTTATACCTCAGTTGTGTCTGTTTACTTCAGTAATGAACACATAACTGAAGAAATGGTATCATGCTCTAGCAAGTGTATACTTGTGCCATACATGCAAGCAGCTCCCATATTTGATGTAGATGCTCATTTAGATATGCTGCTTCCACCAGAATTGCAATGCCCACCCAGGTCCCACTGAGCAGGCTCCATGCATCTGTGGGAGCAAGTGAGGATATACATCCCTCTTGGGAGACACCAGTTCTTATGTGCAAACTAGTTGCTCATGGAAAGAGCTAGATCAGGGCCATAATACATAAACATAATAGAGTTAATAGTATCACCTTGCAGCACATTTCCTGTTTTCATAGCTTGTCCACTGATGGGATGACAGTAAGCTTATATTAGTAAGCATATAAGATAGATAGATAGATAGATCCTGGATAAATATACTGGATAATCAAATATCAACCAACTATTTTGACACTGTAGGAAATATTCACCTAACAAGGCAAATTTGTGGACTTTGTTCACTTTGATAGATTCTTCACTTGTCTTGTCAAACTATAATGCATCTATTCAAAGTTTTCTTCTATGAGCCTTAAAAGATATCTTTGCTCAGATAATAGGATGGGGAGAGAGAGGGATAGTGAGACAGAGAGAGATTCATGTGTGGTTTCACTCTGCAGAATGTATAACAGTGGCAGCATTCCTGCCAAGTCTTGAATGCCTGTTTACTCTTCCTCTTAGTTATTCTATCATTTGTGGCACTTGCTGACTCAGTCGGCCGCCAGAATCACCACTGGCACCACATCGTACTAAACAACAAATAAAACAAATGCACTGGATCCCTGGCCTGGCTGCTGACAGGCTGGCTGGTTGGTTGGCTGACACTCTGAATACACAAAGAGCAGTGCTTCCAGTGTCTGAAGCCTGTGTCCCACTTATCTATGGTATCATCTCTTTGTCTCTTCTCACTCATTATAAAGAAGGAATGAAAAAGAGTGTGTATCTATTTAAAGATTTTGCATATCTCAACACAGTAAAAAGCAAGCAACATTCAACTCTGCTTGTTTATCACATTTAGATTCTACCCTACATCTGAGGAGCTGAGGATGGCATGCATGGGGCTGATTTTATCCTCCCAAACCCCTGTGAAGTTAGGTTGAGAAACAGTGAGTTGCCAAAGGCCACTGAGAGAGAAGAGCTTCATAGCCAAGTGGGAATTTTAAATGATATCGCACTGGTCCAAATGCAACTTTCTATTCTCTTTAGAACACTGGTAGACACTTTACACTGCAGAATGCCAACATTTGGGATCTCCCGGGAGCTTCTGCAGAATGTGAAAGGGAGCCCCAGTGGTGTTGTGGAGGTGGCAAGTTGAACAATGGCCAAAAAAGCATGAGAGTACTTGCTACTTCCCATGGAAATAGGACTGCAGAAGTGCCCATGCACTGTTTTAAGTCATTTAAGATTCACAAATTTAGGCCTAGCTCACTAGCCAGGATTTCGACTCCTGCGCCAGGATTTCGACTCCTGGCGCCCACAGAGCCCTGTGGTTGTCTTTGGTAGAATACAGGAGGGGTCTACCATTGCCTCCTCCTGCACAGTCTGAGATGATGCCTTTCAGCATCTTCCTATATCACTGCTGCCCAATATAGTAGCAGCAGGGATTCGAACCAGCAACCTTCTGCTTGTTAGTCAAGCATTTCCCCACTGCGCCAGTAGCTAGCCATTATTTGTGACTGCCACCAATCCCTTCTTTTCTAGGGATGCACACAAACTGGTTCGGCAGTCCTTTTATGGACCGCCAAACCAGTTCAGAGGTTTGGAGGCGGGGGGGGGGTTACCTTTAAGGTGCAGGAAGGCTGCTCATCCCCACCCAGCCACATTTCCCCTGGCACCGCTCTCCCCAACATCACTGGCACAGGGTGGAAGCGTACCTCTTTGCCACCCTGGTCAGCGTTGTACTGGAAGTGGCCAGTGCTCAGGGATGAATACCCTCCTTGCGCCTTAAAGGTATCCCGCCCCCCACCCCCGGGGAGTGCACAGACCCTTTTGTGCACATCTCTGCTTTCTTCCCTCAGATCCTTTTCTGGATCACAGGCAGAGGGCTTAGGAGAAAAGCAGGTATTCTATCATTTGCACTGGGCTATGGAAATGGTAAGAAGTGAGAGCCCTCTCCTTCCGCTCAGAAAGGATTCCTGCTGTTTCCTATCTTCTAAAAAATGGCAGTTGAAATGAGACCTATGGTGAGGAGATCTGTGTGGTGTTGGGTATCCTGCTTGCCAAAGGGCTAGGTGCACTCACTACTGACGAGCTAGCAAGAGGATTTGTAGATGCCTGGTCATTGTGCACCTTCTCATCTCCACAACACCACTAGGGCTGCCTGTCACATTCCACAGCAGCCCTGGTGAGTCCCTAGCACTGGTGTTCCACTGTGCAGAATGTCAGCCACTGTCTCTACCGGATAGGTTTTCTGCATTGATGTTATGTAAATGCTTTGAAGTTCTCTCATATATGTTTATATCTCATCTGCTTCAGTTCTGTGCTTCATAATGCTCTGTGGCTGCCAGTACTATGCAGCTTGCAGAGTATTGGAGACATGGCCCAATTCAGACATTTATCAGGTCTGCAAGATTCTTTGAGGTCATGCACACAACTGAAAACTGGGTAGGACAAGTTTGGGAGGTTTGGGAGCTGTGTGGGCTTCCAATTTTCAGTTTTGTGGGAGCAAACAACTAAGTAGGAGGAGGGAGAAATGACTGTGTGGAAGCAAGGTAGGAGGAAAAGCTGGGCAGGACAGCTTTTCCTCCTACCTGGGTAAAACGCTGGGTATGTAAGCTGGGTAGGACAGAGCTGTCCTGCCCAGCTTTTCCTCCTACCTTGCTTGCACACAATAAGATCATTCACACAACCATTAAGAACAGCCCTTCTGGATCAGGCCCAAGGCCCATCTAGTCCAGCATCCTGTTTTGCACAGTGGCTCACCAGATGCCGCTGGAAGCCAAAGGCAGGAGTTGAGGGCATGCCCTTTCTCTTGCTGTTACTCCCCTCTGCAACTGGTACTCAGAGGCATCCTGCCTTTGAGGCTGGAGGTAGTCTTTAGCCCTCCAACTAGTAGCCAATAAGAACATAAAAAGTAGCCAATAAGAACCCGGCAGGGAGGGCGCAGGAGGGGGAACGCAAAATCGATCTTGCCCAGATGATCTGCTCTTCATGTGCAGTGCGCATTTCACACACCCACGTGATCCACACTGCTTCGAGCAGTGTGGATCTCTGAAGGCCAGGAAAATGAGTCCTGGCCTCCAATAATGCCAAAATGCACCATGAGAGCAGCACGAGGCATTGAAGGATTCCCCCTCTAGCCAGGTGCTCTAGGTGCCTGGCTCTGTGACTGCTTGGACTGCCTGAAGCCCGGACATTCACGTGAGCCTGGACCCAGGATAAAGGGCACACCTGTGCCCTTTAACCCAGGTTAAAGCCCTCAGGGAGGAAGCACCAGAATCGGCCTTGATCCTGGCACTTCACATGAGCAGCCCAACCCAGCTAGGGGTGCTCAAGCCTAGGTAGGATTGCTTGTGTGAATAGCCTTAACCACTTCACTCTCCTCCTACCTAGTTGCACCCTCACAACCAAAAATTGGGAACCCTTGTTCTACCCAGTTTTTGGTTGTGTGAATGACCTCCTGGTGTGGCAGAGGTCCAGGTTCACCCTTTTCCCTCTTCACTGCCATGCAGCTAATATCACATATGATGCAGGCACTCCATGCAGATGCCTGATTTGAAAGGGGAGACTTGCACATGTATGAAATCTGTTCCATCAAGAAGCCATATAGAATGCCTCTACCATATGTGTCATTGCCTCAGTCTTGGCCACAGCCAGGATCTTGAGCAAACCTTCCTGCTGAAGGGAGGATCCAGGCAAATCCCCATCAACAATACCAGCTTTCACTGGTATTATAAGGTGACTACCTAGGTCCTGCAGTCAGGAAGACCCTGCAGGGAAGACAAGGAGCCCTGGGAACCTGAACCCCCAGAGACAGTCCCTACTCAGTCAGACTCATCTGAGAAGTCAGACAGCCCTGATATACTGGAAACCTCTCACCCTGCTTGCTGACACAGGGAACCTTGACACACCTCTCACAGGGATCAGGTAAGAGGTGGCTCCGGTCTTGAGGGCTGCCCTTTTAAGGATCCTCACTCTGCAATAGAGCAGGGGATGGGGGAGCCTGAGAGGGCTAGACAAGGAGACATTTAAAAAACTCATTTGGAGTGGAGGCTCTGTCAGATCACCTTGCTCCCCTGGTGATTCCTCTGAAGTCCTCCTGAAGTCTCCTCTGAAGTCTGCCTTGCCTTACCTTGCCCTTTTGTTGCCCTTGCCCTGCTCTTGTGAGAAACCAAGACAGAACAATATGTGGCATTCTCTGCAAAGTAAAGAAGAGGGTGGGAGTGGAAACCCTCCAGTATGCAAAGGCTTTCCCCAGCCTGGTTACTTTTTGAACTGGGCCTCACTTTTCTGGATATGTGAATATTGCCACAGTATTGTTATACACAATAGAAAAGGCAGTCCAATACTTCCATGTTGAACGTCCAGATTAAAGCTCTAGAAAATTGTGTCAGTGGGCAAAGGCCTGGAAAACCAATCAGACCTGTCCCTTGATTTGGAGGTGGCCATTTATTTGTATTTTATTCTTATACTCCTGCTGGCCACAGATGCTGCTATTACTGCACAAGTAAGAAATGGGGTTTGCCTGGAGAGCCAGACAGTCATTCCCTTGCTCTCTAGGAAAACACACTTGTGCTTCATAAACCTATCATTGAAGAGTTGGGATGCATGACTGACAATGTAATATAGCAATGCAAGTCCTGTTATCTGTGTCCAGACCTCTGTGGTAAACTCTTTGCCCAGATCAAATTGCCCTGTGGATGAGCAGCTGGGCAGGGAAAGCACAGCACATTTTGAGCCAGCTGAAACATCTTGCCTGTACTGCAGAACTTACTTTGTCTTCCTCTCGTCATATATCAGACAACAATGTTTTGCCCTGTAGAACTTATAAAATGGCAGAGGTATAATGCAGAAACATATATAAAATACAAATGCATATGAAAACTGCAAGTGTAACCTCATCTAGCGCATATATTTTTATAGTATATATTATGAAGAAACCGCTATCATTGAGGGCACTGAAGCAGAGGCTTCTTTAAAAAACCCATGGATACATTTATTCATTGCTAGACTAATTTATTGCAAATACTTAACAGAAGTATGAGCAGCTGGTGAAGTGCTCCAGTATCTTTTCCTGCTTACCCAGAAAGGGTTGAGAAAAATCAGCTTGCAGATACTCATGATTCCTAAAACATAAAAGATGGACAAATACAAACAGAAAAGCTTGTTCTCCTAGCACCTAGGGTAGACAGAGGGTCATCATCCCTGGACCTTTCCTTGGTGACAGCAACTAACCAACCAGGCTCCAGTTAGGATGTTATGGAACATAGTCGGGTCATGATATGATACCACTTCTGCATGTTATGGCTTATTAGCCTTGGTCTCTATCTACTACTGGAGCCATTTCCTCAAGTCATTGAGACCTTGTCCATTATCTCACTGGTCCTAGAGGAGATAGAATGGATTCATGCATCCATAAACTGGCTCCTCTTCACCATAATGGCTGAGGCCTGGTCCCTCCCGATTACTACAAGCAGACTGGCAATGTGGTTATACAGAGCACAGATTTTTATTTTTTTAAAAAAATGTTGAATGCTTGAGTTAAAATGCTTTGTGGGAACCTCTTTTTTAGCTGGCTGCAGGGCATATTTTTGAAATGGAAATAATTTTAAAGAAAAATTAGTTGAACTTAGCCACAAGTCAGGGAAAACTGGTTCCTCCAAGCTTTGTGAGTTAGAAGGAAAGCAATAGATTCCCAAGACAGAAAACAGAAAAGTTCAACCAAGCAGCATAATTGCAGTTCAAGAACATTACACAGACAAAAAGAATGGTTCAGTACTTGAGTGAAGATGAGATTAAGCAAAGGAAAGGCAGAAAAAGAGAACACTTGAAAGTTACTCTCCTTCCTGCGAGAGGCTGCACTCCCATAGAAAAAACATATTGTATACTGAGGCTATTATGTCTACACAAAACAGCAACTTAGCCGACAGAAGACATACACACACCCATCCAGTCAGAAAATCTTTAAATACATGTAGGACGTCAGAACAGAAAATGAGCTTGTGAAGATAGTTTCACCACTTCCCCCCCCGCCAACACCTATTATTTCTGTGATTCCATGATACACATGTATCTACACATTTCCCCCCTCTTTTCTTTTTACCAGAATCTTTGCACTTTATTGCTGGCTAGCTTCCTTGCTGGCTGAGACACAACGTTTTCAGTTAATGGAAAATTTCAGCATATTCTGTTAGATGATCCTCCCAACTTTCCTGTGGGAGGAGAAGCTCAGGGAGTTATTTGCCTCAGGAAATACACAAGGAAGATTCTTTTAATAGTCTCCTTGTTTGCTAATGGAAGTGGGCCATCATGCCATATGGATAAAACAGTTCTAAGCTGGGAAGAAGCCACTCACCTATATGGCATTCAAAATGACATTAGAAGCTATTCAGTTGTATGATGATGAGTATCAATTATTTATCTTTTAGTGTGAGAAGCTGTTTCTCCTGGGCTGCACTCTATCTATCTATCTATCTATCTATCTATCTATCTATCTATCTATCTATCTATCATATTTTTATACTGCCCAAAACTTACACCACATTAGTGATAGAAATGTGCCAGAAACTGCATGTTTCCATGTTAAATGTAATTTTCTAGTAAGTATGACCAGCAACAGGAGCAAAAAATTAAATAAAGCCCAGCACACCATTTATAGGAACACAGGAAGCTGCCTTATACAGAGTCCCACCACTGGTCCATCTAGCACACTACTGTCTACACAGACTGGCAGCAGCTTTTCCAAGGTTGCAGACAGGAATCTCTCTCAGCCCTATATTGGAGATGCCACGGAGGGAACTTGGAATCTTCTGCATACAATTTTGCAGGCGCTCTTCCTAGAGTGTCTCCATCCCCTAAGGGATGGGGACACTCTGTGAGCCTTACAGTGCTCACATGTAGTCTCCCATTCAAATACAAACCAGGCAGACCCTGCTTAGCAAAGGGGACAATTCATGCTTGCCACCACAAGACCAGCTATTCCAAAGACCACAAAAATTGCCAGAGGTTAAACTGGATGTTCTAAATTTGCCAGTTCTGCTCTTTCCAGAGACAAGCAGAATTTTACCTGCAGAAATTATGTTTCTCACCTTAGTATGAAATGCCAGTCAATGAACTCTAATTTGTCGTTTCTGATCCCTCTTGTACATTTCCTTTTTGAAACTTGACTGACCCAGAACTTTGGTCGTTTCCCAACTATTTGACACTTAGAAGAGCTTCATAACCCTGAGGTTTGGTCACAAAATAAATGCTGAGATATTTTTATTACATATCTGGTTTCTGAGCCTTTTAGAGACTTCCCTCCAACAGCTAAACTCACAAAAATTGTCGTAAGAGCTAGAAAGTCATTGGAGCTATTCACATGGCCGCCTGTGTAAGCAGGCGTGGGAGGAAGGCAGGGTTCAACCTACCTTCCCCCAGAAGGGCAGTCTGGATCCTTTGGGTGTACAACTCACGGACCCACACAAACTACACTGCCAGGAGCTATAGAGGAACCGTGTGGAGCTACAGAGGCAGGGACTTGTTTTCCCGGCCTCCGCATATCCAACAAGGCAGCGCATGATGAACATAGTGCCTCGGGGGATTCCCCTATCAGACAGACGTGCTAGGCACCCGTCTCTGTGTCTCCTCAGGTCCGTGGAGGAGTGCTTGCTCCCTTAACCTCAGCTAAGAGCCAGACTTAGGAGTGGGGTTCAGCTAGGCTGCAGTGTTGGGATCTGTGTGGATCCCAGAGCTCCACACGAGCAGCTTAGCCCACTCTTACAGTGCTCAACTGGGCTAGGCTGCTCGTGGGAACAGTCTCACTTTGTGCTGAAATGTTCTCACTGAGATATTCAAAATCACATGGCTCCATATAAGAATTTTAGGGACAAACAACGTGTTTTGCTCAGAGGCAGATTCACAGAGAGGCAAAGTAGGCACTTGTCTATGGTGGCAAATTTTGCCGCTCCTCAAATTTTGCCGCCCCTCTCTGGGGGCTCCAGCAGCTGCAGTGATGGGGGTGGGGTTGAGGGGAAAGCCCCCCATTTTATTTATTGATTGATTTTATTTTATTTGTGTACCGCCCTTCCAAAATGGCTCAGAGCGGTTTACAATTAAAACACCCCACTAAAACAGTAAAGAGCTAAAACAAATTTAAAAACAATATAACAATTAACAATTTAAAAACATTTTAAAGCAACAATTAAACAATTACAGTGATTAAAATCCCTGAAATCAGGTTTCGAATTTTAAAATAAACCAGAAATTAAAACCCCCACAATTTAGGAACCTGAGAAAGCTTGGGTGAAAAGAAGGGTTTTCCAATGTTTTTTGAAAATGGCCAGAGATGGGGAGGATCATATCTCATCAGGGAGCGCATTTCACAATCTCAGGGCAGCGACCGAGAAGGCCCGTCTCTGTGTAGCCACCAAACGAGTTGGCGGTAACTGGAGACGGACCTCCTCAAATGACCTCAATGGGCGGTGGGTCTCATAACGAAGAAGATGCTCTTTGGTATCCAGGGCCTAAGCCATTTAGGGCTTTGTAAGTTATAACTAGCACTTTGTATTTTGTCCGGAAACCTATTGGCAGACAGTGTAACTCCATCAGTAAAGGAGGAACATGGTCTCTCCGAGATGACCCAGAGACCAACCTGGCTGTCGCGTTCTGAACCAACTGAAGTTTCCGGACTATGTACAAAGGCAGCCCCATGTAGAGCGCATTACAAAAGTCAAGTCTGGAGGTCACCAACAGATGTACCACAGTTTTGAAGTCATTGATCTCGAGAAACGGGCGCAGCTGGCATATCAGCCGGAGCTGATAGAAAGCACCCCTGGACACCACCTCAACCTGAGAAACCAGGAAGAGGTGTGAATCCAGAAATACTCCCAGACTGCGAACCTGTTCCTTTTGGGGAGTGTGACCCCCATCTAGAACAGGCAGATCAAAATTGTCTCTAGAGTTCTGACCCCGCACAAGAAGTACCTCCGTCTTATCTGGGTTCAGCTTCAGTTTATTCTCCCTCATCCAGCCCATTACAGCTTCCAGGCAGGCATTTAGGGAGGATATGCCAGCTCCTGAAGAAGTTGACATGGAGAAGTGGGTCTGGGTGTCATCAGCATACTGGTAACACCCAGCTCCAAATCCCCTGATGATCTCTCCCAGCGGTTTCATGTAGATGTTAAAAAGCATTGGAGAAAGTACAGAGCCTTGAGGGACACCATACTTAAGCTCAGATTTTGAAGAGCAACAGTCTCTAATTGACACCATCTGTAATCTATCTGAAAGGTAGGAGTGGAACCACTGTAAAACAGTGCCTCCCACCCCCAACACCCTCAGACGTTCCAGAAGGATACTATGGTCAATAGTATTGAAAGCCGCCAAGAGATCCAAAAGGACCAACCGAGTCACACTTCCTCTGTCAATTGCCAATTGGAGATCATCCAATTGAGATCATCCAAGATCATTGTTTTACCTTTTCATTCTCTATGCACATGAGGAGAAAGGCCCAAAATGGACTGCATATGGGGGATGTGCAGTCATTTGGGAGGGAGGAATGGAGCTGAAGGAGCTCTCGCCACCCCCACTGCCCCATTCTGCCGTACAGTGGCCTTGTTTTAGAAGGTAAAAGGGGGAACTTTCCCCTTGCCCCCTCCACCCTCCCCACAGCTCCTGCTGTGGCCTCTGCTGCCCCCATTCTGCTGTCCAGTAGCATTTTTTTAAAAAGTAAAAGGGAGGACTTTACCACCAACACTCCCTGCAGCCATCCCCAGAGAGAGGCAGCAAATCCTTGGCTGCCTATGGGTAGCAAAAAGCTTAATCCACTCTTGGTTATGCTAGACTTCTGGGGTCAGATCTCCCAGAAAAAAGAAATACACACACACACACACACACACACACACACACACTCAAAAACAATCATTTGGGGTGGGGGGGGTTGGGCAATTGGACTTGATCCCTGATTCTGGGGAAGGGACAGTTTAACTCTTTCTCCTGCATTATTTCCTTATTTCAAAACACTTGCCTGAAGTTGCTATTAGCTATAGTGGGGGAAAGTCATGCACATATTTTCTATCTTTCATTTTCTTCCTCTACAGTTAATAGCAGCATTGGAGGTGAGTGGGTGATTTAGACAGTGGGAATGGCACAAGGAGAACAGTTAACCTTCTCATCATGCCTTTGACCCAACTGATCCCCCTTCCCAAGCAACTGCTTTTAAGTCTAAGAAAAAAGTGTGTGTGTGTGTGTGTTGTGAGGGCCTCATTCTTTCCTTAGGTCCATTCACATGTCTTTTATGGAACATATCTTCATTTCCCATTTGACATACAATGTGTTGTGTGTGTATGTTGTTACTTGCAAATACACAAGGAACCTGAGTACACATGAGAACCAGCCTCCAGAGTATGCATGGAAAATGCATTCTATTTTCCCTCACCCAAATTATAAGATCATTTCTATGTAGACTGAGCAAGAATGTGTCCAGTACTAGAAAGAAAAGGATGGATGGATATGGAAGATTAGTGATTGTAACAAATATCAGCTTGGTGGTGGATTTGAACTTGCAGCCTCTTAGCCAATATGTATGGAATGGAAGTACTTGCCAAACTACTTCTTGTAACTGGAAAACAGTGGCAATTCAAAGATATGGCACAAGATCAGGAACATCTGGCACTCTCGGATGTTGTTAACTTCAGGACAGACCAAGTCAGTGCCAAAGGTATTTTTTTGCATGTCTGTTTTTTAATGTGTAGTATCTTAGTCAATATATAACTGTATCAATAGTTCAGTGTTTGGAGCAGTCCATCAGCACTAATGATACTTTGCAGAACAGCAAGTTCTTCCACTAGCCCCACCTAGACAGTGATTAAAGCCCGAAGAACAGAACAGCACTGTAATGTGTCCAAACTCACAGTAAACCTTTTAGACTTGCATCACAGGTTTTGAATGTAAGCAGACTCAAAGGATTCAAGGTTATCTGTGATCCCAGTGATGGTGCCAGGTTTGCATGGGCCCTCGGCCAAGTGCCTTTGCAGGCTTCCTTAGCAATGGATATGGCCACCATCTTTTTTAAAAAAACAACAACCCTATAATCCATTGCACCACTAGATGCAATGGTGGGAGCATTTCATTATAGATAAAAGAAATGGTGGCTACAAGCACAGAGGTGGAAGAGCATTCTGAGTCACCATCACCACTGTCTCCACAAGTTTGGGGCAAGCTTATTGTAGTGGTAGTAGCTTGGCGTAGCTCTATAAGACTGTATTGGCATCTACCATCTGTTTTTCACCAGAAGTTGGCTATGATCCTTTTGGCCAGTGTCTGAGTTGGCTGATCCTTGACACTGGACTTATGTGATGCAATGGATAAAAACATAAGCAGTACTGAACCTTTGTCCTAGCTAAGAAAAAAGGCAACAACTTGTGATAGATAGGGCAGGCGTGACATCCAGTTTGCATGGCAGATTCCCAACACTCTCCCATGATTCTCTGCTCACTTGTAACCTACATCCCAGGTTGTGTGGAGAATCTTGGGTGAATCTCAAAAATCCGGTGTAGGAACTGGACTTAGGTAGCTTCAGACATCACACGCACTAGGAGTGCTTGCTCTTGATTGATTGATTGATTGATTGACTGACTGACTGATTGCTTAAGTGCCATCAATGTTGACTCTTAGTGACCACATAGATAGATTCTCTCCAGGATGATCTGTTTTCAACTTGGCCCTTAAGGTCTCTCAGTGGTGCATTCATTGCTGTCGTGATCGAATCCATCCACCTTGCTGCTGGTTGTTCTGTTCTCTTTTTAAAAACTTTTCCCAGCATTATGGACTTCTCAAGGGAACTGGGTTTTTGCATAATGTGTCCGAAGTATGATAATTTGAGCCTGATCATTTGTGCCTCAAGTGAAAATGCTCGACTGATTTGTTCTATGATCCATTTGTTTGTTTTCCTGGCTGTCCATGGCATCCTCAAAAGTCTTCTCCAGAACCAAAGTTCAAAAGCATCAATACTTTTTCTATCTTGCTTCTTCAAAGTCCAGCTTTCATCCATAGAGTATCAATCATTGTCTAAACGATGCTAATCTTTGTAGGTATAGACACATCACAGCATCTAAATGTCCTTTCCAATGACTTCATTGCAACCCTACCAAGTGCTAGTCTATGGTGTATTTCTTGACTGATGGATCCTTTATTGTTGATGGCCAATCCTAAAAGGCAGAAGCTATCCACTAAGCAAATGTCTTCATTATCAATTCTGAGGCTGGTTGCTGTACCCGTTGTCATTAGTTCAGTCTTTACATTTAGTCGTAGGCCCATTTTTTCACTGTGCTCCTTGACCTTCATTACTAGAGCTTGCAGATCATCCGCATTCTCAGCTATCAGAGTGGTGTCATCAGCGTAGCGCAAGTTATTGATGTTTCTTCCTCCAACTTTAAAACCATGCTCATCTTCTTCCAATCCAGCTTCTCTCTTAGTTCCCGGCATTTCCTTGACTTATTCTCAGCCTACTGGCTTGCTGGCAGATGTGTGAAGCTGCCCATAAAAATCTAAACGGTGGAACACAAAATCATTTTGTGTGTGCCATGTGTAAAGAACTTGTTAAGGCTCTTAACAGTTCAGCACTGTATCATAAAAGGATTAAAGCAAGGCTTTGAAATTAACCGAAAATGTAGAGATAGTCCCAGTAATTGCTCTGAGATTAAAGACCGTGAATCACTGGTATCCTAGGTGTATTTTTACTACTGGCTTTACTTGCTACCTAAAGGTTAAGCTATCAGAATCTGTTAGATGGGGATGGTAGAATAAGTAGAAGCTACACACAGCTTTCTCTCCTTTTTGAGAGGCCTTGGAAGGTACTGAGACTCTACCTCTTCTTAAATTAGATGAATTAAAATTATTCCTTAACCCATTACCCAAATAAAAACTATTTATTTTATTTTTTACGTTTTATATCCTGCTCTTCCTCCAAGGAGCCTAGAATGGTGCACTACATAGTTATGTTTCTCCTCACAACATTTCTGTTAAGTAGGTTAGCCTGAGAGAGAAGTGACTGCCCCAGAGTCACCCAGCAGGTATCAGGGCTGAATGGGGATTTGAACTCAGATCTCCCCGGTCCTAGTCCAGCACTACACCATGCTTGTTAAAACGATCTGGTGTGGGAAATGTATCTTATATTAAAATAATAATGATTGGGGGGAGGGATTGCCAAAAATCAATCCTTCATTACATTTTCCCCCTCAGCACTCCAGGAATAGAAGAACAGCAATGATAATGGGATCAAAATAGTGATATTTTGTGCACATGGAATGATTTGAAAAGCAGGTGCCTAGTCCTTTCTATTTCTCAGTCAGTGTGACTGGGTTGAAAATGGCTCCAACACCATCCGAATAGGCACTGCAGTTTAAAAAACAAACAAAAAACCCTACATGCAGGAGGCAGGGAAGGAATGAAATGCCACAGGGCAACTGACCTCATTCAAGTTGAAGAATACCAACGTATGGAGTTGTAGATATTTGAAATCAAAGTTTTATCTTTTCTTTTTACCACTTCTCTAGGTCAGTTTGACTCCTCTGTCCAGATAATTTAAAAGAATTTCTGCCCTAGAAATAAAAGGCCAGAAAGCTGGAAAATGATTTAATGGAAACCAAAGCACACTCCTTGTGCTTTACACTAAGCAGCATATTTGCATGAGTTGAAATAAATCAGTGGAATTATGCATGGTGTCAGTCAGGATAGAATTCAGTCTCATGCAACCTACATTTATCTCTGATTTGTGCCTTCATCGTGACAGCCTGAATAGGAGGAAGGTATTAATTTCATGCAGTATTACAGATGTTTGATTAAAGCCTTTATTGAGCACTTCTGATGCATAATGTATATTTGGGCAAGCAAATGGTGTCAGAACACTGAATCGTTACCCCAAATCATCATAATCTAAAATATTTCCTTGTCCACAGAACTGGCAAAGAACTTGAAATAGTAGAAGGATTGATTGGTCATTAACATGATAGATTATTCCTTCTACTAAGCAAGGATAAAACCAAGGGGAAAAATCATGCAATTTGTCGTAACAACCATTTATATTGATGAGATAGTATATATCCAGAGGATTTTCTCCAAAATCACCTGGAAGGGGAGAGGAACTTCACCTCACACTGACCAAACAGAATAAACCAAACTATAAAAGTGCCTTAGAGTCCACAAACCTTTCCTTCATGTCAGATGTCAAAAGAGATGCCTGGTTCTGAGATCTGATATAAATGCCCACATTTATATGGGAGCCAATTTATTAATTTATTTATATCTATGTAAACCACTTTAGGGGCTTTTGTTGAAAAGTGGTATATAAATATGCATCATATTCATATATTTTTAAAAAGAAAATGAAACTTTTGTTTTTAATTCATAAAAAACTGATAATCAGCTATTTCCTTCTGAGGTGCAGTTTTGAGTGAATATTAAATGCTTACAAATCAGCATCTATTTAGGAATTTTCTAGACCCCCCTACAGACAATTTTCCCAGGACAGCTATACTTTCATACAGGGTCAAAGAGCCAGACTATGGGATGTAGCCAAGAAATAAAGATGAAAATTAGTATAGAAAATTACTGAGACTTCGGAGAGGTTAGTTAATTAGCACTAAGGAAACAGAACAAGCACTAACAGGAACCCCTGCCTCTCCTTGTGTTGTTTTATGAATGCAAGATACTATCAGGTGTGGGAAAGAGCAGCAACCCAGCCCTCAATGGGTTGAGAAGAAAGGTCTAATTGCAGAAATTAGGGTTTCTCCATCTCCTTCCCTGAAACCTAATAGAGAGACTTCAGCTTTTTGTAGATATTCAGTACAGCTATCTTAGCGGATTCATTCTCCTTTTTTCTGTTCACAGACTGACAACAGGATTCAAACACTCAAATGGTAGGGTTGCCATTTGACAAAGGTTCTGTGCCTTTAACTCTGCATAATTTAATCTCTGCATTTCTTTGTCTGAGTCTCTCTGAAGTGTTAAAGGCATGCGAGCTCTATCAAAGGAAAAGGAGCAACTCTCTCCAAAGCATGGATTAATTTCTTCACAAATTTATAATTGAACATGTGGTTCACATTTCATGTTTAAAATTTATTCAGCTTGTCAGCTCAGACTATTTGAGGAAAGAAACAAAGAGGAGTAGGCAGGAGCCAAGTCATGTGTTTGAGGAGCAGAACCTGAAGACAGTAGTGAAGAAGTTGTGGGAAAGTTAATTTAGCTAACTCTAAAGATCTATGTATTTCTCACCCAATGAATCTGCAGTTATTTAAATGCATTGAAAATACTGAAATGTGACCGGGAGAATTTTCATAATATAGTTTGGGCTCACTGGCTGATATGCTGTGCAGCTTAACACAGGTGTTTCAGAGGTTCTACTGGAGGTTTTTAAAAAACATGCTCATTGTTAGATATGTTTGAATTGTTTCATGAATCTGCAGCTAGGTTTCACTGCGTACTGAAGTATGTTGAATCTGCCAAGCTTGTTGTATCTGCTATCTTCACTTAGTAAGTTTGTTACTCAATAAACATGATTTCTTTAGAACTCAACCAGCGTCTGTGTCTCCTAGGAGTTATTCTTGTGTGCATACCTCACAAGACGGTCATTCCCATAACCGATTCTGCTGGGGCTGGGTAGGGCTGGGGAGAAGCAGGAGTTTACCTACCTTGTCCCACATGACTACAGTTCTCCTGCAGTGCTGCTGCTCATGCGCCCACATGATCCACACTGTGGCCAGAGGTGCTCTTACCCCTGGACTTCTGGGCCGAAGTCCAGGGCCTCCACAGCCCTTGGGGCCCCCCAAATCCTCTTTAGTCTGTCCCGGATGATGTGGTCACCTGGCCGAACATGATGTCGTTTAGTTTGCAGGGGGCCTAAATACCTCTAGGTCCAGGCTCCAAAATTACCTAGGTGCACCTCTGGCTGTGGCGAGCGGCATGGTGCTCCAGGTGTGGAGAGAGTGAAGCCCAGCCTCCAGGAACCCCATAATGCATCACACAAGCAGTGCAAGGCATTGTAGAAATTCCTGAGGTCAGGTCTGAGTCACTCCTCCCCTGGCCTCTATGGTTTAAACGGCTGCTGGCAGCCCGGGAGGAGTTGCCAGCAGCCCGGTCACCCACACGACTGGGGAGTGGGAAAGGAAGCACACACACACACACACACACACACACACACCCTCCTACCTCACTTTTACCTGGGTTTTAAAACTAGGCTACCCGGTGTTCCTAATCCCAGTGGTTCTCATGACCAGCACTACCCAGGTTAGCGCTGCCCTAACCAAGAAGGGCTGGTCATGAAAATGATCTCAAGATCTTACACGCGTCGTGCAGTGCAACAGGGCTCTTCCACAACTGAATCTGTGACTGGCCCGGCTCCCATGTGATTAAGATATGATCACACACTCCTTAGTAGCCATGGAGCGTCTCTGCCTTCACCAAGTTTAATGGGGCTTGGAAGCAGAGAGCTATCCTGTCACTTAGGTAGGCAGCTCTCTGTGCAGAAGTGAGCCGGCAGGACTCATCATCATGCTGGTGATGAGGAAAATGCCAATGCTAGTTATAAAGAACCAAAGAGGTAGGAAAGTGCTGGGAAGTGAGTCAAATGGTAGAGGACATCCTAAATTGATATAATTGAAAAGTCTGCTGGAGTTTTTCTTTAGACTTGGATTTTGAACACATGAAATTTCCTGACAGTCGACTAAGTAAATATGATATATACAGTTTATTAAGTATGTACGAATTAATAAATTAAAATGTCTATAGCAGTTTTATTTATTTATTTTATTGTTGAATTTATATATAGCCTTTCACGAAAAACAACCCCAAGGAGGTTTCTACTGTTCAAAGCACTTCACATACACTATTGTGCTGTTATCTTTACAACAACCCTTTAAGGTAGGCCATTTTTCTCACCATATTGTGGATGGAAGGTATTCACTTAAGGGGTTCAAGTGGTTTACCTAAGGCTACCTGGTGTGTCAAGTGGCAGTAGCAAGATCTGAGCAGGGCTTCATGATTTGCAATGTCGTCTTTTAGCCACCACCCTATGGCAGCTTTCATTCAATGCCCCTTTGTCTTTACAAAGTAATCAGTCCCGGAAAGAACTAGCAAAAGAGTACCTACAACAGGAGACTTATGCAAGGATAAACAGACAGGCCCAGCGGCAAGTGGCAAACAAAGAACAGACTTAATAAAAGGTTTAAAATAATGCTGTGTAAACAACAGTGGAATTCTAAATGATTTAATGTCAATGGAAGATAATTTGATGCCAAACAATAAAGCTCTTCCCCTTCTAGATAAAAATATTGAATGCAAATATTACAGAAGTGCAAAACAAAGAACTGTACTTTTCAAGCAGATGCTGTGCCAGTCTTGCTTTTTAAAGTTCCTAAGTGTGATGATGGACCAGTGAAATGAAGGGAAACGACGGTTATTAACAAGTTTCGAATAAGATGCAGGAACAGTCCTATGATTAGGAACTATTGGTTAGCCTCCTAAGGGCTGTATGACCCATGATATTTTTCCCATACAGGGGAAATGGAGTGGGCAGGGTGGGTAGGCTGTATATCAGTGCATACTGTCATATGTGAAGATCAGGCAAGTGCCTATTTTGCCTGGTGTGCACACTGGACAGCTGAGTTGGCAGTGAGTTTCCAGTGAAGTATATTTGCATGATTTTAACCCATGATGAGCCCATTCTCATGACCAGCAAAAAAGGTAGGAGACAGTATAACCAGGGATTCATGTTTGTGTGAACCCATGGGAATCCCTCTAATACAAGTTCCTCAAAACAAGGTAACCCAAGTTCTGTACCAAGTAGGAGGAAAGGAGAGCTCTCTTACCTTATTGTCTTGGTTGTGTGTAAGAGAGAGAGAGAGAGAGAGAGAGAGAGAGCATGGTGGGGGAGGGGCAGGCATGCCATGCCCTCTCAAGAACAAGTCCCCGATTCCCTTAGTTCCTGCTTGCATTTCACAAACAGAAAGAGCCAATAGGATTTAGCAGCTGAATGGCAGCAGGAGGGAAGGATAAGCACCATAACAGTCAGGGACACTAAGATCCCCGGACCAGTGGAGACCAGTGTTACTGATAGGATTTATAGGCCCTCTAGAAAGAACTCTTATGATTAAATCAAGCAGGCCTCTGGACTCCAGAGTGCATAGAAAAACTGACAGCACAACCCAGCGATGGTGAACAGTCTGTCATTTGTTACTTATATGCCAAACTGCCATGTCATTATGAATGGAAATCAGGCCACTAGAAATGTTAGGGGCTTAAATGTTAAGAAAAGGAACTAAAAGAAGCTAAAGGTCAGCACTCCCATTTTTCAAAACAGATCATGGGGCAGGGTGGGGACGCCTGTCTTGCCATGCCCATTATGCTTGGGCACTGAATGATTGTTTGGGGTGGAGTGACGATCAGTATTGCCCAACTTTCAGTCATTCAAGCTCCTGTGCACAAAACAGCCGACATCCATACAGTCTCTGTATGAATACACTAAGCCCTATGTCCCTGCATGTAATGGCTAAATTTAAAAACCAATAATAGAAAAGTATCATCTATAGTGAACTGGTTGTATTGTATGACAGATTAACATGGCATTTAATCTGATGCATTTTAACAGGACTGATTTAATGAAGTGCAGCAAACTTATTTTTCAGTAATTGGTGACTCAACAGAAAAGACAAGGATCACACTTCTCCTAGCACTTCTCTTTATGAGGATTTTAAAATATATATAATTTCCAAACAGTACAATTTTAGAAACAATCATCATGAACAGCTATAGAATATCCACATGCCAAACAGTCAGTAAAATGTGAAACCATGAGATTTTATCTTCAGAAGACTAAATCAGGAGGATTTACTGTCTAGCTGAGAACATTTTCATTGAGACAACAGCCAGGAGGGAAAACGGCAGAAGGGTTCTGACTCCATCTGTTTAAAAAAAGATAAATGATGGGCATTTGGTCAGCTCAAGAATGTTGCTATTCCTCTTCAATAATAAAAATCAAAGCAATTTTAAAGGAATTGCTGGTGGGTGTGGTACAGGTGGGACGGATGCCATTCTGGGGGCTGAGGGAGTGCTATGCAATGTCACATTTTAACATGTTTTTAAGACTAACTACATATATATTAAATTATAAAAGCATAGATCGACTATAATATAATCGCAGGACTCTTGGGAAGTACAGTGGGCTGCAGACGAAAGGTGAGATCACAAAAACCACCTCATTGCACACAACAAATACTTTTCAGTGCACAGAACCTTAGTCTGGATGGCAGCCATTGAGGCTGACAAATACGCGGACAGCTCATTGTACCTCTCAGCTGCCAGCCCTTTCATAAGGAAGAATAAAATTCAGAAGCAGCAGTTAGAAATTGTGCTAAATCTTGGCAGAGGGCTAGCATTCCCAGGATTTTTTAATTGCCATATTAATCTTGGGAAGTAATGACTATGCCTAAGGTTGCTCATTATGTATGTATGTCTGCTGGTAAGGAATAATACTTTAGCTTAAATTGCTCTTCAGCAATAGAGTGTTTGAATATGATAATACAAAGGTTGAATACATGACAATTATGTCGTATTTTTGTGATGCTTATTTAAGAAATACAAATTACGCTTTTAAAAACTACATGTTTTCCAAAGTTCTCTCTTTAGACATACAATTATGCAGTTTTATGAGCACTGCAGCCATATCAAAGTAACAAGAACTGTGCTTAGATACTAAATTTAATTCTAATGCTTCCATTCAGACAAAAAGGCTATTTGTAGACAATAAGGTTGTTCACACAACCTTTAAGTGGGACGGAGAGGGAAAGGCAAGATAGTGGAAATCCCCACCAGACAATCTCCATTCTGCTTCTGGCTGTGTGGCTCGCACACCCACACAAGTGGCTGTGTCGGGAGCTGTGCAGCCATCGAGAGGCCGGGGAAATGCCTGTCCTCCAGAAATCCCACAATGCATCGCATGAGGAGCACAGTGCATTGGAGGCTTTCCCCAGAGATGGGCGCTCTAGTCACTCAGCTCTGTATCTGCTTGGGCTGCAGGAAGCCCGAGCAGACACATGACCAGGGACCCAAGGAGAAAGGAGCACTCGCACCATTCTACCTGGGTAAAAGCCCAGGGGAAAACCTCAGGCTACCGGGCAGGGCAGTTCTGGGATCAACCAAGATCCCAATGCTTGACACAAGCAGCCCTACCCCAGTAATAGGAATAAGATATTCCTATTCCGTATCCAGGATACTAAGATGGTTTTAGTTTACCCACCTAGCACTTATTTAAAGATGGCTATGAACCATTCATTGATTCTTATCCTGATGTTGTACTTCCAAATTTCCATTTGTGTGTGTGAGAGGGAGGGGGGATTTGATTTCCCGTACTAAGGTTGTCTATCTCCACAATTGGCCTGGAGTTGCCAGGAATCTGTATTAATATCCAGGAGACTATTGAAGGCAATCCTGCAGATTTTAATGTCTTAATTTTGTGAAAAAATATTGGAAGGGGGAAAATCTCCAGGAATAGCTTCAGTCAGAGTTATCAACCCCATTGCTGCCCCCTTCTGCAGGCTAGGAATAGCATAAGACTTGTACTTGCCACCAGCAAGTTGTGGATATAAGTATCAAGTTACAGATGTAGACATTCTTGACCCTATCTAGGAAAGGTGTTCCAAGACCCAAAAGAGGGTTGACTGCATTTCACACCTTTCTGGATGTGTCCTTACATGAGTAGGAAGCACAAAGTTCTCCATCACAAGTGTGCTGCTGAATTGCTGACCCTTGTAGGCAGCAACAGAGTACCAGCCCACAGCTTAAAAGAAATCTGGACTGAAGAAGAAAGCTAGTACAGAAACAAATCATGTTCAACAATGATCATGGCAAGAATGTGGCCAGTCATACGTGTGTATGGTAAAGTGGTCACATAACTTATGGTACGCTAAGTACAGTTCATGGAGCCAACTCATAATTATCATGTAGTCATTCAACATACTTTTGGATGCTCTGTCCTAATGTGGTAAACAGGGGTTGAACTGTGAGTAATTTGACTTGCTACATCTCAGGCCAGATATTCCCAACACTTTAGCTTCATTCAGATATTATGTTGTAGGAGTGTACAAATGTCTGCACACTTGTACATGATTTTGTGTGAATGACTGTATCTGCATTCATGTTAAAAGTAAACCTGGGTACAGGTCTCCCAAATGCAAAGGAAATGTACTGCTGTACCTGTGTTCAACATAGCTGTACTTGTGTATAGATCTATACTTGTGTACACTGTATACTTGTTTTATGAGTGTTTTATGAGCCCAAATGAATAGGGCTTCTGTTTTACCATGTCAATTGTATCGTGTAGATAGGTCAGGGCTGCTCAACTTCACTGCCCCCCACCCCCCGCTGCAGATGTTGGCCTACAATTCCCATTGTATTGACTGCTGTGGCTGGGGATTATGTTAGTTGTAGTCCAAAAACAGCTGGAGGGCCAAAGTTGAGCAGCCCTAGGATAGGTCATCAGTTATTTTGAATCCCATCACCAAACACAAGCAGTGAAGCATTATTTCAAGTTTGCCTACTGACTCTCAACCCAGTTTAGAAATTCTGTCCTAAAGTATCTTGTAGCATTCAGTCTCTTCATTCTGAGGAGCATCCATAAAGTCTGAGTTTTTAAACCCAGGTTTAAAAGCCCAGGTAGGAAGATGCGAACGCCTCCACTACCCCACTTCCTGGTCGTGTTAATGCTGGCATCAGCATGCAAGTCCTACAGTGGTCTAGTGTCAGGATACCCTAAAAGAATGGCTAGGAATGCAGACTGAAATGCAATGGTTTATTCCAAATGGCCATGGAATGTATTGAATTTCCAGATGGCCATAGGCCATTTGGATGTTTCATGCATTCCTATGGCCATTTGGAAATATCAGAGCATTTCAGTGGGCATTCCCTGTCATTCATTCTAGAACATTCCCTAGAGCAGGCCTGCTCAACTAAGGCACTCCAGCTGTTTTTGGACTACAACTCCCATAATCCCCAGCCACAGTGGTCAATAGGGATTATGGGAGCTCTAGGCTAACATCTGCAGGAGGGCCAAAGTTGAGCAGCCCTGCCCTAGAGTCTATATGATCCTTGACTTCTTGTAACAAAACACCCCAAATTAATGCATGTATCTAAGTGAGGGTTGTGGCCATTGAAATGGATGTGGCTGTCATGGTGAGTGTGGCTATGGGGGCTGTTATGGAGTGTCCCTGCACTCCATGAATTTGCGACTACATCATTGTAGTGGTGTGGACCCTTTGAAATGAGGAAATCCAAGTCTGACAGCTGATTCCAGGTTTCAGGGGGCCCTTAGCAAACTGCCTTCCACTAGCGCTGTCCTACCTGGGTAGGCCCCAAGACAGTAGGGCAGCTTACATGGTGATTACTAAGGTAAGAGATACCTCCTACTCTAGTTTGGGAACTGTGCGTGCTCACAATATGTGATCGTCAATTGGAGGCTCCTTCCATGATTGTGTGGTAAGCAACAGCTGGGTTGGGAGGCTCCCTCTTACCCAGCAGTTTTAACCAGCTGCTAAATAAGGTAGGAGGAAAATCCCTCTGACCCAGGTGCTGCCTACCACAAGGATCACAGAAGGAGCCCCTAAACATGTTTCCCCCTTGCAAACTATCAAATATTGAGCGTGCTCACAGTTCATGAACTAGGCTAGGAGGCATTTCCTACCCTAGTAATCAGCATGTAAACTGCCCTAATAACTCTGCCACCACCACAGAGGTGGTCTCAGGAATCTGTAGTGCCCTTCTGAAGGTCCTGAGCCCTTGGCAACTATGCAATGATGCTGATCCTGCAAAGTAGGTCCCTTAGTAGTTGACTTCCTTTCATTGAGGATGACGCCATATCTAAGGCCTGACTCCTTTGCATAGTTCACAAGGTGACAGGAGGGAAAACATGTGATTATTTCATCCTGTGAAGGATTGAGATGTTGAGGCTCTCCACACGAGCAGTGTGGAGAGCCGGATGGGATTTGGTGGGGAGAGTGGGCCTAACCCTAAATCTCCTGAAGATGATCATACAGCCCTCCCTGGGTGGCCAGATCAGCTGCCCACAAGATAACCGGCTCTATCACAGAGCCAGTTGGGGCTGCGGGGATCAGGGGCCACCTGGAACCCGGAAGTTCCAGAATGCCCCACACAAGTGCACCAGGCATTCTGGGGAGACCCCTGAGGCTGGGAAGCTTGTTGTAGCATCCTGGTTGGGGATCTCCTCATGAGTCGCCATGCTGCGGTGGCTCACGATAAAAATAACTGGGGTTAGCTGAGCACTCGCTCTGCTAACCTCTTTTAAGGGGAGGGCTACTTTGGCAGGCTAGCCACAGTTGAACCACCAGGCTCGCCTGTGAGCCCAGTGGTTCTCACAATGGAGGGAAACCGGGTTGGGCTCCTTTAGCTTGGTCTACCAATTGGGGTCAGTGGGTATACCAGCCTTTGCTCCAGTCTTCGTACATATTCTCGTCTCGGAGGACTGGTTTTTTCCTCCATCGTGTGAATAGCCTCCACGTCTTCTATTTTGTGTTTTAATATGATTATATTGTATGTTTTGAAATTGCAGCCTAAGGCCAAAAGGTTAACCAGGAAATCATTTACAGCCTGAGGGAAAAAGGTTAGCCTAGGAAATTAGTTACATCTTGAGGTAAAGATGTTAGCCCAGGATAACAATTGCAGCCTGAGCTGAAAAAGCTAGACCAGAAAACAGAATCCAAGAATACAAAATTCGCCCTCCTAATTAGTTACTTGGGGTGGGGTGGGGGAAAGTGGTTTTAGAGTATAGAAGGCAGAGTTTGGAATGGGGTTAGTGTCAGAGATGTGCATGAATCAAATTTTGCGATTCAATCCAAGGTTGAATTGAATCTCAAAAACTCTAAATGATTCATTGAAGACAGTCAGCTTGGCTGGCTGTCTCGACAAATCAACCACGAATCACTCGAATCATTTCAAGTGATTCAAGCACCATTTTGAGGCTTGTTTTTCAGAGAGAGCTGGTCTACCAATTGGAGTCAGTGGGTATACCAGCCCTCTGCTCCAGTTTTTGTGCGTATTCCCGTCTCGGAGGACTGGTCAACTGAGTAGACCAGTTATCCAAAGCGGGTAGACCAGTCATCCAAGGCAGGCAGATCCGCTAAGTCAGCACGGAGGGCTGGTCTACCCGCCAACCGCAATTAGTAGACCAGCTCTCCCCAGAAAAATGTGGCACCATTTTGAGGCCAGTTTTCCTGGGGAGAACTGGTCTACCAATTGGGGTTGGAAGATAGACCAGCCCTCCACTCTGGACCTAGCACATGTACCCTCCTCGGAGGACTAGTGTACCCGGTAGACCAGTCCTCCAACGTGGTCTGACACGTGAAGTCAGGAGCAGAGAGCTGGTCTACCTGCCAATCCCAATTGGTAGACCAGCTCTCCCTGAAAAAAATGGGCCTCAAAGTGGTGCTGAAATCACCCAGATCAATTCAGGTGAAATCAGGGGTGATTCTCTTCAACCCTGAATCAGGCCCTTTATTTTGAGGGCAATTCAATTCGAGGTTGAATCCCCGATTTCTCCCTGATTTGATCTGAATTGATTCGAGGGCAAATTGCATATGTCTGAGTGAGAGACTGCAAGAAGAATCCAAAGGAAGAAAACCAGAGGAAGAAGGATCAGAGGTGCTGCAAGAAGATGGCTGCTGGAATGCCTGAGGAACTAATGAGACTGGCTGTATAAGAGACACAGAGGCAATTCTCACAACCGCCAAAAGGCGGGCTAAGGAAGCCTAGCCCACCTTTTGGGGGTCGTGTGCTGCCACGGGAGCCAAGTGGCTCCCAGCAGTAGACCGCCCTAACTACCCCTCCCCTTAGCCCAGGATAGCAGAGCGAGTGCTCCAGGCTTAACGGCGCAGCTCCGTACCATGGCAACTCACGAGAAGACCCCCGACCAGGAGGCTTAAAAGCAGCCTCCCAGCTCGGGGGTCTCTCCAGCATGACCTGCACGCTCACGCAGGGCATGCTGGAACTTCTGGGGGCCGGGCAGCCCCCGATCCCCCCAGCCTCCGCCGGCTCTGTAACGGAGCCGGCAGTTGTGTGGGCGGCCAATTCGGCCACCCAGGGCTGCCTCCCTGCTCGTGTGCGGGGAGAGAGGGCTAAGCCTTCTCTCCCCACTAACCCTCTTGAGGCAGGTCTCACTGATTGTGAGACCCGCCTCATTGTTTAGATAGGATAGCTGGGTGCATCTGTCCTAATTTGCTTTATTATCCTTTTCCTATAGAATATTCAGAAAACAATTTCTAAGAATATACATTGTTTTATTTTGTTTTTCTTTCTTAGCAAAGACATAACTTTGTTAATTCCCCCTATTCACGAGGCTGCTAGACTGTGGCACACTCCCTTTCCTATTTTAGACATTATTGAATAGCTTCTCTTAATAGTCTGTCAACTACATTAAAAATGCCAATTAAATCAGCTCTGGCCAGGCTAGCTGGCGGGCATAACTAAATTTACTAGCAGCAAAATATTGCAGGTTGAATGCTGGGAAAATGTGATATCTCACAGCAGAAGCACAATCCATGTTTGTAATAAATTTGTTTCGACTCTAATGCATTGACTGGTAGAAATAAGATCTGGAAAGACCATCAGTGACACTACTGTAGATAAGTTTTTGTAAAGAATTCAAGCACAATCCAATGAGAAGTGGAAAGCCAGTAGCATTCTGATTAAATTCCTTAGTGTGACATCTGCACAAATGCCCTTACCTTCTCCTCCCACAATCTCAACCAATTCCATTTGTGCCAAACAACAAGGCTGAAACACATCATCTCCCTAGATCTCTTCAAGTATTCAGTCATCTGCAATAAATTCATGTAGCAGGGAGGGCAAGCATCATGGTAGCAGGCTCCATGCCAAATCTACAATGCTTGTTAAAACATCTGTATAGAGTCCTATATTTATAGGTCCCTTCAGAAGCTCTAACAGATGTCTGTAGGTCAGGGCAAAGCCAAGGGTTTAAAAGGAAAATTCAGAACGGCACCATGACATGTGAGTGTAGTTCACATGAGTAGAATCCAGAGGAAAGGGCTGTGGTATGCAAGGACAAGACAGTGAAGCTGAATGAGAATATTAATAGTTTAATGAGACAGATATTATATATTTACAGAGAGGCAAGTGCAGTCTGCCTTCAGTGCTCTTGCTGCTGGCTGTTTGTTAGCCCCGTCTCTACTCCAGGACTGGAATAAAAGTAGCTAAAGCACCATTCAAGAGCTGGCCTGCATCAATTAGTGGATTAACCAAAAACACCACAATGTGCATAGCATGTGCCGCTTCAACAAACACCTTTGCATTTCCCTTGTCTGGACACACATACTTTTTAATCTCCACATTCCGTGACATTTAGAAGCCTATACAAGAGTGTAAGAAAATCCTCAAAACTGGGAATTTGACAGGTCTAATGCAGAAGAGTTATATTCATGGATGTAAACTCTGCAGGGGAGGAGCAGCGGAATCTGAGGGAAGCAGCGAAATCTACGGGAGGAGAAATGGGTATACTTGATCAAGGCCAGGGTTCCACAGCAGCTTGGCTTATTCCCTTCACTTTTCTCATTGTTGTCATTGTCACTTTTTACATCATCTAACATAATACAGCTTTTGTATGACTTGAATTTTTTAAGTGAACAAATGTTCTTTTAGAACTGCACATTTCCTTTTGGAAGTGCATGCTTTGTCTCTGGTTGCACAGTTTTAAAAGCCCTGGCAAAGCCTGCCATGGCCCTCCATGCAACTGGATGCGAAGCATTAATGATTATGCAGATGTAGAAGTGTCAGTAATTTGTGGCGGGCCATACTAAGTGTTTTTTACCTGAGCTCCCTTTAAGGGCTAAACATGACATAATGGCAATAGCTTTGTGTGTGTAAACCCAGCTCTCTCTCAATAAGACAGAATGTGGGGGAACGGATTTAAAGTGTCAAAGAGTTGCACGAGTGCAGAAATTGCCCTAATAAATAAAGAGACCCTTTACCCTGTAGATCAGGCCCGCTAAACTTAGTCACCACCCCCAGCTGTTTTTGGCCTACAACTCCCATAATCCCCAGCCATAGTGGCCAATAGTCAGGGATTATGGGAGTTGTAGGCCAACATATGCAGGAGGGCCGAAGTTGAGTAGGCCTGCTGTAGATTCACTAAGTGAGCTTTGCAAAATCTCCTGTGAAGGAGGCATTATTCCAATATTATGCATGAAAAAACAGAACCCCTGAGAGGTTAAATATGACCTCAGAGCAACAGGGTGGCTTGCTGAGATTAGAAAGCAGAGGCTTTAACACCAACATCCTTTCCAAAACCACACAGAACTGCAAACAAAAACTGCATGAACCAGACTGGCAAACAATATCTGGGAGGAAGGAACCGAACAAAAACCACTACTGTCCTGATAACCTGATTTGCAGGTGGAGCCAGTAATCCTCTGTTTATGTGGTAGACAACTTTATCGCAGACTGATTCACAGTAATGTATCTTCATTGTTTACTGTGGTGATGGTAGCTCAGTTGAGCCTTGGGAATTAATTAACTATGTACAAATTAATTGGTTCACAAACACGGAGCTTTTTAAATGTTGAAGTCCTGGTTTTCCGTATTTGCTGTTTGTTACAGTGGAATTCTGTTTCACTGGCGCTTGGACTAATAGCTGCTTGTCTGTCTATGACTAATATCATGCTTACATTTTTTAAAGCAAAAATACAAGAAGTTGCTTGTGGTTGACAGAGAATGTTCTGCTGAGTGCTTTGGTCTAATGTACATTTCACTTCATTAAGCCTGGCTCCTTAGAAACTCTGAGTGTTCAGCAGGAAGCATCAGATAATTAGTCTTAAGGAAAACAAATATTTATTTTTTGCAAGACTGACCTTAGAAAGCTACCTAATCCTCATGCAAAAGAACAAATCAGGCACAACAGTCTCCCATTTCTTTGCCCCCGCCCAATTCCCGGTAGGTCTTGGGCTGATGAGAGCTCAGTTCATACCAATGGGATTTGCATTACTGCAGGCTTTTCAGGGCTGAATACCACAAGTTCAGTTCATTCATGCTATACATTCACATGCATTTTTTACATGTTGAAATGTGACATTAATAAGCCCTCTGAACTTTTTATATTTAAGGCTATAGTGGGCAGTAAAGTATGGTACATGTGGTACAGCCCTCACATGACTCTACCATCTCAGAATGCATGTATCATGTATTTGAATATGTCTGCACAGGTGATGCTAGACTAAGGCAAATATACATATATCTGCTTAGGCCTCCCTGAATGACTGACAGACATGAAACTCCCAGACCAAAAAGATCAAAACATGCTGTTTTTGCAGGGAGTTTCTAGACCTTGTCCAGACTACCCCAAAACACACACAAAAAACCCCAAGTCCCAGAAAAATTCAGAAATGTGCCAGAAAACTCTTCCTTTGGAAATCATGGGGATGAGACCTCATAGAGCTAGGAAAAGCACAGAGTCACAGAGAGATAAGACGTGAATCTGCTTGCAAACAGCAAGCTGTTTTGTGTGTGTGTGTGTGTGTGCGCGCGCTAGCTTTTTATTCACTTGTGATATATCTACATGCATTCTGAGATGGTAGAGAGCCCTTTAAGGACTGTACCATGTTGTTGCTAAATTTTTGTTCTTGATCTAATTAAGGTAATATTTAGAAATTCAGTGGATGTCAGTGAGTAGTCCAGATTCCTACTTTAAGCCACACATTAAAATATTATTTAGTTAACTTGGACTCCTCAATCGGCTACCCTTGTACCATTGCTATTTCCCTTCACATGCTGCTCCTGGTGACCTGTGGCAGCTGCAATGATCTTTAGTCTTGTCATTATAATAAGGGAATGTGCAGATGAAACCAACACTCATCAGTGAAGTTGTAAGTCAGCAATTTGAGAAGGCGGAGAAACCTAAGTTACTGAGAAGGAAGTTTCAAAATGCTTAACAGACCTAATCTCATCTTCAGGCCTCCTGATGAGGAACAGGTTGTTGAGCAATTTGAATTTTCAAGCTTAAAGTCATTTTAAGTTTAAAGCTAAAAGCCTTTAGTTGTACCTTTGTCCAGATTTAGTTCATATATCTGGAGGATGGGGGTAGAGTGGGACAGACTTCTGAAATACAGATTTCAGCTCCTCATAGAGGAGCTGCCAGTTCATTGCTTCCATCAAACTAGATTGTATGTAGTTCCCTCTTTTCACCAATGACATCAAGTGCGAAAGAGAAACCATCTGCTGGATGAAAAGGCACTTATATTTTTATATATACCCCAGTACAACTGCCAATGTTGAAATTTAGGACCAGACTACACGTGACTTATAACCATGTCATTAGCTGCAGTATACTTGTATTTCCCCCCTGTAAACCCCACACATGGGGGACCTTAGATCAGGAGCATGCAAGAAGGCCAGGGTTAAAGCACCTTGCCCCCTCCATGGTCCAATCGAGACTGGGGTCCTGTTCATTCTACGTATAGGTAAACATGAGCATGCCCAGGGCCAATGACATGATTAAATTCATTTCTATCTTGGGCCTTAAGATATGCTCCTTCAATGAAACCATTTTATACCTACATTGTGATCATCTCTGTGGCCGCATGAGGCAGAAATTAGGTAGCACAAAGTTCTCCCTTTCAACTTAGGACCAGCTTTTATGGCTTACAGGGATTTACAGGGAATCGTCTTAATAGAATGTGTCTGGCTTTTGGGAGGAGGAATTCTCCAAAGTGCCCTTTCTGCTCTCTCACAGTGAATTACAGGCGTGGGTGTTGCCTCAGAGTTGGGGAAGGAAGGAAGTTTATTCACTCCCCGCCTTCACCTATCAGTGGGAGCCACAAGCCTGAGCCCCTCTCCAGGAGACTGTCAGGCTCACAAACCCCGTCCCAATTGATCTGCTCATCCTCAGCAGCTTCTGCCTTAAATAAATGCCTGCATCTTGGACACTCCTCCCCGCTTTCAGCCAGCTCCGTCTTCCCTGGCCAGGCACGGTGTCCTGGACACCCAATCCCCAGCCTCCACAAGGGGCTCATTCCCCAACTCCACCCCCTGCCTTATCATTCCTCTAGCTGCTTGCAGCTGTGGAGTTCCTTTCCTGGCTAGTCCCTCTCCACCAATCTGCAGCCTTTTGGGCAACACCTGCCCACCCCCCAGCAGCTGTTGCATATCTCTCTGAATCCTCTCTGGCTTCTGAGAGGTAATTGCCGGGGCTGTCCTGGCGTCTGGAGCCCCCAGCATTTCTCGGCAATCTACTGGCTGGCCGGGCACACCTCCCTGTCTCAGGGAGGAGGGGAGGAAATCCTGACATAATGTATTTGTGAATGCAGGCGAATAGGTTGTAAAAGGCATCTGAGTTTGTGAGAGGTCAATGGAGAGAAAATTAGTAGTTTCAATTCAGTTTTTAAACAACAATAAAAAAATCATTATTTAGTATAGTTGCTGTTTGCAACATCAGCAGATACTGGTTAATTATTTTCATTCATACACTTCAGGAAAAGTGCTGAATTATCTCCAGTGCCCATTCACCAAGATCCTAGCCTTCTCTTTTCTAATTCCTCAAAGACTATTTCATTCTTATTTTATTGTAATCACCGTGTGCTATTTTCATCTATGTGAGGTCCAAATATCACCTGCCTTGTGCCTGGAAACAAAAAGGGGTGGAGGTAAATTATGTAGAGATTACGTCACAGAAAGAGAGGATTTTCACAGAAATGGGCAGGAGCCCTAAGCAAAACACAAAGTGTTCATTTACCCTAATCCCCTCCAAGACTTATTTGAAGCAGTTATTTTCCTAAGCTGGTTAAGGACAAATGAAACATCATAAACAGTGCTGCTAAACCCAAAACACAGCTCAAAGATATTCCCCAAAACTCAGTCCTGCCTCAGATGCAGAAACAGAAATCTGAAAATTTAAACTATCTCTATTTGTCCAGAGATGCTTGTCCAGATTTTACATTTAAGTCCCTAAGTTATAGAATGTCTCCCATTCTTCTGTCTTTTCCACAGTACCTTCATTTCCCTACTTTCCCCAATATTTTTTTCCTTCCAAATTTGTTTCTTAATTCCTTTCCAACCGTACATTTCCAGCTTCTAAAAATTATACCACATATGCAGCCCAATCCTAAGAATATTTACTCAGAAGTAAGGCCTACCAGGTGGGCTTTCTTCTAGGTTAGTGTGTATTGGATGGCAGCCTTAGTTGCAAGAAGTCAGATGAAAGAGCAATTTGAATAAAGGGCCAATGTTTTGTCAGATATCCAATAAGTCTATTTTTGCTTGTCTATGTTAGTTATGTGGCGTGAGGGTAGTGAATTGTGGTAACCCTTTCCCACTCTCCAGCCCCTTTCTGTGAGTGTAAACGCCTGTTAGAACATAATTCTGTTTAAATTAGCCTGATGCTGCCCTCTTCCTGCCTGGCCCTTTTCATTACTTCTCTCTCTTCTACTCCCCATCTCTGTGCCAACATTCCTAGCAGAGCACAGGATCATGCCAACACACCATGCCAACCCAGGAGGGCTGGTCTTGCATGACTTGTCCCCATAGCTAAGTAGGATCCACCCTTGTTGCATATGAATGGGAGACTAGAAGTGTGAGCACTGTAAGATATTCCCCTCAGGGGATAGAGCTGCTCTGGGAAGAGCAGAAAGTTTCAAGTTCCCTCCCTGGCTTCTCCAAGATAGGGCTGAGAGAGATTCCTGCCTGCAACCTTGGAGAAGCCTCTGCCAGTCTGTGAAGACAATACTGAGCTAGATAGACCAATGGTCTGACTCAGTATATGGCAGCTTCCTATGTTCCTGTCATGGGTGAGGATGGGGGTGGGAATAGACAACCTCTCTTGCATTCTGCCAGTAAAGGCCTTTTCTGTACTGCCAACCAATTCAGTGTTGACTCATGCACAAGCAAGTTTTCTGAAAATAAAAACTCTGGGAGTCTATTTAATTGCAAACCTCATTGAAATTGCAAAATGCACTATTCAAAAATTACACTGTTTTTGTTTTTTGTCACTGCAAGTTTGCGGGGACTATATGAATAGAATTCCTGTCCATCAGGCACATAGGTAGCTGCCCAGCGGACCAGGGACAAAGTTCCCCCTGGCAAATGTGCCCCATCACCAAAAGCACACCTTCTCCATCTGTGAGGATCCCCCTTGGTTTTTTTGGGGGGTTTACTCACCCCACTGCTGCCCTCAGTGCTGGCGCTGCCCTCCATGTCCACAGCTGTCTGACTGCAGCCCCGCCGCTCATACTGCCCATAATCTTCAACGCCAGGGGGAGCAGGCCACCCTTGGCAGGCGGGCTTCACACCCCACCCCCAGCTGGTGTGTGGTTTCTATTGGTCCTGCGTGCCTGCATACTCCGAGTATGGATAGTGTTGCATGTTGTGACATCACGACACATGATGCTATCCATACTTGGAGTATGCAGGTGCGCAGCCCCGAGAGAAGCTGTGCAATGGCTGGGAGTTGGGGGGGGGGGAGCCTGCCTGCCACCATGAGGGTGGCCTGCTCCCCCCGGCGGTGAAGATTATGAGCAGTAGGAGCAGTGGGGCTGCGGTGGGACAGTGGGGCAGCAGTGGCCACAGAGGGCAGCAGCGGCATGGAGGGCAGTGGTGGGCAGCAGGGAAGCAGCAGGCAGCGGCAAAGGCCCTTATCGGCCCCCTGACCAGTCCAGTCCCAGGGACAGTCGCACGCCCTTGTCCAATGCCTATGCTGTACATCATACATTACCTGTCACAGCTGAAGATATTTCTCTTTATCCTTGTATTTTGTCTCTTTCCCCAGTTCAGAAAATGAGATTTATATCTGTCTGTGACAAGTGATTCCGCCAGCTTTGTATTTATTAGTTTTCTCCCTCTAAAAATTACAAGAATGCTTATGTAGCTCAGTAAAGTGCCCGGAATACTGATGGCACTATATTAAAATAACTGAATGATGATCAGAAGAAATGTAAAGACATGTCTACTGTTATTTAATTTATTCTAGCCCAAGTTCATCTTGTATGCTAGCAGAATTTGTGTAGCTCCAGGCCTCAGAGAAAAGATTTAGAGAAGATGTTCCTTATAAGTCTTACAGGAACCATGGGGTGCCACTGAAAATAGCATCCCCTATGTCAAGTTTCCCTCGGTAATGTCTAGTACAAGTTACATGTCTTGATATCATCCTGGGGAAAATCGATAACATTAAATAATACCGGAAATAAATAATTCTAGAAAAAAACCCATCATGCCATTTGCCTATAATTAATAATAATAATAATAATAATAATAATAATAATAATAATAATAATTTGATTTCTATACTGCCCTTCCAAAAACCGCTCAGGGCGGTTTACAAAGAGAAATAACAAATAAGATGGCTCCCTGTGCCCAAAGGGCTCACATTCTAAAAAGAAACATAAGACACACACCAGCAACAGTCACTGGAAGTACTGTGCTGGGAGTGGATAGGGCCAGTTACTCTCCCCCTGCTAAATAAAGAGAATCACCACGGTAAAAGGTGCCTCTTTGCCCAGTTAGCAGGGGTGCATACAGTACTGTACTATACATACAGTACTGTGTCTTCTGTCTGTTCTAGCATTTCATATTTCAGTTTATATGGTAGACTAGAACCTGGTGTCTCGGTAAAACAAAATTTCAATATGTTTGCCTCAAATGCAAATGCCCATTTAATAAAGTAAGCCATCTGAGTGATTTCTGTATAAAAAATGAGCCTGTCTGTGACCTTTCAAGGATTCTCAGGAAATAAAATTAAAAGTACGTTAAGGCATTTTCCATGTGTAATATCTAGCATTTTGTGATTTTCCAACCAGCTCATATTCAGTGCTAACCAAGCAAACGTATTATTGTTATACAAAATGATGCTTAATACTGTTTGTACACATTTACATCTGAAAATTCTAGCCAAGAATAGCCAACTTCAACAAAGTTGAGCTCATTCGATCTGCTGTTCTTTTTAAAACCCTAAAACACAATGGGCAATGCATATTTGGGCAATTATTGCATGCCTGGAGTGATGTTTAACCATCCAGCAAGTACAATAATCCCCTAGAAATGCACCAGCTGAAATATCCTATTGCTTTCACAGAGTTGAGTTTACAAAGAAACATAAGGAAAACAGTCTAAATGGGCACTGACCTAAATAGGATACTTCACAGTCACTAAAGCTTCCCATTGGACCAGGGGTCCAATTCCATTACATAAATAAGCATTTTCAACATTCCAGTTTGTCAGTGACAGTGATAATTTGCCACGAGAGCCAAATTTGACACAAAACAATATGTTAGAGAGAGACCAAGCACCTGAGCTCCTATGAGCCACCAGATCCCTGGAGAGGATTACAGTACAAGCAGTATATAAACATCATGATTTGAATGCTGGATAGTCACAGGATTGGAATGAAGGGTAGATGGTTTCCATACGTGGTAAAAGCAGAAGAGTAAATACATGCAAAAGAGCAGACTGGGTGGGAAGTGTGGGTTGAATATGCACACTAGTTTCACCATCCCACACTATACATTTGATTTGTGGCACACCTGCCCCAAACTGGACACCAGCTGCACACATTGCTGTACTTAGTATGGAATAAAAGTCCTTAGTGTAGAATTACTAAGGACTTGTCCTGAGCAAGTACTGCTAGTCCAGGTGAATGCGATCCAATAGTTCTAACTTCATCATGACCTTCTGACAGAATCCATGTATTCACAAATAAGGGTCATTTGTTATCTTATTTGCACATTTGTTCTTTCACGCAATTGTTATCTTTTTGGTGAACAAATAATGGATTTAGATATTTTTTGTTAAGAATCACTTCTTTCTGAGGCACAGTACATGTTCATGCAAAGAACCAAGTTTTGTACTGTGGGGAATATGATTCAATTAGTGTAGCCCCTTCTGTTACAATAGCCGTGTAGAATGTGGTTGCACACGAATGTCACAAACACCTAGGGGATATTTGTACATCTCCCAGAGATGCAGGTTTGGGGCAGTATATTAATATGCTAAACAAACAGATATTGCCTGTGATATAGAGGTCTCTTGCAAAGCCTCACTGCAGGTATGGCGGGGGGAGGCAGGAGCTTACCTGCCTTCCCCAGCAGACAAGCAACCACCATCCTCCCCTCCACTACACAATGTGCCCACATGAGCAGTGGTGTGGCTGAGGGAGATGCTGGGAGAGGGAGGACTTCCCCACCACCACATCCCAGGGTGCCCCGGAGCATAAGCATGGTGGCTGCTCTCATTAGAGCAGCTGCTGTGCTCGGTGTGGCTGCTTCTTCCCCCCCATCTTGCTGCAGGAAAGGGCAACAGGCTAGGGGAAGCCACTGAAACCAGCGATGATCTCCCTGACGCTCACTGGCTGAGGTTAAGCGAACCACAAGTTCACTTAACCTTGGCTAAACACCGGGTTAAAAAGTGGGACTTAGCGCATGGACAGTGCCGGGAGCAATATCGCCCTTGGCGCTTCACGCACACACCTTAACCCAGGCTTGGCTACCCTAGCCTGGGATATGCTGTGCATTTATTTATTTATTTTATTTTTATTTTTTACATTTTATATCCCGCTCTGAGTTATGAACAATACACTCTCTCTCTCTCTCTCTCTCTCTCTCTCTCTCTCTCACACACACACACACACACACACACGGGCGCGCGCACACTACTACCTTTGCCATTTTGTTTCTTTAAAAATATATATTTAAATAAACCTTGCAGGACATTTTAAGAGTTCTAGCTCTAGTGCTTTTTATCTTTTCCTCACTAGTCTTCACACTTCTAAATTAAAAGTTCTGGCTTTAATGCAGTTGCCTTACTGTTAATAAGTATGGGGCAGGGTTTTTACAAAACCAACAGAAATATATTTGATTTATTCATAAATATTTCTGGAGGGGAAATACTGGCAGGACATCCCCCCCTCCCACCTTTAAGCTTTGTTCTATACATAATTGACACTAGCTATGGAATGCCCTGCCTCAAACAGGAATGTCTTATAAAGTTCTGAATAGAGGAAAACAGGAAACAAAATTATGAGGAAGAATTTTGCAATTTCAACAAAGTACAGAAGTGTTTCTAAAAGCACAAAGCAGGTTTTATTAGCAGATACATTAAATCTTTATTAGTACAATTTATTATTCTTTCTTGAAACAATTTATTCTCTGGTTTTATTACTCATCCAAAATTTTACAACACAAACACAATTATGAGAAAAGCATACTTGTGGTATTTCTAAGGCCTTTGAGATAATATACACAGACTTAGGATGTTTCAAGTTAGAGCCTTTATTACATACCACTCTATCATTCTTCTTTGTTCTCTCATACTGCTCAGCCCACCCAAATATTGTTTAGAGAAGATTAATTGAATTGGATGTTATGTGGAACTCAGATTATAGGAATATTAAAGTCCAAGTTCTGTATTAGAATTGCAAATCTCAAACTGGCATTGCTCTTATACTCTTTATATGAATGGGCATGATGAGGCTGCAGGTCTAAGGATGCATGGGATAAAGTTCATTAAAATAAGCAGGGAGCCTTACTTTAAAGACTAGTTAGGGCCATTCTAAAGAAGCCACGGGACTTTAAAAGATGCAACCTCTCCTGTGGCTTTCTCAAAAAGCAAGGACCCTTGATTTGAATTGGGGTTGTGTCGGGAGAAGGGGTTGAATGTTTTGTCCCTATCCCATTCCTTCTACTAAAGCCTCGTGTTCCACCTGTCCCTCACATAGCTATGGAGGGGAAAACATACAGGCTCAGTAGAGATGCCTACATATTTTTTGCTCTGTGGCCAATAGTTAGGGTTTTGCCAGGCTGGGGGTTGTGTGTGTGTGTGGCAGGGGTTGCATTAGAGAATCAGAGCAAATGGTTACTCCTCCCAATCCATGTCCCAAATCATTCCACCCTGCCTACAGCTGCTTTTTGAGGAACACAAAAACATGAGGAGTTCCAGTCATGGAACTGCCATAACATCTTGCCCTTAATTACACCAGCATAATAAGTAGGACGAATTCAGACCAGAAGAGTTGCTTCAATGTGCGTCTATAGATTTCTATAGATTTCTATGGTGCTTCTCATCTGAGCCGGACAAGGAGGCTATGACCCTGGGAATCTTGTGACAGAGTGTTCCAGGAAGCAGCCTTTGTTTGCACACACTGTGTCTCTTTTATTTATTAATATGTGTACTCAACAATGCCTATTGTCTCTTTTCATATTCGAATGCTGTCACATGAGTTGTTCCAGTGACACCAAAAGGATTGTGAGGCGAAGACAAGTGGTGCTCTGGTCCCAGTGAGAAATGTTATAATACATTAACACTCTACACACTTGACAAATGTCTCCTTTCAGACCAAATCACCCACATACGTTTTTAAAGTTCTCAGTGACAAGGAAGCACCCAAACAATGAAGTTGAACAAAAGCAGGTTCCCCGCCCCCCTCAGGCTCAACAAAAGAATGATTAATTCATAAAGCTGTGGAGGCAACATCTCATTTTGCACAAAAGGTAATTAAGTGTGTAATCAGATTAGCTGAAATTTCTGAATATTGAAAATTTATTCAACAGTCATTTCTTTGTGGGCTTGCTGTTGTTGCCAGATAATTAGATACTTCTAGTTTAAAAAAATATTTTCATTCTATACCTCCACCAAGGTCTTTTGTAAAGTGTTTTCATCATAGAACACATGCACAGTTCATACTCATTTGTTAAGTAAGATGTGAAAAAACATTCCTGCTGCACTTTGAGAAAATGAAAGCTCTTGCTCCATCTGGTATGTCTATTACTATTGTGATTGCTTTGTAGAGGACGGTTGAGGGACTATCATCCGCCCATTGAGTAATCCCTATGACATCATTCATGAGCAACATACAATTCCTCGCCCATGTCTGCATCCCCTTCTGGCCTCTTCAAAAAAGTGTTATTTGTGTTTTGTTATTTTGCTAGTTCAAAAGCAACATTGCCCACTCTGCCACAACATTGCAGGAACACTACTCTAGTTGTTTTTAAATGGCAAACACAAAAAACCCTACTTTTTGCCCTGAAGTATTATACATTTCATGACTCTTTCCGTTTTCAAAATGTATGTTTCTTTATTTTATTTAGTGCTTTGAAAGCGGTGGAGTCCCTTTCACAGCGCTGATAGGCACTTCTGCCCAGATCTTTTAAAATCTATGAACTGCTAGCCTGCTACCTCACCCTGCAGTGAGTCTATTTCTGCATCCTCTAGATGAGAATGGGATATTGCACTAGTAGTGCTAGAACTATGATTTCTCATAATCTGGAGTATGCCTCTGTTCATGCATCCCAAGAATGTGTTGGTTTTGTTTAGCAGCTGCATCACATGGCTGGCTCCGGCTCAGCTTGTGTGCCACTAAGACTAAGGATCCTGGAGCAGAAAAAAATGAAACTATCCGTGTAATTTATTCACTCTAATTGGGGCGAAGCTACTTTGACTAGAAAAAGAAAGATTGTTCTGAACTGCAGTGGCAGATAAGTAGAAATCTTTGACAAAAACAGAATTCATTACTGTGGCATATGTGTTACATTGGTTAATTGCATGTCTCTTTAAGAAGCACAGTTGAAGGGAGTATATATCTCTGTATATCTGGTTTGAGCTGGTTGCTCAGTTTGCTGAAGATGTACTAACTAGACCTAACTAGAGGGCATGCCAGTCAACAATCAAAGTTAATAGAAGTTCAGCAGCTTTGTTTCCTCTTTCTTAAAGAACAGTACAATTATTTTATTTCTTTATTTTATTTATTATTAAATTTCTATACCACCTTTCATTAAAATAATCTCAAGGCAGTTCACACAAAAGCTTAAAACAAGACTATAAAAATCACACAATTAAAATATCAGCTAGAATTTAAAAATACAAATCTAATTAAAAGATTTTTTTAAAAAAAAACTAGCACAATATAACCATACAAGATACAAAGCAGCAGCAGTAGGGACAATTATATAAAAGCCTGGGTAAAAAGCCAAGATTTCACACGCTTTCTAAAAACTGTGATGGAGACTGAGGAGTGGATGGCCACCAGAAGAGCATTCAAGAGTCTGGGGGCAACAACTGAGAAGGCCCTGTCCCACGTGCATGTTAGCCTCCCTCCATTGCCAGCACATGGAGCAGAGCCCTCTCCAATGACCCCATCAAGTGGGCAGGAACCCTAGTGAGCAGGTGGTCCCTCGTGTATCCAGGGCCCAAACCAATAAGGGCTTTAAAAGTCAAAACCAGTAGCTTGAATTGGCAGACAATGTAGCTTTTTCAAAATGGGTATAATATGATCCCAGTGAACAGCTCTGGATAAAATCCTAGCTGCCACATTTTGCACTAACTATAGTTTCTGAATATTATTCAAAGGCAGCCCCATGTATAGTAATCCAGCTGTGACATGACTAAGGTGTGGGTAGCTGAGGCCAGATCTGCCTTCTCAAGAAAGGGATGCTGCTGGCGCACTAATCAAAGCCATGCAAAGGCACCCCTGGCCACTGTCTCCACCTGAGCATCTGAAAGCATAGCTGGGTCCAGCAATACCCCCCAGCTGTGCACCTGCTCTTTCAAGGGGCGTGCAACCTCATCCAGAACCAGTAAAATCCCCTCATCCCGATTGGCTCTCCTACTGACCAACAGGATTTCCATCTTGCCCAGATTTAATCTCAATTTATTTGCCCACATCCAAGCCATCACTGCCTCCAGCCCCCAATTCAGGACATCCACTACCTCCCTAGAATCAGGTGACAAGGAGAGATGGAGCCGAGTGTCATCTGCATATTGCTGACAACTCAGTCCAAGTCCCCGGATGACCTCTTCCAGCAGTTTCATGTAGGTGTTAAACAGCATGGGGGACAAAACTGAACCCTGCTGGGCCCCACAACCAAATGGCGGAGCCAAGCAATAGTCCCCCAGCACCACCTTTGGAACCCTCCCCCCAAGAAAGGACTGAAGCCACTCCAAAGCAATGCCTCCAATGCCCTTACTCGAGAGGCGGTCCAGAAGGATACTATGGTCAATAGTATTGAATGCCACTGAGACATCCAGCAGAACCAACAGGGATGTACTACCCCTGTCAAGCTCCCAGCATAGGTCATCCACTAGAGCGACCAAGTTTCAGTCCCATATCTAGAATGAAGTCAGACTGAAAAGGGTCTAGATAATCCGTATCATCCAAAACCCTCTGCAGCTGAGACACTCCCACATGCTCTATCACCTTGCCCCCCAAAAGGAAGGTGACATCTGTCTGGAACCCTATGGATTGGGGGAAGCAGATGGAGGGAAACCTTCTTGTTCTTCTCTGCCATTCATTGCCTCCTCACATGATGAGGGAGAAATAGCCATTGGTCTAATATTATACAGAACTGTGGTGTAATGGTTAATTGGCTCCAGAGTGGATGAACCAGATGGAGAGTGTCATTATTTCCCTATGAGCAAAAGCTTGCCCATGATTTAGGCATCTTCAGCCTGGGTGGCAAGGGTTAACAGTTTGTGAAGCTTACTGGGTTATCTTGGGCCACCCAGTGGCTGACCTCTCTGCCTGACCTACTTCAAAGAGTTGTTGTGAGGATAAAAGGGCTTATCCTATGAATGCTGCCCTGAGGCTTTACCATGAATTTTGAAACATATCACATCAAGGTTGTCATCCTAGGACTTGAGAGACTCGGGTTCAAATCTTCACTCAGCTATGAGAGCCAGCGTGGTGTAGTGGTTAGAGTGCTGGACTAGGACCAGGGAGACCCGAGTTCAAATCCCCATTCAGCCATGATACTAGCTGGGTGACTCTGGGCCAGTCACTTCTCTCTCAGCCCAACCTACTTCACAGGGTTGTTGTGAGGAGAAACCTAAGTATGTAGTACACCGCTCTGGGCTCTTTGGAGGAAGAGCGGGATATAAATGTAAATAATAATAAAAATAAAATAAAATAAAATAAAATAAAATAAAATAAAATAAAATAATAATAATAATAATAATAATAATAATAATAATAATAATGAAACTCACTGGGTGACCTTGGGCCAGTAACTCTCAGCTTAATCTACCTCACAGGGCTGTTGTGAGAATAAAATGAGGAGACATATATGCCACCCTGACTTCCTTGGAAGAAGTGAAGGATAATAATGCAATCTATCAATCATTCAGTCAATCAAATATGGTAAAGTATTTGGAAACTGCCCATAACCTGTTCAAAATAATGGGAAGAATTCCTAAACATTTCTCACTGTGCTACCAGTTGCAGTCATGAACTAAAAGGCCAGTACAATATGAATGTGGCTGCTAAGAGTCAACACCAACTTGACAGCACTTGATCAATCAATCAATCAATCACAATATGAACCAGTGTCTATATGTCCATTGAACCAATAAGCTTTTATGTTGTATTATTTTGCTACTGTGGAAGGACTTGGTGACTGGCAAAGAAGAATAGTGGCACCCAGTGGCCAAAAAATTTCATATCTTTAATGTGGTTAGTTTTAAAATCCCCTTTCTTTCTCTTTTTGAAACATCAGTTAATTTCCCATTTGGGGTTGGCTTGTATTTTGCATAAGGATATGCAGTTTAATACAGATTTGTCTTTAAAAATGAATTTTGAATAATTATAAAGGAGTATTATCTACTAAGCAGGAAGCCAATTGCTACTGAAACTGAAGAGCTTAAAACAGCTGTAGTGAAGTGAAGTATGTTAATTTGGCTCTAATTAGAGGAGTGGGGAGGAGACTAATGGGCTTTAGGGCAAGAAGACAAACACGTTTTTGGCCAGACTGGAGTTAGTGCCATTTCTTTTCCCATTCTTTTTCATTCTCAGCATTGCCAACTTGGCACGAGTAAAGATGGACAGATTAAAAAAATACACAAACTTAAGTAATTAATGACAAATTGGCTAGAATGTTATATGTTGCCTTAAGAAATTACTGGAAATCTTGTATGATGAAGAACGGTTGAATAGGATCCACCTAATTTCCACTGTGCACTGTTGTGTACATTTCTATAACCCCAATGTTACTTATTAAATAGGTACAGTTTGAGTTTCTTACTTATTCAACTAGGTGTATGTTAAAGGTTGTTGATGTGTACGAAAGTTGTCCCTTATATTAGAAACTGGCTCTTGCATCTGTATGTCTTTGTGGGATTCAAAGTCTGATCCAGTTTACACTCTGATCCAGTTGTCGTCTTCAGAAAAGAGTGGCAACATGTCCTGTGTTATTTTCTTGAGGCTGGGTTCCTGTACAGGTTCCTTCTGTTGAAGATGCAGCTCCTGATAGCAGCAACTCTTAGAACCAACAACTCTACTGACCACTAGGGGCACTGGGGTAGATATAGTGAGCAAGGGAATCCCCTTTCTGACTATGCTTTCTCTTCTCTACTCCCCCTTTGTTAGATTGATAGTCTCAGGTTTCATTCTCTCACCTGCAGAGACTTCCTTTTTCACTCCTCCCCACTTCCTGTAAGTAGCTAGTAGCAAGGCATGTAGGCTTTATCTATCTCCCTGATGGACTTCCTAAAGAAATCCATAAATTTATATAGAACTTTAACTCCATGTCTCCAGACAATATTAATTAGCAGTGCTCTCCTTACCTTTGCACTGCCACTGCCGCTGGGGTAGATAAAGAAATCTCCCCTCCAAGCTCTCTAACAGGGTTATGGGCCCAGTGAACCCAGAGAAAGCACCCAAAGGCAAACAAAGCCGAGGGAAAGTAGACAAAGAGGCAAAATAATTAAGTGGAAAGCATGCTTGATTGGAAATGCAGAGAAAAAGGCAGGCAACATTTTCACCATGAAGACAGCAGCACAGGGGCAGCCAGCGATCCTGAGACTGGATGGATCTAATTTTGGAACATGGTCATCAGGATGGAATCCTTTCTCTTGGCTCAAGGCCTGGAAAGTGTCTTGCAGGAGGACAGACCTGGACCAGGGAGACCTGAGTTCAAATCCCAATTCAGCCATGATACTTGCTGGGTGACTCTGGGCCAGTCACTTCTCTCTCAGCCTAACCTACTTCACAGGGTTGTTGTGAAAGAGAAACTTAAGTATGTAGTGCACCGCTCTGAGCTCCTTGGAGAAAGAGCAGGATATAAATGTAAAATAATAATAATTAATAATTAGAAATGTCTACAGACTCATCTGCTTGCATGTGAGTGACCCAATCATTGTGCATTTGAGAAAGACCAGGATAGCTAAGGAAGATTTGGAGACTTAAAAATATCTGTATGTTAGAAAGACAACTAATACGAATGTTGATCTGCTTGTGAGACTGTGTAATATGAAACTCGGAGAAGGACAGACTTTAATTGAGCATGTTAATCAAATCTAGACATTGCAAGAAGATGGGCACAAGAAAATATGTCTCCCAGATGAAGCAATTTTTGGATTTATTTTATTTAGTGCCTGAGAGATTTACATAGGAACATAGAACATAAAAAGCTGCCATATACTGAGTCAGACCATCAGTCCATCTAGCTCAGTATTGTCTACACAGACTGGCAGTGGCTTCTCCAAGGCTGTAGGCAGGAATCTCTCTCAGCTCTATCTTGGAGATGCCAGGGAGGGAACTTGGAACTCAGATGCTCTTCCCAGAGCAGCTCTATCACCTATGGGGAATATCTTACAGTGCTCACACATCAAGTCTCTCATTCATATGCAACCAGGGCAGACCCTGCTTAGCTAAGGGGACAGGAATCAAAAGAGGAGATTGATTTGGAATTTATCTAAATTTCAGGATTTCAAAATGAGATCAGATGCATTCCCTAGTGAAGTCTCTGACCAAATGAGTCAGGTTGCAGCATTTAATACTAAACAAAAGAGCAAAGTTGATTGGCTGATTACATAAAAAGAACTGTTTAGTGAGTTGGACTTGAATTTATAAAACCCCAATAAGTCTAGTAGATGACCATTGCAGAGGGAAAGCAAAAATCAGATGCAAGCTACCAAAGGGAAAGAGCATGACTTTGAGAATTGAGGAAGCTCTTTATGTCATTGCACTTGAAAGCAGTATGATTTCAGTCAAATATGCCACGAGCAGAGGCTATGAAGTAAAATTCAAGAATGATCACTGCTACATCAGACAAACAGGATGTGTTAATGAGAGGTTCTTTAAGAGAAAGTGGCTTGTTTGAGATGGATTGCATTAATGAGAAAGCCAATATTGCAAAAGGATGTTTGCATAAACAATGTGAAAATTTGTGGCACAGAAGATAGGGACATAGAGAAGTTAAAGTAATTTCTCAACTTGAGAAGGGGAATTTAGCATGAAGCTTGAGAATTCAGCCCTGCAAAAGTAGTGACTCATGATTTGTGTGCTGTTTGTAAAGCAAAGGAATCAGTAAAGGGTTTCTCCAGAAAACAGAGAGTTACAGCGCCCCCTAGAATTGATTCATAGTGATGTCTGTGGACCAATGAAAGTTTAATCTTCAGGAGGAAATAAATATTTCTTGACTCTTTTTGATGACTACTCCAGATACACTTTTACTTATACTCTAAAAGAGAAAAGCCAAGTTCTGGAGAAATTTCAGGAATATGTTGCAATAGTGAGTAACAAGTTTGGCAGAAAACCTCAAAGACTAAGAAGTAATAATGGGGGTGAGTTTACATCAATGGAAATGATGAGTTATCTAAAGGAACAAGGCATTGAACATGAATGCACAGTACATTATGCCCCACAACAGAATGGCATAGCTGAAAGAAAGAATATTTCCCTATTAGAGATGATAAGGTGCATGTTACAGGATTGGCAAGCAAATTTTGGGGAGAAGCACTGACTGACAGTTACCTACAGAACAGACTGCCAACCAGAGCAACAGATGTGACACCTTTTGAACTATGGCATGGGACACATCAGAATGTTTGATATCAGAATGTTTGAACAAAAAAGTATACATATAAATAATAAATATTCAGAAATAAACTGAACTGCAGATGTGAAGATGAAATATTTTCTGAATAAACACTAGGAGGAATAGGATACAGAACCCTTGATGTAGCCACTGGAACAGTGAGAATATACAATGTAGTATAGTTTGATGAAAGATGAAGGCCAGCCACAAGTGAAGTGCCAGAAATTGAACCAGAGATCCAGATGGAAAAAGAACCAAGAGAAGAAGATATTCCCATAAGCCTGGAGCTAACCAGCGAACCAGAAGCAGAAGGGGGAAGCAGAAGTTGATGTGCTCACAAAGATACAACAAAGGGGTTCCACCCAGGAGACTCTCCTACATGGCCAGAAAGGAAAAGATCCAGGAACCCTGCACATGGGAAGACATTGAAAGACTCCCAACACACGAAGCTAAAAATAGGAGAAAAGCTGCAGAAGGTGAGATAGAATCTCTAAAAAAAAAAAAAAACTTGGACACTTGTGGAACTACCTGCTGGAAGAAAGTCAGTAGAATGCAAATGGTTCTTCAAAACCAAATACAGTGCTGAAGGAGACATCGAGACACAAACAAGGGCAATCACGGAATCAATCAAGCAATAAAGAGAAAGGGAGGGAAGGGAAATCCCACCGTGACTGTGGCAAACATATATACAAATGATATAAAGCAACCAAACTGTGAAAATATATATTGAGAAACAATAAACCAATGGTAAAATAATCTCTAATTACTGATACTCATGAACCATAACTCATTAATCCAAACACAACATTAGGACAAGAATAATAATATGTACAATGTTACTCAAACCATCACATAATACAAAATTCAAAAATATTAACATGTACAATAACAGTCCACAATTTCCAGAGGAGGTGTGACTAGCAAGGCAAAATAGGGCTGCTGAATAAGTGGGCAAAGTTCAATGTCATCCATACAATAGTGGAAGTTCCAAATTACAGAAAAGCCGCATCAAATGTAGTCTCAATAGAGTGTGGAAGTCATCAGTCACTGACTTAACCCCCTCATACCCTTTCAGGAGAATACAAACTGAACGTATAGAGATGTAGCTGAGCAGGGCAAAAGAAATCCACACAGGAGTGAAAGTTCCCAATAACAAACATGCATTATGCCGGATAATACTGTAAGGCTTTATTTAGCTCCAGGAATGAGGCACCAGTATTAAGGAGGCGAAACAGCGAGTATCCGGAATAGCTGTTGCTTGTTTGTTATTGGGAACTTTCACTCCTGTGTGGATTATACCGAGCATTCTCAAACAAGCCAGCACTCCTCTTTCTTTTGCCCTGCTCAGCTACATCTCTATATGTTCAGTTTGTATTCTCCTGAAAGGGCATGAGAAGGAGACATCGAGCAATACAAAGCCAGATTAGTAGCCAAGGGATACTCTCAAAAGTATGGTGAAGACTATGATGAGACATTTGCACCTGTTGTGAAGCAGAACACTTCTCAGCATTGCATCAACAAGAAAGATGCAAGTTGATCACCTAGATGTGCAAATGGCATTTCTACATGAAGAAATAGAGGAAAACATCTACATGGAGCAGCCACCAAGATATGAAGAACCTGGAAAAGAGAGGCTTATATGCAAACTCCAGAAAACCATCTATGACTGGGAAGCAAGCTGCTAGAGCATAGAATGAGAAGCTGAACCAGATTTTACTCAAGGAGGGGGTCACACAAGGAAAGGCTAAACCCTGACTATATTCAATATTCAAAACTGACAGGTGGACTTACATTATGACATATGTTGATGACTTGACCATTGGCTATGAAAAGAAACAAGACAATCATGTGGAGCACCTGAAAAAAGAAGTTAAAGTGAAAGAACTAGGAAGCATTTCCTATTATCTTGGCATTCAGACAGAAAGAGAAGAAGAAAGTTACCTTCTCAACCAGGAACAGAAGATAAAGGATCTCCTAGAATGACTGAGAATGACAAAAGACAACGAGGTCATTACACCAATAGAGACAAACTTCTTGAAGCAAGATCAGGACAGTGAGCCATTGCCAAACAACAGTCTATAAAGAAGAGCAATTGGGAAGCTTCTGTACATAGCAAAAGTCACAAGGCCAGACATATTGTTGGGGCACATGTACGGGCACATGTACCCCAGCCTTAGACTAGTGGTGTGCACCGGACCGCGGAGCTGCAGTTCGGAGCTGGGGTGGGGGGTTCCATTAAGGGCGGGGGCTTTACTTACCCCTCCCGCCCTTTGCTGCTTTGGCGCCGTAAATATTGAAAGAAATCTGGGCGGCAGGATCCCTCACCGCCCGCTTCTATTACTAATTATGGCTCTGCTCCTCCTCATTTTAAAAATCGGGGGGCGGCAGGGTGCTTCCCTGCCGCCCCCTCGAAGCCCCCTGCTGCCGCTGAAGCCCACTTAAATCTCGCCCAGACCGGAGGAGAAATCGCGCTCGGGCGGGCGGCAGCGAGATGTCCGTCCAACCGCCCGCTCCCTGCCTTGCCGAGTGTGAAGTGCAGGGAGCCTTCTGCGCACGCACGAAGAAGGAACTAGGAAGTCTTTTTCGCGCGTGCGCAGAAGGCTCCCTGCACTTCACACTTGGCAAGGCAGGGAGCGGGCGGGCGGGCGGATGTCTTGCTGCCACCCGCCTGAGCACGGTTTCTCCTCCGGTCCGGGCGAGATTTAAGTGGGCTTCAGCGGCAGCAGGGGGCTTCGAGGGGACGGCAGGGAAGCACCCTGACGCCCCCCGATTTTTAAAATGAGGAGGAGCAGAGCCATAATTAGTAATAGAAGTGGGCGGCGAGGGATCCTGCCGCCCGGATTTCTTGCAATATTTACGGCGCCAAAGCAGCAAAGGGCGGGAGGGGTAAGTAAAGCCCCCCCCGCCCTTAATGGAACCCCCCACCCTAACCCTTCCGAACCAAAACCACCCCTTCTCCAGACCGGTTCGGAGGCCAGTAGAATGGCCTCCGAACCGATCCGTGCACACCCCTACCTTAGACTTAAAGGTACCAACCCAGAAGTATGTGGAATTCAGGCCTGTGTCTGGTTCCATTTTATTAAGACAGGAATTAATGCTTGGACTCAGGGTGAATGGACACCCATATCTGCCTGGGTAATGCCTGGTAAAATGATTTGTAAAGGCAGGGGTAATCTAGCATTGTTTATCAGTGTTTGTGGAACTCACAAGAGACACAATGGGTCAGGCTTAATTACCAGTCTCACACTGCTGAAATTAACCTGCTGTCCAGTAATCCCCTTACCTCACTGACAGGATGCTTCTGCCTTAGTCAAATGTATTGATTAACTCGTCTCACACATGTACCCCTTTTTATGTTACTTTAAATATTCTCTTGTTATAATTACACACTAGATAGAGGTACACAAGAAATAATGTAATTGCTGTCTCACACAAATAGAACTAATTATCTCACTGACTTCTGACTTTTAACACCTTTTGGGACCAGGCTAGCAAATCTGGGGGCCCATTTGCAACTCAGAGATGCAGATTTGCTTTGGGCAATGTCCCGTCCTCAAGATAGCAGCTAACAGAAGATGAGATTGAGATCTCTCTGGACTGGCTGAATAATTAAAGATGATATCCAGAAGGTAACAGCAAGTTGTCACCTTTTTGGGGACCCAGGAAAAGATGAGGAGATTTGAATAGACTCTATGAGAGATCAAAGGAAAATACAACTATAAAGAATGAAGCTTACTGGACAGAGAACACACAGTCTTTTGCCTACAGGCAGTCTTGTGCCTACACGCTATCTTCTGCCTACAAGCAAGACTTGCTCATGAGTAATCCAAGAGTTTGCTGCCCAAGCCGCGGGGCTAGAGGCAGGAACTCTGTCCATGGACAGGAACTGTCTGTGACTTCCACTGCGCAGTGAGAAGTCAAGACTTCCCCAGCCATGGTGCTCTGACTCTCAGCCGTGCTCTGAGCAAACTGCATGCTTGGTCCAAAAGCTCCTGTCTCCAGCCAGAAGCCTCGCTCCTTCAGCTGAAAGATCCACCACTCTTAAGCCTCTGATCCTGGTAATATGCTGCCTCTACAAGCCTTGGATCCCTCCATCCTTTCCCCTCCTTCTCCTTTCCCCCCCTTTCACTCTACTAATTCCTGATCTCCCCAAACCATGCCAGCCCTCAGCTTTCCTTACCCCCCCCCCTTCCATCTATATCTGAATTCTTTTAGGTTCTAGGAAAATTTAATACACACACATATGTTAGTTAGGAACACTGGGTGAATATTGTTGCTGGCTAGGGTTTAAATACTATTAGTAATATTGATAGAGTGTTCTGCTTTCTGCTCAGCTAGATTGATGTTGTTATTCTTTTATACTCAATAAAGCCCATTGAATCATTTAGGATTGGTTTGATCTCCTTTCTTCCTTGCGCCCAGATCCTACATGGTCACAATACAAAAGAACTTGTTCACTTGGTGACACTATGGGACAGGCCTAATTTTGTATGCTAGCTAATGAGCATATTTAGTATATAAATCAGGCCTGGACCATAACAATAGCTGCAGCAGTAGAGATTCTAAGTAGAAGAGTAAGTGCACCAATTAAAAATGACTGGACCAAGTATCTGGGAAGCACACTTCAAATTCGTGATACTAGCAACCAGCAATCCCAGACTAGTGAGATACATGGATGCAGATTAGGCCAAAGACAGAACTGATTGCAAGTCCACAAGCAAAAGCAGATACCTGTTTTTCTATGGAGGTGGAACCATCAGTTGGACTAGCCAGAAGCAGTTGTTACACTTTCATCCACAGAAGTGGAGTACATATCAGCTTGCCAAGAACATCAAGAAGCCACATGGCTACACAAGTTACTATTAAACTTTGGAATTGATGAGCCAAAGGCAACTGATATGTTTGAGGACAATGAAGAGTGCATCCAACTCTCTCTGATGGAAAGGACTCTGTCTTGAACAAAGCACATAGATGCAAAGCACCACTATGTTTGAGAGACACAAGAGAATGGGCTAGTTAAGCTGAAGTACTGCCATACTCAAGACATGATAGCAGATGGGTTGACCAAGCTGTTTCCAAGAGACCAGTTCCAGATTCTTCGAGAGAAGATGGGAGTCATGGATTGGTGCATGAGATAATGAGAAGGGGTGTTGAAATGCATCTCCTGATGGCATCAGCTCTTAGCACCAGCAACCCTATTGACGGCTAGAGGCACTGGGGTGGAGATAGTGAGCAAAGGAATGACTCTCTGACAATGTTTTCTCTACTCTATTTCCCCTTTTGTTAGACTGGTAGTCTCAGGTTTCATTCCTTCACCTGGAGAGAGAGACTTCCTTCTTCTCCCTCCTCTCTTCCTGTAAGTAACTAGCAGCAAGTCATGTAGGCCTTAATCTATCTCCCTGATGGACTAATATACTAACTAAAAAATACACTACTTTATTTAGAACTTTAACTCCATATCTCCAGACAATATTAACTAGCAGTGCTCTCTTTATCGGTGCATTCCGCTGCACCTGGAGTAGATGAAGAAATCTCCCCTTCAAGCTCTCTAACACCTTCAAACTTGCCTTGAGTTCTATTCCAAGCTTAAGTACTTCCAAACTTAGAGCTAAAGTACATGGGATGTTAGAGATACTGAAATGCCTAAATGCATCTCTACAGTCTTTAAACTCCTACAAATAATAGCTTCCAGAGGCCCTAGTACAGATCTGTAGTGTTGGGGGAAGGGGGTTAATCCCTCCACACTCCATTCACAATGAAAATCACCCCCACCAAAGCTGACATTTGCCCCAGATGCAAAAACCCACATATCCACAGAATACATAGCAGCGGGAATGGGGAGTGCAGTTATCATTGGGGAAATGGCCTGGAGGAAAGGGTCACCTCCCATGCCATTGTCCCAATTTAGATTTCCATCTCCACCACAGCTGTTGTCTTAAATTCAAAGTCCTTTGGGGTAAATAAAGGTGTAGACTGTATTTAATCTGTATCTTTTAAAGGGGTCATCTTAATTCAAAGTCATATTCTATTCAGGTAAATAGAGGTTTGTAAAAGTTTAAAGACAGTGGTGAAGCATCTCTGTTGCCATGTCTCATCTGGCTCTTAGGTACATTATGCCTTTTGAATCTGCAGAGATGGTGTTCAGGTTCTGATCCCCAACAGATCCTTAATCAGATTTTGTACAAGCTCTGTTTTCAAACATGGTTTTATCTCTGTTGTCTGAGTCTGATGCTGGGGCTCGACTTCATAACATCTCTGATGCTATGCTGTCAGATTCCTTATATCCTTTGTGAAGTATATGGCTGCAACACATAATGGAAACTCACTGAAGATCCTTCAGGGACAGACCATAACTTGGTGGTAAAGCATATTTATTGCTTGCAAAAGCTACCATGTTCAGTCCCCTGAATCTTCAGGTAGGACTGGGAAAGACTTTTCTAAAACCCTGGAGAGCCACTACCAGACAATACTGAGCTAGACAGACCAATGGTCTGATTCAGTATTAGGACTGGAGTCCTCAAGCACTGTCTTTCTCCATATGAGCCTTAAGACCCTACCTTAGAAGGGACCCTCACTCAATACTGTAAAGAAGACTATCTGGAAATAAACGACCATAAAACCAAAATCATGTCCTTTGCCAGGAGACCAAAGACACCGCTGAGCAGATTTCATGGTTCATTGTCTTTCATGTAGCTGGCACCAGGAAGGTCCATGTTAGCTATGTTGCCTAAAACACCCAGAGGAGCACTGCTGCCATCTTAAAATTCTTCCGGTCAAAAGGAGGTCACGGCATACCTGCAGCCCTCAAATTATCCGAAGCTAAGTTGCTAGTGCAACTTCTATACAGAGCCCAAATGGGCCTCTTATCCAACATTGCCCCTCTGGAGCTTGTCCATTCCAAATTCTTAAGAGCAGTATTCCAGGTACCCTGCTGTGTTTCCAATGCTGGCTTACAGCTGGAGGCAGGCCTGGTGAAAGTGGAGGCCAGAGTATGGCATACAATTTTTGGCTAAGACTATCATGTAGTTTACCATCTACATGAAGCCGCTGGGAGAGGTCATCCGGAGATTTGGACTGAGTTGTCAGCAATATGCAGATGACACTCAGCTCTATCTCTCCTTGTCATCTGATCCTAGGGAGGTGGTGGATGTCCTGAATCGGGGGCTGGAAGCCGTGATGGGTTGGATGTGGGCTAACAAACTGAAATTGAATCCGGATAAGACGGAGTTACTGTTGGTCAGTAGGAGAGCCAATCGGGATGAGGAGATTTTACCAGTTCTGGATGGGGTTGCACTCCCCTTGAAGGAGCAAGTACGCAGCTTGGGGGTACTACTGGACCCGGCTCTGCTTTTGGAAGCTCAGGTGGAGGCGGTGGCCAGGGGTGCCTTTGCACGGCTTCGGCTGGTGCTCCAGCTGCGTCCCTTTCTCGAGAAGGCAGATCTGGCCACGGTTACCCACGCCTTAGTCACGTCGCGGCTGGATTACTGTAATGCGCTCTACGTGGGGCTGCCCTTGAAGAATATCCGGAAACTGCAGCTAGTGCAAAATGCGGCAGCGAGGGTGTTATCCAGAGCTGCCCGTTGGGAACATATCACCCCCATTTTGAAAGAGCTGCACTGGCTGCCAGTTCGTTTCCGGGTCCAATTCAAGGTGCTGGTTTTGACCTTTAAAGCCCTAAATGGTTTGGGCCCGGGGTATTTGAGGGACCGCCTGCTCCCATTGGTTGCTGCCAGCTTGACAAGGACATCTGAGGGGGCCCTGCTCTTGGTGCCGACAATGAGGGAGGCCCAGCTGTCGTGCACTCGGGACAGAGCCTTCTCTGTTGCTGCCCCCAGACTCTGGAATGCTCTCCCAGTGGTCATTCGCTCCTCGGACTCCATCACGGCTTTTAGAAAGCTTTTAAAGACTTGGCTTTTTACCCAGGCTTTTACATGATCGTTTTCTACTGTGGCTTCTCTGTGTTTTTATTTGTTGTATTTGTTGTATTGTTTTTATGCCTGTTCTTATATGTTTTAATACTTTTAACATTCTGTTTTTATTGTCTTTTTATTGTATGTTTTTAACTTTTGTAAACCGCCTTGGGGTTATCTTTTTAACGAAAGGCGGTATATAAATGCAAAAATAAAATAAATCAATAAATCAATCCCTTTTCCCAATGGGCCTAGCCCCCTTAACACTGGAGGATGGATACCAATCTACCTGGAAGCAAACCCTGCTGGTGAAACTAACATCACTTGGGATGTCTCTCCAGCCCCCCCCCCTTTTCCTGGGCTATGAGCAGGCCAGGACACTTCTCAAACAGCGCATAATGGATGCAGATCCCCAAACTGACCTAGGCAGGACCCCATACTGCCCTATTGCTGAAAGCCTAAGGTACATCGTGGCACCTGCTGCATATCTAACACAGCTAGAGGCCCACAACCACAGAAGAGCTTTCACCTTAACTCAGTGCAGTGCCCTCCCGTTGGCCATGTTAGATGGAAGATACAAGAAGATCCCCTTCCTGGAATGTCTGTGCTCCTGCGATGCAGGACAAATTGAAACCACAGAGCACATCCTCCTACACTGCTTATTTTATAGGGACATCCGCAGCACCCTCATTCTCCCTCTACTTACAAGTTTGCGAGGCCACACATGCCAGTTCTATCTCTCCCTGCTACTCTCCAACCGCTACCCTTTTATAACACACAATGTTGCCAAATTCCGTGCAGCAGTGTACAAAATTTGCCGGGATCTGACTGCTAGCAAGAATTAATTAGGCCGACACAGCTCGTTCCTGCACTGCTGCCCTGGCTGTTCAGTTCTCTTTTTTTTTCATAATTTAACCAAATTTTAATTCTAATCTTAACTATTGTATAGCTCCTCATAGATTCTAGCTCTATGCTCACAGTCTCTAACTGCTTAGTCTCAACATATTTACTTTATAACAGTCTTATATTTTAATTAGTTCTACAACACTCCATAGATTTTAATCTGACAATAAGATTTTAGCATTAATTTGACAGTTTACTTTCTCCACTGTTTTTAATGCCACGGTTGTCATATTTTATCTTATGCTGGTCAAAGACTGAAATAAAGATATTGATGTATTGAAATACATTAGAAATACTGATTTAGGGGCCATGAGGGAGAGCCTTTTCAGTGGTGCTGCCACAGATTTTGAGTGCCTCCTCAGGGAGAATTGTTAAACTCCCTCCTTTCTTTTAACTCTTTTAGAAGAGTGAAAAATTCTCTCTTCTATAAATGAGAAAGGTCACATGAGAGAACTGGGCCAACAGTTCCTGTTTTGTATTATCCTGCACAAGTGGTTGGGGATGGATAATTTCCTCAAGGGTCTAAATGTAGACCCAGATGAACTAGGAACTAGAGTCAATCCTCAGATTAATCATGTGTGTGCTCGTGCATGTTTGTCAAGTGGGGCAAGCTGACATTTCTTCGTGCATGTTTGTCAAGTGGAGCAAGCTGACATTTCTTCTACACTGGACCTTTCCAATGAAATAAGCAATAAATACTTGAGTTAATGTAGTGTATGCTACTGTTCCCACACACACAACAGGATATAAATATTCTAAGTAAATATATCAAGGCAACTTTTGAAGGCCTCTAATGGGCTGTGGAATGTGGCAAAGGCGGGAGAAAAGATAGGAATGGCAACAAGTCAACCTTTCCCTCAACCCAGCCAGAAGGAAGTGATGGAAAGATGAGATCAGTTATTATGGGGCCTATAATTAAATTTCCTCTGGAGTGTAGATTTTTCTGATCATGAGAGACAGAGTGAGCTGCATGAACTAGATGGACCAAGTTGCAGCAGGTACCCAGCCATCAAAATACCTCCCCATCTTTCACATGTTCAGAAGTTATTTATGGTCTTGACTTCTCAAGCAAAGCCACATACTTTATCAATGAACACAAATTACCCAGCACTTTTAAAAATCATTAAAACAATATGCAAAATGTGCCATTTACTTTTAGGACATGAGCCAAAGTCCACAGAAAATAATAGAGGTTCTTTCCATTATTCTCAGTGAGTTTAGAATGGAGCCTTTCCCCATAATGATTCTTTTGGAAAGCACACACATTTATTGTGATAATATTAGAGATCTATATTAATCAGCAGTCACAAAGCAATGGGTACTTGTTTGCAGCATTTTAAATGGTGGGTTTTTTGGGTGGGTTTTTGGAGAATTTTCAAGTCCTCCCATATCATGCATCTAGCTCAGAATTGTCTACACAGACTGGCAGTGGCTTCTCCAAGGTTGCAGGTAGGAGTCTCTCTCTGTCCTATCTTTGAGATGCCAGGGAAGGAACTAGGAACCGTCTGCATGCAAGCATGCAGATGCTCTTCCCAGAGTGGCCCTATCTTACAGAGCTCTCATGTAGTCTCCCATTCAAATGCAAACCAGGATGGACCCTTCTTAGCAAAGGGTAAATTCATGCTTGCTACCTAATGGCACACACTTGCTACCTAATGGCACTAGCAAACCAGAGGTTGCCGGTTCGAATCCCTGCTGGTATGTTTCCCAGACTATGAGAAACACCTATATTGGGCAGCAGTGATATAAGAAGATCCTGAAAGGCATCATCTCATACTGTGTGGGAGATGGCAATGGTAAACTCCTCCTGTATTCTACCAAAGACAACCACAGGGCTCTGTGGTTGCCACCAGGAGTCAACACCAACTCAACTGCACACTTTACCTTTACCATAAGACCAGCTCTCCTCCCAATCTTCCAATCGTGGAAGAGGTCTGAAAGCTTCAGACTACAGAAAGGGGATCCTGGTTTTGAAAGCTCCCACAGGTGAAACAGCATCCTGCACACATAAAACGAGCAGATCTATTTATTTATATCTGTGGGAACTTTTGTTGAAAAGAAGTATATAAATATTTGCCGTATTTTTAGTCAGTTCTCACTCATATTTGTCAATTGTTGTGGAGCAGATGTGAGTGAATTATAACTGACATTGAAGCCAGTCAGTAGTTAGGGAATGAGGGCTGACATACTTCATGTTCAACTGCATTCTTAAAGTTGACAACCCAACATTAGTAGGCAGATGAAATTGATCATTTAACGTGCAATGTCCAATTGAAGGTTGATTTGACATTAATTAGTCTGAAGGAACTTTATCAGCATTAGATCCCATAAGATTCTGGGATTTAATCACATAAATCACATAAGATTCCTGGGGGAGGTTAAAGTGGCAAAACCCTCCCCCCAAAAGCTGAGCAATCCTAGGCCTCTAAAGATAATGTAACTAAGGCAGACCCAAAATGAAGAGTAGCACACTACAGCAACAATAGCACTTACATTTATATACCGCTTTATAGCCGGAGCTCTCTAAGCGGTTTACAATGATTTAGCATATTGCCCCCAACATTCTGGGTACTCGTTTTACCGACCTCGGAGGGATGGAAGGCTGAGTCAACCTTGAGCCCCTGGTCAGGATCGAACTTGTAACCTTCTGGTTACAGGGCAGCAGTTTTACCACTGCGCCACCAGGGGCTCTTTAATCTGATAGTAAACAAGGCTTTACTATCAGATTAAAAGAAAAAGGCATGCAATAAGAAAAACTGACTTTTCATAAAACAGAATAGAGAGTTTTCATTAACCTGGCAACACAGATTCCAAGTAATCAGTAAAGAAAAATACCTTCCCTGATGCATTTAACTGACTTGGTCCTAACCTATCACTTGCTGTGACCGTCTCATATCCCCAGCAGCTCTCAACCTGCTGCTTCCTCAGGGCCCTCCTGGGACAGACTATGCAACAGAGCAAAGCTTTCTCCTCACCAGTAGATGGCTGAGTGTGTAGTCCCTGCCCAGTCCTCTGGATTGTTGTTCCTTCTGTTTTTATTTTCCTGGAAGTTTTTCACACCCTGCTTTAGGTTCCTTATTGCACATCTCTCCTTTTGGAGACCTTTTGGACCTTTGGACCTCTCTTTGACCTGGGTGGGAGCTGGTAGGTAGGCAGCAACTTCCCTGCCCCTTAAAGCAACCCCTCCCCCTGCGAACTGGTTCAAATGCCCGCTGCTGGAACTGGTTCGGTGCTCCTAGAATAGAGTGTGGAACAGTTCCATGCACATCCCTATCCTAGACAAGAATCATTCTTCTTAAACCTCAGGTATCCCATCCTCTTCTAAATATAGGGAAGGCCAGCCTGGGTTAGGCTGCACATGAGAAGAACCACTGGGATTGGGATCGGTCTCAGTGGGACAGCGCCGCCTAGCCCAGCTTCTTATCCCAGCTTTTAGCCAGGGTTAAAGGCTCAAGGGAGTCCTTAGCCTGGACTCCGGGACTCTGCCCCAGCAGACGCAGAGTTGGGCACCAAGCGTTCAGCCCCAGCGGACACAGAGACGGGCACCAAGAGCGCCCTTCTCCTGGGGGAATCCCCCAGTGCACTGCACATGTGGCATGGTGAATTGTGGGATATCGGGAGACCAGAATCCCTCCAGAGCTCCATGCTGTGCCACACAGCACGGATCGTCTGGGAGTGCAGTTCATGCTCCCAGCAACATTTTAGCAATCCTCTGGGGTGAAGGTGAGTTGGACCAGCCTTTCCCCCCACCTATCTGCCCCCACCCCCACCCAGTCATGTGTATGGCCCCATTATATTTCTATATACTCACTTATCCACTGAATAGCTAATTCTTTATCTAGTTTGTTACTTTACTAAAGGATAGATTTCCCCTGAATCCTTGTTGGAGAATCCCGAAAACTCAAGCCGCCAGAAGGGTAAATATAATTTTTACTTTAAGGGTATAAGTTAAGGGCTTAGATTCATTTAGTATTGAAAGGGCTAGGAATATTGGAGTGTATTTTATCAGTCACAACACCTTAATAGGTGCCACATGCATTGTATGCTTCTTAGAAGGTTATAGTTTGCTCATGCATATATTCTGATGTATCTGTTGCCAGACATTTACCATTTGTATGCCTCAAGTCTTTGAATGAAACATTTAAGCTTTATTTGGTGTGATCATTGAATTTGGGGTTTGAGCATACAAAAAAGTCTACAGAGGCATTAAAAGAACCATTTTCCCCCCACATCAGACAATTAAAAATGAAGGCTCTCAGTCCTCCCACTCAGCTGGCATTAAACATTGTAATTAGGCATGGTTCCGTCACTGAACCTCCCCATGTGAGTATGCAGAATGGAATGGCATGCAGGTGGGGAGATACGATGTGTAATTGTCCAAACTGGTTCAGTAATATGTTAAACATAAAGAATGATTACTCTTGGTCTAAAGATCCAAGCATTTTGTTATAATGGTGTCAGACGGTCCAGTTCTGATCCCCTTGCAATGTTGACATGAACAGCCCATAAGTCAGTGTGAGCCAGTACTTCTCCATATTCCATTATGGTTTTATCCAATATAAATCTATGTTACTTATGTATCAGTTTTTGATCCTTGGATGTCTTGCACACTACACACTCTGCCAGGCCCCATAATATTCTATGTGAATAACCACAAGTGTTCAGTTCAGATTCCTGTGCTTCATACAGGCCTGTACCACACAAGGTCTGGGGGCCATATCTGGCCAGTGGGGATGTTTTTTTTATGGTCCCCAGGTAGGAATGTCCTGCAGCAACAGCAGCAACCATGAAGAGCTCTGGGCTTGTCCCACTGATGAGCAGCAGTAGATCAATGGAGTTGGCCACATGAAACTAGATGAGATAAATATAGCATAAACAGACTGACGAGTGAGTAAGCCAGTTGCTGCTACTTGAGCAGCATCAACATCAGGCGAGCAGCATAGGCGGAGTGCATCCCAGAAAGGGAGAGGTTCAGTCTTTCAGCCAGCCCCCTCTTTGCCAAGGGGGCCATCATCTCTCCAGAAACTGCCTTAGAATGCCATCCCATGCATATTTACTTGAAAAGATAATTACCCAGTATACATAAGAGCATAAGACAAGACCTGCTGGATCTAGTCCAGCATCCTGTTTCACACAATGGCCTACCAGATGCCTCTGATAGGCCAATGGGAAGCCCATGGCCTACCGGAGAAGCCCATAGGCAAGAGCTGAGGGCTTACTCCCAAACACGCATTCCTAGGACTGCAACCTGAAAGCAACAGTGATTTAGGGAGAGAAGAAGACTTGGTATTTATTCAGGGCTGAAATTAGCTCCAGGTGCCCCACTGACTGACCAGACAGGGCCTATTTTTTGGCTACTATCCTTGGTAAAAGTTGTGGGTCCCTTGATAAGGGGAAAAGACTCATCAAATGTAACAAACAATTGCTTTCATTAATATTGCTATTTAATTTAAAAGAAAAAAAGCACTGAAAAGTGACCTTGGTTCACACACCAAGTCATGGCTGTTTCTGATCCACAGGGGCATTTTTGTTGTGTGCGCCTGCCTTAATAGATCACCACAGAACTACAAGTAAAATCTGTAAAATAGTCAACAATGAGAAACTCGGTTTGTTCTTGTGGTACTCACTTTCTGGAATGCATTCTGCATAGCATGGGTTTTTAAAAATCTTTTTGGAAAATGAGCAAAATTTTAAGAAATAACTCTCTCCTATTGCCTCCCCACTTCCAGCTGGAACATCTCTATTCATAAGTATTTTCAGCACTTTTGAATGGGGAAATGCTCCAAAATCTCAGTGTATGTTTTCAAAATATATGGAACAATCTTTTTATCTTTTCTTGTCCTTGAGTTACTCCACCCAAAGTTTCTATTTGAGTAAAGCCACTGACTTTTTAATTTATGAAGGAATGTATGCATAGGTTCCTGGCAAACTGAAACTGCAAGCGAACAGCTAATGTAATCTGAGACAATGGAGAACTGCATCTAATATTCCACCTACACATTTTCCCCTGTTTACAGATCTGCCATTAGACATGTTGCCTTTAAAATACTTCTAATGGGCCAAGTTGTCAGCTGAAACAAATCAAGGTCAGTACAAGCCATTACATCTGCCTGGACTTTTTCTTTCTTTCCATTTCCATTTTCTTTTCAAAATCCATACCCAGTATTTAAGCTGAAAGTGTAAGCCAACTGTTTCTGTCTTAAACTGCCAGCCATCTTACTGAAAGAAGTTGATTAATATACATCCTGTGAGCTATTTAAATAATAATCTTTTAAAAATTAGGAGAGCATTTACCCTTGTTCACTTTAATGCATTCCCCTCTGCGGTACTAGATGGGACATTTAAGAAAATACTATATACAGCTTGGCTCTGCCCCTGTGGCACTGGTGCCATTGAAACAACTGTGCATGTTGTTTTATAAAGATATTCGAAATGGTTTTATCTCTCCTTTCTGAGTAAATTATCATGACCATATGGATTTGTTTTATCTGCAACATTTATTGTCTGATCATAATGACTTTATTTCTTTAAATGTGGCTAAATTTTGCTTTATAGGCTGTAAAATACGTCAAGAGGTGCTTACCTTGATGTAGTTCCTTTCTGTTTACTAAACTGTATGTTATCTGTAATAACATACATCGATGACTGTAATAAATGACTCTAAGATTAACTCACATGGCTCCTTTTAAGTTTCATCCTTGGCTAGCTTGGCCATGAATGATGGAGATGCACCCATTAGATACATACAATCAGTTGAAAATTGGAGTCACATTTCACATCAGAAAATCAGGAGAGGAATTCCAGGGAAACAAAAGAAAAAGAATGCTAAAATTTGTGATGGTTTTAGAGATTTGTCCATCAGAGCAGCTTAGTCTCCAATGCAATGTGCTCCTATCCTCACTCCATTGTGCTGTACAATCACAATATTAACATTCATATTCCATAAATATTCACTAGGAATGTGCAAACTGGTTTGAATTTGAACCGGTTCAGTTCAATGGTTCGAATTCAAACTGGACCAGGCATTGGGTTTGACCTGCCAGTTCAAATTCAAACTGAACTGAGCCTGGTTCGATTTGAACTGATTCAAACTGGTTTGAATCAGAGAAAAAACTTCTGAGGTGTGAATTCTTATTCTATCATAGCAAATGAGATTTTTTTCAATTAAACAACTCTCATGACCCCACTTTCACTTTTTCACACTCTCAATTACTATGAATATGAGGAAGTAATCAATTTAGAACACTTCACCTTATGAAGACAAACCTCAGAAATTCACCAAAATTCACCCCTCTGCCCAATCACTCTGAAATTGGGGACGGGTGGTAGCCTCCACCCATTAGGCACTATCTACCAGCCCACCCCACTCCTTTGGGGCAGATCCACTTTCTGCCCCAATCTGCCCCAAAGACACCAAAACTTCAAATATTCCCAAAAAATCAGCCCTCTGCCCAATCCCCCTAAAATTGGGGTGGTAGCCTCCACCCATTAGGCACTACCACTCCACCCCACTCTTTTGGGGTAGATCCATTTTCTGCCCCCAAACTGCCCCAAAGTCACTAAAACAAAAATTCTCAAAAAATCAGCCCTTTGTCCAATCCCCCTGAAATTGGGGTGGTAGCCTCCACCCATTAGGCACTACCACTCCACCCCACTATTCTGCCCCAGGCCCCACTTTCTGCCCCAATCTGCCCCAAAGACATGAAAACGTCAGAAATTTCCCAAAAATCAGCCCTTTGCCCAATCCCCCTGAAATTGGGGTGGTAGCCTCCACCCATTAGGCACTACCACCCCACCCCACTATTTTTGCCCAGATCCCACGCTATGCCCCCAAACTGCCCCAAAGACACTAAACCTTCAAAAATTCCCCCAAAATTAGCCCTTTGCCCAATTCCTCTGAAATTGGGTGGTAGACTCCACCCATTGGGCACTACCACCCCACCCCAAAATTTTGCCCCTGGGCCCCTTTCCCCCCTGAATCGATTCAGATTCGGATTAAATCCGAATCGAATCAAGGGTGATTCGGGTGGCCCATATTCGGGCACAAAACAGAACAGGGGTGATTCGGTTCGGGTCCCGAACTGAATCACCGAATACCCAAATTGCACACCCCTACCCAAAACCTTGATATCAAATGAACTTGATTTAACATTTTGATTTGAGTCTGTGACAACATGTGTGCACTTACTTATTTTATTTATATTTATTTAGTATACTTGTATACCATCCCAGACTTGTGTCACTGGATGGTTTACAACAAATTTATGATTGCGTAAAGATAAAGTGTGCCGTCAAATCAGTGTCGACTCCTGGCAACCACAGAGCCTTGTGGTTTTTCTTTGTAGACACACCTATTCCATGAAGCGAATATCAGGGATGTGCAAAAAAACAGTTTGCCCAGTTCAGTTTGAATTCGAACCAGGTTTGAACCAAGGTGGGGAGGTTTGGTTTTGGTTTTGCTTGAACCCCCCTTTGCTTCGGTTCAAATTTGAACTTGTTTTGAACCAGTTTGAACCAGTTTGAACTGATTTGAGCCTCCAGAACTTGGTTGGATGGTAGGCACCCATGGATGCCAACTTGGTTGGATGGTAGGCAACCCATGGATGCCAACCATGGATGCCAAACCCCAAAGCAATCGAACACTCTTACGATTTTTAATGAATTTCTGAAATATTTTATTTTTGCCCATTATTCCCTATGTGGAGAACCTAGGGGCAAAAAACTGGGGTGGGTGGTAGGCACCCAGGGGTGCCTATAACCCACTAAACAGCAAAGCAATCAGACACTCCTCTGATTATTAATGATTTTCTGAAGATTTTTTCAATTTTTGTATCCCTCCCATAGGGAATAATGTGGATTTGAGGATGCCCCATTTCCCACCTTTGGGGGGTGCCAGAGCACGGTAGGGATGGCCTCCACCACCCCCACCCACCCCGGCACACTCAGGTTGATAGGATTTATTGTTGATTAATCAGGAATTTTTAAAGAATTAATTTTTGGCTCAATAGACATGCATTGGCTTCTTAGGAAACCATTGCCAGAGTCTTTCCATTCAGAAAGAACACTGTGTTCCCTTTCACCTTAATTGCTTAATTGCTGTTACCCGAACTCAGAGTTCAGAGCAATAAGCACTTAAGGTCAGTAGGTGAAAAGGCACTCTGTTATTTCCTATGGAGCCAATGCGTGTCTATGGAGCCAAAAATTAATTCTTTAAACATTCATAAATAAATAACAATAATTCCTGTCAACTTGGGGGTGCCTGGGGGGGAGTTGAGACCAGCCCTGCTGTGCTCTCAGACCCACTGTGGGGTGCCCTGGCATCTTCAAAGGGGGGGCTGGGGCTGCCTCAAATCCTCATTATTCCCTATGGGAAATTGAAAAATACTTCAAAAATTCACCAATAATCAGAGAAGGCAGGCACTACCACCCCACCCCACTCTTTTTGCCCAGATCCCATGCTATGCCCCCGAACTGCCCCAAAGTCACTAAAACTTCAAAAAATCCCCCAAAATCAACCATTAACCAAATCACCCAAATTTTTCGGGCCCAAAATTCGGGTGATTCAGCTTGGGCCCAAAAAATTCGGGCCCAAAATTCGGGTGATTCAGCTCGGGCCCAAAAAATATCGGGGGACATCGGGGGTGATTCGGTTCAGCCCCAAATCACCCGAAATTGCTCGTTTCGGGCACAGATCGTTCTGTGCCCGAAATTTTTTGCACATCCCTAGTTTTGGGGTTAATATTGATTGATTGATTGATTGATCAATTTTTATACCACCTTTCCATTTACAAAGTTAAATACAATAAGACTCAATAAAAATCACATTTAAAACCTTAAAAGCAGTTAAACAGTTTAAAAAACCCCCACAAACACAAAAAAATAACGATTAAAAAGACAAACAGAAGCAGGACTGTTTCTCTGAAGGTTATAAACAGCAGTAAGCCTAGATAACGTTCATGATTCCAATTTGACCAAGGGGTCAGTCTAAAATATGCCCAACTTGGCAGAAATAAGAGTCTTTTTAGAGATTAGTGGCCCCTGAATGAAAGTCTTATAAACTTCCAACCTTGCATACCAGTTTATTGTGTGAGGTGGAAACAGCAGCCCTCAGGGGCATATTTTTGGAGATACTTCAAAATATTTCTGGGGGGAACGGAGAACTGCAAGAATCACTCACCAACTTGTGCACTCAATGCGGCAGAGCTCTGGAAACCTTCCTCAGCCCGGATGCATCTTCCTGGCACACTGCTGCTTCCTTAATCAGGATGGCAGTCAATGTTTATAGAAAGGAAAATGTCCACAATGTAGCCGGAGAAATCCAATAGCCTACATTCACCATACTCCCCACCCCCCTGCCAAATTTCTGTCCATCTCGATTTATCCAGATCTGATCTAAATTCTCCTTCCATTTTGAGATAAGCCTGGAAAGTAGATTTAACTGTCCAGAGAGAATATTTGAGCAGCATACTCCATTTTATATTGGAGGAACAGAAAAGAGAAACTTCATACATATTAAATTTATCAGATTAAAAGGTTAGGGTTCAGCAGGAGAATAAATGCAAAGACTGTCTATTAGCATTTATGTGGCAGAAATAAATGTTTTTACTGCCTTGCATTGGTGTTTGTAATATGGCACTAGGCAGATAAGAATGAAATGTGTCACATTTTTCTTCATTTAGATGAGATAAGGCACCATTTAATAGCCATTATTCTCATTTTCTAGCCACAATAGAATAGGATTATATTTCTCTCATAGATATATATTTGCTTTTTTAGACCTTTGTAAAATGATTCTTTCTGTTTTTACATATATTTTCTAAATAGTGAGTTTATAGTCCTCTGTGCCCACCTATCCTGCTGTACAGTATGAGGGTAGAAAATACACTCACAGAGGAAGTGCTGGACACCTGTAGTTACTGCCTATGTACACAATCATGTTTTTGCTCAAAATGTCATGCCTACAATGAGTCGGAAACATGTACATAAACAATGAAGTTATTATTGTGTAAAATTGGTATGAAGACAGGAAGCAATTTTTTCCTAAGGTAGTAAACAAACTCCTGGAGTGAACAAATTATCCCACAGAAAGTGGATTCAGGGTCTCAGATTTGGTAGGTGACATTTTGTCAGTACCACTTTGTTTACATTGGTACTTAAAAGTGGACAACTAAGGAAAAATGGTGTGTGCACTAGAGCTGGAGTGGTGTGTACACTAGAGCTGGACAGGGTCTAACTCTAGCCCAAACTGGTTCAGACCTGGCATGGAGAGAAACAAAATAATTTTTTAAAAGAAAAAAATGGTGGACTTGCTGCCATTGCTGGGCTCCAGAGTGGGGTGCTGGGTGTGTGTGTGTGTGTGTGTGTGTGTGTGTGTGGCATGGCTCCACACAGATGGCCATTGGGCATGTGCAGTGGCCTCAAAAATGGCCATCACCACTTCAGAGATGCCTGTAATGGACCAAAAACAGCACGAAATGGGCCAAAATTGATAAGGGGAGGCTGTTGGGGGAGGGGGACATCATGAGACCGCCCCCCGTGGCCATGACAGCACCCCTTGGAGCCTGGCAATGGATAGTAAGTCCACCAGTTTGGGGGGAGGACCTGAACTGGCCCCGTCCTGGCCTGGCCTGGCAGGATCAACCTCAAGCTGGCTCGCACATCATCATCATCAACTAATATTTATATACCACTTTTCAACAAAAGTTTCCAACCATCCCTAGATGCACATGAGCAGCCCTACCCACTGCTCGTGTGCACAGCCTCCTTGCTTACTAATCAGTTATATAAGAGACAAAACTCGGTCATAATTTTTTGTTAAGTGACCTTTGATAAAGCAAAACTTTTGACTAAAGTATTACTGTTTGGGAAATATAAAAATGATTTTCTTAAAATATAAAATCTTTTCTCATGTTATATGCTTAACCTTGGGATGTTCTAAATAGAAGGTGGGGACTGATGATAAATTAGGTTGGAAAGTATTAATAATGGAAAAGCTCTCTTGGCGTTGCATAAAAAGGCAATCCAGATGAAGAGATTTTGGCACCTTGGATACTAAGATGCAAATATTGACAGGCAACGATGACTAACTCCATCACTAAGTCTCAATAACGGCAGGACACAACTGTTTTCCTGGAAGTGCGTGTATAGGGATCTGCGATGCCACTCATTGTTCTTTTTTCAGAGACCTTTTTGATGACTGACATTAAATATAGTATGTAAAGTCCATGATATGAGTACATTATCTATAAACTGTATTTTTCAGCATTAAGTCCTGAGATGCTTGGTCAAAAGGAAAGCTGAAGAGTGAGTAGGCTATTTGTATGACAAAAGAAAATCTCTCGTACTCATTAGTGCAGGGCTGGTCAACCTGAGACTCTTCACATGTTTTTGGACTACAACTCCTATCATCCCCAGCTATAATTTATTGTGGCCAGGGATGATGGGAGTTATAGTCCAACAACAGCTGGAAAGTCTCAGGTTGGCCACTCCGGCATTAGTTAAAACTGTTGCAGGGCAGATTTGATTAAGTGGAGAAACAACTTAACCCCTGCTAACTTGGCAAAGAGGCACCTTTTAACGTGGTGATTCTCTTTATTTATCAGGGGAAGAGTAACTGGCCCCATCCACCACCAGCACAGTACCTCCAGTGACTGTTGCTGGTGTCTATCTTATGTTTCTTTTAGATTGTGAGCCCTCTGGGAACAGGGATCCATCTTATTTATGTATTATTTCTCTGTGTAAACCACCCTGAGCCATTTTTGGAAGGGCAGTATAGAAATTGAATTAATAACAACAACAACAACAACAACTTGTTTATTGCAGAACTGCACTTTAACCAATCAGTAGTGTGTCTTGTACCCATTTCAGTACATGGCCTAGCATGCCTCAACAAGCCATGTCTGATATTCTTGGCAATATCATTATGCTGCTCTTCAGTAAGGGATTACAGGGCAGATATCTGAATGACTCATTGTTTCCATGGGGGCATGAAATCAGCCCAATGTTATATAGAGTCACTTATGGCCAAGATAACCAATGCTGGGTTTTGGCCAGCTCTAAAACCCCACAAAATTATTAAGTTTCATTTAGTTTATTAATTTATACAAGAATTAAACAGAAGAGGCTTACTTTCAAATAAACAGAAACAGATTCCTGTCCCATCATTCAAGACAGAATATCCCAGTTATCAGCCTGCTCTGACCAGCCATGTGCCTGCCAACACCGATCAGGGCTGCAGGAAGCAGTGCTGCAGACCCTCATGTCTCTTGAAAAACTGAGCACCAGTGGGAGAAAAGTGACAGGGTGGGGGGCGGACAGGTAAGAAGCGCCTTACCTGCTCTTTTAAAAGCAACCCCACCACCACCAGTCGAGCAGGTTCGAACGCCGGCATTCGAGCAGTTTGGCATTTCCTTTCGGAAGCGCCAAACTGACTTGTGCACATCCCTAAACCAGAAGACACGTTCCGGCCTCCAGTCCGAACCCTCAGGTAAGTGAACCTTACTTACAACCAAGCGTTCAATTGGAGGCTGAGGGAGTCAGAATCAGAGCTGCGGTTGGGTCCCAGAACCATGGTTCCAAATGTTTGGACATCACAGAGGGCGAACCTGAGGTGAGTTTGCCTCAGGTTTCCCATGACATCTGAAAGTGGCCTGAGAGTATTGAGGGAGAGACAGAAGCTTGCAAACTCTCACTTCAGAATAGACTACCAGATGGCACAACCTTTCCTTTTTCAGCATACAGCCCCTTAAACTGAAACAACTTCTTTAATTTGACTCATGTTGAAACTGGATTCATGAAAATACCACATGGGAGGAAAAACACACACCATGTAATCACTCGGATTATACATACAATAATAAAAATACTGAGATGTATGCAAAGCAACTTCATTGCATTAGAAGAAAAATGTTTCATAGTATTATAGGATGAATGGAAAATTTCAGCCAAAATTGAAAGCAAAACAGTGATTTATTTTACAATTCCCTGCTACATCGGTTCATAAGGTCTTTTGAAAATGTGGTCTGATTTTTGGAGTGCTGATGCCTTAAGACTCGTCATGATATAAAATATATACATAGGAAGCCAAACTCCAGGAACATTTTGGTTCTGGGCAAAGTCTGCAGTTATAACTATCGGCAGGGTGTCATTTAAATAATTTGGCCACCAATGAGTAGACTATTCTGTATTTGCTATTTGGCTGGCAGGGTGAGTAGTAGGACAAGGAGTGTTGATTGGTGCATGAGTGTTCCACCTCAGGGCCGCCTCCGAACTTCTGATTCAACAATTGGCTCGCGTACCATAGTCAAGACAAAAACATGCTTTTACACTGTGTAAATAAATGTAGAAATAGAGAGAGGCTTAGCCATCTACCAGAGGTCCTTCAGCAACTATTATGAATATATTCAAACAATAGTTTCTTTTATGTGCTTATTAAAGCCTGAGGAAAGAATGTGGAATGTAAGACTTAAACCCACACACACAATTTCAGCAAGATAATTTAAAAAACATACTTGTTTGTTTATCATTATAAATTGGTTAACCTCTGTATATTTTTTCCTCCCTACTCTCTCATTTATTCTAAACTGCTCATTACTGTGTCAAGTTTGTTAATGAAAAGGGCCTGAACTGAACTGAATTCCCATGGATCAGGATTCAGTCCTAATGTCATGCTTGTGATTCTTTAATATTATATTTCTTCAGTCAATGTTGAGCCTGAGTGTGAGCTTGTGGCATTTGACAGATAGTTTGTATGCCATGGCAGGACTCCTCAGATCAATTATTCTGGAATTAACATAGTACCGGTAAGCCAAATAATGAATTAGTTACATAATGGACGAGGAAAATATTCCAAACTGATTAGACCATATTCGCTTAAATTCTTTTTATAGGGATTAGTTAATATAACTCAACATACTCAGCAGGAAAATCAAAGTAAATTAGGAATCTAACTTATGAATAAGGGTTACCTGCACTTAAGGTTCCTTATGTGACTGATAGATATATGTGGCAAACACAAAAGATCCTGAGAGAACATGGCTTGAAAGCTAATGTGATTTGTGATTTGTACAGCACACATGACTCTAAAACAGCATTCAGTTCAGTCCAGGATTTATGATAGTAAGTGTGAAATGAAGGATTGTGTGATATGTTAGAAGGATGAGGGCTGGTGCCAGGTTAAGGGAACAGTATATGTATGGAATGCGAGGAATTCTATATTGTGAAAACAGGGAGGCCCCTGTTGAAAAGCTATGAAGAACGTTTAGCAGATATGTAATATAATAAGTCAATTAAAACCCTGGGCAAAACTTATGAAAGAAAAACATGAAGGAAATGTTGCACAAACAAAGGGAGAGGAGAGCTGGTCTTGTGGTAGCAAGCATGACTTGTCCCCTTAGCTAAGCAGGGTCTGCCCTGGTTGCATATGAAAGGGAGACTAGAAGTGTGAGCACTGAAAGATATTCCCCTCAGGGGGTGGAGCCGCTCTGGGAAGAGCAGAAGGTTTCAAAGTTCCCTCCCTGGCTTCTCAAAGATAGGGCTGAGAGAGTCCTGCCTGCAACCTTGGAGAAGTTGCTGCCAGTCTGTGAAGACAATACTGAGCTAGATAGACCAATGGTCTGACTCAGTATATGGCAGCTTCCTATGCTCCTATGTAAAGGTGTTTTGTTTTGGCCATTAAAGGAAATAATGGCTGCATTCGTACAGAAAGTGAAACTGGAGCTTAAGGGGCCAGTTGGTTGACAAACATGTCTGAATGCAGGAAACTCTGGTTCTGCAAGGAGAGTGATTGAAGGTTTGCTTTTCAAAACTCCAGTTTGAACCCTTGGGTTTTTTATTGAGTTGAGGAAAGAAGTTCTTCCCACTCTGGGGCTGTCATTGGCTGTGTGGGCTGTCCTTCATAAAAGAAGGAAGCCTGCACAGCCAGTTCCCCCTCCTCTTTGCAGGCTCCCTGCTCTCCGTTACATCTGAATTTGGGCAGGAGAGTGGGGAGTGGAACCATGGGTCCATGGGTCCCACAGTTCCATGTTACATACGAATCCGGCCATTGTGAAATGTAAGATTAAAGAGGCTATGCATATTGAACAATTAAATCCACCCATTAATGTTAAGGAGGAAATGAGAGAGGCAATGAAATTTATTGGTCAGTAAAGGGAGAATAAAGGGTTAATGTTGGAGAGCCACTCATTCCCTCCTCCTTCCTTTTCTCCTGTCCTTGGATTGGTTACTTCAGCTGCAGCTACTACATTTAACTTAACCTACCTCACAGGGTTGTTGTGAGAATAAAAATAACCATGTACACCGCTCTGAGCTCCTCGGAGGAAGAGTGGGATATAAATGTAATAAATAAATAAATACATACATACATTCTTAAGTGTTGCCAGTTGATTGAAACAGAGTATTCATAATGGTGTTACACTGAAATGCATTTGCTCATTTTGGGAAGATCGATTTATTTTACTCTATTTTATGCATTAAAGAGGACTAAAAACTTGTTTTTAGATGATAGCAACAAAATACAAGAATTCAAGCCACAAAATTAGCCTTAAGACATCAAATGGCCTATTTGGCAGGCTTTCAAGATGCTAATCTTGAGAATTTCAGTTTTTATATTTAATGCATTTTGTAAACTTCATGATGGGAGAGAAACAAAAATGATATGGGCTCTGTTTTTAAAGTATCATGGATTTCCATTTCAATTATATGATTGTTGGAACCCAGTAGATGTGATGTGGAAGTTTCATGCTTGAAACCCCAGTGCCTTTATTATTTTCAAGAAGCAGCCCCCCCCCCCCATTTGGATTGAGACCATAGCATGGCTGGAATGAGGATTAACCATTTGCCCTTGTGCTGATCCCCCAACTCAAATCACTTCCCAAAAGCTGCTGTTAGCCTTATGGGCACCAAGGGAGTAGTTATAATTGGAAAAGGAGGGACAAATGTCCCCTGAAGGAGCGGGGTGGGGGGGGGACTGACTAGTCACTCTTCACTTTCCCTCTCCTAACCCTCTGACTCACTGGCATTCTGCTGACTCTTGATTGGAGGACTCATCTCAGCTTCAAGCTGAGGTATATTTCTGAGCCAGGGAAGCATCCATGTGCAAATGTGTGTGTGAAGATGTCTGCATGCATGGGGAGTGTCTGATATTATTTGCAAAGTAATAAGAGAAAGAGTGTGCTGAGAATATTTTTCACTATGTTCCACCTTCACTTTTTGCCCCAGGCCCACTCCAACCTAATAGGCACATAAATTGTATGCTTTCACCTCTTCTGTATTAATTACCTCGGTCTGTAGGCTTTCACCTCTTCAACTAATAGCAGATTCAGGATACAGTTGATCAGGGCTGCTGCACAGCAGCGGAAAGGGTTAAATCCACACGTCTCTGTACCATGACCCATAACCAAAATACCTGTCCCACGGAAGGAAAAATACTTTTTCTTCCAGTCATCAAGTTTGACCCTTAGCAGCTTCACTATTGGTTTTCAGGTATGTGGGATAATAAAACCAGCTAGTCTGAAGAACACATGAGGAATCTTTGCTTAGCAATCCTATCTCTGTAATGTGTCTTTATTCTAATAGCACAAGAGGTCATAAGAGAAGAGGTTTTAAACAACTAGTGGAGTATAAAACCAAGGATGTCAAAATGCATGACCATTATTCTTGGTCTTCCTAATGGAAGATAAAGTTTCTGCAGTTACTTTGAAAGACCACTTGAGTCAAGACAGGAGTCCAATTTATCCTTTGCATAAGGTCATTTTATTCTACATTAAGTAAGAAATGAGTTTATGCTCATATTTCACTTTTTAAACTTTTTTAAGTGAAGGAACAAGAAGATTTTACTGTAGGTCTCACATAATGACAGCTGATATTTTCCATGTTGCAGTGAACCCTAGTTTTTGGTTGCTAGTATAGAAACTGCAATACTATTTTGAAACACAGTATTTTTGCAGATCATGTAACAGAAATATTGGGCTGCGATATGAATCTGCAATGATTATTATACTGTGGGTAGAGATCAAGTAAAGAAACAGTCATACCACCTACGCCCCATGTGTCCTCTAGAAAAAGGAAACATACTTTTCAGCTTGGCAAAGGTTGTTCCAGCCTTCCTGCTCTTTGAAATATGTGATACTGATTCATAAGGCAAAGGTAGTACTAAACATATGCCACAAGAGAACAGGAAGCTGGAGGGGAACATTCAACTCTACTAATGTTTCATGGCCTCAGGAAAAGCATCACTTCTGTGATTAAGTACTACATGGCTAGGCGAGTCCTGAGTCCTTTTTTTCTTCTCAAGTGCCTCATAACAGATGGTGTTGAATATCTTTACATTCATGGAAAAATGTATATCCATCAGCATGTTAAAGATTCGGTTCTAAGTAATACACCATGAAAACTGCACTTGCCTGGAGTCTGATATACACAACATCCAAGAATGGCCAAACTTCGCAGTCTACAGAACTCCTCTAGAAGCACAACCTGCTCCTTATCTCAAATCTACTATGTCGTATGGCTCAACAGCTGAAATTAAAGAGTTAACTAAGAAACAATCCAAAGGTCAAGGACACTTGTTTCCCCTGATGAGCAAGAGATCTGCATTGTTCACAAAAACATGAATATAATATATAAACACATTATAAGGTATCTTGACATCCAGAATTTTTCATGATGCTGCATAAGTCAGCCTATCCATTTACCAGGTCTCTTTTTCTCTTGCGTTTGACTTTGTGTTCACTAGAGCAGGAGATAATCAGAGCCTCCATCATGGCGTGAACTTTGGACTGAGAAACACTGGTGTGTATGTGACTAACGAGATGACTGAAGTCATATTGACTCATTAGCTGCCAGACCTTGTTGGCTCTGGGCTTGAAATGGGAGCTGGGACTCCACTGAATAAACCTGCTCTCTTAGCTCTCTCAGAGGTCCTGCAAACTTGCCTTGCCTCGTCTCATGTCCCCATAGGAGACCATTACAGAACATCTATTTCTGTTGAGGGGGGTATGCAAAATTGCAAAAAGGCATTTTAAAAATGGCTTGGAACTGGTAAGAATGCAGAAATGTGTGTGAATCTTGCTCAGTGCTGATGATCTAATTTTCCTATTAGTTTGCATAATTGTATGTTTCAGGCATTTCTGAATCTGAGTTCAGACTAAATTCAACACATATGATCCATTCCGGAAACAGTTGAGGGCTCTGCAAATGGCCAAACTAGGTAGAAGTGTATGTGGGAAGGGAGAGATTCGGATCACATCTGCTGGCACTATCCTTGACTTCCATGTGTTAATTGTAACTTCTGCACAGAAGCTCATGCACGTACCCATCTGTTCACATAGCTCTGAATGAAAAGCTGAGGGTTCAGATTATGCTTTCAGGCCCTATATGTGCATTGCGTAGAACCCTGCGCAGAACTTACAACCGATGTGTGCATTTCAGGGGGTGGGGCCAACAGGTGTGATCCTGAAGCCTTACCCCATGTGTACATTTCTACTCAGTTTGACAGGGCCAGGCTAAAATTTCAACAAAATACAGCGGGAACCTGGCTCTGTCACACCCACGCCATCTGTTGAAAGAACCTAGAAGGATAACTGGTGCAAGGGAGAGGATGGTGCAAGTTGATCTCTGCTGTCCTATGGGAGTTGCTCTTAACCCAACATAGTCACTGGCTGAGTTTTAGGTGTCAAAAATTCCCCAGGGCTCTTGAGGTGTGCAGTAAAGTTGTTGCTTCTTTGCCTAAGTTCCTGAATAATGCAAGAAGTGTCATTTGTGACAAAGTAAACAGTGTTGTACATAATTTAGCACCAAACAAGGAAACGGCTATAAAGACAAAAAGATAGGGCTAGAATTTGATCAATTCTTGAAGCAGGATTGAATGGTTATATCACCTCTAGGCCCCTACCAAGACAAAACATTGGTCGTCAGGAATTGCCACTGGTCCTGTTTTGATAGACTTTCTGATATTGTGCTAAGGTCAATGGAGAAGCTTTTACCAGAAAAAGCACATGTGGCTTCATTTGCAGCTGGCAGCTGCTAGTTCTGCACTCCCAAAATAGTATGGAGGAAGTAATTCTTTAATTTGAAATGTGTAGAGTGGTGATCACCCAGATGTTAGTATTTCCATATTCCATGCTTTTAAAGAGGTTGGCCCTGAAAGTCGAGTCTGAATCTGAAAATGTCATTAAGGCTATAGAAGTAGGTCCCACTGAAATAAGTGGGATGTCTGAATAAATATGTATTGGAGTGGGCTGTTAATACATAACATTTTAGTTTTGAAAACAATAAAAGTAGACACTCTTGACAGCATGTTTTGCAGATTCACATTCAGACAACGCTTGTATATTGTGGCGGGATAGAAGGGAAGATATTCAGCTCCAAATGTGGATACTATATCAGAACAAAATAGGTAATGCAACAAGTATATACTTGTTGTATCATAAGTATATACAAATTGAGAGAGATGCCTGAGAGACCAACCCTGGGGTCCCAACTGTTAGGATAATGGGCAGGTGGGCACAGTGCTCCTTTTTATGACAATGCCATAGTACATTTGGAATGGAACCAGAACATGTGAACATATGCAGTAAAGCCATAGAAAGGACAGCCAAGAACTGAACCCCTTTGGTAGCCATGGAAAACAAAGCAAAACTTGACTACATTTCAGTTTGCACTAGAGTACACAGTGTAGGGCTTGAACCACATTTAAAAGTAAGTCTAGGTATAGGCCCCCTCAAATGAAGGGTATAGATAGGAAGTGTACTACTGTATGTGTGTTGAAGATGAGGTGTGAATCAGTGTATATGTGTCTATATAGATCTATAGTTGTGTAAACTGAGCAGAGATTGTACATGTGTTGAATGTAATGTGTGAATAGGACTTATCGTTTCAGAGTATGAAATTCTCCCAAGCAAAAAAAGTGTGTGTGTGTGTGTGTGTTTCTTGGCATACAAAGCTGTGTAATGTATTTTATTTGATAAAGATTCACAGCTATGTAAGAAACAACCCTAAAAGAAAACAAGAAGAAAATAGAGAGGGAAAAGGTTCATCTGGGTCTGCGAAGTGTTGAATTAAATGGCCCAAGGAAGCAGGGGAAAGGTAAAAGAGGGCACAAGGACTGATGCAGTGGGTTAACATATTAAATGACTGTGGAGATCCAGATGCAAATCTCCACTAGGCTGTGAAACTCACTCAGTGGCCCTGAGCAATCACTAGCAATTCTCACTCTAGTGTTCCTCACAGGACTGCTGTGAGAGTAAAATGGTGGCAGGGGAAGAACCATGTACAGTGCTCTGAGCTCCATCGAGGCAGGTAAGACAATATTCAATTTATTTATTTTTTCAGTCTTTGACCAGCATAAGATAAATCATAACAACATTAGCATTAAAAACAGTTTACAGGCAACTTCACCATTTGCAGATCCAACATCCGTGGTTCAGTGTATCCGCAGTTGGATAATTGACACCCAACCTTGGCATACATGGGGGAGAAGGGTTAACAAAGTGTTAATTTCATGTATCCGTGGGTTCAGGGTGGCCAGAAATGACCCCCATTTCTGACCACCATTTTGAGGAGAGGAGCCATTTGAGGACTCATTTGTTTTTTAAATACCCATGTTTTTTTCATACAAAGCACCATATTAGGGACTTGGGCGGGGGCATTGCTGGACACTTGGAGACACATGGAGCATGGTAGGGTACTAATTTTGCAGATTTTAGAGCCCCCTTTTGCCATTCCTGCCATTTCCACAGCCTCCAGGAACCTAACCCCCCCAAGTCCCATTGACTCAATGACGCACTATCCATGGTTACGTTATCCACAGTTGTAGCAGAGAACAGAACCCCCACAGATAATGGGGTTCACGTATATCTCTGTGGAGACAGTGACTGTAAAGTTAAAGCTAAAATCTTATTGTTGTTGAAGTAAAATCTATGAGGTGTAATAATGTTAATTAAAGTGTGCCGTCCACAGAGCCCTGTGGGTATCTTTGGTTGAATACAGGTGGGGGGAGGGGGGTTACCATTGGCATCTCTTGCGCAGTATGAGTTGATGCCTTTCAGCATCTTCCTATATCGCTGCCACCTAATATAGGAGTTTCCCATAGTCTGGGGAACATACCAGCGGAGATTCAAACTGGCAACCTTCTGCTTGTTAGTCAAGCATTTCCCTGCGGTGCCATATTTTATCAATATGATAAAATAAATGCATAAAGATTAGGAGGTTAGAGACTGTAAGCATAAATCTACGAGCTATGAGAAGTTATAAAATAGTTAAGAGTGGAATTAAGATTTGATTAAAATATGGTAAAATGAAAAACTGCATCGCTAGGTAGCAAGGGTGGCTGTGCAGGCATGAGTTGTGTCAGGCCTGTTTAATTCTTGCTGGTGGTCAGATCCTGGTGAATTATGTATGTTGCCATGTAGAACTTAGCAACATCATGAGGCCATTCACATGACCAGGTGGGCAGGCAGGGGGGAGGCTGTGTCTAACTCACCTTCCCTCCAGACGATACAGCAAACATTACTGGGTGCAGACCATGCTCCCAGATGATCCGTGCTCTGCCAAGTAGGACAGATCTCTGCAGGCTGAGGCAACATGTCCTGGCCTCTGGGAATCCCACAATGCACTGCAAGCATTGCACAGTGCATTAGGAGATTCCCCCATCAGATGGGTACTATAGGCACCCATCTCTGTGTCTTCTCAGTCTGCATGCAGCCCAAGGAGACACACAATCCTGACAGCTGGATTAAGGGTGTGCTCGCACCTTTAAGAGCCAGGCTAAGAAGTGTGGTTAGGCTGGGTGGAAGCACCAGGATAATGCCAGGATCCACATTGATCCCAGTGCTCCACACAAGCAACTTCACTAAGGCTGGGTTGCCCTGCTTTGAGTTAGACTGCTTGTGTGAACAGCCTTTATAACAAATGCAATAGTCCCTATTGCTTGTCCCTATTTATCGCTCTTTAAAGTGGTGAAATTTGAGCCTTACATATACAGTTTCCCATGGTGTCTGTGACTAGCTACTGGTAGATGATTTTAAACCACCATCTTGCTCTCTCAAATGCTAATTGAAAGCCAAATCATTATTTTTTTAAAATGATGCCTGGGGAATACCCGACAGGAGCTGGGCAGTATCCAGTTCAGCAAATGCCATCCCTTAAGGTGCAAAGGTATAAAAGATTCAGATAAAACAGAAGGGAACCGAGTAGAACCGCATAAAGAGCAGACAGAAGGCTGTGCTAGCTAGTCAAAGAGCCAAAAGAAAAATAGCACACACCAGGTAAGAGATTCAGCATATAGGTACTTATATGCCAATGCCAGAAGCCTCTGAGCCAAGATGGGCAAGCTGGAGTCCTTGGTTGCTAATGAAGAAATAGATATAGTGGGCATAACAGAAACATGGTGGAACAGTGAAAACCAGTGGGACACTGTTATCCCTGGATATATACTCTATAGAAAGGACAGGGAGGGGTGCCTTGGAGGTGGAGTAGCACTGTATGTTAAAGAAGGGATAGAATCTAGCAAGGTAGAAAACCTAGGTGGACTTGAGTCCTCTACAGAAACCCTGTGAGTGACAATACAAGGCCTGAAAGGAAATGTGCTACTGGTGACATGCTATCGTCCTCTGGATCAAAATGCTGACAGTGACTGGGAGTTGCAGAAGAAAATCAGGGAGATGTCAAGGAGAGCCAGGGCAGTGATAATAGGTGACATCAATTACCCACACATAGACTGGGTAAATTCACAGTCAGGTAATGACAAAGAGGTCAAATTTCTAGATATGCCCTAGAACAGTTGGCCATGGAACAAACCAGAGAGAAGACAACCTTGGACTTAAAACTGAGAGGCACCCAGGACCTGGTGTATGATGTCAGTGTCATGGACACTTTTGGGAACATGTCAGTGTCATGGACTAAACAGCGATCAAATTCAGCATACATGTGAGGAGAAAATCACCAAAGAAGTCTAACACAGACACTTTGAATACCAGAAGAGGAAACCTCTCCCAAATGAGAGGTATGGTGAAAAGAAAACTGAAAGGGAAAATCAGGAGAGTCACTTCACTCCCGAATGCATGGAGTTTATTCAAAACCACAATACTAGAAATCCAGTTAGAATACATACCAAAAAGGAGGGAAAGTATCAGTAGGTCCAGGAGGATGCCAGCATGGCTAACAAGTAAAGTCAAGGAAACCATAAAGGGGAAGAAGACTTCCTTCCAAAATTGGAAGGCCTGCCCAAATGAAGAGAACAGAAAGGAACACTGGCAAAAGAAAGGCAAGGTGACAATAAGGGAGGCAAAAAGAGAGTTTGAGGAACATTTAGCTAAAAGCATCAAGGGGAATAACAAAAACTTCTTTAAATACATCAGAAGCAGGAAACCTGCCAGGGACATGGTTGGACCATTAGACAATGAGGGAGTGAAAGGGATTATTAAGGAGGATATGGAAGTTGAAGAGAAGCTAAATAAATTCTTTGCATCTGTCTTCACAGCAGAGGATACTGAGCATATACCTCTTTCTGATCCAGGCTTTTGGGGGGTGGAGGCTAAAGAACTGAGTCAGATAGAAGTGACAAGAGATGTCTGGAAAGATGTCTGGAAAAATGGAAAACTAGCAAATCACCAGGGCCAAATGGCATCCCTGCAAGAGTCCTTAAAAAACTCAAATGTGAAATTGCTGGCCTCCCTGCAAAAATATATAACTTATCCCTACAATCAGGCTCTTTACCAGAGGACTAGAAAGTAGTCAATGTAACACTGATTTTCAAAAATTGATCCAGGAGTGATCCAGGAAATTACAGGCTGGTTAGCTTAATGTTCGTTCCAGGCAAATTGATGGAAACATCCTCAAAGATAAAATTGTAAAGAACCAGCATGGCTTCTGCAAAGGTAAATATTGCCTCATAAACCTTTGAGATCTGTTGACTTTGAGAGTGTCAAAAGGTGTGTGGATAAAGGTGATCCGAATGACACAGTATACCTGGATTTCCAAAAAGCTTTCGACAAAGTTCCTCATCAAAGACTCCTGAGGAAACTTAGCAGTTGTGGGGACAAGTACATGTGTGGCTAAGGGGACAAGTACATGTGTGGGTTGCTAACTGGTTGAAAGACAGGAAACAGTGGGTAGGTATAAATGGAGAGGTTTCACAATGGAGGGAAGTAAGAAGTGGGGTCCCCCAGGGATCTGTACTAGGACCAGTGCTTTTTAATTTATTTGCAAATGATCTAGAAGTTGGGGTAAACAGTGAGGTGGCCATATTTGCAGAAGACACTAAACTATTTAGGGTAGTGAAATCAACAAAAGATTGTCAGGAGCTCCAAAAGGATCTCTCCAAACTCGGTGAGTGGACGACAAAGGGCCACGCAGAGGCCAAGTGCACAAGCGCACAGGCTCCAAAATGGCCACTGCGCCACCCGGTGAAGGCCGATTATGGGAATTGTAATCCAACAGCAGCTGGAGAACCTCAAACTGACCACTCCTGCTATATGAAAATACAAATACCAGAAGAGAAAAATGAATTACATGACCAGATGTAATAGAAGGTAGACTTCCTGTACTTTTAGTTTTTGTACTGAATGAGGAATTTTGACACAGACTATTTATCAATTTGAAGTGCTCACAAGGGTGACAAGGGTGGTCCTCCTGAAATGCCCTCTTTTACACAACTGTAAAAGGTACACGGGCCCTATTCTCTTTTGTAGCTAAATGCACATTCCTATATTTATGTATACTAGCTGGGCCGGGCGCAGTGCAACTGAGCCTCTAGTTTCCCCATCCACTGCCGATTTCTTTCCCTGTCTGCTGCTACCACCATTTTCTTCACCTGCCCGCTACCACCTGCCACCGCCACCTTTTCGCCCCACCCGCCACCCTGCCCGCCACCACCATATTCCCCCCCTCACCACTTTGTTTTCCATCTGTTCACCAGTGCCGGCGCTTTCCTCTCCTCCTGCTGGCAGCTCGCTCGTGAAATCTCACGAGAGCTGCCACGCATGGGATTAGCAACGGATACACTATAGACAGAGAGCTAGAGCTAGAGCTAGAGCTAGAGCTAGATTCTGCCCAATGGACTGTAACAGCATATTATGGATGTTAGAGCAATAATATACATCACTTACTTATGAAACAAGTTATAGGACCCTTCTCTACATTTCAAAGGCTGCAGTCCCATGCACATTTACCTGAGTCAAGGAAATTTACTTCTGAGTAAACAGAATTGTGTGGTATATCATTTAAATGTGATCATTTAAAAAGAGCAAATATGACCCCAGTCTTTCTCTTTCTGTTCATCCACTGAAGTAAATTAAAAGAGAACACATATGAAATGTTAGCTTCCTCTTGGAATTGTGGTGATACCAGCTGCTGGTACTTGCTACAGTGGTCACACTTAACAATTCCCATATGGCTAGGAACACTTTGTATGGACAAGTATTGAACCACAGACAGACAGACACACATCTTTTTTTATCAGGCAGAGGAGAATTACACTCCAATATCCTCTTTATTGCAAATAAAAGCAAAGGAACAAAAAGGCAAACAGGACAATACACTATCTCTAGCCAAACTGTCAGAGGTACCACATAAAAGTAGTTTTGAACTGTAAAGACTTTACCCAAGATAATAACATTTGTGTGCTTTCTGTAAAAAGAGACCACTCTTCAAATAACAAAATGCCACATCTTTTTAGAATTTTCAGATATGTAATTTGCAGCTGGTCCAGTTCCGTTATTAGCAGCACAGCCTTGGGTGTTTCTACCACTGTGCAGCAGATCTCTATTGACATTACAGCCTCAGGTAGTGTTATCCATCAGGAGAAGCAGATTTTAAGCCATTAATTTCTCCTAGAGCAGGTGCATCTTCCTACGATGCTAGCCAACCCAGTCTTCAATAAAACTGATGCTAAACATATAATTCATGCTTCTGTTTTTAAAATGAAATGAAATGAAATGAAATGAAATGAAATAGAAGCTGGAGTGGTCAGAACTGGGACCATAGCACAGGGAAGGGAGTACTTAGCCCTTTCCCCATTCCATAGCCCTGACATATACTTATACATTGTGCAACCATATATATTGGAGAGGAAGGAAGGCGAGCAGGAGTCCCTCCATCCCCAAAAGCTTGTCAAACTTTCAGAGCAGCAAACTTACTTGATTTGATTGGTGGGGGTGGTATTCTAGAATTGAAGCACAATATGGGAGACTGTAGGATGGGGAAAATTTACTCAACTTATTTGATTTGCAAGTCAAGCAAATGCCTCGTTTGCATATAAATATAAAGGTAAGCAATGAAACATTTACCTTTATAAAGCTACCATTCTAGGGAGAAAACACTATTAATAACTATAGATGTCATTTCTTGATAACTGGACAAATGTGCAACCATATGCCGAATCCTTGCTAAAGGTTTTTTCTTTTCTTTTAAGCATCGTGTCTTTTCCTGTCTAAAAAAATTGGCCTTTCTTGCATCTAAATTTGTTGCATGGTTGAATTTAAATTACCACTTACATGAAGCATGCCAATAAATCCATTAAAGTGTTTAGCCTTCATCATTTCAGAAAGCACTGATATCACATTACTAGAATGTATATGAAAAATGAAATTATAATATATTTGGGCTTTGTTTTTTGAAACATGATAAAGAGAAAGAAATTGCAGATGCTTTGAACATTACTGTAGTGCTCTAGCTACAGTTCCAGGAAGCTGAAGGTTTGCACTTCTAGTAAACCCAGAGGGTAGAATATGATCTCTGTAGGTCAAGATTAGGGTACGTTGGAGCAACTATTAAGGTCATGATGGGCAGGGGGAGGGTCACATTGACATGAATGAAAGAAAAATCCATTGACAACAGGGAGAAATGGTATTTCCCTTGATTTCATATTGCCCTAGAATGTTTAGGGGTTGTGGGAGTTCCAGATCTGTTGGTGAAGTTTAATATAATGCAGTTTAATGTGAGATTGCTGGGAAATAAAGCAACATGGAAATAAACCACTTTCAACTGGTTGCATTTGCACATAATGTGGAACCAGAGTTCAAGGGGCCAGAGGTTGCCAAACCTGCATGTCCAAATGCAGGAAAGTCCGGTTCCACAAGGCGACTCACCTGAGGTTTTCTTTTTGTAACTCCAATCTGCCCTAACCTGAGGTTAAAAACAGACTGCGTTACATCTGAATTCGGAACTGTAGGCTGTATTCCCTCAAACCAGAGTTAGGGGAGGCAACTCTCCCCTCTCTCCAGCCATGATTGGCTGTGCAGGCTGTCCTTCATGCAAGAAGGAAGCCTGCAAAGTCAGTTTCCTTTCCTCTCTGTAGTCTCGCTGACCGCAGGCTCCCTGCTCTCTGTTATGTCCGAATTCGGACAGGAGAGAGGGGTGGTATGGGGAGCAGAACTGTGGGTACATTGGAGCCGAGGTTCCGCATTACATACAAATGTGGCCATCATTTAATTCAAGACAAAGATATTGAGCTTGTGTGTATTACAGGAAGCTGGTTGTCTGAGTCAGACATAGCATGAAAGTTTCTGGCCGGAGACACAGTATAGCACCACCTAGAACTGAGGGCCCAGGAAATGAGATCTAATGCTCTTAATGCTCAGTGACCTGTATGGCAGACTCTCTATTTGATTTGGCTACGTTGTCCTTCATGGCTTCACAGAATGAAAGATAAACATATGTAAACTGAAATATTTTATTGAGCCCAAACCATGGCCCTCTGCCTGAAAGAACATATGGAGTCCAGAAGATCATACATTTTAAAAGTATATTTATTAACTTTTAGGGGAGAATCTCAACATTAATATTTTCACAACATTAATATTTTCACAAATATTATGAACTTATGGAGTCCAGAAGATAGTACATTTTAAAAGTATATTTATTAACTTTTAGGAGGGAAATCTCAACATTAATATTTTCACAAAAGTAATTATTTAAGCTCATTCCAGCTTGAATAAGAAAGGTTGGTTTCCCTATCACTATTATGTCAAATAGCCTCCTTTTTCTTAAATAGCCATTAGATTTAAGAAGAATGGATTTTGTAAGTGTACATTAACACTTTATGAAAAGTGGCTAACATATTGTGCATCATTACAGTTCTGTGACTCTGCACTCTGGGGCTGTTGTGGACTTCAAAGGTAACTCCAACACTGTTGTGGAAGCAGCATTTCTGCAGGTTTCCGCATTCACAACAATCAAGAAACTTGCAGGGAATGCTGCTTCCACATCCACGGCTTCTAAACAGCATCAGGGCTGCCTTCGAAATTTGCAGCCCTGGGGTGTAGCGTTACAGATTTACAGAGTATAACACTATAAACCATGTTAGCTACTAACCCCAGAATTTCCCCCAAAGCCAAAATGGAAACAATAAGGGTATTCACATGACCCCGCACATGGGTGGGTGGGCAGGCAAGGGGGAAGGCAGGGTCCAACCCACCTTCCCCCCAGATGACAGTGTGGCTCCTCCTTGGGCATGCTGCCAGGTGCCCAAATGATCCATGCTTAGAAGCTACGTCCCGGCCTCTGGGTATCCCACAATGCACCACATGATGAGCAACCAGATAGCCCCATGAGACAGGTACTCTAAGTGCCCGTCTCTGTGCATGCTTAGACTGAAAGCAGCCTGAGTTCACACACAATCCCAGCAGCCAGGTTAAGGGTGCACTCAAACCCTTAACCTCAGCTAAAGGCTGGGCTTAGAAGTTGGGTTTGGCTGGGTGGGAGCACCAGTGCTCCATACGAGCAGCCTAGCCCAGGCTAGGTTGCCCTAGCCTGGGCTAAGCTGCTCCTGAGACCCTAACCCTAACCCTTAATGTTTTACTAGTCACAGGTACTAGAAAATAGAAACAGCTGGCGTGCCTAGAACACAAATTTATTTTATTATTATTATTTATTTACACAGTCAGACAGGTGTTATTGACTGGTTTGTTTTATCCAGACATCGAGTCCTTCCCAAAGACCTGGGACAGCTGAATTTTATTTTCAATGTTGATGCTGTTGTTATAGATATCATCGCAGAATATAGGCTGTTCCCAGTAAAGTTGCTTTTTGTAATTGGCTGATGGTGATTTCTGTGGCCCCTATGGTGTTGAGGTGCTCTTCAAGGTCTTTTGGAACTGCACCCAGGACGCCAATTTCTATTTCTATTTCTAACTGGGATTATTTTGGTCTTTTTCTGCCACAGCCTTTCAATTTCAATTTGTAGATCTTTGTATCTACAATTGGTGATTTTTTTCTATTTCTTTTTCTTCTATTCTGCTATCCCCTGGTATTGCTATGTCGATTATTTTCACTTGTTTTTCTTTCTTCTCGACTACAGTTATATCTGGTGTATTGTGTGGCAGATGTTTGTCTGTTTGTAGTCGGAAGTCCCATAATATTTTTACATCTTCATTTTCTTCAACTTTTTCAATTTTATGGTCCCACCAATTTTTGGCTTGTATTTTTTGCAGATGTTCCAGTGTATCATCCCTGCTACCTTGTCATGCCTTTGTTTGTAGTCAGTCTGTGCGATCTTTTTACAACAGCTGATTAGGTGGACCACGGTTTCATCTGCTTCTTTACAAAGGCGGCACTTGCTGTTTGTTGTTGACTTTTCTACTTTTGCTCTTATTGCATTTGTTCTTAGTGCCTGTTCTTGTGCAGCCAGTATTAAATCCTCTGTTTCTTTCTTCGAGTTGCCATTCTTAAGCCATTGCCAGGTCTTGGTGATGTCTGATTTTCCACTTATATTGTGCAAATATTGACGATGAAGTGGCTTATTTTTCCATTTTTCTGCTCAGTTCTAGACTTGTTCTTTCTTGTAGGCCTGCTTTGTTTCATTGGTGTTGAATAGTTTCGTGTTGTTGTTGTTGTTTGTTGTTATTATTATTATTATGAATGATATTCATGGGTTCACTAAAATCCCCACAGTGCACTCTTAAAAAAACCAACCCGACACTATTTTAAATACAGCAGATTATACAGTGTTTTCATACTGGGAAACAATAATGATTTATACCTATGATTTCAGTGACAGATTTATATTTAAGCATGCATTATAAGAGAGCAATTTTCCCATTGAAATCGCTGTAAGCTATAGACCTTTAATTAACTTTGCTGAAAACCTTTTTACTGTACTTCTCTATAAGAAGGACAAGTGGAATGGATTGGAAAGACATTTTTGTCAGTGCTGGAAAAACATTACCTAATTTCCACACACAAACTAGAAAAATTACATGCTTTCCTTTAAATATATGTACTCATTACTGGTTGGGGATGGGTGGAGGAGAGGCACTGACTTTTAAAAATAAGCCTGTTTCCAGTAGCTGCAAATCAAATTGTTGTTTAAGCTGCTGTAAGAGATTGTGTGGATCATATATATGTGATGAAGCTGAACTTTGCAAATGACAGATCTACCTGTTTTTATTATTTGAAACAATGGCTTCTTTAACTTAAAATGCTTAGCATGCAATGAAGGTAGTTAAAAAGCCTACACAGTCCTTGCTTCTGCAAGAAATGTTTTCAGCATCTCAGAAGCTTCTGAATAACAGTGCTAAGTCTTTGACTCTAAGCCAGAGCATAATCAAACTGGCCTTTTTCTAGCCCATCAAGTCCATCAGCCCAGGTAGAAGTTGGCATACTCCTGTATGGGTCCAGAAGAATTCGAAAACATCGGACAATGAGAATTCCTAGGAAAATAAATAATAAAATCACAAAGACAAAGGTTGTTTTCTGTTCCAGTGTCATGCCAGTTTCTGAGGGAATATTCCCAGAAGAGAAGAAAGTGGAGGTAAAGGGTTCTCCATCCATTCTCCAGGAAAGATGCAAAAAGTAATCCCACAATCTTCTTCTTTTCATCATCGATTAATGAAGGTCATGATAAAAGTTACGTAGAAGTCCTTTGTTACCTAAAACTGAAGGATTGAGAGAGAGAAATTTGAAACTCCTCCGTCTAGGATAGTCCTGAAACACACTCATTAGGACAGGTCAACATTATGGGTAGGAGAAGCCTCCTCCCCTAACTCAGGAGCTCTGTGTGCTCCCAGTTTTCGATCTTGTATGGATGGACTCGATTACGACAGCAATGAATGCACCACTGAGAGACCTTAAAGGCCAAGTTGAAGACAGATCATCCTGGAGAGTATCTATCTATGTGGTCACTATGAGTCGACACCAACTTGATGGCACTTAATCAATCAATCAGTTAACAACAAGATTGGAGGCAAGGAGCTTGATTGTGAACGACATCACATTTGAGTAGGACAGTTTTTCTTCCAACCTCATTCTTAAGCTGGGAGTGGAATCTGGGTAGGACATGCTCATCCTACCTAGCTGGGGCTTAGTTTATGATCAAGCTCCTTGCCTCCGACATTTATTGATTGATTGCATTTTTATACCACCCCTCCCAATTTGGCCCAGGGCAAAAGACCTTGTTGTTAACTGACACACGATTGAAAATTAGGAGTCTGCAGAGCTCCCAAATTAGGGTAGGCAGCTTCTCCTACCCTAGGAGACTTCTCATTCCCTAATGTTGATCATGTGAACTGCCCTAATGTGTATTGAAGCCTGTTGGGGGCTTCAGGAATTGGGGGTACAAAGAAAAGGCACCACCAAGCTTATCTTCTTCCCCCAAAACCTCATAATTCCCCAGATCAGGCAAAAAGATCAGATAATTCCCTAGTTCAGCCTACACCCTAGCAAGTAAGGATACATTCCAGTGTCATTTTAGGCAAGACCAGCCAAAGAACAAAATTATAAGACTGCTGGTGGTTCCTTAGGAGCCTCCATCAATGTCATGTGATGTACCATGTCAACCACTGTTGGTCTTTTGGTCCCAACAGAATATTGCAGAACTAAAATATTCAACAGAACAGAATATTGCAGAACTAAAGGTACAAAAAAGGATGCCCCAAATGGTCAAATGAGCAATGAGTACCTTCACTATGAAGAAAAGAGAAAACATATGGGGGATATGGGGGAAAGGGTAAAGCATATGAAGAAAGGGTGAAGCATATATTCATGAATAAACATACCATTGACAAAAGAAAAGATTAAGAGGCTATTCACACGATGGGAATTGGGCTAGCCCGATTTTCTCCCATCATGAGAACCACCGGGCTCGGCTGTGAGCCCAGTGGTTCTTCAGAGGGTAACCCGCTAAACTACCCCTGCCTTAAAACCAGGTTTGCGGAGCAAGCGCTCCACAAACCCGGTTTTTTGAATCATGTGTTGCCATGGCGCGGTTCCATGCCACGGCAACTCACAGGTAGACCTCCGACTGGGAGGCTTAAAAGCAGCCTCCCGGCTCGGGGGTCTCTCCAGCATGCCCTGTGTGCTCACGCAGGGTATGCTGGAGCTTCCATGGGCTGTGCAGCCCCTGATCCTCCCAGCCCCTGCTGGCTCTGTAATGGGTGGCTGCCTGGAGCAGACTGCCTGCTTGTGTGTGGAGGAGAGCAGGCTAAGCTCGCTCTCCCCGCTAACCCTCCCCAGGCAGCTCCCACTAATCGTGGGAACCGCCTCCAAGAGTGAAGGCAGATGGATAAATGTGTGGTGAAAGTGGTTTGGCTTTGAACAAAAACCTGCTACATTCTCAACCTCCATTCAGACACTACATTGTGTGTGCATACATGCTTTTGCGTGAATGACTGTGCATGTATTCATTTAAAAAATGAATCTGGGTACAGGCCCTGGCAAACGCAGGATACAGATAGGCCGTGTACTATTGTATGTACTGTATGTGTGTTGCATAACATGTGGATAGCAATTGGGGAACTTCTTTGAATACACAGAAAGTGTATTCAAACTACTTCCAACCCACTTTAGAATGTCTTTCTGTCTCCACCCTAAGGGTGAACATACTGTAAAAATAAGGGAAATATATTTCACAAGACTGGAACATTGTGGTATTCTAAATTCCTCAATGAAATTGATTGGCAAGAAGTTCAGGATAGACAAAAGCAAGTATGTCAACACCACATAATTAACACCTAATTAACCACTATGTTTTCCTCCCATAAGAAATTATGATGACCATCAACTAATGAGTTTAAACAAGATGCCTCTGAATGTCAGTTGTAGGGGAGCAACAGCAGGAGAGAGGGCATGCCTTCATCTTTTGCCTATGGGCTTCCCCAAGGTATCTGGTGGGCCCAGTGGCACTCTCCATACACCCTGGGGGCCCGCAAATCTTCTTTAGTCTGTCCTGGTTGGTGCAGTCGCTGCTGGCCCACACTGTGCCAGGCAGCCGAGTGTGATTATGACCTGTACTGGTTGCTTTAGAGACAGAAGAGGGAGTGGGGAAAGAAATACAGTATGTGGGATGGGAATATGTTAAGTTGCGTGTTGAAATGTTTCTGCTCATGCATATTTGTGTAAATATACCAGTTTTATAGTCTTACATTCTTGTGAGTTTAGTTGCTGTTTATGCCCTCAAGAACTCGCATGTTAAAAATACTGTGTGTGTGTGTGTGTGTGTGTGTGTGTGTGTGTGTGTGTGTGTATGGGGATGATGCTGATGCTTAACTTGCAGTGGGTGGGGGTGGGGGGCGGCTCTAAAGGCCTTTAGGTCCAGGCTCCAAAATTACCTAGGTGCATCTCTGGGTGGGCCACTGTGGGAAACAGGGTGCTGGACTGGATAGGCCTTGGACTTGATCCATCGGGGCTGTACTTGTTCTTATGAATGAAGTGTCTTATGCCATTAAATCTTTTAGTGTAAGCTTTTGTGGACTGCAGTCTGCTTCACCAGATGCATTCGATGAAGTGGACTCTAGTCCACGAAAGTTTATGCCATCATGAATCCGTTACTGTGCAGCAATGGAGTAACATAGCTAGCCCTCTGATAAGTAGATGGAGCCTTATGTGCAGAGGCAGAAGAAACAGAGGAAGGTTGTTGCTCTCATGCTGCAATTGTGAGCTTCCTGGAGGCATCTGATGACTAATGCTGGAAAGAGAACACCGGACCAGATGGATCATGATCTGACGCAGCATGGCTTTTCTTACATTCTTGTACAGATGGGGTCTAGAGAGGTCTGCTGGTTGAGGAAAGAAAATAAAAGAGGTGGTAGCTGAGATGTGATGGTACAGAGACCTGTAAGATGGGAAGCAAGAGAGATACAGGGCTGGGGTAGTTAGGAGATGAGGTCGAGGGGGGGGGGAGAGAGAGAGAGCACACTATGAGATGAAGAGGAAGCACGTTAAGGAGTGGAGAGAGAAAAGAAGAATGATTAAACGAGGAACTGCAGAATGATCACACAAGTGACCTACAGTTATTTGAGTCATATACACTGTATATCACAAGTAGAATTGAATCATGCAGCAAAATTGAATTGCCAGCTGGTAAAGATTAATCAGTTATATAACTTTAAGGTCTTTCTAGCAAATTGATGGAAACTTGGTACAAGCTTACATAGTCCCATAATTCAATTTGCATGATGTAGAAGTGTGACAATCTGTGAACAGTTAAGAATGAGATAAGCTAGATGTCTGACAGGAGCCCTAGGTGCACTAGGCAGGTACAGCATGCAGGAAGCAACACTAGCCATGGGAGGGACGAAGGGGCCTTAACAGGGAGAGGAAATTTACTGCCCTTCAATACCGGCTACAGCTAGGAGCATTTTGGACTCAGCTAGGAAATTTCACTATTTCTATTTGTAATGACTTAACAGCAGCAGCAACATTTGTGTGTCCATTTGCGATTCCTGTATCCACAAATTCTCCTATGACACAGTGTTCTCATTGGGACGCATTCTAGAACTGATAATAAGCCACATAAAAGGCTGTAATGCCATATTAAACAGAAACATCTTTTATTTACTTCTGATGTGGAATCAGGGATGGTGCTGGGGTTCTGGTGCCCCCGGGCAATCTATAAATCGGCACACACACTCCCTCATCAACTATACAACATTATTCCATTTGTATGATAGGTGGTGCTCCTTCCAGACAGTATTTTCTCCATCAAGGTATGTAAATATTTGTAAGGACTTTCAAGGGAGCTTATTTATAAGTTCCTATATTTAATATTTTTGATCGTTGATTGTCTGGAGGAAGAAGCACCACCTATCATTATTCTATCAATCACCTATCACCTATCACTATTCTATCAATGGAATAATGATGTAAAGTTTTACCAGTGGGCTTGAACAACTTCCCTACAAGCAAGGTTAAAGTGTTTGCGGCTCTTGGGTTTACAAAAAAAAAAGGCAACCAAGGGAGAAAATTACAGAAATTTACAAAATGAACTTTATGTAGAGCATGTGAATAGAGAGATGTTTTTCTCCCTCTCTCATAATATTAAAAAATGAAGGAGAGTCAGGATAGCCAAAAGAAAGCACTTCTTCATACAATCTGTAATTAATTTTTGGAATTTGCTGCCATAGGATGTGGTGATGACCACTTCTTTAGATGGCTGTAAAAGAGGATAGGCCAATTCTATCCTGGGTGGAAACCCCATGTTCAAAGGCAGTATACCTAAATGCCAGGTGTGTGTGTGTGTGTGTGTGTGTGTGTGTGTGTGTGTGATAAATTTGAGATAAAATGAATAACATTTGTAGTTGAATCCCACAAATTTCCAACTGTTCTTTTACTTCTCTTTTGCAAGCACATCAATTTAAAAATCTATTACATATATTTTATTCCTCTCTGTGTAGTCTTGAGGGGTGGGGAGAGAACTCAGAGGTGGGGCCCACAAGCAGGAGGCCCTTAAATTCTACCATAACTTCACAAATTTGTTCTGCACCAGTAGCCTAAGTCTGGACCACTCCATATGACTGATTCACTTTCTGGATACCACTGTGCAGCTGTATGGTGGACATATACATACCATGGTATACAAGAAAGCCACTAACTGTTACACATAGCTCCCACCCAGAACATATCTCATTGTCTGTCAATCAGCCCTGTGCTATAACCACATTTGTTTCCAGTCATTGGTCCAACTTGGACAATTATATGTCTCTCTCCCAGGCCTTGAATAGTAGATCTAGCCTTCCTTCCTTATAGCCCATCCCCATTCTTAAATAATTATTCATCAGTAACAACAGACCACATAATGGAAACACAAACATAAGGCAGACCCTGCAACAAATCCAAATGCCTACTCTTTCCTCATATCCACTCAGCTAGGTCTATTACAGGATCTAATAATATCAGGGGCTCGTGCATCTATCTATCTATCTATTTTTATTTTTTTACATTTTATATCCCGCTTTTCCTTCAAGGAGCCTAGAGTAGTGTACTACATACTTAAGTTCCTCCTCACAACAACCCTGTGAAGCAGGTTAGGCTGAGTGACATGTGACTGGCTCAGAGTCACCCAATGTGTTTCATGGCTGAATGGCGATTTGAACCCAGGTCTCCCCAGTCCTAGTCCAGCACTCTAACCACTACACCACACTGGCTCTGTAGCCAGTCTAATCATCCTCCAATCTGATATGTGCTATCACTTGCCAGTGCCCTTTTGCTTTCTACATAGGACAAACAGATCAGTCTCTATGTAAAAGAATAAATAGACACAAATCTGACATCAAAATGACAACATTCAGAAACCAGTAGGAGAAATTGTTGATCTCCTACAATACCCAACTCCTGATCTGAAAAAGTCACCATTCTACAACATGGGAAGCTGCTGAATTAGAATCAAACGTCTTGATACATACTATTTGTTCAGACTTGAATGGAATTTCCTGTAAAATCATAATTTTAATTAACTTAGCAAACCTAGAAGGATCTTGTTCTCATTAAGTACTGTTCTGTTCTGAATTTATCATTCTGCTTGTCCTGTATAGATTTAGGTTTTACATATAATTGTCAAAGGCTGCAATTGCATTTCATAACCATTTGGTCCTGAGGTTTTGTTTTATTCTCTGTACCTATACAACTGCAACTGAGGATAACACATCATGCATCTGATGAAGTGGGTTGTAACCCACAAAAGCTTGTGCTACAATACATTTATTAGTTTTTAAGGTGCCACAGGACACTTTGTGTTTCTGTTTCATTGTTATGGAAGAATAGGATACAAACATAATAAGTAAGTAATTTTTAAAATCTCTGTAGCACGACATCATGTATCAGAGTTTTTGTGGGGTTTTTTGTCTAACTCTAACAAGGGCACCTTCAACAGTTCTCAAACAAGAACACCTTCATCAAGCGCTTTTGCTTGTTAATTCTCAACAATCACTTAATTCCCTCCCGTTTTGCTGAAGATGTGTTTTTATGCAATCAAGCCTGAGGTACTAACAGAGAACAGGAAATATGTTCTTTGTTCTGCAAAAGAATTACCTCACAACTTTTAAGTTCAATGTTTTGCTTCACTGTGGAAGCATGTCAAATATCTGTAATTTGGACCTAACATTTATTCAAAGTGAAACTGAAAGAGAATTTCAGAGTTCTTCCCAAGGAGAAACATTGGAGAATTTTCTCAGTCAGTTTCTCCACCTCCCGAGAGACAATAGCCAAGTCATCCAATATCTGAGAAGATACACTATTTTCCTTTGGTGCACATTCTAGTTCAGAACTTGAGTTGCTTTTAAGATAATATCTAAGCTAATTTAAGCATCATTCATGTCAATAAAATAGTTTCATACATTCAGAACTATTATAATAAAAGCAATACTTTAAGAAATCTGCAATGCACCCGATCTTCCAAATTAGTTTCTAAAAACTGCAAAATTGTATTATTAACTCTAGCGGTAGTATATAAAGATTCATCACAATTGTCTACCTTTATATCAATTCCTCAACAGAAAGAATATATTCCATTTTGTATATTTTACACGGTTGTTGAAATAATCAACTTCTGTGGTTAAAGTGCAGATCAACAGACTAAAATACCATATGGTTGAAAGGCAATATAAAAGTACTTTAAGTCAGTAACCAAACTGACACTTCTCACATTAACATGATTTTCCAACAGATTGGAAGGAACAAATCTTTAAATATTCATCATGGTAAACAGAGAACAAACCCTTATTAATAAAATCAACATTTTCTTAACCCATTGTTAGAAGGTTATTTAGATTTATCAGAAAATGAATAAGCCTTCATGGGACTCAGCATTTTAAATAATCACTTACCAATCATGTTTGTTTAAAAATTCTATTATACCTATTTTAATTTTTCACTTACTGTTACACCAATAACAAGAAAAAGAGTGTACTGGAAGTAAGCCAAATGGCATGCTTTTTCTTGGTTATATTCAATTACACTCAAGTTGTATTTTTTTGTATAAGCCTACCTGGCATTTTACATAAATGTACACATGTAGCATGCAGCATTATTATCATTACGTATGCTGCCAGATCCTGTACATGTTTACACAGAAGTAAGCCCTACTGAGTTCAATAGGGCTTCAAATAACAACAAAAAGTGTATTTTGGATTGCAGTCAGTCTCAGCAACGTATTGAACGTTAAAGCATTTTTAAGCTGGCCAAATGTTAGATAAAATGTTGATTTTCCAGGCACTAGAAATTTTAAAAACCTAGTGTAAAAAAATCCAAAGAATATATTTTATGTTCCTCTTTTGTTATATTAGATTTGATTTGATTTAAGATGTTGATATTTAAAAGAACTCTATACACTCTTCAAATATTCATCATATGCAACCAACATTTGCTTCACACTAATAATACACAAAAAGACAGGGATAGGTAAGGGGTGGGGGTGGGGTCAGTTTTTGTGAAGTACCTGTGTCCGGTTGAGAGAAAACTTAGCCCACATTCTGCTGCAGCTGTTGCAGATAGTTTTGTTTGCATTCTTCAGAATGTCACTTGTGTTCCAAGGCACAAAGAAACTAGACAAACAATCCCGGATCTGGCACTGGATTTCAAAGGTTTAGAGCCTTATATGAAAAAGTGATTCCTGCTTATGTCAGAAAGTAATTAGCTGACAACTGTCGTTCCTTTGAGTCAAGCTATGATTTCAGTTCTGCTTCAACAACTCCTCAGTAGATTCTGCTTCAGTGAGTAGCAGCAGCCTAGCAGCCTGCTCAGAAAACATTAACATTCAAAAGGGGTGTGTGTGTGTGTGTGTGTGTGTGTGTATCAATCAGGGCATTCCCTATATCTTTGTAAAAATCAAAGCAATGTATTTTCCAGTGTTATTTCTTTTATGCTATATTGATTGCTGTCAGTAATCTGCCTCTTCAATGCCAGTTAGCATCCTTGCATTAGCCAATTGGAATATTCATTATGATCAGTGACCTTCAAGCAAACTCATTCATTAGAAGACTTATAGGGGGGTGGGGATAGAAGATGTTAATTTAGGGTTACAGCTAATAGAAGGAAAACACAAACACAAACCACTTCAACAAGAGTTTCCAAAGTGGTTTACATAGGGAATAAATAAAGATGGCTCCCTGTCCCCAAAGGGCTCACAATCTAAAGAGAAACATAAGACAGACACCAGCAACAGTCACTGGAGGTACTGTGCTGGGGGTGGATAGGGCCAGTTACTCTCCCCCTGCTAAATACAAAGAATCACCACGTTAAAAAGGTACCTCTTTGCCGAGTTAGCAGGGATGCTTTGTTTCCCGTCAATGAATATGAAATTAGTTCTGATGTGTTAAAGCTGATATCTTGCACTTTCCCCGCTAGATTTTTTTTTACTATATTGGCTCTGCCTCTTCTCCACAGGTGAGAACCATATTGGCTGTGCATCCACTTCACATTCATCAGCATGGTGAAGCTATGTTCATACAGCTTTAATTTAGGGACACTTTACGGGAGTGTGAGCTGTAGAGTCTATATAACAGGCCTCCCTCTCTTTTAATTAGTGGATTTTACAAGATTCATATATTGGGAGTAGTGGCAAAGTGGCTTAAAACCAAGTATTTTGCTGCAATCAATTTAAAAGCTGATGGCCTCCATTCTTGGTTGGATTGCAGGTATCAGAGGCTTTGCTGAATTTGTTAGAAGTAACAGAAGAGATGATTAGAAGGGATATGTATGAACAGAGGTTTGTGCACTGGTTTGACGCAGTGGGGAGGGGAACAGTGAGTGGTATTTTTTAAAAAGAATTTTTTAAAAAGAGCATGGTGTTGCGGACCACACAAATGGCGACCATCCATGCGCGGACACCCTGTGTATGCTAGCGCTGTATGCGGCTTCTTGGGGGCAGTATCATCGCAACAGGAAGCTGCATGTGGTAGCAGAGAGTAGGTAAGGACCCGCACTTGCCGCTCCCCTCCCTGTGGCACTGAACCGGTTCTGACCTTGTCTGAACCGATTCAGTGCCCAACCAGTACACAAACCTCAGTTTGTGCACATCTTTACTCTGGACACTCACAAGGGGGAAAGACGCCCTTCCTGTCTGCAGAGAAGAACAGGGCTTTTCCCATTTCTGAGCAGCCCAGAGAGCTGCTGGCAAATATCAGGGAGGGCAGTGGCAGGGTGCGGGCAAACGAGACAGTCCCCAGACCACCAGATGGCCCATGTCTTTGGGACACCCGCAAACACCAATAGCTTTGCCCCTGGTGAAAGGATTTCCCCACTTCCCTTTCTTACCCCTGATGTATGTCCTTGAAGGTCCCCTATCCCTCTAGAGTATATTTTTGCATGGGGAGCAGAGAAAGCAGACAGAAAGAAGGAAAGTCCTTATGCATGAAAAATGTTCTAATGTGTGGACAGTATTCCCAACTTTCTAAATAAAGGGCTCCCACAAATATAATGTTGTCTTTGTTCAAAATCCATGGATCCTGTTTAGGATCTTTTTCTTCAAGTAATCATCCTCCTATTGGAGCCTTTTGGTCCAACATCTGCAGATGCCAGTTTGCAACCTGAAGATTACCACTTTGCACAATGCATTTGTGGAAAATGAGATTGCCAATATGTTTTCTGCTCTGTTCCTTCTGCTCCCATCCCTCTTCCATTTCTCCATCCACTATAGCAACCAGGACTTCAACTTTGTCCCACAGCATATTGGGTAAGAGAGGAAAGCAACATGAAAAAGAAAGGCACAGAGCAAGAGGGGCAGTGGCAATAATACATTCAACTCCATATACAGTGTTAAGAAACAGTGTTAAGAACAGTGCTGAACCAAAAGGAACTCCTGAATGAGTAGCTTCGCAAAGGGTGGGTGCGAGGCTATCAGTGGATCCTGAACAAGGGCAAGTCCTATTCCAGGGATGGGGAACCTTGGCACTCCTGCAGATGTTGGCCTACAATTCCCATAATCCCTAGCTATTGGCCTCTGTGGCTGGGGATTATGGGAGTTGTAGTCCAAAAACAGCTGGAGTGCCAAGGTTCCCCATCCCTGTCCTATTCTATTCAATTTGTATATGAACTGGGCCTTTATACATTTGTAGAGAGATAACATAGTACAGTGGAACAGGAAAGTAGTCCCTGCATCTGTGCAGTGATGTAGGCAGAACATATTTAAAGTTCACTCCCCTGCAGCAGTTCTGAGCTTCACTTGTGTATCATACTGCCTTTACCAATTAATTTATGTTTGGCTTGTTTTGCAATGTCTGTTTATTATGTAATGGCAGCAAAGTAAGGAGAATGGTGTGATGTCTCTTCAATAATTCATTTGTTGTTGTTGGGGGGGGGAAACATTTCAAACTGTCACTACACGCTTTTCATTTCCTCTTTCGTTCTTCACTTTCATTGTAGCCTATAAAAGATGTCTTAAAGAAGATGACAAGATTGCAAAACAGATGACATCTGCTGCAAAATCAAGGATTATGGAGGATAAACATTATGAAATTCTTCTCGCCCTCCATCCCCAAGTTATTTATGCAAATTTCTTAAGATAATTTTGAAAGGCGTAAGACAGCAACTTATTCATTCAGGCTGTTGTGGTTAAGGAGGTCCTAGACAATCCATTACAATCAGCTTTAGAAAGAAAACAACCATTCACACTTGCAGTCCAAGCAAACTCCTTAGAATAAGAAGAGCAGGTTAATGTTTGTTTTTCACTTGACAATAAACTCGACATGGTAAATTCCAGTCCGGTTGCCTTGAAAATGAATACTAATTTAGCATGCACAACTTCTGAAAGATCTTTAATGCAACAAGATACATAATTTGGCACCATAAAGTAAAGCTAACCCATATGGTTCTTCTGTCAGGACAACATGCCACAATTATTATTTTTACATTTATATCCTGCTCTTCCTCCAAGAAGCCAGGAGCGGTGTACTACATACTTGAGTTTCTCTTTCACAACAACCCTGTGAAGTAGGTTAGGCTGAGAGAGAAGTGACTGGCCCAGAGTCACCCAGCTAGTTTCATGGCTGAATGGGGATTTGAACTCGGGTCTCCCCGGTCCTAGTCCAGCACTCTAACCACTACACCATGCTGGCTCTCACAATATCAACACAACCACATACAACACAATTTTGGCACATTATGTAAAATCGGTATGAAAGATTTAGCCCCATCCTACTAAGTTCTGCAGCCCACAAGCTGCTTACCTACCTACCTTTGGTCCCTTACCAACAAGACAGCCTCTCCTGTAAGGATTTTCCTGTGATCAAAATGGTCTTCTCCCTCTGTTATTTTAGCTGTTCTAAGTATCAAACTCCTTAACTGAATACAATGGAGATGTTAGATAGCAGATATTTTAATATGCAAATTATTCATACTTAAATATCCTTTTCTAATGTAATATCTAAGGTAAAAGTACTTCAGATTTCACCCTGTTAAAATGTGGGGTGTAAGTTTCTGCTTGAGTTAAATGGTAGCAGACACATTTCTCTCCTTCACTTTAAAACATTAATATTTACAGTGAATTCTTTGGCAATGAAGTGAGGCTCAGAGTCATCTTTTGACATTCACCAAATGCCCGAAACAATCCAGCCCATATTGGGATTTATTTTAAAGGAACAGTTAATGTTAACCACAGATTATTTGCCTCAGACTTTTCTCCCTATTATACTTGAAACACTCAGTGAGAAGGCAAAGAGCATGCAGCAGTTTCCTAACATACAACTTTTATTTTTATTTTTTTGCATATATTTTGCAGTTTTCTACATATCAGTGTGACTTCCCATTCATCTTTCAACACAGTTATACTGCAACATCCATATTTGCTCTCATGTAAATATTTTCTTCATATTTATATATCTGGTTATTATGTCCTAATCCTTGTTTTCATCACCATAGTAATTTATTAGTTTCATTACTATAACAAATTCCCCCACTGTTATTTTTACATTTCAACCCCCATTAATAAATCCAGATTCACATTGTTTTTCATATACTACAAAAAGGGTTTCCAGTCTTCTACGAAGTTTTCTATATGACTATCTCTTACTAATACAGTAAGTTTTGCCATTTCTGCATATTCATATGCCTTCATCAGCCATTCTTCTGTTGCTGGAATTTCCGCAGATCTGCATTTCTGAGCAAGAACCATTCTAGCCGCCGTCGTAAGATATAGGAATAAATTTCTATTTCCTTTTGAGATTTCTTCATTAATTATGCCCAACAGAAAGGATTCAGGTCTCTTATGAAATACACATTTAAAAATCTTTTTTAAAAAAAGTTCATCATAAATCATATCCCAAAACCTCTTTACCTCTCTGCAGGACCACCACATGTGATAGAAGGACCCCTCACTATCTTTACATTTCCAGCACTTATTAGATACATTTTTATACATTAAAGCTAGTTTCTTAGGTGTTAAATATCACCTGTACATCATTTAAATTAAATTTTCTTTTAAATTATAACACGCTGAAAATTTAAGATCTTTCTTCCATCGCTTCTCCCAGGCCTCTAAGTTAATATTATGACCTACATCTTGTGCCCATTTTACCATTGTTGATTTTACCACTTCATCTCTTGTTTCTTCACATAATAACAAATTGTACATTTTGGTAATTAGTTTTATATCACTTTCACATAACTCTGTTTCAAATTTTGATCTCTGCTCTTCAAAGCCTATTTTTGAACCTTTTTTAAAAACCTCATTTAGCTGATAATATTGAAACCAGTTGGTCACTATCTTTTAGTTCTTCCTCCTTTTTCAGTTCCCATTTATTATCACACTTATTCAACACTTCATTATATGTCGGCCATCTGGTTTTCATATTCACTTCTTTACATATAACAGCTTCTAGCGGGGATAACCACAGAGGTACCTTGTTTTCTAAGTATTTCTTATTTCATTCCCAAACTATTATCAAACTTCTTCTGATGTAATGATTAAGAAAGTCCCTATGTACTTTGGTCTTATCATAAAATAAATATGCATGCCAACCAAATCTTCTATCAAAGCCCTCCAAATCCAAAATTCTTAAGTTTCTTAAAACTATCCATTCTTTCATCCATACCAAACATGCTGCATCAAAATACAATCTTAAATTTGGAAGGGCAAGACCTCCTCTTTCTTTAGCATCAGTTAAGTTTTTAAAATTAATTCTGGGTCTTTTCCCTTGCCAAATAATGTTAGAGATATCTTTCTGCCAGCATTTAAAACAGGTCAAAGTATTAATTACAGGTATCATTTGGAATAGAAATAACATCTTTGGTAGTACATTCATTTTAGTAACAGAAATTCTACCCAGCAACTATTCCATCTTTATAAATTGACTTTCACCTGATCCCAAATAACCCCATAGTTATTTTGAAATAACATTGAGTTTTTATCAGATAACCAAATACCCAGATATTTTACCTTCTTTTCAATTTTCAGTTGACTTATTTCATACAACTTATTTTTGGCTTACGTGTCCATATTTTTCGTCAGTACCTAAGTTTTTTGCCTGTTAATGAAAAAAAACATACCACCTTTAGAGAAGAATTATTTAATAATATGGTTGGTTGGGGGAATTGCCTGACTGTCTGACAGGATTTTTGGTTCAATTGCCAATTGATAAAAATCTGCAAAGTGAGAAATTTGACATGGGAATACAATTAGCAGAGCTTAGCAAAAAAACCAAAAAACCATCAATGATCTCTGGGCAAAGCAAGAGAACATGGTAAATCACAGATGTATGATAAATCTGTGGCTCTTTGTGATTAAGTTTGGAGCTTTATACTATCTTTGAAAAAAATATTATTAGTTCAATCCATACTAACTTTAAAAATTATGGAATGGAAATATAATACTACTGATCAGTTTTTGAATAATTAAGGGAAATAATTGCCACTGCAATTTAAACAACTGATTTAAGAACATAAGAACATATAAGAACAGCCCTGATGGATCAGGCCCAAGGCCCATCTAGTCCAGCATCCTGTTTCGCACAGTGGCTCACCAGATGCCTCTGGAAGCCACAGGCAGGAGTTGAGGGCATGCCCTCTCTCCTGCTGTTATGCCCTTGCAACTAGTACTCAGAGGCATCCTGCCTTTGAGGCTGGAGGTGGCCTCTAGTCCTCCAGCTAGTAGCCATTGATAGACCTATCCTCCATGAAGTTATCCAAACCCCTCTTAAAGCCATCCAGGTTGTTGGCTCTCACCACATCTTGTGGCAGAGAATTCCACAAGTGGATTATTCGTTGTGTGAAAAAGTACTTCAGTTTGTTGGTCCTAGATTTCTTGGCAATCAGTTTCATGGGATGACCCCTAGTTCTAGTGTTATGTGCGAGGGAGAAGAATGTCTCTCTGTCCACTTTCTCCACACCATGCATTATTTAATAGACCTCTATCATGTCTCGTCACAGTCATCTTTTTTCTAAACTAAAAAGCTCCAGGTATTGTAGCCTTGCCTCATAAGAAAGGTGCTCTAGGCCCCTGATCATCGTGGTTGCCCTCTTCTGCACCTTTTCCAATTCTACAATGTCCTTTTTTAGATGTGGTGACCAGAATTGTACACAGTACTCCAGGTGTGGCCACACCATAGTTTTGTATAAGGGCATTATCATATTAGCAGTTTTATTTTCAGTCCCCTTCCTAATGATCCCTCGCATGGAACTGGCCTTTGTCACAGTTGCCACACATTGAGTCGACACTTTCAATGAGCTATCCACCATGACCCCAAGATCCCTCTCCTGGTAAGTGACCCCATCAGCGTATATTTGAAGTTGGGGTTTTTCGTCCCAATGTGCATCACTTTACACTTGCCAACATTAAAGTGCATTGGCCATTTTGTCGCCCACTCACCCAATTTGGAGAGATCCATTTGGAGCTCCTCACAATGTGTTTTGGATTTCACTACCCAAAAGAGTATGGTAGCATCTGCAAATTTGACCACCTCACTGCTTACCCCTGCTTCTAGATCATTTATGAATAAATTAAAAAGCACCGATCCCAGTACAGATCCCTGGGGGACCCCACTTCTTACTTCCCTCCATTGTGAAAACTCTCCATTGATACCTACCCTCTGTTTCCTGTCCTTCAACCAGTTAGCAATCCACACATGTACTTGTCCCCTTATCCCATGACTGCTAAGTTTCCTCAGGACTCTTTGATGAGGAACTTTGTGGAAAGCTTTCTGGAAATCCAGGTATACTATGTCACCTGGATCACCTGGATCCACACACTTGTTGATACTCTCAAAGAACTCCAAAAGGTTTGTGAGGCAAGATTTCCCTTTGCAGAAGCCATGCTGGTTCTCTCTCAGCAGGGCCTGTTGTTCTATGTGCTTTATAATTTTATCCTTGAGGATTCTTTCCATCAATTTGCCTGGAACGGACATTAAACTAACCAGCCTGTAATTTCCTGGATCATCCCTGGATCCTTTTTTGAAAAATTGTGTTACATTTGCTACTTTCCAGCCCTCTGGTAAACAGCCCAATTGCAGGGATAAGTTATATATTTTAGCAAGGAGTTCAGCAATTTCACATTTGAGTTCTTTGAGGACTCTTGGATGGATGCCATCTGGCCTTGGCAATTTTTTAGTTTTTAGTTTTTCCAGACAGTTTAGAACATCATCTCTTGTCATTTGAATAAATGTTAATGTAAAGGCAAAGGTAAAGGTGTTTTGTTGAGTCAGTGTCAATTCCTGGTGACCACAGAGCTATGTGATTTTCTTTTGGTAGAATACAGGAGGGGTTTACCATTGCCATCTCCCGCGCAGTATAAGATGATAGGAATGTACGAACATAAAAAGCTGCCATATACTGAGTCAGACCATTGGTCTATCCAGCTCAGTATTGTCTTCACAGACTGGCAGCAGCTTCTCCATGGTTGCAGGCAGGAATCTCTCTCAGCCCTATCTTGGAGATGCCAGGGAGAGAACTTGAAACCTTCTGCTCTTCCCAGAGTGGCTCCATCACCTGAGGGGAATATCTTACAGTGCTCACACTTCTAGTCTGCCTTTCAAATGCGACCAGGGCAGACCCTGCTTAGCTAAGGGGACAAGTCATGCTTGCTACCACAAGACCAGCTTTCAGCATCTTCCTATATCACTGCTGCCCAATATAGGTGTTTCCCAGTGGGGATTCAAACCAGCAACCTCTTGCTCACTAGGCAAGTTACTTCCCCGCTGTGCCATTAGGTGGATTTGCTGCATCAAGTTATACTAAGAAACTAAAGTGTGAGTCTAACCGTATTAGTCAGAAGAAACTTAGTTGCCCTAAGTTCGGTGATACTGACTTCCTAGAAAGTATGTCTAGGATTGCACTTGTGCAACCCAGTCTTAGGAAAGTTTGCTTGGAAGTACACCCTACTGAGTTCACTGTGACTTACATTTCCTAGGGAGTAAGTACCACTGAATGCAATTGAACTTATTTCTGAGAGGTTTTAGGTTCACTCTGCACAAAGCATAACTTGTATTTGAATAAAATGTAGTTATTTAGTCTAATTATTTCCAATTCATTTTAGGAATTCTTTAGGAGTGTCCACACTGAAAAGGCAAGAAATGTAGAAAGTTGTCAGCCAATTTGAAAGCACCATCCAAATAAAAACAAACAGTCCGGGTCGTCGTGACTCAGCCTTTGGGTTTCACAAAGTAAATCATCCATCATTAGCTCAAGTACACCTAAATATTTGTATCTGTCATTGTACCACCACACAAACCTAAATCTACAAACATTTCTATTTTTGGCCACTTGACACCTCTTCTTGGTCTGGCAGAGGTACCCAATACATCAGTCTTAGAAAATTCAAGTTCTAACTTGGTGTATGTCTACTTCTGCCAGGTTTAGAGATGACACACAGTGATCCACAAAGAATAAAATAACTTAACTCTTGTTCTGTTCATGAAAGCAGTAACTGAGGTATATGCCGAAATGATTTTTTTTAAAAGTCACATGGAAGCACCTGAAAACTTACCTGTAACCACAGAGGGGGCCAGTGGTGCCCTTTTGGGAGGTCAGCAAACCATCTTCCATCCACCCCTTGCCATCCTCACCCAACCCCCATTTCAGACTGTACATGAGTATCCTTCAAAACTGTTTGTAGCACTGTTTGTAGCACTAGCCAACTCACTGGTTTGACATGAATGATTTATTATAAACAATTCTATAGCCTAAATTGCTTTACTTAAAAGGGAAAAAAACCAGAAAGAAAGAAGAGGGTGACTGTTAGATTGTTTTGATGGTGTTTCTAACGTTACTGTGAGCTATAAAAGCAATGTGATATTAAGACATCCTTTTGTTGTTAGTTGTTTTGCAGTCTAATATGAGACTGGGCCTTCAACTTTACTGAGAACTCCTACATAATATGTTGCATTCAGGGTTTTGGGGGGGGCGGGGTGCTTTCTGGAGAGCTGGAGACCTGGAGTACTATGCTTTATACCCTTTATTTCTGCTTTTGGGGACTTTTTTAAGCTAAAGGAACCTAACCCCCCGAATTCCCATTGACTCAAGGTTTCATTATTCGCAGTTTCAGTATTCATGCCTCTAAGCAAGAATGGAACACCCACAAATAACAAGGGCCACCTGTAGTTAGTTAAAGGAGAGGAGAGCTGGTCCTGTGGTAGCAAATATGACTTGTCCCCTTAGCTAAGCAGGGTCTGCCCTGGTCACATTTGAAAGGCAGACTAGAAGTGTGAGCACTGTAAGATATTCCCCTCAGGTGATGGAGCTGCTCTGGGAAGAGCAGAAGGTTCCAAGTTCTCTCCCTGGCATCTCCAAGATAGGGCTGAGAGCGATTCCTGACTGCAACCTTGGAGAAGCCTCTGCCAGTCTGTGAAGACAATACTGAGCTAGATAGACCAATGGTCTGACTCAGTATATGGCAGTTTCCTGTGTTCCTATGCTCCTACAGTAATAAATTTTACTGAAATGGAGAGTTTCTAAGAGTATATTTAAAGAGAGCACTTTCCATCCATCATATCTGCCCTTATCCCATTAGGGGCATATGCACATGGATCTCTTGTTGGATGAAGGACCATGAACATGAGTTGTGTACTCTTTCCATAAACATGAGTTGTGCACTCTTTCCAATCTATAAGCTGTGGCTATGTGCATGAAGCCCCATTCAAAAACTTGGAAACTTCGTGCTGATCAGCTGTTTGGGAGATATTTTGTCTTGTTTTCTTTGGTTATTGGTTTTTTTTTTTTAATTTAAAGTATGTCCCACCTTTATTAATGAAAATCATCACACATCTTATTAATTAAAAATGATCCTTCAGATGCTTCTTAAATGAATGACAATTAGCAAATATTGAATTAATTGATGACTGAATAGCAGTTAGTACAAAAAATAAAAATAAAATTTAACATAAGAAATACATATGCTTTAGGTAAGCCCGGGAAGCACCTGGGAAGTGGATTCTTTTATCGGGGCACCCAGAGAAGGGCCTCCAAAGGGCACCTAAGAGTCTGAATTTCCTGTTCTATATTGGGATGAATAGTAGCTGCGGCAGAGGAAAAGGATTAATGCTTCCCTCCACCCTCACTACGGTCTCCATCCTGATTCCCCCTCCCCTATTTAACAAACAACCCAAAACCAAGCACTATCAGCCAAACAACATGATTAAGAACATATCTAGTTTGACCCTTAAACCTTTATATCCAAAACTGAGCCACACTTACAGATTTAAAAATGTGGCACCCATGCTGCACAGCAAACCATTTGAATCCGAGCAATAGATGCACTCACTGCTTCTGAGGCACTGTAAAGCACGCCCACACTGCTTTGGATGGCAGGGCTAATGCTTGCCTACTAAAGCGTATGTAAATACAGTAGTGATGGTACTACTGCCATTGGGAATGATGGGAGTACTGTTGCTGCTTAGTAGGCACGCAGGAGCCCTGTCCATGGAAAGTGCGCAGGAGTGCTTTAAGTGCCTTAAAAACAGTGAGTGCACCTGTCACTTGGATTTGTGGCTCACTGCATCATATGGGTGTGGGACCCTTTTATTTACTCTAAGTCCTCTAGCACTGTACGGCCCAACAACAAGGCAGCCCCAGGAAAACGGACACAGACACCAGCTGGTTTTAGTCAGTCAATGATTCATGTTTATTATAGTCAGTTAAACAGCAAGCTAGCTCCTAATTCACACACACACACACACACACACACACACACACACACACTCTCACCATTCCCACTCCAAAGATGATCAGTCTTTGAAAGGGGTGTTGGAAGAAGCGTGGAGGCCTCACTCTGGGTGGTGATGCTTCTCAGGGATCTTCTGGTTTCCTGCCTGACTTTTAAAGGGATGTTTCTACTCCGGCTGGTACATCTGCAGTCCACTTCCATTTCCATGATCACAAGATGAACTCATCTTATCTTTTTGTTCTATTCCCAGTTCTTTCTCCTTTACAATATCTTTGGCAGTTCTCCCCGGTTTTCACCGATTCTTTAGGCCTTTGGCATCTTTCCCAACATTGTTCGTGTTCGAGAGAGAGTGGGGCTGAGGCACACTTGATGTTGCTCACTCATGCATTCTTCCGTACATACTGTTTGCAAGTACTACCTAAGTTTCTTAATTTGTCAAAATCACATGGCTCATAGGGTTACAGAAATGAGCTATTACAAATTAGTATATTGTTTCTTATCTCTAGATCATTATAAACTTGCGAGTTAGCCAAGTATTTTATGCATCACTACTAGGCTAGCACAATTCTACATGGGGGGACGGGCTGAATGTGTAAAATACTATCTATTTATTTGATTTAAGAGGATTACATTGCTTTATAAATCCTGACATTCCAAGTCAGTAAGCACATTGGCTGACGTCCAGACTAAGTTACTCAATATTACTACTCAGGAGTTTCTCTAAAAGACTATTTAATTTCAATAGGACTTCCATCGAGTAATTTGGCCAGGATGTCAGTCATTGTACTAGACTAGTATTTCAAGTTACTGGAGTATGTTGTATAGATAGAGAGAGAGAGACAGATGATAGATAGATAATGTTGTTTTTTAATGTGTTTTTAATAGCTGCTTGTTCTTATAGGCCATTCCAGTAGAAAAGCATTTCTGGATGATTCCTCTCCCATACACACACTGCGCTAAAAATGACAAGGCCTTAAGTGCATGAACTTCGCTGACAGATTTGTTTTATAAATTTGGATGTGCATCAAGAACTTATCTGATCCAGTTTGTTATTAAAATATCAAGGGGTGTTGTTTTTTAAGTTGTCCATGAGAAAAGCTTCTATAGGGGATAAGATAATACCCCAATGCACAAATCTTGTTCAGTGTACTGAAGAGAGAAATGAGAGACATATTATTTCTTTGGTGGACCATGCCTGGAATTTTGATTTAGTTCACATTCAAGAGCTGTTGTTTTAATCTGGAGATCAGTAAGGGGAGACTGCATAAATTCAATAAAACCAGCAACTCGGGTTTTATTTATTTTAAAAAAATCATCACCTCATTACTATTGGGACAAATATCAATGCTTTGTCTTGGAAATACATTCAATTCTATGTAGTTAAGTGATTTTAATATTGTTCTTCTATTTACATTTGTATGTTATATGTTACAAAAATTGGCATGTCTATACTAGGCAATTCCTCACTGTATCTTGGTACACTGAATTCAACCTGAGGGTCTACATTATAATACCCATAGTGGTCTTGTCCAGAATAGGTGGGAGTGTGGTCCCCATGCTGGGTTATATCATGCCAAATTATGTATAGTTAAACAAGAGCATATTAAGGTAAGAACTTACATATTTACATACCTGCAGTTGTGCACATTCAAAATAACACTTATTCTAAATCATACATATAAGCACATTGGCTGACATGATGCGGATGATTACTCAAAGTAGTCCCACTGAAATTAAAAGGACATTGCCTAACATACCAATGTGAATGCTCTCACCATGCAGTGAGTTTGCCACATGAAGTATTTTCCAACTTGGTATAAAAAGGATTTTTTAGTAGCAACAAATAATAGAGCTTCTCTGCAGTGATCTATCACAGCACCACACAGGGACAGGATTGTGGTATAGCATAAAATTATTTCTGTTAGGAGGTAAAAAGAAGGTAGTTCTTGGGAGAAATTGCTGATCAAATAGAGAAATGCACTGTTGTCCTGTGTTGCCAAATATTATCTCAGCTTCTTTTTAATATCCATATGAAGCCACAGGGAGAAATCTATCCAAGTTAGGGGTGTGCATGAACCTTGTGCTGCCACCTCGAACTGGGCTGGTTCAGCAGCTTGACTGTGAACCCAACTGGGGGTGGTTTGGTCTGTGATCAAACTGAACCAGGCCCATTTCAAGCAAACCGGTTCAGCAGTGAACAGGCAGCCAGGCGGGATTGGTGAGAGAAGTAGTAAGGTTCTTACTTGGCCAGTATGACTGATAGCACGCCCTCCCCCAAGCCCCAAGCACGTGCAATGCCTTCTTATCAAGCCAACCATATGACAGCACAGTTCTGGCCTCCGCGAATGCGTGGAGCTGTAACTAGCCATTTTTGCACCAGTCCTGGACCAAGACAACCACTCCTCTGCTGATGGTGTAACTTGGATTCTAACTTACACCATCAACAGAGGAGTGGTTGTCTTGGTCCTGGACTGGTGCAAAAATGGCTAGTTACAGTTCTGGCCACTGGGAAGGAGAAGGAGCCACTAACCAAATTGCCCTCAGCTGTGGAGTGCAAACAAAATCACAGAGCAGCTCAAATCACTAGTAGCAGTACTGGTAGGAAGTGTGGAAGAAAGGAAAGAAATTAGGGCTGCTATCAGCCCTCTGAGCTCTTAGCATTGCCAGCTAAGCTGTTCATTTCCCCTTATCTAGTCTCCTTTTATGGACTTTGCTAAGTATGTAAGAGGAGAGTAGGCAAGGGAAAATGAACAGCTTAGATGGCTTTTAAAAAGGAACTAGACAAATTCATGGAAAAATGTCATGATAGCTAAATAGAACCTCCATATCTCAAGCAGTATTCCTGTGAACTGTAGGTGCAAGATGCAAATGACATAGACATGTCACATACCTGCCAACATGTCCCTATTTTCCCATTCACCTGAATGGGAAAATAGGGACACGTTGGCAGGTATAATATCATCACCTATATGCTCTGCCTGTGAGCATCCAAAAGCATCTGGCTGCTATTCAAAATACAGATTGATCTGATCCAGCAAAGCAATTCTTAAGTTCGTACTTGGCTTTTAGTCCATGTACCAGAATGTATCAGCCTCCCTAATTTCATAGTGTTCTTGAGTTTCTCCTTGTTTCATATCTGAGCTCATTGGAGTATTTTCAGTATTCTATGCAGTGACTGGGAAATATTTGCCGGATCCCAGGGACTGGATTGTTGCAGGTATTTGGTTCATGGATTTGGTGTCTGTTACCTAGCTCTTTCATGTCTCTCTACAGTAGGAGTGGACATTAGGAACTCAGGCTCAGGAACTGCTGGTAGGCTTTTGAGCTTGCTTCTCCTTTCCTTACCTTGCAGGCAAACTGGATTGGCTGGCTGAGGCCATGGCAGCACCATTTTTAATCTCTCTCTCTGGTCATCTTTGAATGTAATGCAAAAAAAAAACACCCAAAATGGAGTTCAATGAACCCACAATTTCCACTCCCTCCTGTGTGCCTCCCAGACGAGCAAAATCTCAGTCTGGAAGACTGCAGAGAAGAGGAGGAACTGGCTGTGCCAGGCTTTCTTCAGGCATGAAGGGCAGCCCCAGCAGCCAATCAGAGAAGGAGAGAGGGAGGAGTTTCCTTCCCTCAACTCCGGTTTCAGCAAGTGCAGCCTTCAATTAGGCCTTCGGATGACATGCTGCCACCTTCAAACTTCAGGTAGGAGCAGTGAATCTGACTACAAACCAAAAGTCTAAACTGGAGTTTGGGGAGGGAAACTTTGGGTCATTTTTGAGATGGAACTATGGTTGCACACATTTGGGTGACCATGAAATCCAACCTGTGCCCTGTTCAGTTTTGCGTTACGTGTGAAGACAGCATCTGTCTCTGAGTGATCAGGGTTGCTTTCACTTTCTGCCCAACTCCTTCTCCCACAAAGAAGCCTCTCTTAAAATACTCATAGAATTCAGGGGTCTTGATGTTAAGATCCCTTAGCCTACCCACTCCTCCACAGCATGAAGTCCTCTATCCTTTCAGTGCTCTCCTTCATGCGTGTGAATGAATATACCAAGTTGCCCTTTCCCAAAATGCCTTACAAAACACTGTCTTAGGCAACCTCAGGGTCATGTGATGTAAGGCCAGCCTTTCATCAGAACTAATGCTGAAGGCTGCTGGAGCAACTTGCTTTGGCCAGTATAGTTGCCAAAGGGCACCAATAAGAGCAACAGCCTCAGCTCTTGCCACATATGGCAAGTTACCCATTTCTATCCAATACAATAGAGGTGACCAATCAGAGACAAAATTTGACATCTGGTCAATGCTCCCTACTTTAACAGGATTGCTACTGCTTATATTGCAGGGGAGGACAATCCAAGGCTCTCCAGCTATTGTTGGACTACAAGACCCATCATCCCTAACCACAATTTATTATATTTGGAGTGATGGTAGTTGTAGTCCCACAATAGCTGGAGAGCCTTGGATTGTCCTCCCCTGCAATATAAGCAGTAGCAATCCTGTTAAAGTAGGGAGCATTGACCAGATGTCAAATTTTGTTACATAAGGCCTATCCAGGGCAGCATCCTGTTTTACACAGTGGCTTACCAGATGCCTCTTAGATGCCCACAGGCAAGAGGTGAGGCATGCCTCTCTCTTGCTGTTGCTCCCCTGCAATTGGTATTTAGAGGCATCTTGCCTCTGAGGCTGGAGGTGGCCCATAGCCTCCAGACTAGTAGCCATTGATAGACCTGACCTCTGTGAATTTGTCTAAGCCCCTTTTAAAGCTATCCAAGCTAGTGGCCATCACCACATGCCATCGCAGAGAATTTCATAGGTTAATAATGTGCTGTGTGAAAAAGTACTTCCTTTTGTCAGCCCTAAATTCCTAGCCTTCAGTTTCCCTGGTTCTAGTGTTGTGAGAGAGATAATTTATCTCTGTCCACTATCTCTACTCCACACATAATTTTTTACACCTCTATCATGTCTCCCCATAGTCTCCTCTTTTCCAGACTAAAAAGCCCCAGATGATGATGATGATGAATTCGATTTCTATACCGCCATTCCAAAAATGGCTCAGGGTGGTTTACACAGAGAAATAATAAATAAATAAGATGGCTCCCTGTCCCCAAAGGGCTCACATTCTTTAAAAAATCCACAAGATACACACCAGCAACAGTCACTGGAGGTACTGTGCTGGGGGTGGATAGGGCCAGTTATTCTCCCCCTGCTAAATAAAGAGAATCACCACGGTAAAAGGTGCCTCTTTGCCCAGTTAGCAGGGGATGCCCAGTTACAGCAGATGCTGAATCCTTGCCTCATAAGGAAGGTACTTTAGGTCCCTGATCATCTTGGTTGCCTTGTTCTGCACCTTTTCCAGTTCTACAATGTCCTTATTAAGATATGGTGACCAGAACTGCACGCAGTGTTCCAAATGTGGCAGCACCATAGATTTGTATAAGGGCATTATAATATTAGCATTTTTATTTTCAACCCCCTTCCTAATGACTCCTAGCATGGAATTAGCCTTTTTCACAGCTGCGGCACACTGGCACTTTCAATGAGCTGTCCACCATGATCCCAAGATCTCTCACCTGGTCTGTCACTGACAGCTTAGATCTGATCAGCATATATGTGAAGTTGGGTTTTTTTGCCCCAATATGCATCACTTTGCACTTGCTTACATTGAACTGCATTTGCCATTAGGGGTGTGCACGGAACCGCGGAGTTGCGGTTCGGCACTGGGGTGGGGGGTTCCATTAAGGGCGGGGGGGCTTTACTTACCCCTCCCGCCCTTTCCAGTTTTTGCGCCGTAAGTACCATAAAAAATGCGGGCTGCAGGATCCCTCTCCGCCCGCTTCTATTCTCTTCGATGGCTCCGCGCTCGGGCGGGCAGCAAATGCCGCCACTGAAGCCCCCTCGAGAAGCCCCCTCGAAGCTCTTTCGGTACCTTAAATCTCGCCCGGACCGAGTCTGACCGCACTCGGGCGGGCGGCAGCGAGATGTCCTTCCGCCCGCCCGCTCCCTTCCCTGCCATCTGCAAAGTGCAGGAAGCCTTCTGCGCGCGTGCGCAGAAGGCTTCCTGCACTCAGCCTTCTGCGCGCGCACGCAGAAGGCTTCCTGCACTTTGCAGACAGCAGGGAAGGGAGCGGGCGGGCGGGCGTAAGGACATCTCGCTGCCGCCCGCCCGAGCGCGGTCAGACTCGGTCCGGGCGAGATTTAAGGTACCGAAAGAGCTTCGAGGGGGCTTCTCGAGGGGGCTTCAGTGGCGGCATTTGCTGCCCGCCCGAGCGCGGAGCCATCGAAGAGAATAGAAGCGGGCGGAGAGGGATCCTGCAGCCCGCATTGTAGCACAATCCCTCAGAAACATTTGAAACCTCCCCTGTGCAAGTCCTGCTGAAATTATAAATTACACTAAATGCATGCATTTTTTAATTAATAGAAGGCAAACTGGAAAGTTACAGGCTGTAAGGGGTTGTTTTATAGAGAGGCAGACCATTGACCTTCCTGCTCTCCTGTGACTGGCAGCTGCTTTTCAAGGTCTCAGGCAGTGGTGTAGTGATGCTGAGGGCACTCCTGGGGTGTGATCCAAGGCACCCCACTGCCACTGTCATCCCTCACCTTCACCTCACTGCTGTTTGCCTTTGCAGCCTCCCCCCATTCGCCTGCTACTCACACCCTGCTCATGTACCACCTGGCCAACCTTTGCTGCTGAGATGAGGTCTAATGAAGTCACTGCACGGCTGTGAGTATGCTGTCCAATCCTAGTGTGATAATGATGTCACTGGCAAGTGGGCAGCCAGCCGGCTGATCAGGGTCTCAAAAGCAGGCAGGCCCCATGGCCATGAAAGGGGTAGGGCATTGGAGGGTGCAGTCCCTACCCATTGACACCCTTTGTGTCACTGCATCTCCTGCATCCCCTATTGCTATGCATCTAGTATCAGGAAGAGGAATTGTATTTTGTACTAATTTTTTGCTTGTGTTTTAATTTGTTTTTTTAAAAAATCAGATTTGTTTTTATATTTTTTAGCTCAATGTTTTAATGTGTCTTTTTTATAATCTTGTTTTTAAATTTTACTGTGAGCCACCTTGGGATTTTCTTAATGAAAGGCGGCGTATAAATTTAACAATAAATAATTTTCTTAAAAAAAATAAAAATCCCAGCCCTGCATCAGAACTCAAGTACCCAGAATGTCTTGAAGTGTGGGCTAGAGTGGTGCCATATTACATATGTCTGCATTATGCATTTATTTCATGATTTATACCCCACATGTTAACCCTTTCAAAGCAGTTCACAAGAAGCAAAAAATAAAATATGAAAATCATGTTAAAACAACAGAATTCAACCAAAATCACAGCATTAAATTGGAAGGGGGGGAGGATCCAAACCTTCCTTTGCCTATCCACTTCCTTCTTACCTATAGGAAATAGCACCCTTTAAATGAGCATTTCCAGACAAGTGGTTATTCCATCTCAAAATGGAAGTGTTTATCTATGCTCTTTCCAGATGACATAGCCTCCTTTCGTGCCCAATCTTTGCAATTATAAATGGAGAGGTGAGGCAACGATATGCAATTATGCAACTCCACCTGCTGGCCATTTACTGGAAATCCATGATGAAAGTCAATGTACTTTTAAAGCAGTCTCAAAATACTCAACTTCCGTCATGGATTTTTGAAAAATGGCCAGCAGGTGGCGATGCATAGTGGTGCACTGCCATCTGACTTCGCCATTTGTAATCACAAAGATTGGGAGTGAAAGGGGGCTATGTTATCTGGAAAGAGTGTAGATAAACATTAACAGCTTCTGTTTTCATGTGGAATAACCCCTCATATGGAAATGCCCTGTGTGAAGATTTGGCCCACTGCTACTTATTTCTTAGCTCTTTCTTCAGTTCTGTGTAGGGATGTGCCCGAAAGTTCTTCGGCGCTGGTGGTTCTTTAAGGGCGGGGGAGGGTGCACTCACCCCTCCCGCCGCATTTCCCCTGCTGGTGCTCCATTATTTTCAATCCCCTCGAGGCAGCAGCATCCCTCCCTGCCGCCCCATTGCCCTCATTGGCCAGAAGTAGCCAGAAGTACCGATCGTGCATGTGCCCATTGTGTGCGCATGCACACCCATCTGCCATGCACGCACGTGCAGTTGGTACTTCCGGCCACTTCCGGCTGATGAGGGCAACTGGGCAGCAGGGACGAATGCTGCCACCCTGAGAGGATTGAAAATAACGGAGCGGCGGTGGGGGAATGCGGCGGGAGGAGTGAGTGCACCCTCCCACACCCTTAAAGAACCACCCCTGCCAGCGCCGAAATAGCAAAACGGCTCCCGGAACGGAAACATTTCAGAGGCCTTTATAATGGCCGCCAAAACGTTTCGGGCTCAAGCCTAGTTCTGTCACACCTTTTGGGCAGAATATAGGCCCTCCTGATTTTAAGCAAAGTGCTTCTTCAGAGCCCAATTTTGCTTCATTTGCCAGCCACCTTCTTTCCTTTTCTTCTAGCTTCCCTTTCATCTGGTTTCAGCTGATCAGTGCATTGCTTAATCTGCATTTGTCTTTCAGTCACTCTGCCCCTTAGCATCCCAGTGTTCTGAGACCTATTCCCAGTCCTCAGCTTGCCTCACAAAACTACTCCTTTCCTTAGCCAAACCAACAATTTCTCTGCTCACAGAAGCTGTACTGCAAGCGTTCTTACAGCTTGGTTTTCTAAGCAACCAGCATGTTCATAAATATTCAGTGACATCCTAATAGTTCCTGACTGGCTTCAATACCACAATTACAAGGCAACATGGATGGTAAAACTAGGACAAATAATTTCCTATACATGGTACCAATTTTCAAATTTTAAAAAAACCGTAGGAGAAAATGTTAAAATCTTATTTGTTCAGCCATCTGCAGTTCATTATACCTAAAAAGAAACTTTAAAAACTGAATGCATATCCAGTTCAAATTATTATATTAAAAGAGAGATGAAGTAGTACAAGAGTACTGTGCTTAACTGAAGCAAGATGCATTTTCCCCATCCTTTTTCTCATATATGTAAGTGCACTGAGCCATTCTTGAAGCACTTCGCTTGTATGCCTCCTCCATGAGAAACCCGATGTCTCATTCAGCATGCTCCTACATCAGGACTCCCACCAACTATATGTACTTGGCATCCCATCTGTCTTGGCAACCATGGTGTCATGGGCACCTTCCCTACCCGCTTCTTTCACTTCATCATTCAAAGCAGAAAAATCACTCTCCTTTGTTGACAATCCTAACAGCAATAAGAAGAAAAAGCACACTAAGAAAGCTGCCTAAGAAGAGTTTAAACATATTTAGATATTGTCGCATGCATGTCCCTGAGTGGCAAGAAGTTCCAAGGCAACACAACTTAGATTAGGGCTTCATTTGATCACTGGAGGCGTATGGAGTCCTTGTAATAATTTATAGGCTGAGCATCAGGTGGAAGTATGCACCATGTACACTCCTATAAGTCAAGAACAGATCACATTAGGTTCCCAGAGAGTGGTTCTTTGTTCCCAGGTACATCAGCGCTCACACCTCTCTCTCTCTCTCTCTCTCTCTCTCTCTCTCTCTCTCTCTCTCTCTCTCATTCCACTTTCTCCTTTCAGCATGTTTCTCTGGCCTTGTTCAGACATTGTAAAAACAGAACACTGCACACATGTACAGCCTCCCCAAGAGCACACTCTGCAGCTATGCCCCATGAACTGGTGGATAGATTCTTTTGATGTTGCAGAGAGGTGCCATGGTGTTTTGATTACAGGAAGCATAAGTCAAAAAGTACAGCATTTGTCTCTTCAGAAAAACACTGTAACTGTTAATAGCATGGGGTGAGGCTTCTGAGTTCATCATCATGGGTCATGGCTTCAGAGTGTGCTCTCAGGGACACTGTACACCAGCACAGTGGCTGTTATCCTGATCAATTTACTTGAGAGAGTCCCATTGAAATTAAAAGGACGTTAGCCTAATTTGTCCTTTTAATTCCAATGGGATTTCATTGAGCAAGTTTAGTCCAGATGTCGGTCAGCATCCTGTTTTTGTGACATTTGAACAGGGCTTCTTTCTCTCTCTCTCTCAGAAACACCCTTGGTTGGTGGGGAGAAATGCTGAGCTACTTTCTATGGCTCCTTCACCTTCCAGGGAAGTTTCTACTCAGGAGACATCCTGGACCTTTAGGGAATTAAAGCTCTTTTGTCAAATCCCAGATTCTGAACCAGCACTGCCTTCGGTCAAATAGTAAGCGGCCACTTACAGCAATATAAGTGCTGTACCACCCGTTTGTCTGGTGGCGACTCAGAGGCGGGCCTTCTCTGTAGCTGCTCCTGGGCTGTGGAAGGCACTCCTGGCAGAAATCTGTAATTTGAGTTCATTACTATCTTTCAGGAGAGCCCTTAAAACCTATCAGTTTGGCCTGGCCTTCCAGGGTTTTTAAACTACTGTAAACTGTTTTAAATTGTTTTAAATGGTTGCCCTGGTTTTCCAGGGTTTTTAGCTGTTTGAATGTTTAATTGATTTTATTCTGTTTTTATAGTTTTGATTTTAATTGTTAACTGGTTTTAATTGTTTTTATTCTGTTGTAAACCGCCCTGAGCCATTTTGGAAGGGCAGTATATAAATCAAATAAAGGAAGGAAGGAAGGAAGTTGAACATGAAAAGCATGAAAATTTTAAAATGTTGAGTTGGGCGGGAGAGATCTCCAGGCTGTAGCACCTTAAAAGGGGGAGCAACATATTCCACAGATCACTGGGACTGGCTGACAAGTCATTCATTCATTCATTCATTCATACATTTGATTTTTATACCGCCCTTCCAAAAAATGGCTCAGGGTGGTTTACACGGAAAAATAACAAACAAATAAGATGGAACCCTGTCCCCGAAGGGCTCACAATCTAAAAAGAAAAATAAGATAGACACCAGCAACAGTCACTGGAGACACTCTGCTGGGGGTAGACAGGGCCAGTTACTCTCCCCCGCTAAATAAAGAGAATCACCAGGTTAAAAGGTGCCTCTTTGCCAAGTTAAATTCAGAGATCTTTGAAGAGAGTGGATGGGAGGCTTCTTTAGGCTGCTGAGAAGTTAATTGGCACTCTTTGTCAGGTAGCTTTGGAAGTCCTACTTCCCTAAAAAACCACACAAAAAACCTGGACCAATTCTAGCAACCTTCACAGAACTGTAGCAGTCTTGCAAAAGCCCAGTAATTGCTGGCATCTCATTCTTCTACCTTGTGTTGATGAAATTGCCTTGAGGGTGTGATTGGTCTGCTGCCCCAGTTTGGGCAAATGTGGGGAATTTAGTTCAAAAGGGAAAACAGCTCCAATCAGCCTTCATTTGTGCAAGCGTATCAACTCAAAAAAATCTGCTTGAGAGAGAGGTTTTAATTAATAAAAAGGAGTTTATTGAAAAAAATAAAATTTACTAGGTGGACCTAACATATATATATAAGCAAACACACACACACGCAAATATGTTTAAAAATAGACTATTGTAAGACACATCTAGCTTAAAGTTCCAAATTAGGTGTAAATTCCCAGGCAGGCTAGAGAGGTACTTTAAGACAGAGGGGCAAGGTTTCAGAAATAAGAGAAAGGGATAGGTTCAGCCCTGAAGAAGCCGGGCAAGAGGCTATATCACCTGTCTTGAAGAGGGGAACACCAAGGTGGCCTGCTGGAGTTTCTTGTTGCAGTTCTGATGGGGTCCTGAGTGAGAGGCACTGAGATGTTTCGCATCTCATGGTCATGGAGTTGGAGATACTTATATCCCAAAATGTGCCTTGAGAGCACTTTTCTTTTGTTATACTTTGCTGAATAGGATAACCTATACTGGCTTCTTCGGAATACATGGTGTCTGATCATCCTGAGTAAGAATGTTTGTAAATTGCCTATTGTATTTAAGGCTGATTGTGAAGACAATTGGAGTATGAAGGTGCATCCAGAGCATCCAATGCTGGGAAGGGCTTCCTAGTAGGTCCATCAAGAGTTTCGATGGGCACCTCTTCAAAGCTACATCACTGACTCATCCCTATTGTACTGGAATCTGCTGTCTTATCTGCCTTCACTTCCTCGCCTGAGTGCTTTGTTCACAACAGGTGTTATCTCTCTTGCGAGAGGAAGAGGGGAGTTTAGATTTCATTCCAAGTCAGAAATGATCTTGAATGCCAGACACTTGCAAAGGCTAGTTCTGGAGTCTGCTTAGCCAGGGCCCCCTCACAGAAAGAGGGAGTGTGGATCTAATCCCTTTTCCAATTTATGGGGCTTGCAGCCAAATCTAGGGGCAACCAGTCTACTGCCAACTAAGCAACTTGCCCCCATGTATAACATCGACTGGGAGCTCACATTGCGGCACAGCTCTTGAGCATAGCAAAAGTGCAATCTCCGAGCCTTAGAGATGCAGGTGCAACGTCTTTTCTGCCTGTATTGCCTCTGCAAGTTCATGTCCAGTGGAGTTGTTCAGAGTTGTGAGGGAACTAGCATCTGCCCCTCCTCCTTTGAACCAGAATTTGGAGTCATCAGCTACCTGCTGCGATATGTTTAAAGAGTTTTTCACAGATAAAATCACTCGGATTCGGGCCAACTTAGATGGAGACTCCACAATTAATTTGATGTCTGAACTGGAGGTGTCCAACAACTCCTCTTTTGCAATTTGACTGGATCGGTTTCAGTTTGTGACTCCTGAGGATGTGGACAAGCTGCTTGGAGCGATGAGGCCTACCACTTGTTCTCTTGACCCTTGTCCAACATGGCTTGTTCTATCTAGCATGAAGGCTGTTGTAGGAGGCCTGGTGGAAATAATAAATGCTTCTCTGAGGGAGGGCAGGATGCCTCCTTGTCTTAAGGAGGCAATTATTAGACTTCTTCTAAAGAAGCCTGCATTAGATCCCTCAGAGTTGAGCAATTATAGGCCTGTCTCCAACCTCCCATGGCTGGGCAAGGTAATTGAGAGGGTGGTGGCCTCTCAGCTCGAGGCGGTCTTGGAGGAAACTGATTATCTAGGCCCATTTCAAACTGGCTTCCGGGCAGGATATGGGGTGGAGACTGCCTTGGTCGGCCTGATGGATGATCTCCAATTGGCAATTGACAGAGGAAGTGTGACTTTCTTGGTCCTTTTGGCTATCTCAGCAGCTTTCAATATTATCAACCATAGTATCCTTCTGGAACATCTGAGGGTGTTGGGGGTGGGAGGCACTGTTTTACAGTGGTTCCGCTCCTACCTCTCAGACAGATTCCAGATGGTGTCGATTGGAGATTGTTGCTCTTTGAAATCTGAGCTTAAGTATGGTGCCCTCAAGGCTCCATACGCTCTCCAATGCTTTTTAACATCTACATGAAATCGCTGGGAGAGATCATCAGGGGATTTGGAGCTAGGTGTTATCAGTACACTGATGATACCCAGATCTACTTCTCCAGGTCAACTTCTTCAGGAGCTGGCATATCCTCCCTAAATGCCTGCCTGGAAGCAGTAATGGGCTGGATGAGGGAGAATAAACTGAAGCTGAATCCAGATAAGACAGAGGTACTTATTGTGCGGGGTTAGAAATCCAGAGATGATTTTGATCTAACTGTTCTAGATGGGGTCACACTTCCCCAAAAGGAACGGGTTCGCAGTCTGGGAGTACTTCTAGATCCACACCTCTCCCTGGTTTCTCAGGTTGAGGCGGTGGTCGGGATGCTTTCTATCAGCTTCAGCTGATACGCCAGCTGCACTCATTTCTCGAGATCAATGACCTCAAAACTGTGGTACATCTGTTGGTAACCTCCAGACTTGACTTCTGTAATGTGCTCTACATGGGGCTGCCTTTGTGTGTAGTCCAGAAACTTTTGTTGGTTCAGAATGCGGCAGCCAGGTTGGTCTGTGGGTCATCTCGGAGAGACCACATTACTTCTTTGCTGATGGAGTTACAATGGCTGCCAATAGGTTTCTGGGCAAAATACAAAGTGCTAGTAATAACTTATAAAGCCCTAAATGGCTTAGGCCGTGGGTATTTAAGAGAGCGTCTTCTTCCCTATGAGCCCCACTGCCCACTGAGGTCATCTGAGGAGGTCCATCTCCAGTTACCGCCAACCCGTCTGATGGCTACACAGAGATGTCCCTTCTCAGTTGCTGCCCCGAGATAGTGGAATGCGCTCCCTACTAAGATACGATCCTCCCCATCTCTGGCATTTTAAAAAAAAACATTTGAAAACCCATCTTTTTAACCAAGCTTTCTCAGCCTTTTAAAATGTGTTGGTTTTAATTTTGTGATTGATTTTAAATTGTTGAATTATTTTAACTATTTATATGTGTTTTAATTGTTTTATGTTAACTGCCCAGAGACGAAAGTTTGGGCGATAGATAAATGTGATAAACAAACAAACCAGGGACACATCTGGGAGCGGGCAGAATAAGCTCAGCTGGTAACACCTGAAAAAACACTCTTTGTATTCTAGGTGCTCCTTATCTCACCTCTATTCTGATCCAGTCTTCTAAATTCTGTTTTCCATTTCCTGTGGTTAAGACCACACTTCTGTTCCTGACTCCATGGTAGATTCCCCTACAAAACTGGTCTTCCTGTGATTTTGCTCCCTGGTTGCTGCAGCATTCTCCCCATACTGAGGTCTAGTCAGACATGTTAATATCTAGCACAAGCTGGCCCAATTTGTGATCCATCAAGGAAAGTCAAACACCAATTATGTAGCCTAAAGCAGGCTTTTTGCTTTAGACTACATGGTTGGTGGGCTGTGGTTCATTTGGTTGGTCACAAGTTTTGCAGGCTGATCTAGAAATAGCCTTATAATTGCATATCAAAGAATTTTATTTTTACTTTTAAAATGACAGAATTGTGGACAATTTAGCTTTGATATATTTTGAGTATATAAAACATTAATGTTGCAAAGCAGCAAGAAACTTTTTCCAGAAAGTTAAGGCACCAAACTCTTTGTCACCAAACTCTTTATCAATGAAACATTTCAAATCACATGGATTCAATGACATTTTTAAATGAATACATTTCACAGCAGAAAATCCACTGTGGTTTTGCAGCATATGGAACTGTAGAAGTCAGAATGAGCCTCAGGAAAGCAAACCATTAACATGACTTTGATCATAATCCAAATGTTCTACTCTGGGCATACTATGACTAATATAGTACCAGTAACTATTACAACTGTTGACCTATGTTTAGCCTTGCTGCTATAGCTGAAATGTGTTGTTGTTTTTTAATGTATGTTTCTTCCATTCAACATCAGACCAAAAATGGTGGCTATAGAATTTTTATTTTTAAATTTTAGCAACAGGAGAAACTGATGAATGCAAAAGTCTTAGCTTGAGACATAGAATCTTTGGTTTATGCAATCTGTTTGATATTACTTAATATCAGAAAGAAATGACTGTTACTTTCCCAAAGTTATTAGCCTGTCATACAAATGTTTCCTGGAATAATAAAGAGTAAAATTTAACTGGTCTCCTGGTTATGTTATTCACTTTAATAAGAAACATGAATGTTGTATCAGTTATGGAAATATTTACTATAAATTTAATTTAGGAAATGTATTTCCCACTTCTTCCCTAAAATAATGTTTAAGGCAATTTACAAAAATTTAGATCAATGACACAAATACTATAAACTGACATCCTTTTCAATAGCTGCTCCTGAATTCTGGAATGCACTCCCCATGAGATACAAGAGCCACATCCACATTTATCCACTAACTGAGCAAAAAGGCACTTTTAGAAAGTACATTTAAAAGCTGTGATTCTCTTTATTTAGCAGGGGGAGAGCAACTGGCCCTGTCCATCCCCAGCACCGCATCCCTGTTTGTCTTATGTTTCTTTTTTAGATTGTGAGCCCTTTGGGGACAAGGAGCCATTTTTATGTATGTATGTATGTGTGTGTATTTATTTATTTATTTATGAACTGCTTTGAGAACTTTTTTGAAAAGTGGTAGATAAATATTTGTTGTATTAGTTGTACATAACACAAAAACAGCGGCTGTGTCACCTCTGGTTTTTCAAACTGTACATCTGAATGCAGGTAACCACAATTACAGCAAAAAATGGATTTCCCCCCAATTATTTCTATTTTTCATGGCCTCCACCTCTAGTTTGGCAGCGCCAGTGTTATGTCCAAACCCTGGCATAGCTGTTAGTCTTTTTCCAATTTGGAGTTGAGGGAGGAAGCTCCTCCCTGAATCTGGCTGCTATTGGCTGTGCGGGCTGTTCTTCATGAAAGAAGGAAGCCTGTATAGCCAGATCCCATGCCACTCTGCAATCTCACTGAGTGCAGAGAGGATGCTCTCCAGTACATCTGAATGTGGACGGGAGACTCGGGGGTGGGGGGTGTAGTACCCACGGTTCCATGTTAAGTCTGAAAGCAGCCAAGGTATGAATTCTTTGTCAGTCTCTAAAAGGTCCTTGAAAATTGATTGATTGATTGATTGATTGATTGATCAAAATTTTCTTATATAACACCTCCTCCAAAGGCTCTAAGTGGGGAACAACAACAATACCAAAAGCAATTATTATTATTATTATTATTAACAACAACACTTATTATTAATAAAGGGCAAATGCCTGGTGAAACAGGTGGATCTTAAGAATGGCCTTAAAAGCAGCCAGGGAGGGGGCTGAATGAATTGGGGGAGGAGAGAAGAGAGTTCCAAAGAAGAAGGGCGGCCACAGAGAAGGCCCTCCTATGGACTCAGGCACCACACACTACACCAGGGCCTGAGACACTAAGGAGGGCCAGCTGAGAAGAGCTCACAGGCTTGGATACAACTGACTGAGAGAGGTTATCCCAGAGATATACAGGTGCTAAGCCCATAAGGCTTTTGTAGATGAGAACCAGCACTTTGAATTGGACCCAGAAGTAAACAGGCAAGCAGTGCAGCAACCGTAAAAGAGGTGTGACACTATTAAATCTACAGCCACCCATGTGTATAGTTTTTTATGTTTGTGTTTTATATATTTTAAATCAGACTTGTTTCATATTTTTAGCTTAATATTTTTAATTGTTCACATCTTTATTGCATGTTTTTTAACTTTTGTAAACCACCTTGAGATTGTTTTTAATGAAAGGCGGTATATAAATTTAACAATCAATCAAGCAATCAATCAATAAGGAGGCGGGCTGCTGCATTCTGGACTAGTTGAAGCTTCTGAATCATTTTCAAAGGCAACCCTAGGTAGAGCGCATTGCAGTAATCCAGACGAGAGGCAACAAAGGCATGAGTTACCGTTGCCAGGGCCTTCTTTGAAAATGCACTTCTTTGCTCAAGCATTTGGCTGTATAGAATTATTTGTTTCAACTGTGAAATTTGTTTTAACTGTTTTTTTTTTACTGTTTTAAATTTTTAACATTATTTTAACCATCTGTACTCCACCTACAGACATGTATGGGGTGGTATAAAAATGTAGCCAATCAAGCAATCAAGGCTAATTCACTTATGCCTCCCTCTCCCATGCATATACGAAATTCAGGGAGGGGAAAGCAATGGGCCCTGCCTCCAGTGTGTCACAGCGACTGAAATGGGTGCCCATGGTGCACAAAATGCCCACAGACCTCTGCACAGTATGTGAGCCAGTATTGCTCACCTCCACACACCCAGGACTCCATGGCTGACCTAGCGTTTTCATCATGGCTGTTAGCTCTGGCTTTGCGATGTCTTCAAAATTGTAATGATAAAGGCTTACTAGTGATGAAGTATGTAAATTGCTAATAGTGGGTGGGATACAAACAGCTGTGTAGGCTCAAGAGGCCTTGTTGTTGTTGTTGTTGTTGTTGTTGTTGTTGTTCTTCTTCTTCTTCTTCTTCTTCTTCTTCTTCTTCTTCTTCTTCTTCCTATTCCTATTCCTATTCCTATTCCTCCTCCTCCTCCTCCTCCTTTGAACAGCAGCATACCTGCCAACATGTCCCTATTTTCCCATTCAGGTGAATGGGAAAATAGGGACCTGTTGGCAGGTATGCAGCTGAGCTGATTCCCATGTCATATCATAAACACTGTGATACAGTACAAGGTGCTTGTGATGGTGAGGAGTGTGCTGCTGGAATAAAGGAGGTCTAAATTTTCCTTGAAGCCACCTACAGTGAGGGAAATAAGTATTTGATCCCCTGCTGATTTTGTCCGTTTGCCCTCTGACATAGAAATGTCCAGGCTATAATTGGAATGGTAGGTTTATTGTAGCTGTGAGAGACAGAATAACAACAAACAAACCCTCAAAAGCCCAGTGCCCAAAAGTCAGCAATGGATTTGCATTGTAGTGAGGGAAATAAGTATTCGATCCCCTATCAACCAGCAAGATTTCAGGCTCCCAGGTGTCTTTTCACTATATGCAGGTAACGAGCTGAGATGAGGAACACCCTCTGTAAGGGAGTGCTCCTAATCCCAGCTTGTTACAGTACCTGTATAAAAGACACCTGTGCATAGAAGCAAGCAATCACTCAGCTTCCAAACTCACCACCATGCCCAAGACCAAAGAGCTGTCGAAGGATGTCAGGGACAAGGTTGTAGACCTGCACAAGGCTGGACTGGGCTACAAGACTATCGCCAAGCAGCTTGGTGAGAAGGTGACTACAGCTGGCACGATAACTCGCAAATGGAAGAAACACAAAATAACTGTCAATCTCCCTCGGTCTGGGGCTCCATGCAAGATCTCACCTCGTGGAGTTGCAATGATCATGAGAACGGTGACAAAGCAGCCCAGAACTACACGGGGGGAACTTGTCAATGATCTCAGGGCAGCTGGAACCATAGTCACCAAGAAAACAATTGGTAACACACTACGCCGTGAAGGACTGAAATCTTGCAGTGCCCGCAAGGTCCCCCTGCTCAAGGCAGCACATGTACAGGCCCGTCTGCAGTTTGCCAATGCACATCTGAATGATCCAGAGGAGAACTGGGCGAAAGTGTTGTGGTCAGATGAGACCAAAATTGAGCTCTTTGGCATCAACTCAACTCGCCGTGTGTGGAGGAGGAGGAATGCTGCCTATGAGCCCAAGAACACCATCCCCACCGTCAAACATGGAGGTGGACACATTATGCTTTGGGGGTGTTTTTCTGCTAAGGGGACAGGACACCTTCACCGCATCGAAGGGACGATGGACGGGACCATGTACCGTCAGATCTTGGGTGAGCACCTCCTTCCCTCAGCCAGGGCATTGAGAATGGGTCGTGGATGGGTATTCCAGCATGACAATGACCCAAAACACACAGCCAAGGCAACAAAGGAGTGGCTCAAGAAGAAGCAAATGAAGGTCCTGGAGTGGCCCAGCCAGTCTCCAGACCTTAATCCTATAGAAAATCTGTGGAGGGAGCTGAAGGTTCGGGTTATCAAACATCAGCCTCGAAACCTTTCTGACTTGGAGAGGATCTGCAAAGAGGAGTGGGACAACATCCCTCCCCTAGGTTGTGTGCAAACCTGGTGGCCAACTACAAGAAATGTCTGACCTCTGTGATTGCCAACAAGGGTTTTGCCACCAAGTACTAAGACATCTTTTGTGAAGGGATCGAATACTTATTTCCCTCACTACAATGCAAATCCATTTCTGACTTTTGGGTACTGGGCTTTTGAGGGTTTGTTTGTTGTTATTCTGTCTCTCACAGCTACAATAAACCTACCAATTATAGCCTGGTCATTTCTGTGTCAGAGGGCAAACGGACAAAATCAGCAGGGGATCAAATACTTATTTCCCTCACTGTAGTGGCGCAGTGGGGAAATGACTTGCCTGTTGAGCAAGGGGTTGCTGGTTTGAATCCCTGCTGGTATGTTTCCCGGATGATTCGAAACACTTCTATTGGGCAGCAGCGATATAGGAAGATGCTGAAAGGCATCATCTCATACTGCGTGGGAGGAGGCAATGGCAAACCCCTCCTGTATTCTACCAAAGAAAATGACATGGCTCTGTGGGCACCAGGAGTTCAACATCAACTCGACAGCACACCTGTACCTTTAAATTTTCCTTGGGCTCATGAACTAATTCCACAGTTCTTTGGATCCTGGTCAGTACTGTACTGTGGAACTGACCAGGAGAGCTAGTCTTGTGCTAACAAGCATGACATGTCCCTTTAGCTAAGCAGGGTCCACCCTGATTGCATGTGAATGGGAGACTAGAAGTGTGAGCACTGTAAGATATCCTCCTTAGGGGATGGAGCCACTCTGGGAAAAGCAGAAGGTTCCAAGTTCCCTCCCAGGCTTCTCCAAGATAGGGCTGAGAGAAACTCCTGCCTGCAACCTTGGAGAAGCCGCTGCCAGTCTGTGAAGACAATACTGAGCTAGATAGACCAATGCTCTGACTCAGTATATGGCAACTTCCTATGTTCCTGTGTACCCAGAGCACTTCCTGTATCTTTTTTCTTTCAAAATTTAAAATCCTGTTGACAAATAGGACACATCATATTGACACATGCCTGCCCACTTGGGCTGAAACAAATGTCTCTGGCCTTAGATATTTGATGTATTAAATAATTGAGAGGAAATGCATTTGATTCACACTAGATTTGATAGGCACACAATTGTTTGAGATGGGCCCAATGTTCCCTCTAATTTTTATCATCAGTGAGTAGAAAGAGTTTTGTTCTGAGCGGCAGCATCAAGGCAGTGTGCACACATAACAGTCACACACAGAGAGGAAGAATTAACGCATCACACAAAGCGCAGCATGCGGATTTCATATATATATATATATTATACATTTCATAATTTTTAATAAATTATATAATTTTTAGAATAATTTTAATAAACAGTTTCCAACGTTTTTGTTGGAAACAAAACACCTTGAGATGTTACAGTTTGGTGGTAAATAAATAATGCGAGTAGGCAGTGCTTCAGAGAAGTGCTTAGGGCCAAGTTAAGGACTTTAAATGTCAAAACCAGTGCCTGAGAGATCTTTGCACAACCTGCAGGCTTCTTTTAGTGCGCACAGAATCCGAACAATTTTCTAGGCTTCAAAATTATATATGTACATATAAAAATGTGAAAGGCTTAGAACCAAAGTAGTTTAAGAGAGACATAATTCCATGTGTTTAAGCTATTTCTACAGAACCCACACACAAGAGTACGCTGACAAACTTTGATCACATCCAAAACATTTACTTGCAGCAGGGGAGAGAAACAACAAAGCCCTTGCAGTCACTTGAGAGGAGCGGGGGGGTGGTGGCTTGCTGCCCACCATCCCACTGCACTGCATAGTGGAGGGCTTTCAGAGTTTAAAAAAGTGGGCAAAGCCCTCTGTGCCTGGCCAGGGAGGGAGGAAGGGAGGAGGAGGAGGAGGAGGATGTGGCAATGGCGCTGGCCCGGCCAGGGAGAGGAGGAAATGAGGTGCCAGGCAGTTTAGCAGCAGTGGCGGGTGCAGCAGAGACTGCACGCCCGCCAGAAACTGCTGTGCGGGGGCCTGGGGGTTTGTGTGTGCATGCACATACCTTAGAGGGAACAGTAGGCCCTACCCATCATGCATGATAGATTCTGCTCTTGGCATGCCTTTCCCTTTCTCCTAATCATGGGGGCGGGGGTATTCATTTGACTTGCCCCCTCACACAATTAAGGGAAGGGAGCAGGCACACCGAAAGGGGGATGGGGCATGCTCATGTACAGGCCTGACTGTGTGGTTAGCAGGCTGGCTCAGACACATAGGTGGCATTTGCACGTAACATGGAGCCACAGTTGAAGGGGACAGAGGTTCCACAAGCATTACATCTGAATGTGTGCAACTGAGGTCCCGTGTGACAACGTACCCAAAGTTACAATCTTCTGCCTCTGATCTCAACCATTGGATTGTAGTGAGTTTCTTTGCTGCTTGAGGTTTAACGCAGCCTGCATTTTGTCAAGTTCAGAACTTCAGGCTGTGTTCTCTGCAACTGGAGTTGAGGGAGGAAGCAGCTCCTTCAGCTGCAGCTGCGATTGGCTGTGAGGGCTGACCTTTATGGAAGAAGGAAGCCCACACAGCCAGTTTCCCCTCGTCTCTGCAGTCTCACTTATTACAGAGATGGAGCTCTTTGTTATGTCCGAATTTGGATGGGAGAGTGGTGGGGAGTGGGGAGAGGAACTGCAGGTCCATGGGACCCACAGTTCTTCATTACATACAAATGTGGGCATGGTCTGAACTGGCCAACTGTTGATCAGGGAATAGGTTGCAGAAGCTAGTAAACTGACTTGCTTGCTGAATAAGGAAGCACTGAATCTCCTAACATTGCCACCTTCTCCCTTTGTTTGAAAAGGCATTGGGCTTAGATGAAACACACCTACATGCAAATGGGCACAGAGCTTGACTACTACTGAACACAACAGCAAGCCTCCAGTAGTGTGTAAGCCGTGGGATGGTGAGTGCCCTGTTCCCCACAGTGGGCATCACTTCACCTGCCTGCTGCTAGTTGGCTACTGTGGCCCCTCCACCTCTCCATTGCCACCATTCTCTTCCCTGCTCTTTTGCTTCACAGGTCCAGTCCCTTGGACTGGAGTCTGCTGATGCCACCCACCTCACCTCTTGCTCCCTCTCCTAGGGTGCTTCTGCCTGCCTGCCTGCCTGCCTGCCCTCCAACCTTGCTCTTGCTGGAGCAGCAGCCATCTGGCTTCACCTGCCCAGGCTCTGTCTATCATCACTAATGGTAGCAATGACTGAGTCTTGCTCATCCAGCCATCTGTCACTTGCTGCTGGTTGTCTCCCCAACACTTCACTTCTTCTTCTTGTCTCCTCCTTTTCCAGTTCTGGGAAGGGAGCTTCTTAGGCATTTCAAAGAAAGGACTTCTCTGTGGGATTCTTGAATAGAGGGCACAATGAGGAGAAGTGCAGTGTTGGGGAGACAAGCAATGAGTGAGCAAGTGAGCCAGTCACTGCTTCTGGCAATGACAACCGTCAGAACCCAGGCAGGTAAAGCCAGATGCTCACTGCTCTAGAAACAGCAGTGGCAGTGGGCAGGCATGAAGAGTATGGAGTCCGGGTCTACCAGTTCACTTGAGCTGAGCTGACCAGCTGTAGACTTATCTTCTAGCATTGTTTTGGCCAAAGATGCACCTCACTCCACCCATCCACTGGCTGCTGGAGTGACAGAGACCACCAGGTCTATCCAGGGTCTCCCATGTGCAATAGGTAGACATGGCCTTCTGTGCCAGGGTAGCCTTGAGCATTTGTGTAAAGGTGGCCAGGTCTATCTGCCACTTTTCTTTCTCGATCTGGTAGCCTTGGTCTCAAGGAACCCATAGACCTGGCTGCAGGCTTGAAGGAGACCAGGTCTATCAGGCAGCTCACACATGCAGGTGGGCAAATAATGGACAGCTTGCCTTTCCTCAAGGACATTTCTGTTTTTCATGGGAATGAGGACATATGGTAGCCTTAAGGGAGCAGGACTGGCAATGCAAATGCTTAGGGAAGATGGTGGTGGCAACAGGCTCTGACCCAGGGGCTGACACTTTTCATCTTGTCTCAAGTAGTGAAATGGATTGAGCCACCACTGCTACTGAGAGCCAGATCACAGAAAGCTAAGAGTGCCAAACTCAGACTGGGGAGACCAGTGCTATGGAGCCATAACACTGCACATCAAGTGGACAAATATTTTGATTCTTGAATTACGCCATAACCAATGCAATCCAGTTCCATTAAAACCATTGCAAGGTCGTCATTTATTTCAGTACGTTGGCCGACATCCAGACTAAATTACTTGAATAGTACTACTCAGGTGGTAGTCTAAAGAACCATTTGATTCCAATAGGACTACTCAGGAGTAACTTAGTGTGGATGTCAGCCACTGTCTAGTGATGTTGACAAGCATTCATGTTTTTATAATGCAGATACATTGGTAGACAGAACAACATGTCAATCATCATAATCGGGTACTGTCTGACTTTCCCATGCGTAGCTTTTGATAACTAATGCATATACAATTGCTCTCTTTTCAACAAATATAATTACCTTTCTGTCAAAAATCTTTCAGATGAAAATTGAGTGGAGGCCAGTTAGTAATGAGGGAGCATCTTGTCAGGGAACAAATTGGCTGGCACGTGCCCCTTTATGAACAAGGCCAAAAGAAGTGGAACGGCAGCCTCCCCACTTGGAGTACTGTGTCCTGGTATAGGATTGAGAACCTCTTTCACAGGTGTATTTACTGTATCTAATTTTAAGTCCACCCCAGGCTAAAAACTCAGAGCTCTAAGACTATTTCCCCCCTCTTAAAATGGTCTGCCCTCAAACATTTTTTTCATTGTAGAGCTTATTGTGTTGCTGGTGCAAATTGGGTTGCTGGTGAACATTGACTGTTAAGCTCAGATTCTACACAGGTGTAGGTAACTTAACTGAATTATTTACAAGGCTTTATACAGCTCCCTGACAGGGTTCCTGATGGAGTCTTGCACAGGGTTGCTCTTAGTCCAAGAGTAGGAGAAAGTGTGAAAATTAAGTTGCCTTCATGGGCCAATACCAGGGGTGTAATTATAATAGGGCAAGGGGAGACAGTTGTCTCAGGGTCCACTGCCTTGGGCGGAGGGCCCAGAGGCAAGTCACATGACTGACTCCCCCAGCTGTGCACCCGCCCGGGCTTCTTTCAGTTATATCCATCCTCCGAAATTGATGTGAGTGTTCAGACCTGGAGCTACCAGAACAGCATGTCGTTCTCTAGTACCATTAACTGACTTGCATCGTCCACAATTTACAAAACCTTTAAAAAAATAATTTAGGAGGATGTTCTATTGTGGCACATAGGTTATATATCTATATATAAATTTTACTTCAGTGAGGGTGGGGGCATTTTAAAATCTTGTCTCTGGGCCCACTCCAACCTTGCTATGCCTCTGGCCAATAGACAGTTAATTCACTGTATCTGAATACAGCCCAGTAGTGAAATTGTTAGTGGGACTGTCCACATGTAAAGTGCCTGCCCCTCACCATGGAGTAATTTGGCATGCTTAGAACATATGGTTTCCAGGAAAGCTTGAACACTAATCTCTATCTTCGTAGAAATTCACAACTGCATTAAAAATGTTAAGAAGTAAAATACAGAGCATCATGGTGATTTCCTGTTTATTTCCACTCCTTCAGCAACTTACCATGGAAAAATGATAATCAATGCAGCTATTGGGCAGCTTCACATGAACAGCAGCAAAGGAGGTTGGCACAAACCACCAGTTCCCAGCAAGCAGGGAACATGCTCCAGCATGAGCTGGAAGTTCCACCCCTTTCGAGTTGTGTAACTCCAGTAATAGAAGTTTTTCAGTACTACTATTCCAATAGTTGTATTGGGAAAGTAGTAGTCTTTCAACCATTGGAAATGGCTGCAATATTACTGAATTGACCAATAATACAGTTGTCATATTTATGTTTCTATGTTAGCGTTTCACAGCTATTAAAGAAAGACTTCAGGGAAGGCAATTGGTGCTCAGCAATTGGAAGGAAATTGGAAAATTGCTTTCCAATTTCCAACTGCCCGGAGCCATTTTTGGAAGGGCAGTATATAAATCAAATAAATACATAAAGTTAAATTGGACTCTTACAAGGTCATTCCTGCTACAAACATTTATATACCGCTTTTCAACAAAAATGTTCTCAACATGGTTTACATAGAAAAAATTAAAAAGATGGTTTTGTGTCTACAAAGGGCTCACAGTCTAAAAATAAAGCAACCACCACCGCCGCTGGAGGGGTGCAGTGCTGGGGTTGGACAGGGATATTTGCTCTTTCCCTGCTAAATATGTGCCACCACTTTAAAAGGCGACTCTTTGCTCAGTTAGGAAGACTAACTGCTAATTGCTGTTGAAATGTATGAACTTTAAGTTGAGAGAGGTGTGTAGAATTATGCTAGCTTTGTGATAGTAGTGATGCATAAAGTACTTGGCTAACTTGCAAGTTTATAAAGATCCAGAAATAAGAAACAATATATTAATTTGTAACAGTGAAATACTTGGCTGAATCGCAAGCTTATAATGATCTAGAGATAAGAAACAATATACTAATTTGTAATAGCTCATTTCTGTAACCCTATGAGCCATGTGATCTTGACAAATTAAGAAACTTAGGTAGTGCTTACAAACAGTATGTATGGAGGAATGCATGAGTGAACAACATCAAGTGTGCCCCAGCCCCACTCTCTCTCGAACACGAACAATGTTGGGAAAGATGCCAAAGGCCTGAAGAATCGGTGAAAACCGGGGAGAACTGCCAAAGATATTGTAAAGGAGAAAGAACTGGGAATAGAACAAAGAGATAGGATGAGTACGTCTTGTGATCATGGAAATGGAAGTGGACTGCAGATGTACCAGCCGGAGTGGAAACATCCCTTTATAAGTCAGGCAGGAAACCAGAAGATCCCTGAGAAGCACCACCACCCAGAGTGAGGCCTCCACGCTTCTTCCAACACCCCTTCCAAAGACTGATCATCTTTGGAGTGGGAATGGTGAGTATGAGAGAGAGAGAGAGAGAGAGAGAGAGAGAGAGAGAGAGAGAGAGTGTGTGTGTGTGTGTGTGTGTGAGAGAGAGAGAGAGAGAGAGAGAGAGAGAGAGAGAGAGAGAGAGAGAGAGAGAGAGAGAATTAGGAGCTAGCTTGCTGTTTAACTGACTATAATAAACATGAATCATTGACTGACTAAAACCAGCTGGTGTCTGTGTCCGTTTCCTGGGGCTACCTTGTTGTTGGGCCGTGCAGTGCTAAAGGACTTAGAGTAAAATAAAGAGGTCCCACAGGTGGAAAAGACAGCAGAAAACTAATTAACAAGTCATTTGAATGTGTTTAAATCTGTTCAGGTAATGAACAAAGTTTTGACGCTTCTGTCAGTCACTGAGGAAAAAGAGTGATTGATTTGACAAGTCCAGAGTTTCTAGGGATTCTGCTACTTCAGTAGCGACAAATTCCAGCTTCCCAAGAGTCTCTATTATAAAATCCCTAAGGATCACACTAATCACAGTAGCTTGTCCTATGTGCAACATTCTTGTGAGAACAAAATGTGATAACAATGCTCAGCTGCCAACTGGTTTCCTTGTGAAATCACTTAAAAAAGAAAGAAAAAGCTGTCACATCTCAAACAGTGACAAATGGAAGCATTTTGAGGAAAACTTCATCTCCTCATATCCTGGCTAATTCCCTTATAGTCAAGTGTCCATCCTTGATCTTTATTTGCGATGTTGTCTTCCTCAATAAAATGTACTTCTATAAAACAAAATATTACAATACAGTGTAAATCTGAACTGGAGCAACTTCCCTTGCTGCCTTTCAAATGATTAGAAACTATATCAGTTCACATTGATGAATGTTTCCTAATGTGTGAAAGAAGTGTATTTTCTCTTTGCCCCCATGAAAAAATATCTATACCCTAAAATTGCTCTAAATGAGGAGCAAAACCACCTTGAAATGACAAATGATAATTCTGTCTAATGACTTATTTGCAACCATTTCAAAGCATTGCAGTGACACCATGCATTGCACACAGATAATAATTAAAATAATTTAATTTCTGTTGTGTAGGTTCAGGGGAACCCACTCTTGCCAAAGTCTTAGGAACAGGGTCCATGACAGAAATGGCTGGAGAAGATGGTAGGCTGAATGGTGTAGGGGGGAAATGGCAGTTCAGTCCCCAAATAGCAGAGCAAAACCAGTTTGGTGAGAAAGCAGCAAAGCAAGAGCTCTTGAGACAGTTCTTTAGTATTGATGAACTACAAGGGTTTATTTAAAGAAAAGGTTACAAATAAATGTGAAAAAGCCTGCAGCTTATTTCAGCTTTAGCTCATGGATGAACAGAGAGACCAAAACAAACAGCCATCTCTGGAGAATAAAAAATGGAGGCTAACACTGGAAGAACAAAGAGGGGAGGAGTCCAGCACTTTTATCCATGACCCTACCCCCCCGCCAGTGGTCACTATGAGACATTGCAGCTGAGAAATGATGCTGCCAGGGTCTTAGCTCCAACAAATGGGACTGGGATATCCCTGCTAACTGGTCACAGAGGCTCCTAAACATGGAGGCTCCCCTACATTTAGCTGTGGGAGAGGCTGTATATACAAAATGTGGGTATATCATATAAAGAGTAAAAGCCAGGGGAGGCCAAGGAAACATGTATGCTTTGACTCTCTTGATCAGGGAGGAATCCAATTGCTTAGGAAGGCAAGAAATGCAGTGTGAGTAACCCCATCCCTTTGGCTGAGGCCAAAGTGGTCCCAAGTCTTGTCTCGCTACATTTTTTCAGGTCTCTATAGTCCTTCTAATCCTGTCTCCTTCAGACATTTCTGGAGAAGCACAGCCGCCACCAAAACTAGGAACCATATAGTGACTTGATAATTTGAATAGCAGTTATGTAGGCTCATATGAACCACCAGCCAGATCTGAGAGAGCACTTGAGAAAGGATCCAAGAGTCCCTACAGGTACACATGGCAGAAGAAAATAGGAATAGTGGGCATGCTGTCTTTCAAGGGACTTTGCCCACCATTACTGATCTTCTCACAGAGGAATCCGTGACAAATTTCCAGGGGACACAGCTCTCTAAAGCATAGTTGGAAACCATTAGTTTACTGTAATATTAATTTCAGTCACTTGGTTAATTTACAGGTTACAAACTATACTGGCTTTAAAAAAATCTCTTATTTATTTATTTAGCACATTTATATACCGCCCCATTCAAAAAGGTCCCTGGGCGGTTCTTACCTAATAGCCTGCTCTGTTCTACTCCCTAGTACTATGTATTAATACTACAAACAAGCTCCACTTCTCCTACTCTAGAATATAAATAGTAAAAATAGTATATTTTTAAAAAATCAAACCTTGTATGATAGCATCCATATGTAGGACATTCCAGAAACTCTAAAATCACTCAATAATATTGCTGCTGTTATTTATATTGCTTATGTTACAGGTTTGAAATCAGCAGTAAAATAAATAGCAAATTGCACGTCTCTGTAAAATGATTAACCACCTAATCCTAATCATGTTTATGCAGAAACAAGCCCCACCAAATTCAATGGGATTTGCTCCCAGATAGGTGTGTATAGGATGTAGCCCTACTCTGTCAAAAATGGAAAGCGCTTTGATTCCCACCCCCACCAGCCCGAAAGATGTTTTAACAAGAAAAGTCATCTAAAGTAAGATCACTTCTGCAGTTTATATATTTTTGCCTACCACAATTAATTGCAATACCACTGCCCTCTTCTGGATGACAGGGCAGATGACACAGGCCTAATATAGTTCTGTACAATTGATGTTGGAATATTTTTTTAATCCAAGTTCCACAGTACGTACATGGGAATATATGTCAGATATTAGAAGGAGGATAAAACTTGTGGGAAGGAGTATCTCGGTTTCTGTAGATTCGTAAAAGAATGACTGGCTTTGTTTAAGGTATTTCCAAGGCTGTGGGAATGAACTGTATTTGGTGGATTTTCATAGGAGAGGAGAGCTGGTCTTGTGGTAGAAAGCATGACTTGTCCCCTTAGCTAAGCAGCATCTGCCCTGGTTGCATATGAATGGGATACTTGATGTGTAAGCACTGTAAGTTATTTCCCTTAGGGGATGGAGCTGCTATGAGAAGAGCAGAAGGTTCCGAGTTCCCTCCCTGGCATCTCCAAGATAGGGCTGAGAGAGATTCCTGCCTGCAACCTTGGAGAAGCTGCTGCCAGTCTGTGTAGACAATACTGAGCTAGAAGGACCAATGGTCTGCCTTGGTATATGGCAGCTTCCTATGTTCCTATAGCTTGGACAACTTAATTTGTTCTTACCAAACTAATATATAGGGTGGTAAACAATGTAGAGGGAGCATTTCTGAGGGGAAAATTGATTTCAGCTTGAATATAGTTAATGTGATTTAATGCACGCAAAGGGAAGCAAGTCAACTGTGTCAAAGGCCTGCCCCTGTCTCCATACTCCGTGTGAGACCCACAGCTGGGTTCTCAGCTGAGCTGTGCTTCAGAGCTGCGGTTGGAATTACTGAGCTCATTGCACGTAGTTCTTTGAAGAAGGGCTTTTTGTAAACTGGCACTTTCGTTTTATAGAGTGAAAAATTGACATTTTCCACTGTAAAACATTGTGTTAGATTTAGGTATCAGTATTTTAAAAACTGGAAATATGTTCCTGTAACTCCCATCACTTTGCTGCCCAGCACCTGAGGTTTGGAAAGCATTTTCAAAGGCATACTATACTCATTGTAAAAGAAGAGTTCCAGACTTGGATGCCAAATTACAAAATCCAGACAAAGTTTGCTTTTACATTTAAATAAAGAAGGAATGGTGTGGAATGGCACAAAAATTCAGCCCCCTTATGGTTGGAGCCAAAGAACTGTGAGTGAAAGGGAAACAATTGCGGGCCTGCACTGCAGCTCTTCCAGAAACGCTTGCACAAGACTTCACTCAGTGGGCTGGTTTGGATCATACTTTGTCAGCTGGTCCTGCCACACACCCTAAGGACATAGCTGTGCCATGAGTGAATGTGCATTAGGATGGGATGGGGCATGTGCCTTTCCCCATCCTTGTGCATTAGGATCCATTTCTCTTATTGCATGGGAGGGGGCCCCTTCATTGGGCGGTGGTGACGAGTAATGCTTTTTGTGACACAAGCACTTTCTGACCTCCTCAAGGGCTGCACTTGTCTTCAATCCTGTGCCAGCTGCTCTCTGGTAGAATCGACATGATCTGATGATGTCACCAAGCCAGTGTGGCCACACTGGCTTGGTGAGGCAGAGCTGCCCAATACTAGAGATAACAGGCCTGTACTCACTGGGATTGGGGCAGTTCTGCTGGTGATATTGATGTGAATTTGGTTCGTTCCTGGGTCTGCCTTTTAGCCAATCAAACAGACTCAGTGGGAATCATTTAGAGGCTATTTATTGCAACTGCAGTTAGCAAGGTATTCAACGGGCTGATTGCTCTACATTGAATACGAATTGGTTATAGCTGAGGTTCTCTTTTATACAATCAACAAAATGGGTGCTGACACCCTAGACATAGTATACGTGGCAATAAAATGGTGGACTAAGTATCTAGTACGCATGCAAATGATTCATTGTTCATCTGGTGATTACTCCTTATTTGGTTAAATCCTGTTTTCTTAACTGTCAGCAAAGAACAGTGAGAACCTTGTGAGAACCAAGTTTCTTGGATACAATTTAGTGGAGAGAGATAATGACGTTGATCATGAGAGGCCATGATGTCCCTGAGCTGGGCTGGGGTTACTTTAAGTTAGAATGAGGTATTCTGGGCAAACATGGAGTTTCTTTGGTTTTCTAAATACATCAATATCATCAGGCCATGTTGGCCCAGCCAGACAGGGGCCAGCACAGAATTGGGGCTGAGTGCAGCCACTGAGGTGGCTAGAAGCATTCATGTCTCAACAGGTATTGTGAATGGTGGTGCCCGATGCAGGGGTGCAAGAATCCCCCACTCTAGGGCAGGGAGGTGGTCGGCAGTCTTTGGATACCAGCAAACCCCCTCCCCCCAGCTCAGTGGTAGCTACTTCCCTGCATAGGATGAAAAACCAATGTACACTGCAAAAATGTACATGAGAAAACACAGTGATCTGTAGTCTGACAAAATTGCACCATCAGATTCCAATTAAGCAGCAAATGCAGTAAAAAGGCTGCTTCATTTGATGCTTCAACTGCAGAATCAGGCTGCAGAGGGTGGGTTATTCTAAACAAATGTTAATACATGTAAGAGAGAAATCTGAATCGATTAAAAAAATAATGAGTAGAAATCAGCAAAAATGTACAAACTACTGTATGTTTTAGATTAATGTAGATCAGCATGTGGAATGAGTCAATAAATGTCTAATACCCCTGCTAACTGGGCAAAGAGTCACCTTTTACCGTGGTGATTCTCTTTATTTAGCAGGGGGAGAGTAACTGGCCCTATCCACCCCCAGCACAGTACTTCCAGTGACTGTTGCTGGTGTGTGTCTTATGTTTCTTTTAAGAATGTGAGCCCTTTGGGGACAGGGAGCCATCTTATTTGTTTGTTATTTCTCTTTGTAAACCGCCCTGAGCCATTTTTGGAAGGGCGGTATAGAAATTGAATTATTAATAATAATAATAATAATAATAATAATAATAATCGCTATATGCTTAACATCCCAAAAGCCTCCATCTGGAAGAGCCATAACAGTTTCACACATTACATATTTTAAAATATCTAATGTTATTTCACATGTACATATAAAAATGTAATATGTTTCTTTATCAAGATACAGTATGTGGCTTAATATGGGTGCAACATATTGGGAGTCACAAGATTAGACGTGGTTCGTACTCCAATGTATATTCAGTGGTTTTCTTCCACATATTTTGTGACACAGCCCTCAGGGACATATTTTCAGGTGGCACAGAGAACTTCCTGAGGAAGGAGAGGTCATCAAAACTGCTGCTTCCCTGCTGCAGTTTGCTGGGAGACTGCTTTCTCACTGCACCACTGCATCCTTGCTCTGTATGCCAGTACTCTGTGAATATACAGCACATATATGTCGCCAGGATACATCTATAATATGTACCAAAATAATTTAACTCTAGACATATGGCCAAACAAAAATTTGGAGCCTGATCTTTTAATGAAGATTTGGAAGCATTGACCTGCATTGCTTTGTAAGGGGGTAAATGTGAAGGCTAGGAGTCATAATCATTGTATGAAAGTGAAATTTTATTTCCTGATCAGCATGGGGCTAAGCACACTGCTGAGCTCAACTTCTGAAGCATTCTCCGTGTGTGATTCTTTAGGAAGAATATTGAAAACATAACAAACAAATGTTGCTCTGTGACACACTCGAAATAGCTATGTCTGCACCAAAGATTTAATCATCTTTAGTAACTGCAGCAAACACAAAAGACCTCCTCCTGGGTGTGAAGAGCCAAGGCCGCAGGCAAAGATACCACACCACATGCCTGCTTTCCTGAATCTTATCCCTCCTGCTTGTTTCCCATCCTCAGGCTCAGGGGACATTGTAGAGCAGGGTTTCTTAACCTTGGGCCCCCAGATGTTGTTGGACTACAACTCCCATCATCCCCAGACATGGCCTTTGTGGCTGAAGATGATGGGAGTTGTAGTCCAACAACATCTGGGGGCCCAAGGTTAAGAAACCCTGTTGTAGAGGGTTCTTTTTTTGAGTCTGTTTTTTTTATATATATATAAATCAATTTTCCAGCCTGCACTCTTGCCATCTCCACCTACGTCTTTCCTGCTGGGTTTATTTCATTTATGACTGTTTGTAATGGAATTGTATCTTATAAATGGTGTGAGCCATTTCAGGGGCATTGGTCAAACACAGGAAACAAATCAAAGAAATAAAAAGTACCAAATATTAACATCACTTCTAAGACTGTAGGATTTGAGGTGGAGAGGAAAGGAAGGATATGAAATTTAAACTGGTGGGGATTGGTAAAGTTACTTTTTTAATCTAGACAGTTAAGTAAAGGTAAAGGTAAAGTGTGCTGTCAAGTCGATTTTGACTCCTGGCGCCCACAGAGCCCTGTGGTTTTCTTTGGTATAATACAGGAGAGGTTTACCATTGCCTCCTCCCGTGCAGTATGAGATTATGCCTTTCAGCATCTTCCTATATCGCTGCTGCCCGATATAGTACCAGCGGGGATTCAAACCGGCAACCTTCTGCTTGTTAGTCAAGCATTTCCCCACTGCACAACTTAAGGTGACTGACAATTAAGTACCTGACATTACAAAATGAAAGAAAGAAAAGTGGTTGTGAAGTTGGTACATATATGATTGGTTTGAGAAACATTTGCCTGTCTTTTGCTCGGATGTCTTGCTATCCACCTAGAATGGTTTCAAGAGCCCCAACACAAGGATTAATAAAATACAGGACAAACAATAATTGTTGCGAGGAGCGGGTAAGAAAGAATCCATAGCCAGGATAATCCTGAGTGGGATGAAGAACTCAGGACGATGGGGAGCGGTGTAGGGCTCCAGAAAGATGCGGAAGTAGTGCAGAGATGCGGGGTCCCAGTGAGAAGTGGTAGTGGCACCGAAATGCCTGCTTGGAATCTGCCTTTTCCCACTGCCACCAGCCCCCAAAGCATGGTTCCCACTCACCCCAGCAGGCCCACAGCTGTCGTCCAACCCAGCTGAGCTCCACGGCATGCTCTGCTTGGCTGCATGCAGTGGTGCTTCTGGCTGGGCTGCACTTCTCTCTAGTTTGCCCAGCGGGGATGCAGCCCAGCCAGAGCTGCCGTTGCGCACAGCCAAGCAGAGAGCGCTGTGGGGTCTGGCTGCATTGAAAGGCACCTGCTGGCCTGTTCTGGCAAGCGGGAGCTGCCAGGCTTTGGTCAAGAGCCACCCATGGAGCTTACATTCAGTTATACACAGTAGGTTCAGTTGGAAGCAAATACACTGATGCTATAACCAGGTATGACTTTCCACTATTACTAAGGAAGTTGTGAAAAAATGTGTGTGTGTGTTGTAATTTCCACTAGACACCTGGTTGTGTAGATTCATACCCCCATGGTTTTTGTTGCAAATTTAAAGCCCTATCCCTCGAAACAAACTAATAATGGAAGTGGCTAAATGTCAAATTTATGTCTAGCAGGAGAAAAGTGTTTTGTTTTGTAGAATGAGAAGAGCTAACACATATGACTAGGCATTTTAAAAAGCTTAAGAGATTAAGACTCACATGTTACAATTGCTAAAGATCAGCATAGCTATATTGACGTCAAAGCAGCAACATGATCTCAAAAAGTACTATGGAGGAGGACAGACTGGAATTTTTCAAATGCCATCTTAAACAGGACAGATAGTTTGCCCTTCTGGATAATTACACAAGCTGGCCAGCTAAACTCAGAACCATTATAGGAAAGGCAACAAAGGAACAGCACTTTGGGGAAGAACATGGTTAAGACTACTTAGAGGCTGCTATCAAAAAGCAGAGAACAAATCTAAATTAATGGCTGACATCCTAATACACCACTTGTGGAAGAACGCCTTACTAGAACAAAGCTGTTGCTGCAGCAGCCTGGAGTCTGCATTCTACGGCACATCTCACTTCTTTTAAAAGGAACGTTTCTGCTATTCACCATTGCACAGCTGTGCAAATCCATTTTCGGCGTAACTATGCCATATGCATGTGCTAGTGCAACTTTGCTCCTTGCACAAGCACTTTGTTAATGAGGATGTCAGCTACTAATTATTATAAGGCTTGAAGCAACATTTATAAAAGAAGCAGTTGGGAGCTTATTCCAAGGCTAATTCCTGCCTTGCAGGGCTTTAAGAAACACAAGCATGCTGTCTTTTCAGTGAGTACTTTGATAATTATGTGTGATGTTCCCATCCTATATCCACCAATTTTGTGTGCCTCCATTCTGGTTCACTAGGGAAAGAAGAGAGAGAAATTGCCAGATATTTCGTACTACTGATATTAGGATGATTTGGGGCCACTATGCTTCTTGTCCTGTGAAGGCTCCATTAAAGCTATTGTGGCAGCAATAATCTGATAGAACAAATCCCAAAACTTGGTTGTATATTGTTGCACAATTGATATTTGGTACAGTCAGAATGAAAGTGATAGTTGCATCATTACATAACTATGAAAAAAGTTGCCACAGATTTGTGCCAGTGTATCTACATCCTAACACAGGAACCACAGGAACCTATCTTCATGCCTGCTGTGAGTGTCAGGAGAATACCAGCTATCCCACATGTTTTATAGTAACTGCTTGGCTGATGTGATCTGCTTATAGCAATTTCTCTTATGTATTTGCAACAGGGAAGAGCTGTAGTTCATTGGCAGCATTCATGTATAAAGTCCCCAGCTTCTCCAATTAAAACAAAAAACGCAGACACACAAAAGCCTCCTATAGCTAGGAAAGCCCATTGCCTAAACACTTGGAGGCGAGTCTCACAATCAGTGAGACTCGCCGGGAGGGGGTTTGTGGGGAGAGTGGGCTGCAGACGATCATTCCTGCAGCCTTGGGCAGCCGGATCAGCTGCCCACACGACTGCTGGGTCCGTCACGGAGCCAACAGGGGCTGTAGGGATCGAGGGCTGTGTGGCCCCTGGAAGTTCAAGGATGCCCCACGGGGCATCCTGGAGAGACCCCTGAGCTCGGGAGGCTGTTTGGGGGTCTCCTCGTGTGTTGCAACGGCATGGAGCCACGCTGCAGCAATACATGATCAAATAAATGGGTTTAGCTGAGTGCTCGCTCTACTAACCTTGTTTAACAGGAGGAGTACTTTAGTGGGTTACCCGCTTTGGAACCACCGGGCTCGCTTGCAAGCCCAGTGGTTCCCACGAGGAATGGAAAGCGAGCTGCACTTCCTTAGCCCTCTTTCCAGTGATTGTGAGAATACCCTCTTGGTGTATAAGTACTCAACCTACACACTACTAAGAATAGATGAACTAACCATCTGACTTGGTATAAGGCTGTTGCATTTGTGAAGGACTGCATTGCACATATTTGAACACTGTTTTAAATGAGGAATCCTTTTGGCCCCACAAGTAATGCCCAAGGGGAAAGATAACACAAACCATAAATTTGGCTTAAGATGCATTACCATCCAGCTACAATATTAAAAATGGCTGCTTCTTGCCAAGAGAACAGATAAGACTGCTGCACTAGCAGATTGTTAAGGTTCCAAGTATAGCTCAGGGTGCTGTTATCAATACCCCATATAATCTGAGCCAAGTATAGATTAGTTGCTGTCAGTTGTCCTTGGAAAATGGAGCCATAGTTGCATTGTACAGCACATATTTTGCATGCAGATGGCCCCAGATTCAATTCAGAATGAAATGATCAACAGCTCATTTCTCAATTGCCAGGAGACTTGCATAGAGGAGGATACCTTAACAACTGCTTCCCAGAGACAGCTGCTGCCCTGTGGTGAGAGCCTGTGTAGCTGCTGTCTGCTGTTGTCAGCCCCCTAACGTGTGGGGCTGTGGCTGATGCCCTGTGGGTGAGTCTGTGCAGGATCGGGGCCAAAGGGAGTGAGTCAGCAGTTCTTGAGGACCAGCTACCCAGATTAGCCATCTTTCTGGGCTTATAAAAGGGCTGCTGCCTTGTGGTGGCTGGGTCACCACCAAAGGGGCGACAACAAAGGAGGTCACCTCTTTGGGGGAACCACTTCGTGGGGTGGGGTGGGGTGGGGTGGGGTGGGGTGGGGTGAGGGCCAGACAGTATTTTTGTTGCTTCTGTTGTTTTTTTAGGTCCTAGTTGTGGGGTAGCTATTCTGGTGGTGGTGGGAAATAGAAGAAGTAAAGTTGGCAGGTCAGCAAGTCATTACAGGGGAAGGGAAGTCAGAAATCTATTAGCTGTTTCCTTTTCTGGCTGTCCTGCCAGCTCTTTCATCTTGGGGAACAGTGCCAACCTCCCACGGACCCTCACCTTGTTCCTCTGTAATGCCAGTTCTGTCCAAAATAAGTCAGAAACCACTCATGATTTGATTCTGGATGAAGGGGCAGACCTGGTGTGTATTACAGAGACTTGGTCGGGGGAGGCTGGTGGCCCAGTCTGGTCCCAGCTTCTTCCTCCAGGGTATTCTGTTGAGGAGCGGGTGCGGGGACGTGGGTGGGGAGGTGGAGTAGCTGTGGTCTATAAGAATAACTTCTCCCTGACCAGGATCCCTGTGGAAGTGTCTGACTATATTGAATGTGTGTACCTAAGTTTGGGGACCAGGGGTAGACTGGGACTTCTCTTGGTGTACCAATTGCCCTGCTGCCCAATGGAGTTCCTAACTGAGCTGATGGACTTGGCCTCAGGTTTGGCGTTGGAGTCCCCCAGGCTTGTGGTGCTGGAGGACTTCAAGGTCCACTTTGGGACCAATTTGTCTGAGCAGCTCAGGACTTCATAGTGGCTATGACAACTGGGTCTCAGGACGGACACATATTGCAGGTCACACGCTTGATATGGTCTTTCACTCTGATCAGGATGTGTTCCGTGGGTGGGACTCCTGTGATTTCCCCATTGTCATGGACGGATCACCATCTGGTTAAGGTTGGACTCACAGTCACACCCCACCTTCGCAGGGGTGAGGGGCCCATTAGAATGGTCCACCTGAGAAGGTAATTGGATCCAATAGGGTTCCAAGAAGCCTTGGAGGGATTTAGTGTTGGCTCTGCCAGTGATCCTGTTGATGCCCTGGTGGAGAACTGGAATAGCAAGCTCACCAGGGCAGTAGACATGATCGCACCTAAGCATCCTCTCCGAGCTACTTCAAAATTTGCCCCTTGGTATACAGAAGAACTACTTGGGCTGAAGCAGCAAGGTAGACAACTGGAGTGCAAGTGGAGGAAGTCTTGACTCGAATCCGACAGATTACAATATAGAGCACATTTGAAGATCTATGCTCTGGCAATACGGGTGGCAAAGAAGCTATTCTTTTCAGCCCGTATTGTGTCCACAAGTTCACTTCCAGCGGAGTTGTTCAGGGTTGTGAGAGGGCTAGTAAGTGCCCCTCCTCCCTTTAATTGGAATTTGGAACCATCTATCAACCCAAATCTTTTCCTCCATGTCAACATCATCAGGAGAAGGCATAACCTCCCTAAATGCCTGCCCGGAAGCTAGATTGATTGATTGATTGATCGCCTGCCTGGTGGCAGTGATGGGCTGGATGAGAGGTAACAAGCTGAGGCTGAATCCAGATAAGGAGGAGGTACTTATTGTGTGGGATTGGAATTTAGGAGCTGATTTTGATCTGCTAGTTCTGGATGGGGTCACACTTCCCCAGAAGGAACAGGTACACAGTCTGGGGGTGCTTCTAGACACAAAACTTTCCCTGGTGTCCCAGATTGAGGCAATGGCCAGAGGTGCCTTTTATCAGCTTCAGCTGGTACTCCAGCTGTGTCCATTTCTTGAGATAAATGACCTCAGAACAGTAGTACATTTGTTGGACATCTCAGACTTGACTACTGCAATGAGCTCTATGTGGGGCTGCCTTTGTATGTAGTCCAGAAACTGCAATTGGTCCAAAATGTGGCAGACAGGTTGGTCTCGGAGACCATATCACTCCTATCTTAAAAGATACACTGGTTGCTGATAAGTTTCCAGGCAAAATACAAGGGTCTAGTTATAACTTATAAAGCCCTAAACAGCTCAGGCCCTGGGTATTTAAGAGATCATCTTCACTATGAACCACATCGCCCACTGAGACCATCTGGAGTGGGTCGCAGAGAACTTGTGTTTTGGGTGGTATACAAATATGTTAAATAAATAAACAAACAGCTGGGAACAATCACTCTCATAGATAGATAGATAGATAGATACACATACATTCATACATACACCAATGTGTTTTGAAAAGAATTTCTCTCAAGGAATGTTTTCTACTTGATTGCCTGAAAGAGTGGTCTTAGACAGTCAAGTAGAAACATTCCTTGAGATTCTTTTCAAAACGCATTGGAATAAATATAGTTTGTCAGCTGCTTTTGCACAGGTTCACTCCCTCCCATCTCCAGGTAGGGCTTGGAAAGGACCAGTCTGAAACCCTGAGAGCAGTGGGTCACATATTGCACAGAAATCCAGAGGGCTGGGAGAGGCACATGCACTACATGTGAGCCTCTCTAGTCTACGCTGCTTGCATGTGTGTCAAGTGTGTCATCACAGTTGTAACACTACTCCCATCATTCCCGCCAGGCACTGCAGCTTTGTTATGCTTTTCCAAAGGAAGCCTGCTTGATTCTGATCCTGCAGTCTTCACAAGACAGCTGAAGACCTTTTTAATCATTCAGGCATTTGGTAATTAACACATTGGGTCACCGTCATCTTGACTTCAGCCGATTTACTTTGTACTCATAGTTTTAAGCTGTTTCATATTACATCTACATTTTATTTTACTGAACTTTGACCACTGTGTTTATTGTTGTAGGGAAGAAAGGGAGTTAATAAAATCAACATATTTAACTGTAATTCTCTTGAGTGAACATTAAAGAACATTTTAAAAATGTGGAAGAGGCTACAAGAAGATGGGAAGGAAAAGTTCAAGAATCCACTTTCTCCTCCCACCTCCAACACCCCCAAAACCCAAAACAAAACACAGGACAACTTTTGATCTGGGGAAAAATATATATTCATACCAGGGTGCATCGGGAATCAGTTACAAAAATGCCTCTTTCCTCTAGTGTGAAAAGTAGAGACATTTTGAATGAAAGACATTCCTTTATTGTACCCATCTCTATGGTGCCTTTCTGATAGTTCCAGTTAGACTGCAATGTGATTGATTAGGTCTTAAGGATATTCTGCCTTGCAGATACTTCTATAAAAGGAGCCATTACCTGCTTTTGTAAATCCCTCACATATAGTATTTCCAATGCATGCTGAGAGAGAATGTGATGGTTTTTGTTTAGGAGGTTATAGGGAAATGCAAGGTTTTCTCTCTCCCCCGCATCAAATAAATAAACCTCTTTTGAGAACAATGAAGTTGTACACATGATCTCTTTTCTTGGAACCCAAGAATGCTGGCAGGGGGCAGACATTTACTCCTGCGCCCTCCCTCTCCCCGATTGCAGCTGAAGCCCTGCCCGCCATGCTGTGCTCACAGATGAGTGCCGCTGTGGCAAGTAGGGTAGCAGCATGGAGGCTGGGGGAAGGACATCTAGCCTCCAGAAAGCCCATAATGCACTGTGCTGCTTGTGTGGTGCATTGAAGGTATTGCATTGGTGCACTGAAGGTATCTAGAGGCCGGGGTGCTCCTTCGCCAGCCTCTGTGTTAGCTGCCAGATGACCGGGGAGTGATGTAAGAGGGTGCACACGCCTGAGGAAAATTTCTGGGCTACTTGGCACCAGGATTGGCCTTGATCCAGGCACTTCACATGAGCAGCCCTATCCCGCTATGGCTGTGCAAGCCTGGGTAAGGCTGCTCGTGTGAACAGCCATCTGTGGCCAAACTCATATACTTTTAAAAAACTATATTTTTAAATATCCAAAAAGGAAAGAGCCAATAAACTTCACAGGGGAAAAACACAAAGATTATAGGCCAATAAGGAGCAAGATCTATTTAATTCTGATTTACAAGATACGTCAAGAATGGAAAAATATATTACTTGGGAAAATGAAAGACTACACTGGATAGAAATATAAGAGACTAACTAGAATATTCCATATAAAAAGTGTCTTTGAAAGCATCTACAAAAGAGAAAGGCTAAGTAGTATAAATTGAGACGCTTGTGTTTAAGGCAGAAAGAGAGCTTTAAAAAAAGAGGCAAGGTTATCAAAATAGTTTTTTCTATAAGCAGTTTTACAAATATGGACAGATGGTGTTCAAACATAGAATAAAGGGAAGTATTTGCAATGAAGGAAAAACTGACAAGGTCTACACACTAAGCAGAAAACAGTAACACACAATAGGCATGGATCAGTTAGATTTTGGAAAAAAACATTTGCCATATTAATTTGCTGTCAATTTTCTCATGCCAGTGAGAGCCTGTAACAGTCCCTGAATCTATACAGCAAACATCCATTGATTTCATTGCATGGCCGAGATGTTTTCATGTATTTCTGATATCATCTACTGAAATCCCATTTCCCGCACCACCCCCATCAATTTAAAAGTGAATTCACCTACAATTATAGTCCAGATTTTTTAAAAAATTGTATGTTGCATCATATGCTTTAGATAGACGAAGCAGTTGACATCAAAACTCATTTACTTATGAGTAGTCACACTGAAACTAACTTTTTCCATTAATTTCAAAGGGATGACTCATGAGTAATTTGGTCTAGATGTCAGCCAGCATAGTATGTTTGTGACTTTTAATATGGATTTTGAACTATTCAATATAAGTTAATGCCCTGTATTTTGAGATGCATGCACAGGTAATAAGAATGTTTATAATGGAGTATGTCTATTTTATTGAAGAGATATGCATTCAGCTAATTTCTGGAATTTATCTTGAAAACAAATAACCATTAGACCATTTTAAATTATTTTTGTATATATCTTAACACACTGTTAAAGTGGGTGTCTGTCTGCAAAGATGAAATCCAGAAGAACTTTTACATTGGAAGCCCAGCTATGTCTCGCCTCCCATCCAGGCTAACATGCAACACCTAGACGCCATTACTCTGACCTCTGATTACTACAGCAATAATTAAACACTGATATGCCTATTAAACCAATTATTATGAGAGTCTGTCCAAAATCTATTTAGTGTTTGAAATAAAAATGCAACCCATTAAATACATTTTATGCTTTTTGATTCTGCTATAAATATGCCTCCTTATACTTTTAGAAGTTATGTGATTATAAAAAGTGACTTGAGAATTGATCATTTCAATTATCCAAAGGATGCCTTCACTTTTTAAAACAAAGTTACCGTTTATATGCAGTTACAAAAACTGAGGTGCCATCAGTAGAGGACCATCAATATAGTTGATGCATCAATGAAGATGCAATCATTGTGTTCATTCCCAGCCTAAAAGAATGAGTTGTCTTCAGTGTCCAGAGTTAGTTTCTTCTCAAATGGTCCTTGGTGGTAAACGCTGCTTGTACATTCCTGCAATAGCTTTGGCTGCACTGTAGATCATCTGTCGGCGTGACATGCCGGTAAATACAACATGCCAGTCTGTTCTGTTGACATGCAGTAAGTTCTTTTCAATCACTTCACCCACTGTCACTAACAAACCTGACCATCTTAGGTTATAATCCTGAGGAGTTAGACTTTGAGCCTGTAAAATAATTAAAGCAGTGTGAAGCAAAATAATATGCCAAGAAAACAGAAGCACCAATGCAACCTATTTAGAGTTCTATTACCTTGAATGGCTCATTTGTGCAGTGTTAGGAGTGGGGAGCCAATCTACCTGCACTGCTGCAGGCTCTCAGTGGATTCAACAAGACAGTCAAACAAGGGGTTTCTGATCTAACTAGAACTTCCAGCGCCTCAGTGGGCTATTTTGTGTTCCTGTGCAAATACCCTGGATTGACAGGGCTTTAATGCAAACCCACAGCAGTGTGGGCGAATCCATCAGGAGCTCCCACCCTCCTAGCATTGTGCAGGACGTGATCCACTATGTTAAAAAATATAATTTCTTACACATCCATTTTAAAAAGTTATTGTTTTGATACTATTTTTATTTTAAAATATTTTGATAGTTTTAACTATTTTGAAATTCTGGTATGATTAATATCAGAAGGTCCACATTTTATTGAATATAGTGGTTTCTTTTTCTTCTGGGTGTACTAAAATGTGCAAAATAAAATTCTATATATTTCCCCCCTGATATCTTGGCCTTCAAATATTGTGTGAAGATTTGCTACCAGCCTGCAAACAGACTTTATCCACATTTTTTAAAAAGTATGTAATGGAAGAAGGGTAACATCAGTCAGTGGGCGGGGGGGATTAGGAGTACAATAGAACCTCATTATTAGTGGGTTTGCATATCTGCGGTTGGGAAAAAGACACTCAACCTCAGCATACATGGAGGAAAAAGGGGAGGAGGGAACCACACGTTGACCTCATGTATCTGTGGGTCGAAGGTGGCCGGAAATGACCACAGAGGTCATTTCCAGCCACCATTTTGTTTGCTGGAGCCGCAAAATGGATCCCATCTTAAAACAAAAACCACTGGGTTTTGGCCAATTTTAGGGCATTCTATGGACACAGCGCTACTCGAGGGGGCGGGCAGCAAAGCACAGCATGGAACTCTCCCCCCCCACACACACGTTAAATTCAGTCAATTTTGGGCAATTGTAAAGTATTTTTGGCTGACTGGGAACCTAACCCCCGCAAATACATTGACTTTAATGCCTTGATATTCGTGGTTTCCATATCCACGGTACATCTGCGGAATGGAAACCCCATGAATATCGAGGTCCTCCTGAATTATAAAACTCCAAAGGTGGTCTTCTGGAGTTCTTGATTCTTAGCCCTTAGAAAATCCACTCCTTGAAGGTGAAACTTACCTGTTGAACATATTCCAGAGGCAATGGTGTTGCTTGGGTAAATGTCTCAAGATGAATGCCATGGATTGGATCCTCCACAATTAGGCAACCAATGTCAAACCACCTGCAGTGACAAAAGAGAAGCTAGCAAATCATACTGAAGTGTAATTCTAGGCATTAACTGACTAGACCAGGACAAACTGATAGCTTTGAAAGACAAAGCAAGGAACTCCATGGCTGAATTCCAAACTAATGACATTCCAGTGGAACTGTGTTTTACATTACATAAGAGGGGAGGGATAATTCTTGGCAACCACACACACACCCCTTCCCCTGCAGCTGCTTGTGCCTCCTGAAAACATGTCCCTGGGGGTCTCCCAAACCTCAGGGACATATTTTTAGTAAGCACAAGAGGTTGCAAAAGCAAGGGGAGGTCAGTGGAAACTGCTCCCCTCCACCCACCTTTTGCAACACAAATGCTCTTCTGCTGGCACATCATTAGACTGGATATCAGCCAGTATTCCTTGCAAACAATTTATAGTTTCCCAACATTATGCAATGAAAGACTAAGAAGGAAAAACTTGTGCCAACAAGGGGCCTAAAAGATACTCGCCCACATGATGAGCAAGGCAACACCAGTATTCTTGGTTGTCCAGTACTGTTGTGTAACTACTTAAAACAGTGCATCTGCACTTGCTCAGTGCTTCTTACACTGAAAACAATATAAGTACTACTGCACAAGTGTGCTGTTTTAAGTAGACACACAACTGTGCTCTTGCACAACACTGCTGGGGCTAGCTTCCACATGCACAGCAGTGCTGGCTGACTGGGAAGCCCACTGTTGTCTGTGCATCAGGTGTGCCATGGTCAGCAGGCACAAATTCAGGAAAAAGGCGGTAATTACATGTGTTGTTAGTACTATTGGCTCTTTAAACAACTTTGTCATAATTGCATTTTGGGTAATTTAGATTTCATTGTAGAACTGAACTTAAGATAAGATTGTATTATGAACTTTCAAACAATCCCAACAATAAATTCTAGTGTTTACACAGAAGTCTTATTATGTCATGGTGTTTAATTATGGGTTGTGCACACTGACAGGTTTTAAACACTAAACTGTTTCAGTTCAAGAGAATGAAAATCTATTGAAGCTAAACCATGAAGCAACTGTTGTAGGCAGACAACAACTCTCCCCCCACCCTCCACCATCTCCAGTGTAGAATGCTGAGAAGTAGCAGCTCTTTATAAATCTCAGGGATGCAATACAAAATGGACTGTGATTTTGAGGAAAAAATTAAAGTGTCTTACTTGTCAGGAAGCAGTTCTGCAATAAAATTTTCAACAGACACAGCAGGCTGTTTCTCATGTATCACTCCTGTTCTGCGCAAACTGTCAATCCTTTCTTGGGCTCCCTAAATGAAAACAAAAGAAGCCATTAGAAAGTATTAGACACAACACAGCACAGAAAGGATGGACTAATATATCTGTCTTCATTTAATATAAATCAGAAGCAAACCAAAGCCATCTGAAAACAAAATCAGTAACTTGAAATAAAAGGTTCTAACCAATGTTCTTAAAAGTTTACAGAAGGGTTACGGGACATTCTGCTGTCCTTTCAGTAGTCAACATCCAGACTAATATCACATGTGTCAATTAATGTTGTATGTGTGCAGCAAGGTATGAGCAAGTTTTGCCAATCTCTCTGTCCTCCTTCAATCATCTAGGAGTACAGTAGAGTACATCTATGCATCCTGAAAACATATTCCTCAGGGTTGCACGACAGCCTAGAGCAGGGATTCTCAACATTAGGTACCCAGATGTTATTGGACTTCAACTCCCATAATCCCCACTGGGGCTGGGGATTATGGGATCTGAAGTCCAGTAACATCTGAGGATTGAGAATCCCTGGCCTAGAGAGTCAACGTTGAGAATCCCTGGTCTAGGGTTGGAAGGCACAGCAGGTTGCAGAAGAAAAGGAAGATCAGTGAAAATGATCTCTTCCCTGTTGTGAAAAATTATTTGGTGTGCATGACGTTAGTATGGGATCAGCCAGGGTTTCTTTATATCATTAGCAACCAGGCTTCAGATTTGCACTGGTATTTTATTTTATTGTTCAGTTTTTAATACTGCCTTTCATAAGCCATTGCAAGCTGGTTAACAAAAGTTAAAATACAATAAAATGCCATAAAAATCACATTCACATTTAAAACTTTAAAAACAGTTAAACAAAAACCATATGATAAGAGAATAGGTTACTTCTGATGATGTTTTATTGCATCTATTAATATATTGCTGACTACTAACAGAGACTATGGATAGGTCATAGCTTCTGCAAGCTCCTGTTAAAGGTGGGGGGCATTTGGGGATGTTCAGGGGACCATAAGGCTTGTTCAAAAATGTTTTTTGGGGGGAGCCCATAATCCAACCCCGCTTCAGAAGCAATGCTCCGCAAGAGGGTTCTTCTCCTCCTGTCAATGAAGAGGGCACAGCCAATAACACTGGAATTCTATAAGAACAGCCCTGCTGGATCAGGCACCAGGCCCATCTAGTCCAGCATCCTATTTCACACAGTGGCCCACCACATGCCTCTGGGGAGCCCATAGGCAAGAGGTATGTGCATGACCTCTCTCCTGCTGTTGCTCCACTGCAACTGGTATTGAGAGGCATTGCGCCTCTGAGGCTGGAGGTGGCCCACAGCCACCAGACTAGTAGCCAATGATAGACCTGTCTACCATGAATCTGACTAAGCCTCTTTTAAAGCCATCCAAGCTGGTGGCCATCACCACATCCCATGGCAAAGAATTCCATAGATTAATTATGCACTGTTTGAAGAAGTACTTCCTTTTGTCGGTCCTAAATTTCCCAACCTTCTGTTTCATGGGGTGATTCTTTGTTCTAGTGTTGAGAGAGAGGGAGAAAAATTTCTCTGTCCACCCTCTCCACTCCATGCATAATTTTATACACCTCGATCATGTCTCCCCTAAGTTGCCTCTTTTCCAAGGTAAAGAGACCCAGATGCTGTAGCCTAGCTTCATAAAGAAGGTGCTCCAGGCTCCTGATCATTTTGGTTGCCCTCTTCTTCACCTTTCCTAGTTCTATAATATCCTTATCTCCTGAAGAAAGGAAGATAAGAGAAAGGTCTTGCATTCTGACAAGACCCTCCCAGTCCTACATTTCCCTTTCCTGCTTCCCTATTTTGTCCCTTCCTCAGCATTATAACACATGAGATTTCAGATATGACACATTTTTGTTCCAATTTTATAGAATGTTGTCATGCCACAAAAGAACATCTTCTCTAAAAGCTGCAGGAAGCTATGATGTTGAGGATCTAACCAAGATACAGTACACTTTCAGAAATGACTTTTTATATAACCTTAAGTAACCCTCGCTGATGTAGTGCACTGTAAATGGAAATTCCTTCTGCTCACAGAAAGACTTTCCGATGATAGTGCACCACACTATGTTCAGAAAACGTTCTAAGAAATCTTCTCCACCAGTCTTTCCAAATGAGAGCCACTCACTTTCAATCCAGCTGCATAGCCAACAGGCTGCGGTGCAATGTTGGACTGCCCAGCTTCTCCTGTAACTGTGGCCATTCCAAAAACTTCCTGAAATGCTTCTCTTATGGCAGCAACTTTGACATCTTTAGTAGAAGTGACTACGATGTCCAACTCTCCTCCGGATTCTATAAAACAACAAACACATTTAAACATAATACCAGAAATGCAGAGACACATTAGCTTTGAAAAAAAAATTGCTTTTTGCAGATAAGCTGGGATTCCTGCCCTTTACTTGGCAGAGCAATTTCCAAGAGAAGGAGAGTGATTACTTCATGTAATCATCACCAGCTTCATGTTGCAGATTGCCTCTATCAAAGTTACTCAGCAGCCATTTGAAAGGATACAGTGCAGCGTGCAATCCTCCACTTGGGTTTCCATATGAAAAAAGAGAACAGGTCTTCTATACAGCTTATTATACAAGGGAAAGAAAAGCTGCTGTACATCTCCTGTACATCTACTAAAGGTACAGGAGGCCTGTCCTCTTTTCCATATGGCAACCCTATCCTTCACTTCTCTGTGCTATGACGGAGAGGATCACTTTAGAGGAAAAGACTCCTGTTTGGCCCCTGAAAAAGGAGCAGCTCTTTCCACGAAGTGTAAACTGATGCTCAGCCCTCAATACCACTACCATCAAATTAGCCACTGTTCTGTCTTCTCTCATAAATTCAGTCTCCAACAGTATTACTACTGTTTGTATTGCTATGAAGGCTGCATCCAGGAAAGCTGCAAAATTGGGTTTTGTCCTGGCTTTGTAAGCAATGCCACCACAGAAGGAGCTGCTGAGACCCAGTCTTTTCAAACATAATACAATCTTCACCAAAAGAGGACTCCTATGAAGAGGTTACAACACAGTCCACATTTACAAATACAATGATAATTATTTCTGCTAGCCCTCACTTACTGATATATGGAGCCATGCCAGGATCCAGTGTTGTGATCATAGTCTCTACAGAGTGTTTGGTTTTATCAAGCACTGTCTTCACCATAGGATTTCCAGCTACACCCTGCAGCACAAATACACAAGTTGTGTTTATCTTGCTGTCACACTAAATGGTTGCATTTGTATATACAGGTGAAACTCGAAAAATTAGAATATCGTGCAAAAGTTTATTAATTTCAGTAATGCAAATTAAAAGGTGAAACTGATATATGAGACAGACGCATTACATGCAAAGCGAGATAAGTCAAGCCTTAATTTGTTATCATTGTGATGATCATGGCGTACAGCTCATGAGAACCCCAAATCCACAATCCCAGAAAATCAGAATATTACATGAAACCAATAAAACAAGGATTGTAAATAGAACAATATCGGACCTCTGAAAAGTATAAGCATGCATATGTATTCAGTACTTGGTTTGGGCCCCTTTTGCAGCAATTACTGCCTCAATGTGGCATGGCATGGATGCTATCAGCCTGTGGCACTGCTGAGGTGTTATGGAAGACCAGGATGCTTCAATAGCGGCCTTCAGCTCTTCTGCATTGTTTGGTCTCATGTCTCTCATCCTTCTCTTGGCAATGCCCCATAGATTCTCTATGGGGTTCAGGTCAGGCGAGTTTGCTGGCCAATCAAGCACAGTAATCCCATGGTCATTGAACCAGGTTTTGGTACTTTTGGCAGTGTGGGCAGGTGCCAAGTCCTGCTGGAAAATAAAGTCAGCATCCCCATACAGCTTGTCTGCGGAAGGAAGCATGAAGTGCTCCAAAATCTCCTGATAGACAGCTGCGTTGACCCTGGACTTAATGAAGCACAGTGGACCAACACCAGCAGATGACATGGCTCCCCAAATCAACAGACTGTGGAAACTTCACACTGGACTTAAAGCATCTTGCATTGTGTGCCTCTCCATTCTTCCTCCAGACTCTGGGTCCTTGGTTTCCAAATGAGATGCAAAAGTTGCTCTCATCAGAAAAGAGGACTTTGGACCACTGAGCAACAGACCGGTTCTTTTTTTCTTGAGCCCAGGTAAGACGCTTCTGACGTTGTTTGTTGTTCAGGAGCGGCTTGACAAGAGGAATACGACATTTGAAGCCCATGTCCAGGATCCGTCTGTGTGTGGTGGCTCTTGATGCACTAACTCAAGCCTCAGTCTACTCCTTGTGAAAGTCCCCAACACGTTTGAATGGCCTTTTCCTGACAATCCTCTCCAGGCTGCGGTCATCCCTGCTGCTTGTGCACCTTTTTCTTCCACACTTTTCCCTTCCACATAACTTTCTATTGATGTACTTTGATACAGCACTTTGGGAACATCCAACTTCTTTTGCAAATTACCTTTTGAGGCTTTCCCTCCTTATGGAGGGTGTCAATGATGGTTTTCTGCACAACTGTCAAGTCAGCAGTCTTTCCCATGATTGTGATTCCTAATGAACCAGACTGAGAGACCATTTAAAGGCTCAGGAACCCTTTGCAGGTGTTATGGATTGATTAGCTGATTGGAGTGGGACACCTGGAGCCTAGACTGTTGAACCTTTTCACAATGTTCTAATTTTCTGGGATTGTGGATTTGGGGTTCTCATGAGCTGTACGCCATGATCATCACAATGATAACAAATTAAGGCTTGACTTATCTCGCTTTGCATGTAATGCGTCTATCTCATATATCAGTTTCACCTTTTAATTTGCATTACTGAAATTAATGAACTTTTGCACGATATTCTAATTTTTCGAGTTTCACCTGTACTTTCACACACGCACCCACTCCAGTGGACTCCACATTTCATTTACCATGTAACTCCATTGATTTCCTATCACTCTTTGCGGCGGAAGATAACTAAATCATGAATAATTGTTCTAAGAATGTAAATAATCTCGCAGTGACATATTTATCTTGAGAAAGAAGAATATAATATAATTAGCTTTCCATGGACTGTTAAGTGAAAGCAAATACTCGGTACAGAAGCTTTTTACTCACTGAGAGCTTCTTGACTGCTGCACCATAATCAGAACACACAAATACCCACAACTAACTATTAAACATGTGGAAGGTAGCATCAAAGACATATTCTGTATTTGATTATTCTCTGGTCTCTCAACCCAACCTAATAGTTGGGAAGACAAAAATGGGATAGATCTATGTACATTCCCAAGAGTTGTATGGAAGAAAAGCAGGATACAAATGAATTGATTTGCATAATCAGTAAATAATCCACACCTTGCAAAAGCTTTCACTTCCAAATTCATACACTGACAGATGCAGGTGGTCTATGAAGTGCTAGCTGCAATAGGCTTGAAAAAAACCTAAAGTTAACTCCACCACGCACTTCTGCATCCAAAGAGGACAAAGAGTGATAAGAAAGGAGCTCTCCTATCCCAGCCCCCACTTTCAACAAGCCCCCCCATGTGACTTCTCCAATTGGGAGGTTGGAGGCGAACAAAAGCCATAGATCATGGTCCCAAGAATCGTGGATGATATCTTCTGTGTCCATTTCTAGCCATTCTTTCAGGTAATCTATCCATCCCTTCCTCCTCCTTCCTCTTGATCTTTTTCCTGCTAGCTTTCCTTCTAGCGTTGTGGTATTTGATATTTTACTCCTCTGAGGATATGTCCACAATAAGCCTAAATGAACCTTAGACGTTCCTTCAAATGTGGGAAAGGGTTGCAAACAATTGGTATTTGGAAGTCCTCTAGGAGGATGCAATTAGACAGGGAAGGGACCACAATTATCCTATGGACTTTACACTGTGCAAGCCTGTTCCAGTTGGATACCGAGACTACCTCACTTGTTTCAGCCTGTTTAATCAGACTTTGATATAATTGACCAGAAAGTGATCCTCACTTTGATAAAGCCCCATAGTCCTCCAGCAGACGCTTCATTCTGTATGCCAACTACTCTGGGATCATCACGTTCCTCTGGGAAAGTAATTGTAGAGCCACTTCCAATGCCAGGTGCTAATGATGGTGGCACAGGAGTCTGCTGCATCACAGAGGTTGACAAGACACCTGAAGACCAGCAGCAAACAAAAACATTGTCACTCCATTCCATATTTTAGAAATTACAATTCTCCACTTTTCCAGAAAACAGGGTGTGTTAAAACACTTATTAGTTAAATTGTGAATAGTAATCCATTTATACTGCAGTAGACTAACTGTAAGGGAAACTGGAAACTCAGTGAATAATGCCTGACTAATAATGTCTGAATAATATCAGACACTAGAAGATTAGGCGAGACAGATTTTCCAAAGTTGGGGAGTAGGGATTTAATGTCCTATGTAGTTCTTTTAGTCTCCCTGCGACTGGCCAGAGCAAAATGATGCAAGGCTGTATAATTCACATGACACAGAATCCAATTTTTCTTGGCACAAAACTTGTATTTATCAAAGTGCAGAGCATATATATCTTTGTATATTGTTTCTGCTCAAATAGGAAATAATGTTTTTAATATATATATATTTCTAGTACTGATATATAATTAAGGCAGCTTACAATGATTGTCCATCAATGTACAATAATATACTAAAATAAAAGTCACTAAAATGAAGGACAAGCCAAAAATCAAAAAGAACAGCAGCAGTAAAATAATAATAATAAGAGCATCCAGCAAAAGCCTGCTGAAACAAAATATCTGCTGTTGCCTGCCAGATCTCTGGTTTCATAAGTACTGGGGTTCAGGACTGAGTCTTGAGCTCACATATCACCTCCCCACCACCACCACCTGTGGAACCTCAATGTGAACTGGGACCTTTGCATGTAAATACCTTTAGGCCCCACAAACTCAATCTGCCCATTGCAACAAAGGAAGAGCAGACAACTGAAGCAGGGCCTACTGATATATGCACATGGGTATGGCGGCAAAGGAAACATAAGCTCAAGGTTTCTCCTGTACCTTACCACATGTAAAACTTGCATGCTGGGACCCTGTGCAAACTAGACCCTAGAAATGAATTAAATTTGGTAAAACGTAGAATTAATAATTAACCAGTATTTCTGGTAGAGGTTTGGCACTTAAAAAACAACAAGACAAAAAACAAATTACAACACTGTTACCTGTGACTGAAGGTGCAGAAAATGATGGCATCAGCGGTGTCTGTGGTGCTCGCCCGGCATGGCCTTTTGTAATGTCGTGGGTGGAAGCAATAGAAAATCCTGAAGTAGGGGGACCAGTTGGAGGTGTAGAAAGCATAGGGCCAGAAGCAGAACTTAGTGGAGGAGGGGGCAAGAAGTGAGAAGTGGAGCTACTGAGTGCTGACGTAATTGGAGGGGTGACAGACGGTAGAGTAGTTGTTCCAGGGGGTGCACCAGTTGAAGTCATTGCAGAAGGCACAAAAGCCAAAGACGCTGGAGAGGTCATCAGTGGAAAGGAGGATGCTGGTGGGGGTAAAGGTGAGGCGAATATTTGAGTAGGACCAGTATTCGTACTGGATGGAGGAATGTGGGGAGCAAAAGGTGGGGGAGCAGATATAGTCGGAGGAGGGAGGGGACGAGCTAAGGGGGGGGGAGAGAAGGCACGTTTTACTAGGTTGCAGTAAACTTTTAAACATCAGCAACAATGCATCTGAAGACTACATCTGAAATCTATAGCAGATTGGTAAATGACTCATTCCAATGATCACTTTGTGGTAAATGACTCACTCCAAGGATCACTTTGAGAAAGAAACAGATTGCTGAAAAAGTCAGAGGTTAACCACCACCTCTGACTTAATACTGGGTCAATTCACCAGGAACATGGCAAGCAAAACTGTACTACAAGTAGATGTTCATTAATGAGCTTTCAAGACTTGCTGCAAAAATTATTGCTGCAAAATATTTCCAAAATCTATAATTTAGACTATACAAATTTAAATGCAGTTGAAGTCAGTCTTCTGGTTTCAAGTGTTTGATCACTGGATTAATTAACTATATCCCAAACCATAAATTAAAACCCTGCATGATAAATAAGTGAAACTGAGAAAAAGCAAGGTCTCCAAATCTTGAAAAGTACATTGCAGTGCAGGCCAAATCTCCCTGAATTCCCCTCCACCTTCCTTCTGGAAACCTTTCCCTTCTATAAAGTATACAACAACTATTTGCTAGTAATATTTCAATAAGAAATGAACTGGGAAGACATTGGGGCATCCAGCAAAGACATAAGGACACACATGTTCTTGGCACATCCCACTTTTTAACAGTGTGGGCTGGTTTATAGGAGGGAGCATTGTCCGCACTGGCCCCTTGCATTTAAAAAGAGGAGGCAGTATTGCCAGTTCAGAGAATATGCCCTCATATAAACTGGCCCATGTTATTAAAAAGCGGGATGTGCCAAGAGTGTGTGTCTTTGCCACATGTCCTCCCAGTGCCCAATTACTTTAACTACTAGTATTTTGACTTTGTGTACAATGGTGGTTTGGATCAACTCACTCAAACACTCACAAATGGAGAATGCACCAGGAGGAAAGCAGGACATCCAGGAAAGACATAAGGCACGTCTTGGCAACTTTTAGTTGCAAAGGCAAAATATTTGTCCAAATAAGCCCTGTATATGTGATCCAGTGTTCAATATAGGGTGTGTATAGGCTCTGTGGGCACCAGGAGTCCAAATTGGCACACACTATTTTACAGGCTGGAAATATCTTTGACTAATTCCAAAGGGATAGATGTCCATATTTTATTTTTTAAAATCACAAATGCCTATTGAGGCTCTACATACGATCCATGTGTAGAGCCTTACTGGCTAAGCCCGCTCTCCCCGCAGATGATCCCCAGACCAGCCCTGGGCGGCCAGGTTGGCTGCCCACACGACTACTGGCTCCGTCACAGAGCCCGCAGGGGTGGTGGGGATCGGGGGCTGCTTGGCCCCCAGAAGTCCTAGGATGCCATGCTTGTTGTAGCCTCCCGGTCAGGGGTCTACTTGTATGTCACTGTGGTGTGGAGCCGCATCGGCACATGGTCAACTAAACAGGTTTAGCGGAGCACTCACTCTGCTAACCTTGGTTTTTTTGGGGGGGGGGTGTGTTTTGTGGGCTTTGCTGCCGGGAGCTGCATGGCTCCCGGGGCAGCATACAACCAGGAGGAATCAGGCTAGACTCCCTTAGCCTGGTTCCGCCTGGTCGTGAGAATAGCCTCATTGTTATATAACAAAGGTGTTGGTGAAAGGAGGTCTGGTTGACTTAGAAGGATATGGACTGAATATTCTTGGGGGCGGGGGGGTGTCCCTAAAAGCTTCCCTAACACTTTAGACAGTGACTGGCTTTACCAGAGGATTACAATGAGACTGAAATTCCATGTGATTAACCACGGCCGCTACTTCCACCTCCAGTTTCCATCACCACAGCTGTTGCTCCCTTCATAGCCCTCTTTTAGTAATCTTTGTAGCAAGGCTGGTCTCTCTCAGGTGGCCGCATTTGACCCAGAGGCTGCTAATAGGTTAATTCCAACCACCCCATTGCACTTCAGTCTACCTAACTGAGCTGACGAGGGTAGTGTCTGAAGTAGCACTGAGTTGGGGAATTCAAATAGCATTGAATCCAAGTAGAATTCAAGTAGCATTGAGTTGGAGAATTCAATGTCCATGCTGAGGCTCCCCCTAGCAGGGGCTGTTCAGGACTTCATGGCTGCCAGGGCAACCATGGACCTTTCTCAATTGGAATCGGGCCCTACCCGCATGGCAGGACATACTCTGGATTTGGTTTTTGCTGACCAGGGAATAAATGATCTGGAGGTGGGGGAGTTTGAGACAACTCCCTTGTCATGGACAGATCATCATCTAGTGGGGTTTAGTTTGACTGCTCCATTGCATCTGCTCAGTGTAGGCCAGCAAAGCCATTTCACGTAGCAAAGTTATTGCTTCACATTGTAATGGAGGATGAACCACCTACAGCCCATTATGACTAGTTTCGAGGAACATCTACAGTTCCAACACATGCACCTCAGGTACCATCTGGTCCCATTGTGTTGGCTTTTTTTCCAGTTAGTCCAGCCTAAAAATGTGGACAAGATCCTGGGCAGTGCACAGGCAACATCATGCACTCTAGACCCTTGCCCTTCATGGCTAATAAAATCTGTCAGGGTGGGTACAGGCAAGTGGTTGGATGCTATAATCAATGCTTCAATAAGGGAGGCAGGATGCTATCATGCATCAAGGATGTGGTGGTAAGACCACTTATTTTAAAAGCCCTCCCTTGACCCCTCCAACCTGAACAACTACAGACCTGGTTCTAACCTTCCCTTTTATGGGCAAGCTGATGGAGCATGTGGTGCCATCTCAGCTGCAGAGGGTCTTGGATAATATGGATTATTTAGATCCCTTTCTATCTGGCTTCCATCTGAGTTTGGGACTGAAACTGCCTTGGTCACCCTAGTGGACCACTACACCAGGAGCCTGATCGGTGGAGTACATCCCTGTTGGTTCTGCTGGTTCTTGCCCACATTCTTGGACAACAATTAAACTAAATTAAATGAACTATTTATTTATTTATTTAACATATTTTTATACAAAAAACCACCAAAACAACATTAAAACATTAGTTAAAAACAAAAACAAGAAATTTAAAACACAACTTTAAAATACAACAACACAATACTCTAAAACAACATTGAAAACAATCAGAACAGTATCAGTTAAAAGCCTGGGTGAACAAATGTGTCTTTAAAGACTTTTTAAAAATTGTCAGAGATGGGGAGGCCCTTATTTCACTAGGGAGCGCATTCCAAAGCCTCAGGGCAGCAATGGAGAAGGCCTGTCCCTGAGCAGCCACCAGACAAGCCAGTGGCAAATGCAGATGGACCTCTCTTGATTATCTCAATGGGCAGTGGGGTTCATAATGAAGAAGACATTCTCTTAAATACCCAGGACCCAAGCTGTTTAAGGCTTTATAGGTTATAACTAACACCTTATATTTTGCCCAGAAACATATCGGCAGCCAGTGCAACTCCTTCAATACAGGAGTAATATGGTCTCTCCTAGATGACCCAGAGACCAGCCTGGCTGCTGCATTCTGAACCAACTGTAGTTTCCGGACTACATACAAGGGCAGCCCCACATAGAGCGCATTACAGTAATCCAGTCTGGAGGTTACCAGCAGATGTACCACTGTTTTGAGGTCATCTGTCTCAAGAAACGGACGCAACTGGCGTATCAGCCAAAGCTGATAGAACGCACCTCTGGCCACTGCCTCAACCTGGGACACCAGGGAGAGACTTGGATCCAGAAGCACCCCCAGAGTGCGTTTAATTTAACACAAATCATTACTGTGTCCCATCTTGTGTTTGTTATCATGAGAGGAAAGGCCTTGTCTCAGGAGGAGGTGATTTTGACTGGGGAAACGTAAGGGGAAGGAGTAACATTTCCACAGCACTTCTTCTCTGACCAAATTAGCCCCTTGCAGCTGCTCTGAGGTAAGGAAAGAAACATCAGGAGATCTGATCCCAGATAGCTTATCTTACTTGTTGTTTTGCCCCAAGATGCATGGTCCACCATTTCAAATCCTGCAACATCATTTTATATGAAGCAAGTTTATCCCTAGCATCTGCTCAAACAACTTATGTCAGCTAGAAATCATATTGATGCAACTCAGAAACAAATTAAATACTTCAAAATTAGTCTGGGAAAGTGTACAGTAATTATACTGATTGCAACACTCATTTTTTACTGCCTTAGACAAATTGCTAAGCTTCAAAACACATGAACAAACAAGGCCAGTCACTCATGGAGCACTTGTACCTAGTGAGATTGGGGTGGTGGTGGTGGCGGCGGCAGCCCCTGCTGTGCTTGGTGGGGGTGTTCCAGGTGGAGTTGTCTCTATGCCACTCTCTTCCATCATTTTCTTTCAACAACACCGAGCTGAAAAGAAGGAAGGAAAGGGGTTTCCCCCAAACAAACCATCAATGCATTGTATTTCTCTAGTAGTAGTAGCTTAAAATGGCCTATATTCCTAGCAGTAGTGCAAATTCACCCAGTACTTAAAAGATTTTAATTGAATAATCAATTGTTCCAAACACTGTGGATTAATACAGACATAGCTACCTACAGACGCACTTTTTTCTGCTGTGGAGAGAACTGCCTCTCTCCATCTTTGCTCCTGTAACCTGGCTCTAAATCACATGTACCTGGCTCTGAATCAGTGCTGATTCAGGCAGGCCTTGGGCTTACTCAATTCTTTTGTTCAGGCACTTGGCCTGTTTATTTGGCACCTTTAAGAAAGGTGCCAATTTATTCCCCCCACCCTGAATCTGAAACATTGCTCTGGACAGCAAAGGTGGAAGTGGCTTCATGACTGTCACAAGGACCAACCATACACCACTCTGCACTGAAGAGGTGGCTTCACGATTGGCTGGTGGCTGGACCATGTGACAATCAGCACCCTGGCAGCCAACTTCTGCTGCAGAAGAAGAATTGAAGAGCTTGATTCACAGAGGAAAGCTGTACAGTTCAACAAAAAGGGATGACTGTTGATCCATAATGGCTGCATGTACTGTATTCCTCTACATACCATTTGTTTTCAACAGGTACAACTACACTAGGACTTTAAGCATGACCGCACTGAGCCAAGAAAACCACTTATTTACATCTGTAAGAGAAGTTACATACGAATGCACTGAGTCCTAAAATGACTGCATGAGTGTTCCCTCTATTTTTTTCCATTTGTGGGCAGAATGAGTTTTGTTCTGGATGGCAGTATCAAGGCAGTGTGCGCTCATGTGCACTCAGAGTGGGATCCTCCTGGTTCAACCTGAGTGGGATCAGAAGTTAACTGAGCAGACATCAAAAACCAGGTGTGTGCGCACATCTTAAGAGGAAACACTGGAGTGCAAGACTGCATGAAATTATGGCATGACTGTACCAAGTCAGGAAGCCTCATTTATTTACATTTGTAGCAGCAGTCAGTTTCCAACTTTCTCTCTCGCTCCTTGTTTTAAAAGCCCAAGACGCCATCATACTCTAGTTTTACACCTAAAAACTGAACCTGAAGTGGAGTGGAGCTATTCAGTTAAGGCCTGGTTCAGTTCTCAATGACTCTGACTGAATTCTAGGGGACAAAATAAAAAGGATTTCCCCAGTGCCGCCCCCCCCCCCCACGTCACTGTTTTGTCATTTTGAATTCTACTTCAAAATGTTAACTGATTATAACCATAGGTTCTCCAAACATGATTCATCCCAAAAGAAAATAATTGTTGTAAATTAGCACAATTGTACCCTGAAAGAAGACAAAACTAAAACTATATGGGGAAAACCAGATTTTAATGGCATTGCTGCAACAGATAATTCTAATTTTAGAAGTATTTTTTCTTCCCACCTGAGCATAATTATGCTCTCACTGACTGGTGAGATTTTTATTCTAAGGTCCTACAGATCAGGGAAAAAAAATTCTTATGTTACTTTTCTAAACAAAACCACCACCACCACCAAGTATTTGTTGTAAAGAAATACAAATTTGGAAGAATCACAGATCCCAACATTTGTTTTGCTTCAATAAGCATTTCAGGTAAAGTTGAACAACCAGATCCAAAGAGGAACTCAGCATAGAACTCCATTTGCATCCTTAGTTGTATTCTGGGTTACCACTGAGAGCAAGGGATCACCTCATCTCAAACACTGGGCTCAGAAACAGGGGAGGCCAATTTATGCCTGCCCCAATGTTGTCCTTACGTTTCTCGCGTATGAATTACTGGCTGACATTCATCCCCATGGGAAACGCTGAACAACTAACCTTGGAGACAAAGAGGCGAGTCTCACGATGAAGGAGACCCGCCTCCATAGGGTTTTCTGGGCTTAGCCCGCTCTCCTCGCTGTGGGCGGCTCTGTGATGGAGCCGGTGGGGACTGGGAGGATTGGGGGCCATGTGGCCCCTGGAAGCTCCAGTATGCCCTGCGCAAGCACGCAGGGCATACTGGAGAGACCCCCAAGTCGGGAGGCTGCTTTTAAGCCTCCCGTCTGGGAGGCTACTCATGATTTTAAAAAATGGGTTTATTATTCTCTCTGCAAACCCGGTTTAGGGGGTGGGCTGCAGAAGCGGGTGACCCGCTTTGACGGAATCGGGCTTGGCTGCGAACCCGGTGGGTCTGACGATCGGTGGGGAGCAGGCTAAGCACCCTTAGCCCGCTTTCCACTGATCGCCAGAATAGCTTCAAAGTATTTCTCTCTATTCCTGACAGTCGGTGACCTGGCTTCCACTGACACAGACCCTCAGAGGATAGGTGGTAGCCAGCCTGCAAGCCCTTACAATGGACAGGTTTACTTAACATCAGTTAAGAGATCAGGAATGTTCTCTTTCCCTGAAAGCCTCCCCGCTCCACAAAGCAAACTTCTCCCTTAGCTGGGGCTAACCACTCACTGGCACTAATGTTAACCACAGGTTAATGAAAGCTAGCTGGGTTAGTTCAGTGTTAAAACAAGAAGAGCTAATTCACCCCAGCAGGTGAGGTGTGTGATGAAAAGGTGCAGGATTACTTTTTTGCAAATTGGCGTAAATCTGTTGGAAGTTGACAATATTAAGAGGCAGTTAGAGAGTGACAGAACTTAGAAGTGAAGTTCAGGGAGAAAGAGGACTTGGGTCTGGGTAGGAACAGTATCAAAGGAGGGTTCTGAGATTCAAAGGATAAGACAGTCTAAAAAATAAAAGGACCAGATTATTAGGATAGTCTGTAATAAAGACTGGGTTGTGAAGTACAGTTCTGGGAAGGAATTGGGTTCAAAGGTGAAAAGCCTTATATACTGTGAGTAAAGTAAGTGCTGTGAGAAGTTCAAAACATCAACTTTGTATCCAAGCAAGATTTCAGCCCACTAATCAGTAGTGTAACAAACAAGCCTCAGATAACATATTTTAATAAATATTATTGTGTGTGTGTTTTAAGTATGTCACCTTAAGTGGCACAGTGGGGAAATGCTTGACTAAAAAGCAGAAGGTTGCCAGTTCAAATCCCTACACCTATATCGGTTGTCAGCGATATAGGAAGATGCTGAAAGGCACCATCTTATACTGCCTGGGAGGAAGCAATAGTAAACCCCTCCTGTATTCTACCAAAGAAAAACCACAGGGCTCTGTGGGGACCAGGAGTCAAAATTGACTTGACAGCACACTTTACCTTTACCTTTTTTAAGTACATCCGACAGTGATCTCTGTAACAAACCCTCCTCACATCTGCAAAGCCATGTTATCGGGGTAACATGAAACCAACACAGTTACAGAGGCTTCATTGTATAATTGGTGGCAGAGGAAATACAAGTACACTTATACAAGCCAAAGTAAAATGTAAGGTGAAAAATACCTGAAAATAAACTTTACACACATCCCTGACTCAGACCAAACACCACAGGGAGTCAGGAAGAAATTGCCCTTGATTTCTTGAAGTGAATTAACTGAGTCTTGACATTATATCTATACCAGCTCTAGCTAGCTGAAATATGAATAAACTAGCTGATCTGGTGCAGAGCATCTGCACCCCTAGTTTGCCTCCGCCACCTTCTCCCTGCCACCGCTGCTTTTTTGCCTGCCTGTCCCCCCGTCTTCTCCCCCGCCGCTACCACCTTCTTCTTCTTGTTCCCCGCTCGCTGCGGGGAACATCTTCTTTTGAGACACTCGCCTGCTTGCTTTCTGGCTGCCGGCTGGCCAGCCAACTGCCAGTCATGGCCACTTAGCTCTTGCCTGCTGCCATTTTCTTCAGCCATCTTGCCTCTGAGGCTGGAGGTGACCTATAGCCCTCGGTAGCCATTGATAGACCTAGTAGCCACTGATAGACCTGTTCTCCATGAATTTATCACCACATCTTGTGGCAGAGAATTCCGTAAGGAGGAGATGGCCTGTCTAGGTTTATGAGGTAACTCCTGAGGAGAAAAGATTTTTTTCTTTTACTTAGGAGGCTTTCTGTGACAAAGTGATGGACAAAGCTTTACTTTGGTTAAGTAATTACTTTGGTTAAGTAATGCCTTAACCAAAGGCATTACTTTCTCCCTGGACCTGTCTCCTCAGGTGTATAAATTCTTCCCACCTTGGGGAAGAATTTGTCCTCAACCATGGTTGTAATAATTCATAACATGTTTAAAGAACTTTCAAGGTTCAAAGGGCTTTATGTTAATTATATCATCGTAATCCTTAAATCAACCCTGTAAGGAAGTAAATATTATTAATTCCATATTGCAGCTAAGAAGCTGAGGCTGAGAGGGAGTGGCCACCTAATGTGTTTATGGCAGAGACAAAATTAAAACTGTAGAAGTTCTCATTCATAGCTCAGCCTCTTATCCATATAGGTCTGCAGTTATTCATTTCTGAAGCTGATGTGGATTGCTCAACTTTGGATATTTGGGGCTGAATAATGTATAGGCTTATTTAGTCATGTATCATTATTATGTGCACAGACCTATATCATGTATTGTTATGATGTCTGCCGTGATATTAACCAGGGTGATATTAACCAGTTTGAAACCCTGGTTTCAATTAAACTAGGAGTTCACTGTGCTTAGCATCACTATTCACTCTGGTTAGCATGTCTAAGAATAGGATAGAAAGAATGACAAACCACTGTCAAGGGTGGCAATGGAAAACTTGCACGATACGGGCAGGAGGCATAGAAGCACATCATCTTGTGATATAGTCACAATCCCTTAGCCACATTTAAGGGATGGGCAGCTGTACTGTGGCCAAAATGCAAGAACCCATGTACCAAAAAAATAGAACAATTTTTGAACTTTAAACATAGACAGGATTTGTAATTAATCAGTGAAATTCTTTCTGGAAAGAATTCAATATAGACAGCATATAGGAATTAGAATGGACAGTTTATTATTTTAAATTATTGTAGAAAATCCATTATATGGATTATTCTATTGCCATCAGTAGAATAGGGCTAATGTATCTACCACCTATATGAAGTTTCCTCTACCCTGTTTTTTAGACTTCTCCCAATCTAAGAATGCATAAATATTTTTTCACAGCCTCCAAACACATTTTATGCAATGTGGACTCCTGCTGTTTACTCTGTAGTACAGCTGTACAATTATAGCTTTGGAACAGAAAGCTCTATGACAAAAGGAAAGAAGGGAAAATAAAACAAACTCCAAAATCACCAGCCAGGTTATTGGAGCTAGAGAAAAAATGTCTCTCTTTACATAAATACGACTTTCAAAGAGCAAATAAATCCCATCAAAGCAGGAGACGTTTGTAGCAAGTTAGCACCATCTGTTCCGTGGCCAAGGCAACCCCAGTTATCCGTTCACTCTTTGAATGGTGCAAAGGGATGGGGAAGATGAGGGGCAGAAGTCATGCAGCTTTTCAAAATAATAAAAGGTGCACCCACAACGCTAAAGAACAGCTTAGTTAGCTTCTGACATCACACCAGTTTCTTCTCCACCGGAACCTTCCCCCACCTCTATTACATCACCCCCGAGTCATCCAACCACCAATAAAATCTGACCCCTACTCTGCAACCAATCTCTTGAAGGGAGGGAGCCATAGTTACCAGCGAAACGTGCTACCTCGACGATGGACCGGAGGCCCGCGCCCGTTACTCTTCAGTTTCGCACGGGGAGTGGCGGGGGGGGGGAGACTACGCTTCCCATAATGCACAGCGGGCGCGTACTGCGCAGGCGTGGATCCTTATGCCACGTCTCTGAACCCACGTATCTTGAGGCTTTGCCCCGAAAGTCTACTTCCTGAAGAAGCTGCCAGCGAGCGACCCTTGAGACGACCTCCCAGAGAGACAATAAAGGGGTTGCTTATGGAAGGCGGCGGCAAAACCTGAGTCCCTTCCCACGCCGGTTTCCCGCCTTACCTCAATGAAACGTCGATGGCGGTGGGGAGCCGTTCTGGGGTCGTGACGGAGTCGGCGGCGGGCAGCGGCGTTTCCCGGCGGGTGGCTGCCCGCCTCAGTCTGGAGCCCTGCTCGTCTCGCTGGTTGCAGGCTCCAGAATCTAAAATGGCGGGGGGCGGGATGGATCGGGAAGCGCCTGCGGTAGTCGCTTTCTCTCAGCTTGCCACGTTCGCTGAAGTGGGGAGGAGCCGCTGCTGGACGGGAAGGGCTCCCTTCTCCTGGTCTCTCCGCCCCCAGGCAGGGCTGCTTCTAGGTTTGGACGAGCCCTAGGGAAACCTCCCCCATGCTCAGCTTTGCAGCCTAATCCCAACAATGACTGGGAGGCTCGGAAATGGCACAGGTGGGCAAGTGAGCGGCGGCAGCTGCTCGCAATACCGTCGCTTGCCCAAGCCAGCAAGTGTCAGTCAGAAGCCCTGCTTCCACTCCCTCACCTGTGGCTTTGGGGTAGGGGTCAGGGCCGTAGCAAGGTTGGAGTGGGCCTGGGGACAGAGAGTGAAGATGGCCCCCACTGGCTCCCCGTTTTCTTTGTTCCTCCCCTCCCCCTTTGCAGCAGAAAAGCTAAATATCCTCAGTCAGCATGCCTTTTCTTTCGCTCCTATGCATAGAATATCATACCCTCCGTGTATGCCTACACTTTCACTCTCTCACACACATACACTTGCGCACACATATTCCCCTTGTTCGGAAACATTTGTAACATACAGAGGCTATTCTCACTGCCTGCAAAAATGGGCTCATGCAGCCAGACCTCTTAAATGCCACACACACAGCGTTAAACAAGGTTAGTGGAGCATGCACTCTGCTAACCCCTTTTTGTTGTTGTGTGTCTCTGCAGCGCAGTGACTCACAAGTAGACCCCTGACAGGGAGGCTACAACAAGCTGCCTGACATGGGGGGGTGTGCTCTCCAGAATGCCCCATGCACTCATGAGGGGCGCTCAGGGGCTAGAAGGCCCCCAATCCCCACCTCCCGTGACAGAGCCAGTAATTGTGTGGGCAGCCAATTTGGTTGCCCAGGGCAAGCTGGCTGCTCATGTGTGGGGAGAGCGGGTCAGGTCCGCTGTTCCTGCAACCCCTCTGCAGGCTGTCCACACTGCTTGTTTGGAGAGCCTCAGGATATAATATGTCTACTACCATGGCTTCACTTCATATAGGAGAGCTGGTCTTGTGGTAGCAAGCATGACTTGTCCCCATAGCTAAGCAGGGTCTGCCCTGGTTGCATATGAATGGGAGACTTGATGTGCGAGCACTGCAAGATAGTCCCCTCAGGGGATGGAGCCGCTCTGGGAAGAGCAGAAGGTTTCAAGTTCCCTCTCTGGCTTCTCCAAGATAGGGCTGAAAGAGATTCCTGCCTGCAACCTTGGAGGAGCCACTGCCAGTCTGTGAAGACAATACTGAGCTAGATAGACCAATGGTCTGACTCAGTATATGGCAGTTTCCTATGTTCCTAACCCTAACAATGCTTCTATCCTTATTTGCCCCTTCTCGCGTGCTCTCTATCTGTTTCTCTCACACACATACACAAACAGTTTTTTTTTCCAAGGGTTCAGTCTTGGGAGTTATAGTTTAGAGCTATCATACCTCAGAAAGGGGGTCTAAAACCTACCAAAGTTGCTCCAAGGACTGGATCAACATGAGGAGAAGTAAGAAAGGACTTGACTTTTGAGGGTTGGCCAGCTATGTACACTAAGGACAACAGAATGAGCCATGGTCAGAGGTAGTCCTGTGCTTCCAGACGTATGAAATGAGAAGCACTGAAAATAACTCAGTGCATACTTCTGCGAGGTTTCTCACATGTTTTCACATGGCAGGGGTTTAAAGTTTAAATTGGTAATTTTGAAAGTGCGTGCTACATGATTTCATAGTGAATGTATATGAAGGTGCTAGATTGCTGAATTGCTAAGTTATTGCTTACCACAAATATACTAACTTTAATACCTTGGGAAAGATTAATATGACCTCAGGCCTCAGAAACCATGACAACATTTTATATAGAGTTCCTGACAGCTTTTAAGCCAATGTTGCAGAATGTTGGGCTCAGGATTTTGAATATTTAGAGCTAGCAATTGTAAAGCTCTCTTTTCTGGGGAAGCCTATCTACATGTCACAGGAACATAGAAAGCTGCCATATACTGAGTCAGACCATTGGTCCTTTTGGCTCAGTATTGTCTACATAGACTGGCAGCAGCTTCTCCAAGGTTGCAGGCAAGAATTTCTCTCAGCCCTATCTTGGAGATACCAGGGAGGAAACTTGAAACCTCCTGCATGCTCTTCCTCGGGTGGCCCCTTTCCCTAAGGGGAATATCTTACAGTGCTCACACATGTAGTCTCCAGGGCATGTAACCAGGGCAGACCCTGTTTAGCAAAGGGGACAGTTCATGCTTGCTACCACAAGACCAGCTCTCTTCTGCCTGTCCTGCTTGTTCTTATCCAGCTTGTTTTTGTGCTCTCCAAAAGTCACACCATGTCCCTTTCTATCATAAAATCCGTGACTATCAGTCTCTTGCTATCACAAAATCAGTGACTGGGAATATGAAGGGACAGGCTCTCCTGAGCTTGATTGAGTTCAGCTATATGCCTGTTCTAAAAGGAACTGAGCACAGATCCAGAGAAGGCTTACTTTTTCATTTTCAGCTATATATCTCTGCCTGCACTCTTAGTGAACCGCAAGTCATCTTAAGTTTTCCTGCAAATGCCCAACATTCTAGTTACAGTAACAAACACTCAGTGAAGTTGTGAAATACCCTGGAAAAGACCTGCTTGAAATTAACAAACCCATTTTTAAAAATTCATGTGCAAATGATGGGGTCCAAATATGCTATATAATCAAACATACAGCAAGATCTTTTTCAATGACCTTCTTTAATGTGCAATACAAGTTTTAAAAGTTTAACTTTTAAACTTTTAACACTTATTGCATATTAAAGAAGGTCATTGAAAAAGCTTTACAGTGTGGAAATGCATATTTCATTGCCCTTATACCATCTTACAGCAAGATCTACATACAGCATTTTGGTTTTATCAGCATACAAGTTGTTACACTGTGATAAGTGCATGTGCAAACTGAGTATTCAAAAGCAAAACAATTAGCCACTGAGCAATAATACAAGAGAGTATCACCTCACACCCAACATCTCTTCATGGGATCCTGCTGATGGGTAGCTCTCGTTGCTCACGTTAGAATAGGCCAGGGGTCTAGGCTGGCCTGTGGATCTGGCCAAGTGGCAGCTGTTATAGGAAAAATTACTGTCCTGAGTCACACAGACAGTGGAGGCTTGCTCCCCCATACACCTGCTGCCTGCTTGCCAGGTGCCTGTGATGCCAACGTCATGTGCTGCTGTTGCCTGCTCACTCTTCGTACACAGGCACACTGCCTGCAATGACGGGGGGGGGGGCAATTTGGGCTGCTCCGCCTCCCCTGCCCCCGGCAGGTGGCGGCTGCAGCAGCCCAAGTACAAAAAGGACATCGGGCGCCAGGACGGCCAACAAAGAGACCCGAGAGAAGCTGGAAGGAACACAGCAGCTGGTCAGCATTTAATTGAAATTAACACTGACTGAGGAAGAGAAGGGTGTGCCTTGTGCTCCCAGCCAGCGAGTGCTATCCTTCTGGTTTGGTGTGGGAGGGGGCAAGGGGGACTGGCTGAGGGGCCTTGGGGGCCTCCCAGATACTGTGGGCCTGGGGACAATTGTCTTCCCTTGCTCTGTTATCTTTATGCCTCTGGTAGGGGTCCAACAGCTGAGCAAGGCTTCCTGTCCTTCTCTCATACCTGTGGTGCCCTAGAAGGAGCAGCATAACCTGCAGGCTCACTTGTTGACTTGCACATTCCTCTGAGTGGCACAGTGGTTTGGATGGGGTGCAGCATAGGGATGTGCACAAACACTAATTTTTTTAAAAAAAAAAAAAAACTTTCCTCAAAACCCCCATAGGATCCTATGGGGGAAAGATTAAAAATTGCCCACTTGCCCATTTCTTCTGTGTGTTGGTTAGGTGGTAGGTAGCACCCATCATGACCTACCAAACAACCCACTTTGGTGTCCCTAGGAGCTACCTGTAGGGAACAATTGGGTCTTTCATGTTTCCCCATTGTTCCCTATGGCCGGAACAAACTGAACTCTTGAGTGCACTGCACACAAGTTTTGCATTGCAAATTGCAATTTTGCAACCCTGCCTTGAAAAACACAACAGAAGCACACAGTAAATGGGAATCTGTCCCTCCCAACGCAGAACACAGATTTCAAACACAGTCCAAAAATGGCCAAAACAGAATCCCTGACACAGAATCCACTGCCAGCCACAGTGCCTGTGCTGCAGTAATCTTTGGCACAAGTTGCTCTTTCACAAACAGTTATGACTCCTTAAGTTACTTTCTAGCATAGCAACAGCAACCTTACTTAGCAGCATGCATACCCATAAGCTCCTCTTGAGCTACTTCAGCCACATTTTGACTGAGCACACCTTGCAGTGCAGATTGCAGAGCAGACCACAGCAGTGAGTGAAGCACAAGCTATGCCAGACATGGAGGCCATTACAGCAATCACCAAGATACATTACACACTGTCAATTTCTTGCCACAACACTATCTCACAAACCAAACCACAACTCAGGGAAGGCAGGCACCTATGTTCTGCCTTTATCAATCTGAAATCCGGCAAAACCAGAGAGCTATAGCAGCAGTAGCACAGCATATTATATTCAGTGCTGAGAAAAGAAAACCACAAAATCAAACCTTCCTCCTGGTGTATCCTCTTCTTCAAGAGAGGCACGGTATAAGAGTTCTCTCTTTGCCTCCCAGTCCCTTTGAATACATTTTTCATTTGAAATTTTCTCCTTTTGTTGCCCTCTTCCTCCCCCCGCCCAGTCAATGGGGGCACAGTTGCCAATGACAACAGATGATTTGTATCATGATAAGCCAACCAAGAAGCAAGGAGAGAGATAAGGTAAGAGATAAGATAAGTTTATTTGGTCATTGACCAGCCAACATTTACAATATACCAGTACGTATTTTACAAATAATATAACAGAACCTGGCCATAACAGAGATAATATCAGTGTCCACATTAGTTAAAAGATAATTTAAATAAAATTCATCAGACCGGCCAGGCAAATTATCTAACATAGGAGATATACGTCTTAAATGGGGTTCACTATAAAAATCACAATAAAGAATAACATGCGAGGTGGATTCTATAACCCCTTTGCCACATGGGCAAAGTCGTAAAAATAGCAGAACTCCCTTAAACCTGCCTTCCTATACTGCTGTAGGAAGAACATTTAAACGTGCTAAAGTGAGGGCTTGTCTAAATTTAGGGACAAGCACCACATCAAAGTACTTAGCTGGTTTAAGATTAATAGCTTGACTCCTGAAGTATAAATCCTGCTTGATCCATGCACCTTCTTGTTGAACTTCTATATCCAAAACATGTTTCTTAACTAGCTTCCTGGCTTGCTCAAATCCTACAGTATGCAAATCGTCTACGGAGAGGCCAAAACCCGAAAATTTTCTCAACACAGCTCGTTTCCAGCTTGAATTAAAACCATCATTCATAGCCAAAGAGGCTAAGCCGGCCTGTCCAAAACTCAGTTTTAACCTAAACTGAAAAATACAGCACCAGTATAAAGATTCCAGCCTAATAAGCCCAACTTCTCTTCTGATGAAAGCATTAGGAGCACAACACAGTACCTGCAAAATGCATCTAATAAACTTAGTCTGGATAGCCTCAAGTAGGGCAAAATTACTTGCAGGTCCCAGTTGGGCTCCATAGGTACTGCAAAGGCAGTACTTTGGCTGTATAAAGTCTCACTGTAGCAGGTATAAAAGCAGCACCATGTATAAAATGGTAAGATTTAATCTTATTTATGACCAATTGAGCATACTGCCTGATGGAGTTAAAATGGGCATTTCTAGAGCCAACAGAGTGAAACGTAATTCCTAGATATTTAAAGGAATTAGCCTGCTCAATCTTGTGTCCTTGTATGGACCAATTATAACGTCTAGCTCGCTTAGCAAACACTAAGACTTTAGTTTTACTATAGTTTATTTCAATAGACTCTTGGTTACAAAACGATGAAAACAGTCTAAGGCATGCTTAAGGCCTACAGGTGTCTGCGACATAATAGCCATGTCATCCGCATATAATAATATGAAGACATGCCTATCGGCTAGCTTAGGTGGATGAATAGAAAGGGTGGACAAACAAGAGATCACCGAATTAACATAGATGTTAAACAGAACAGGAGCAAGTATACAGCCCTGATGTACTTCTCTAAAAGATGGAATTTCTGATGTTAACTGTCCAGTTGGGCCATAACGAACTTTCAAATAAGTATGCTTATGCAAACTAACAATAAGTTTGTGTAATCTTTTGTCTATGCTAAGAGCTTCCAGTTTAGACCACAGTCTCTCTCTAGAAACTGAAACAAATGCAGCTTTAAGATCAATGAATGCTACATAAAGTGCTGAACCTGGGAACCTAGAGTACTTCTCTGCCAGAAATTGAAGGGTAAAAGCACGTTCTGTGGTGGAACGACCCTCCCGAAAGCCTGCCTGCTCGATAGCTAAAATGTTATTTGCCTCAGACCAGTCTAGAAGTTTTATCAAAAGATGCCTCACATAAATTTTACTAATAACATTGTAAGCTAATAGGACAATAGTTGGCTGTGTCCTAACGCCTACCTTTTTTATAAAGAGGAATTATTACAGCAAGGCCCCAATCGCTGGGTATGTTAGCAGTAGTATCTGTATAGGTAAATCCAAGAAGCAAGGAGATGAGAAGCCAATCGGAAGCCAGTGCAAGAATATGAATCAGCAAGGGAAAAACAGACCTCTAAAATAGTGCTAAGAACATCACATTTTGCCCAAAACAGGGTTCTTCTGCTCCGAGCTTGAAATGGGCCCTTTGTTTAAAGCTTCTCTCAAAGCAGCCTGTTTCAAGTCGAACATTTTGCTGCTGAACCATCTGCACATCCCTAATCGAGCAGACTCACTTCAGCACAGTCCACAGGGTGAGGGTGCTGCCTTGCCAGTTTCCCACCAATTCTGGTCCTGGAAGACATGCTACCTTGGCCTATCTATCCTCCAGTCATTTGATTAGTACTTAAGACTTTGGCTGCCTTCATTTTAGCTGCTCAAATGACTGGAGGATAGGAGCAAGGTAGCATGTCACTTTGCACAATTGTCAGATATTCACACACTGAAATCAAATGCTGAAAACACTCCAACAAAGTTTATTGCAAACATCCACAATTTTGACAGAAGTAATAGGGTTGCAGTTTCAGTACTGATTTTATTGTGTATATATGTTTGAATGAGGTAAACTAGCTCATTATTATTTTATTTTAAAAAATATATTTTAGCCACAGAGTGATAGTTGAGCAAAGATGTATGTAACTCATTGAGGCGATTCTCACAATTGCCAAAAAGTGGGCTAAGGTACCCTAGCCCGCTTTCTGGTGAGAGTGAGAACCACCAGGTTCGCAGGCAAGCCTGGTGTCCTCAAAGTGGGTAACTCGCTTACGGAGCCCTCCCCTTAGACAAGGGCTTAAATACCACTCCCCTTAAATACCCGCCTAAATACCCCTCCTCTCAGCCCAGGTTAGCAGAGTGAATGCTCCGCTAACCCGGGTTTTCTGATCGTGTATTGTCGCAGTACAGCTCTGCGGTGTGGCAACACATGAGGAGACACCCGTCGGGAGGCTACAAGCAGCCTTCCGGGCTTGGGGGTCTCTACAACATGCCCTGCGCGCTCATGTGGGGCACCCTGGAACTTCTGGGGGCTGCACAGCCCCTGATCCCCACAGCCCCGGCCTGCTCTGTGACGGAGCTGGCTGTCATGTGGGCGGCCAATTTGGCTACCCAGGGCTGTATCCCTAACCCTGTGTGATTAGTTTCTGTACCATCTAGCAGATGATACAGTAAAAGGCCCTTGACTTGACTTGACTTGACTTGAAATGAAAAGTAACTGGATCATTGTACTGTACAAAGAGGTTTTACAAAGAGAACAGAATAGCAGAAATCTAATCCAAGTCATTCAGGCAAAGTTTGGAGCATGTCTTATTATTACTAAACTAATTATGTGAACATAGTATGGTTTAATAATTAGAATGGTTTAATAATTATAACTAGCTGGGCCGGGCGCAGAGCATTTGCACTTCTAGTTTGCCGCAGCCATTCTCTCTCCCCCTCCCCACCCCCCGCCTCTCCGGTGCTTATTTTCCTGGCTGGCCGGCCCGCTACCTCACACCACCTCCTGCCAGCAGCCGCGTCCTCCAACCCACCTTCTCTTGCCTTCCGGCCAGCTGGCCCACCACTTCCTCCCGCCAGCTGGCCTGCCTTTCTCCAGCCCGCCGCAGTTTATTAAAATAAATTGATAGCCTACACATGACCAATTTTATTTTACCCACACAGCCTTTAGGAAAGGCTGTATTATTATTATTTCTTGTTTACACAGTCAGACAGGTGTTATTGACTGGTTTGTTTTATCCAGACATCGAGTCCTTCCCAAGGACCTAGAATGGCTGAATTTTATTGTCAATGTTGTTGTTGTAGATATCGTTGCAGAATATAGGCTGTTCCCAGTAAAGCTGCTTTTTGTAATTGGCTGATGGTAATTTCTGTGACCCCTATGGTGTTGAGGTGCTCTTCAAGGTCTTTTGGAACTGCACCCAGGGCGCCAATGACCACTGGGATTATTTTGGTCTTTTTCTGCCACAGCCTTTCAATTTCAATTTGTAGATCTTTGTATTTGGTGATTTTTTCTATTTCTTTTTCTTCTATTCTGCTATCCCTTGGTATTGCTATGTCGATTATTTTAAATAATCGATTATAGTCAATTATTTTAACCCATAATATTTCTACATCTTCATTTTCTTCAACTTTTTCAGTTTTATGGTCCCACCAATTTTTGGCTACAGGTAGCTTGTACTTTTTGCAGATGTTCCAGTGTATCATCCCTGCTACCTTGTCATGCCTTTGTTTGTAGTCAGTCTGTGCGATCTTTTGACAACAGCTGATTAGGTGGTCCACTGTTTCATCTGCTTCTTTACAAAGGCTGTTTGTGGTGGATTTTTCTACTTTTGCTCTTATTGCATTTGTTCTTAGTGCCTGTTCTTTTGCAGCCAGTATTAAACCCTCTGTTTCTTTCTTCAAGTTGCCATTCTTAAGCCATTGCCAGGTCTTGGTGATGTCTAATTTTCCACTTATGTTGTGCAAATATTGACCATGCAGGGGCTTATTTCTCCATTTTATATATTATTATTACATTTATATCCCGCTCTTCCTCCAAGGAGCCCAGAGCGGTGTACTACATACTTGAATTTCTCTTTCACAACAACCCTGTGAAGTAGGTTAGGCTGAGAGAGAAGTAACTGGCCCAGAGTTACCCAGCTAGTCTCATGGCTGAATGGGGATTTGAACCTGGGTCTCCACGGTCCTAGTCCAGCACTCTAACCACTACACCACGCTGGCTCTACTACTATTACTACACATATTTATATAATGATTTTCAACAAAACTGTTCAAAGCAGCTTATATAGAAAAATTAAAACATAAATAAGATGGTTCCATGTCCCAAAAGGGCTCACATTCTAAAAAAGGGATAAGAGAGAGACATATTGCACGAGCTGAATCTTCCAACATAATTGAAGGTCAATGAATGCATACTACTAAAGATCTCTTAACAGTCAGAATTTTTTTAATTTTGTTTACAAGAAAATGAGACTCTGCATTCTCATATGATTGAGAATCACCTATGTTCCCCTCTTCCATTTATGCCTAATATACATTGTCTCTATAAGTGTTGCTGGTTTGGGCCATTATTTGTTTGTTTATTACATTTATATCCTGCTCTTCCTCTTGAGCAGTGTACATGGTTATTTTGATCCTCACAACAACCCTGTGAGGTAGGTTAGGCTGAGAGATACATGACTGGCCCGGTGAGTTTCATGGTTGAATGGGGATTTGAACTTGGGTCTTCCTGGTCTTCCTGGTTCTAGTCCAACACTAACCACTATGCTATGCTGGCTGATTTCGTGCCTACACCGGTATAAAGCTTTCAATATTAGGATATATTTGTACAAGTTGATCAGGACTCTAAAACTTAAACAGCATTTTGGAGACAGCAATAGGGGAGAGATTATAGATCCTTTCAAAAGGAAATCCTCATTTGTGCCTAATATAGATAATCCAAATATCACAGTCTTTTCAGAGCAGGTGGAGAAGGATTTGCAACTTATTGTAAAAGAGTATAGAGATAAATCTAGGTTTTACTCTAATTTTTTGAGGAAACGATGGGAAATCTTACAGAGACTGAGTAAAGACCCCACAATTACCATTAAAAAGGCAGATAAAGGTGGAGGAATAGTAATCATTAACACTAGTGATTATAATGCGGAAGTTGTAAGACAATTACAGGACATAGTGAATTATAAACCACTTGCATGTGATCCCACTGTGAAGGTTTATGGCCTGATTAAAATGGTTTTGAATGAGGCAAATATTATGGGCTATATTTCAGATTCCACTATGGAATTCTTGTTGAATAAAACATCGAGGGTCCCCATCTTTTATGTGCTACCCAAGATACATAAGCCACAAAGACCACCAGTGGGTAGACCTATTATAAGTGCTTGTAATTCCTTATTGGAACCCCTATCGGTCTATATAGATCATTATATAAAGCCGTTTGTGATGAAATTGCCCTCATATCTGAGGGATACATAAGATCTTATCGCCCAAATGGAAGGGATGACTGTAGAAGAGGGTGTCATTATAGCCACATTGGATTTTAAATCCCTGTATACGAACATTCTACTACAGGAATTGAGACAGGTTATTGAGCAACATTTAGAACAAAGGGAAAGTTGGGACCCACCCACTTTTTTCATTATGGAATTGGTGGATATTGTCTTGGAGAATAATTTCTTTAGATATAAGGACCAATTCTTTATTCAGACATGTGGTGTATCCATGGGTTCAGCATTTGCCCCTAGTGGAGCTAATTTGTTTATGGGACATTTAGAGACAAGATTCATTTTGAATCCTACTGTAAATCCATTTTTTGTGAATATTGTGTACTATAAAAGGTACATAGATGATTTACTGATTCTCTTTAAACCAGGAAACAAAATGAGTGAATTTGTAGATTGGCTTAATGGAATACACCCTAGAATTCAATATACATACCAACATCGTAAGGAACAGGTACTTTATCTGCATACCATAGTAAAAATAACACAAAAGAGAAAGGTAGCATTTGAAGCATATGAAAAACCTAGTGATAAGAATACATTGCTACACTTCCATTCATTCCATCCAAGCCATTTGAAGCGTAATTTACCATATGGCCAGTTTCTAAGGTTAGAGGAATTCCACAGTAGCAAGACAATATGAAAAAGAAGCAGCTTCTTTGGTTAGACAGCTGCAAGAGCGGGGGTATCCCGAGGATGTCATATGTGAGGCACGCCAGAAAGCTAAATATAGAAGAAGACAGGATTTATTGAATAATAAGATAAGAGAAAAGAAAAACAGAGTAATATGGACCACAGAGTTCACTCCTCTCTCTTATCAGATACAGCGCATGATCCTAAAACATTGGCATCTAGTTTCGGGGATAGAAGGTTGCAGTAATCCCCCCCCCACTTTGCTTATAGGAGGACTAGGAATTTAGGTAGCTTTTTGACAAGGGCGGACTCCCTGGAGAAAGGAGATCAGAACTCGGGATTAAGAGGCTTTTATCCATGTGGGAGATGTTCAGTTTGTGCGCAAGCGGAACGCATGATTAGTGTGATAGATCCTAACACAGGGAGTAAAAGGAACTTGGACTTTTTTGCCATGTGTGATACCAAGGGAGTAGTATATGCGCTTAAATGTGCATGCCCCAAACTGTATATAGGTAAGAGTATACGTAAAGTGAGATCTAGAATCTTGGAACATAAATCTAGAGTGAGGACATGTCATAGCGAGTCACCCATAGTATCCCATTTTTTAGAAAAGGGACATACATGTGATGAATTCAAATTTTTTGTCCTGTTTAAATACACACCGCGAAGATTCAGCTATGAAGATATGAATACTACATTATTAAGGAAAGAGGCATTCTTCATACACCTGCTTAAGACTTATGTTGGAGGTCTTAATACCAATCAAGATCTTTCATGTTTTTTGGGAGAACATTAGGAAAGAGGAATGCACACAGTTACTTTGGAATAGCTATGGATGCTGTTATCATGAGTTTTACAGAATCAGGAGAGAAAGAAGAAGCTACCTGATTAATTTGGTAAAAGGACGCAGCTGTGGGTCATTAAAACTTAGCGTGCTTAATTGGGGATCAGTTTAAAAAGGAGGGGTGAGCGCAGAGATTCTAAGCATGTCTCCACAGGCGTATTAGTCTAAACACTGTGGTAAGATAAGGCCGGTAACAGAATGTAAGCATACATTGCTTATACTTAAAATGGTGAGTGTTTAGAGTTGGATCTGTATGTGGGAGAAACAGTATTTGGCAGGAAAGCTTCTATGATGTGATGCATTGTTTTCTTGTTTAGGTTTATCTGAAGAAGTAACAATTAGTTATGAAACAGATTACTATCCGGAAAATCTGTAATATTGCATATCGTTTGCTGTACTGCACATGGATTTGGCTTTGAAAGCATAAGATTAAATTACGCAGATTGTCTCCACTTGGAATATATGGAGAAGGAGACGTATCATCATATTCCTGAATTAAGAAGAGAAACATCCTCCCCACTGGATTCCACGGGATTTGCACTTCTACTGTGAACTAATACATCTACAGGATAAGAACTGTTTATCCCTATATGGGCAGTTGTAACATACATCTGGGGGAATACTTCTTGTTATATATGTTTATGCACTTTGTCATATACAGTGTGTAAGCCACTTTGGCTCTGATATGTTTATCAGATAAATTTATTGTGGAAGTTAAGTTGGCGGTCTGAGTACTCCTCTTCAGATTGTTTAGTCACTGTGGGTTGTTTGGTTATTTTTGTTACTATCGCGTGACTCCTGTTGGTTTAGCAACACGATGAGCATGTGAGGACATTTGTATCCAGTTGTAGGCAAATGTAAAGAAGAAGCTGTTTAAAAATGGCATGCTAGCTTTACAGTGAAAAGTAGCTCTTGTCTTGAAGTTTGATGAATGGTTGCTGGGAATAATACTTGGGGGAAATAAAAAGTACAAGACGTGCTTATGCCAGGCAAAAGTACAAAGGTTTGTAGTCTGCTAAGTTCTTTTCCCAAAGCACAGAATTAGTGATGTTGCCAAGTTACACCTGAAGCCGATAGCTTTGACTCCCACTTCAAATATCAACAGCAGAGGGCTCTGGAAAATGAAACAAAGTTTTAGAATGTCTGTTTTAAAGAAAAATAAAATAAAGTTATTCTAGGCAACATATGTCCAAGTTTGCTCTGCCAGCCCCGCTTTACAGCTTATTTCTATGTATATTAATACTACATCTCTTTCAGGAAAACAGACCAGCAAGATACAGGTAAACCACTAGTTGCACTTTCTGATAGTGGTTTTGGGTCATGCCACAGATGGATTTCAACTGCCATTTTTCCAGCTTGTAAGCTAAGAAAAACAGGGCTGCTGTGATTTACTTGGAACTAAAGGCCGTACTGTGTATCTTCCCCTCCTTAGATGAAAAATCATCTTGGGCATGATTAATATGACTGGAGGAGAAAGTAGTAGCCCCTCCTTTCCCACTTCTCCTCTGCTCAGACTGTCAGCCTGGGAAAGCACAAAAAAACTACTATTAATCTACTTTTATGGCCATTCTGTCCCAGAGTCTGTGGCCAATCTTCATTTACATGTATAATTTTTAGCCCACTTAAGGCAAAACAATGGTCTGGTTCACACAATGGTTTGAATCTAGGTTTAATGTGGGTTACCAACATTAGCATGATTGAATGAGCCCATGCCAAAGAGGGAATATAAGAATAATCTCAGGCAGGGGCGTAACTACTATTAGGCAAGGGGAGACGGCTGCCTGGGGGCCCCCACGCCTCGAGGGGCCCCCCAGAGGCAAGTCACATGACTATATATTGTAAAGTGTGTGTGCTTGTATCAGCGAGGGGCCCATTTTAAAATTTTGTCTCTGGGCCCACTCCAGCATTGTTACGCCCCTGATCTCAGGCCATAAAACACCTTGGTGAGTTCACAAAATCATGCTAATATCAGTAACCCTCATTAAACCTAAATTTGAACAATTGTATGAACCAGATCAGTTTGAACCTTAGTTTGATGCTTTTTTGTTGTTGTTCCCCTCCTGGAGGAACTAGCAGCCACAGGGGCCTTGAACCAAACTGGGACCACAGTAAGGGGAATGCACTTCATTGTGGTCTGTCAGTCACACCAGTGGGTTTTGCATCTGTGAGGAAGCTCAGTCAGGAACCTTCCAGTATTCTTAATCCCTCCTGCTTTATGGCGGGAGCCCCCCCCCCTTTGTGGTTTGTCTTCCCTTGGTTCTTCATTGTCCACATTGATCAACAGCTCTATCTGTGAGATGCTTTTCTTTGCTCACTAAAAAATAAAAAATCTTGCTGCTTAATCTTTTTAATCCTGTTTTTAACTCTTTCTACTTTTCCAGAGTATGTTCTTTCTGTCAGTTTTGCATATTCATTTTTACTGGGCCCCCTTTCCCCTCTCCCTTCCTGAGGGAGACAAAAAAAAAAAGGTGGGTCTTTCCCTTGTTTTCTCCTGTTTGAACAGCTTTTTGTTGTATGGCCAGCAAAGTTATATTCAAAAGCTGCTTTGTTTGCTGGGCCAATTGGGCAAAGAGGCACCTTTTAAATGTGATTCTCTTTATTTAACGGGGTGAGTAACTGGCCCTTTCATCCCCCAGCAAAATACCTCCAAGTGACTGTTGCTGGTATCTATCTGCTGTTTATTTTTTGATTGTGAGCCCTTTGGGGACAGGGAGCCATCTTATGTATGTATATATGTATTTATTTATTTCTCTATGTGAATCGCTTTAGAAACTTTTGTTTAAAAGTGGTTTATAAATATTTGTTCTTAATTTATGGAATTCTCTGCCACAAGATGTGACTTGAAGAAGGGCTTAGTTAAATTAATTATTAATTATTTATTTATTTGATTTGTATACCGCCCTTCCAAAATGGCTCAGGGAAGTTTACAATTAAAACACACCACTAAAACAGTAAAGAGCTAAAACAAATTAAAAAAAACAATATAACCATTAAAAAACAGTTTAAAACAACAATTAAAAATTACAGTGATTAAAAACCCTGAAATTGGGTTTTGAATTTTAAAATAAACCAAAAATTAAATTTATAGAGGACAAGTCCTAGTCCTATATAGGACAAGAAACTTTTGTTTAAAAGTGGTTTATAAATATTTGTTCTTAATTTATGGAATTCTCTGCCACAAGATGTGACTTGAAGAAGGGCTTAGTTAAATTAATTATTAATTATTTATTTATTTGATTTGTATACCGCCCTTCCAAAATGGCTCAGGGAGGTTTACAAATAAAACACACCACTAAAACAGTAAAGAGCTAAAACAAATTACAAAAAACAATATAACCATTAACCATTAAAAAACAGTTTAAAACAACAATTAAACAATTACAGTGATTAAAAACCCTGAAATCGGGTTTTGAATTTTAAAATAAACCAAAAATTAAATTTATAGAGGACAAGTCTATCAATGACTACTATGGCTATAGGCCACCTCCAGCCTGAGAGTCAATATGCCTATAAATACCAGTTTCGGGGAGCAGCAGCAACAGAGGGCATGCCCTCAGCTCTTGCCTGTGGCTTCCTGAAGGCATCTGGTGGGCCAGTGTGTGAAGCAGGATGCTGGACTAGATAGGCCCTGGACCTGCTCCAGGAAAGTTATTCTTATGTTATGTTCAAACATTCCAGGGACTGCCTTCAGCCAAGGTCACAGCCACAACCGCTTCTGTGGGAGGACTGGCAGAGGCCACAAACGTTTTGGATAAACCTGAAGGGGACAGAGTAGAACCAGGAGTAATGCAAGGAAACACATGACAGTTGGTCAAAAAGGTCAAGTGATGGTAAGGGAGATAACACACGCCAACACCAGGTAAAAGACTCAGTGTATAGCTGTCTATATACCAATGCCATAGGCCTCCGAGCCAAGATGGGTGGAGTGCTTGGTGTTGATGAAACTGCCTCGAGGGTGTTTGGTCAGCACCCCCAGTTTGAGCGAATGTGGGGAATTTAGTTCAAAAGGGGAGACAGTTCAAATCAGCCTTCATTTGTGCAAGCGTATGAACTCAAGAAAATTGCCTTGAGAGAGGTTTTAATTAACAAAAAGGAGTTTATTGAAAGAAATATAATTTACTAGGTGATCCTAATGTAAAAGCAATGCACATATATTTAAAAATAGACTATTGTAAGACACATTTAGCTTAAAGTTCCAAATTATGTGTAAATTCCCAGGTGGACTAGAGAGGTACTTTTAAGACAGAGGGGAAAGATTTCAGAAATAAGAGAAAGGGATAGGTTCAGCCCTGCAGAAGCCAGGCAAGAGGCTGTACCACCTGTCCTGAAGAGGGGAACACCAAGGTGGTCTGCTGGAGTTTCTTATTGCAGTCTGATGGGGTCCGTAGTGAGAGGCACAAGGGAACACTAAGATATTTCGCAGTGGGAGTCTCGGGTGTAATTAATACACAAGGAAGCACACTGGGTCACAGAGTTAGGGATACCTATACCCCAAAACGTGCCTTGAGGGAACATTTCTTTGGTCCTGCTCTGCTGAATAGGGGAGCGCAGACATTTTTTTTGGAATGCATTGTGTCTTAGTCCTTCCTGGGTAGGAATGTGTGTGAATCGCATATGGCATTCAAGGCTGATTGTGAGGACAATTGGAGTGTGCAGGTGTGTTTAAAGAATATCCTGTGCTGGGAAGGGCTTCCCAATAATTCTATCAAGAGTTTTGATGGGCACCTCTTCAAAGTTACTACCGACTCATCCCTATTGTAATGGAGTCTGTTGTCTTATCTTCCTGGCCTGAGTGCTTCTTTAACAACAGGTGCTAGCTCTCTTGCAAGAGGAAGAAGGGCTATTTCATTCCAAGGCTGAAATGATCTTGAATGCCAGACACTTGCAGTAGCTAGTCCTGGGGTCTGCTTAGTCAGGTCCCCTCACACAAAGAGGGAATGTGGATCTAACCCCCTTTCCAATTTGTGGAGCCTGTAGCCCTACAATCTAGGGGTGACCAGTCCACTGCCAACTAAGCTACTTGTCCCCATGTATAACATAAACTGGGAGCTCACATTGTGGTGCAGCTCCTGATCATAGCAAAAGTGCAATCTCCAAGCCTGGAGATGCAGTTGCAACCAGGGAGGCTTCTGGGAGTGGGCAGAATAAGCTCAGCTGGCAACATTGGTTACTAATGAAAACATAGCCATAGTGGGCATAACAGAACCTGGTGGAACAGTGAGAACCAGTGGGACATTGTTATTCCAAGATTTAAACTCAAACTCAAGCAAATCGGAAAGGAGTCAGAGACAGACACCAGCTCATCTGGTGGCTACTTGGGGACAGGCTTTCATTGCTGCCCCGAAGCTTTGGAACTCATTTCCTGCCGAAATAAGAGCCTCCCCATCTCTTACAACTTTTAAAAGGGCAGTCAAGACGCATTTGTTCACCAAGGCTTTTAATTAGATACTGTTTTAATTGTGTTTTAATAGTTTTAACTTTTTAATTTTAGTTGTTGAAATGTTTTCATCTTTTATTGGCTGTTTTAATTGTTTTGTAAACCGCCCAGAGAACTTGCTTTTTGGGCAGTATAGAAATGTATTAGATAGATAGATAGATAGATAGATAGATATTAAAGAAGGGATAGATTCCAACAAGCTAGAAAACCTAGGAGAACTGGAGTCCTCCAAAGAATCATTATGGGTGACAATATGAGAACTGAAAGGAAATGTGTTACTAGGGACGTGCTAATGCCCTCCTGACCAAAATGATGAGATTAACCTGGAGTTGGAGAAGGAAATCAGAGAGGAGTCAGAGACAGAGCAGCAATAAAGGAGGAAAGGTGTGACTTCAACTACACACGTTGCACACATAGACTGGGTAAATTCACATTCAGGTAATGAGAGAGGTCACATTTCTAGACATGCTAAATGACTGTGCCTTAGAACAGTTGGTCATGGAACCAACCAGAGAGAAGGTGACCTTGGATTTAATCCTGAGTGGTGCCCAGGATCTGGTGTGAGATGTCAGAGTTACAGAACCACTGGAGATGGATAACAGTGACCATAGTGTGATCCAATTGAGCTTATATGCGAGTGGAGAATTGTCAAGGAAGTACAACACAGATGTTTGGGTTTCAGAAGGGGTTTCTCAAAAATGAGGAAGAAAAATGAAGGGAGGGGGAAGGAAGCTGAAAGGGAAATCCAGGAGTGTAAAATCACTCCAGAAAGCATGGGACTTATTTAAAACCACACTAAAAGTTCAGTTGGAATTTTTACCAAGAAGGAGGAAAGTCCAGGAGGACGTCAGCATGGCTAACAAGCAGAGTCAGCTAAGTTATAAAAACTTCCCTTATAAAAGGAAAGAATACCTCCTTCAGAAACAATTTGAGGTGACACTGGAAGATACTCTACAATGTCTTGAAAAATTAAAAATTAACAAATCACCATGGCCAGATGGCATCCACCAAGAATTCTAAAGGAACTCAAATGTGAAAATGCTGATCTCCTAGCAAAAATATTTTTCTCCCTCTCTCACAACACTAAAGCCAGGGGTCATCCCATGAAACTGAAGGTCGGGAAATTTAGGACTGACAAGAGGAAGTACTTTTTCACACAGTGCATAATTAATCTATGAAATTCTTTGCCATGGGATGTGGTGATGGCCACTAGTTTGGATGACTTTAAAGGAGGCTTAGATAAATTCACGGAGGACAGGTCTATCAATGGCTACTAGCTGTCTATAGACGACCTCCAGCCTCAGAGGCATGATGTCTTTCAATACCAGTTGCAGGAGAGCAACAACAAGAGAGAGGGCATACTCTCACCTCATGCTTGTGGGCTCCTGGTGGGCCACTGTGTGAAACAGGATGCTGGACTAGATAGGCCTTAGGCCTGATCCAGTAGGGCTGTTCTTTTGTTCTTATGAGTACACTCAGGAGACTGAGATCCAGTGTGGATCGCTACAATCTGGATGACAGAGACAGGTCAAGAGACACTCACTCCTATGGAAGAGGTCAAACAAGGCATCATTCTTCTCATGATAGGACCTGGGAGGATAGGTATATAATCTGCTCCAGATCCCCATCAACTTATTATAGATAGATCTTTGCACAAAACTGTTACTTGCCTTCCTGGAGCTGCTATTTCAGCTACGGATGTTCTCCCCGCTACTTTTACAGAAGATCCAGGTTTGCTTCATGAGCTCAGGGTAAATCGAGATCTCACTCTCGGATTCAAGTTCAAAACCAAACTCCTCGCAACCATGGATGGAGCCGTAGTAGACAGTGCTACAAAAGCAGATTGCGCTCTGTCCCACAGAAAAACCGATCCTGAGGTGAGCACTCTCCTAAGATGACCCAACCAGTGAGAAGTTCACAACAAAAGCAGCACTCAGTGCCTGCAGTGGCACCTGCATAACTTCTTGCACCCCCTGTACCTGTGTTGTCTATAACATCACTGCCACCTGGAGGCACGCTGATGCTTCCTGCTCTTCCTAAGAAGGACTGGATGGGAGAGGCGGGTCTGTAGGTAGACAGGCGCCAAGCCCTGCAATGCTTAGAAGGTCAAAACCAGGACCTTAAATTAAATTCGGAAACGAATAGGCAACCAGTGCAAAGACTGCAGGAGAGGTGTTACCCTGTCATATTTTCTGGCACTCATGAGTAGGTGAGCTGCTGCATTCTGGACCCATTGTAGCTTCCCGATCGTCCTCAAAGGTAACCCTAGAGAGAGAGCATTACAATAAGTGGGAGATAACACTGTCATTAATGCCAGCCGATCAAGGTAAGGGCGTAATTGGCGAACAAGATGAAGCTGGGCAAAAGCACTTCTGGCCGCAGCCTCCACCTGCTGTTCAAGCAGGAGGCGCGAGTCCAAAAGGACCCCCAAATCACAAACAAGCTCTTTTGAGAGCAGCGCCACCCCATCTAAAACAAGGTTCACATCCAGCTGTTGGCCGTTACGAGGGCTGAATAAAAGTAATTCAGTCTTAGTGGGATTCAGTCTGAGCTTGTTTTGATTCATCCAGATCTTAACAGCTTCCAGGCATCAAGTAAGCACAGAAACAGCATCCCCAGAATGGTCTGGGATGGCAATATACACCTAAGGATCATCAGCGTATTGATGAAATCTCACCCCAGAATGGGAGATGACCTGACCCAGTGGCTTCATATAGATTTTTAAAAGGACGGGGGCAAGAACTGAACCCTGGGGAACTCCATAAAGAAGTGGCCATGGGTCAGAGCATCTGTCCTCAATGCATACCGACTGGACACGCCTGCTAAGGTAAGAACGGAACCACTGTAAGATAATGCCCCCGATACCCAACCCACGCAGGCGGTCAAGGAGGATAGCATGATCAATAATGTCAAAAGCCACTGAGAGATCTAAAAGGACCAGGAGAGGGAGACTACCCTCATCAAGGTCCCGAAGAAGGTCATCTGCCAGAGTGACCAGTGCTGTCTCTGTGCTATGCCAAGGCCTGAAACCCGACTGATAAGAATTATGATAGCTAGTTTCTTCTAGCATTAGCCTTCTTTGTCAAGTGCACGACAGAGATTTGAAAGGACAAATGTCTATTTCCTATGGACAAAATACATTAGGGACCCGTCCATCATCCCAAACTTTATCTAGACTGTGGATTGTGAATACTATCACACTTGCCTATCAGCTGGCAGGAAAGCCACTGAAGCATCTTATTCACATCCACTCTTCTACAGCACTATCAGCCTCCTGCCTTCTCAAAATCACCCCCCCCCACTCTACCCCACTCTCCGTCTCCTTCTCCTAACTGAAAGCTAGATGGCTAAAACAGGCAGAGGCCAGAACAGAGAGAAGAATCAGGGAGATTTTAAAAAGATTTTAAGTTGTGCCTTTTTAGAACCTGCTGGCACATTAACAGATTGGACTTGAGTTTTAAAACCTGTTGACACAGATAAACTGAACTTAAAAGCTAACTGCAAAAGCATGCTGACACAGAGTGAGCAAGTAGCCTTGAAAGGGTCTGATCCCTGAAAGGCCTTGCCTATTTGAGAAGCAAGCTCAAACCCACTGCCTAGCCGTGCCCCTGATAATATCAGCAGCCTGCCCAAGGAGCAAGCTCAAACCAGTTCCTGTTCCAGCCGTGCCACCTGATTGACACCTGCTCCTTGATGACATCGGCTCTGGATTGCATCTGTTCCTGACTGATTTCTCCGCCTGTCAAGTATCTGTGAAGGTTCCCAGACATCAGAAGCACCCACCCCCTTTATCCTATCACAATCTACCTCATTCATTCATCATTATGCATTGGATGTCAGGGTGCACCAGGATGCTATTTTTGGCTGATTGGTGCCGCAATCTATCTTCCAGTGATTGCCTTCCCTCCATTAGGTAAGTGAAATTCAGCATGTGATATGCCCATCTTCATGATCAACAGAGACCACAACAAAGAACAACAGGTTGCATGTGTAGGAGGTGCTTCTAGTGGTTATTTGTTGATTAACACACCCACCCTTCCTTCCTGCTGCTGTCTCTTTCAGATTGGTGGACACTCGAACTGAGGGAGCCCTGCTACATCATGAAGGGGGTGGGGCTCCTGCCAAAAAGCAGCAGGAATTATTAAGAGCTTTGAAAGGTTCCCAATCGAGCTTCCATGCAGGCGTGAAACCCACTGCTGTAAAGTGACAGATGACCACTAGAAGAAAATCAGATACAGGTAATCAACCCGTTGTTTTTCTCTACTCAATCTGGAGTGGCAGATCTTTAGCAAAAATTGATTGACCATTTTCTAACAAGAAGCATGCAAGGGCAAAACTACTTGTTTAATGCAATGTGTAAGTTGACTCTTAGAAACCAGCTGGAGAAAAAGAGAACTTAAGCTCTGCTGGATCAGGCCAAAAGTCCATCTAGTCCAGCATCTATAGTGGCCAGCCAGATGCCCCTAGGAAGCCCACAAACAGGAGATGTAAATGAATGCCCCTCTGCTGTTCTTGTTTCTCAGCAGTGGGTATTCAGAGGTATACCACATCTGAGCCTGGGGGTATAGTAGACCTCTCCTCCATGGATTTTTCTAATCCTCTTGCAAAGCCATCTATGGTAGTAGCATAGCCAAAAGCATAACTTATGGTCATGGCAGCAAAAGCCATACATTTATTATGTGCTGTGTGGGAAAGTGCTGCCTTTTCTCTCTCCTGAATCTCTTGCCAATCAGTGGCTGACATCCTGACTAATGAAGTGTGCATGCTTTGATGAATTGCAGGGGTGTACTGGGAGCCCTCATGCAACTCCCCCATTCCCCCTCCATGCACACTGTTGAGCAAGAGCCATTAGAGTTCCAAGCATTCCCCATGCTCCAGAAGGGCTCTTCAAAATCAGAAGCACGTTGTGGAGGCTCTCTCCAATAGTCTTTCAAAGCATGCACACATTGATAGGATGTCAGCCAATTTCATTAGATTACCTGAGTTCTAGTGTGATGGAAGGGTGGGGGGAACAGGTTTAAAGACCTCTATAATGTCCTTCCCTGGTTGCTTTTTTCATGAACTAAAAAGCCCAAAACATTGCACTCTTTCCATAAGAAAGGCGTACCACCCCCTGGTCATTTTGGTTGCCCTCTTCTCTCTCCTTTCCAGCATTATGATATCCTTTTTTAAATGGGGTGATCAGAATTGTCTTTAGTATCTCAAATCTGGCCACCTTTGTATATTTGTGAACCACCTACAGCCTTCTGGGTGAGGTGGTATAAAAATAAAATAGATTAGATTAAATTAATTAATATGATACAGTGATTTGGGTTTCAATCTCCTTCCTAATATTCCTAGTCAATCTCCTTCCTAACAGTCCTTCACAACTGCCACACCCTGGGTTGAAGTTTTATTGAACATCATGACCCCAAATTCTCCTCCTGGTCAACTGCAAGCAGTGAGCAGCATAGAGATTATTGCTTTTATTCACACCTGAATGTTTGTGGGATCATTCTTCTGTATCCAGATGAAATATTGTAGTGTTCCTTAATATCTTAAAAACAGTGGTCGCCATTCAGAGCAATGAACCACATGCGGGAGGACACTGCACTAGTACAAAGCTGTTGTGCTAGCTTATTGTGCTAAGTCTGGAGTCTCCATTACAGATGTGCTGTCCAACCACAAGCCTGCAGTTGTGCAACTGCAGCAACCGTATTTCTTTTCATGGGAACTTTGAGCAAGAGTGCTATAGTGCTCTTATGCAAATCCCCATCTTTAGCACAGCTATGATATCCTCTTGTACGGGCACAACAGGGCTAACTCTGCACTGGATGTTGCTCTGGATGTTGACAAGTGTAAACAGCCAACAAAAAAATTAGGGTGGTGACCTAATAAATGTGGAAATAGAAGCGACTGTGGCTGACATCCAGACTAGCACTGGGCAGACCTCAGGGACATATTTTCAGGTAGTACAGTGAGCTTCAGAGGAAAGGGGTGATCATTGAAAATCACCCCCAACCCCCGTCCCATGCAACAGCACGGTGTTAGTTTGGCTATGAGGCACTGATGCACCAGCGCAGTGCTAGTATGGACGTCAGCCAAGGACTGTTACTGAGATAGTCACTTATACACCAGACTTCTTCCAAAGCAAAAGATCATATGCATCACATGCAGTATTCAGTGCATTTCTAATGAGGAAGATAATCATGCCTAGTCGAAACTCATACAGTATGGATCTTTCTTTTGAAAACGGTATTATTTTGCAATGTACATGAAGGGCAATATTTTATTTATTTTTCCATTTATATCCCGCTCTTCCTCAAAAAGCCCAGAGTGGTATACATAGTTATGTAATATGCAATGCTTAATATGTATTGTATATATACAAAGTATATGTAATACTGTGGTAGAATTGAGAAGTTATCAATATTTCACCAATAATTTTTTTGTTATGAGTTCACATTTTGAATATCTCAGACCTTCTCTATGGGCTGGGAGAGGAATCTCTGAAGAGGTAAGCAGAAAGTGGATCCCTGAGATGACATGCTGCTCACATATTGCTTTAAAGGCCATTTTGTACATCTGCGCATACACTTTTAAATATTTTAAGTGATGCATCATCCATGGTGGATAGAAAATCCAGGCACAAGCACTTCTCTCTCGTGTCTATAGCAGACATGTCAATTATTCAAATTATTTTGGTATGTTATGTTTGTCTAATAAGAGTGAAAGCAAAAGGAGGTAAAAGGAACATGAGTGAGTGATTTGCTTTCACATATTTTGACACCATGCCCCAAAACACAGCTCCCAATGAATTCCTCATGACTTTGTTCCATTTCATATTTGCACGTAAATCTGATGTTTCATTTGCCATCAAAAAGCAAACATTTCACTAAATAAGAGAAGGTGGCCTCAGGGCATAACCCCAGCAGGAGATTTCAACCTCAGTGTGCTGTTTCCATTTTAGGAAATGCTTGTCCCAGAATATTAATCTGTAGAAATAGTTTAGTAGTTCAGAACTACTCTGATGTATTCTTGATCAATGGGGTATGTGGTGATCAGGACTCTGTTGTCCACAGGTAGTGGGCTTAGCTCTGTTGCCAGATTTGGCTTTTTAAAAGCCAAATTTTGGGTTACGGCCCATAGGACTCATGAGTGTACCCCTTAGGTTCTGGCCACCCGCCGGGCTATCTTCTCCTAAAGAATATTAGATATTACTCAGCCTCTCTATTCACAGAGTTCATTCTGCAGGCATGCATGTCTTCTTCCAGTCCAGCAGGGTATGGGTTTTCTTTGCTCAAAAGGGGTGCACATTTGTTTTCAGTATTAATGGGAACTGAAAATCTATTTAGGTTGGTTCCTATTCATTCTGAAATGAATGTGCTCCAGAGACCAAATAGCTACACATGGGTTCTCCAAGCTGCATTTGAACCCATTCATTTTCATTTAATTTTTTAAAATTTTACAAGCAGTTTTTCCCACTGTGTTGGAATTTGTACCCATTCATTTTCTTTTTCTTTTTTTTTAAATTTTACAAGCAGTTTTTCCCACTGTCTGTGTTGGTGGAAACAGGAATTCCACTATGGATCTGGGGTCTTTTGGGTTGTTGTTTTTTTTAAACCCATATAGTTATTAAAAATGTCTGCCACCAGGAGGCAGCTGCACAATGGAGTGCCTACCACCTCTGAAAAAAGCAGGCAGCAAAAACTGCTTGTAAGAGTAAGGATTTGTTTTCATGAAGATGAATGGGATTTAATGAATTAGAACCCTCAAAACTGGTTCTGAAATGAATAGTGGAGAAGCATATATGGGCAGAAATAAATACAGCAGGAGCCCTGAAAATGGAAGGTCCTGAAAATGTTGAGTGTGCACACCTCTGTTGCTCGTATCTGTTGTAATTCTCTGCTACCATTTTTCTGGCCTCCCTGATGTTATCAGATTCAGTCTTTGTCATCTCTGTTTGTTTGTTTGTTTGTTGTTTTAATGAAGAACCTGGGCTTGGGGAGTCAAAGAAAAGCCACAGCTGTCAGACCACACTGCACAATGGTCTAATTTAGCATAAGGTGAGTTCATATATTGTATGCTATACTGTATTCCCTTTTCCTGGAATATGGGATAGTTCTGCATTCTGTATTCTCTTTTTGTGTGTGATATACATTGGAGTGATCTGTCTATTCCCATCCAAGTTTGGGAGTTCAAAATTCTTTATAGGTAGAGGGGCCGACTACACCATGCAATTCTGGAATGCAATTGCTGGAAATCACAACTGTAATCACAATTTCAAAAAAAGATAGCCTTTATTTGTGAGTTTGTATAACACAGTACAAAAGAGTGTATAGCTATTATTTCTAAACACCATTCCAAACCCATTACACAGCAGGATATTGGTGCTGCTTAAGTTCTGAAACTCCATATTTTTGTTCTTCATGTGTGCATGTCCCAAGCAGATTATGCATCTTTTTATGTGTAAAGACACAGGTTGCCAAGTGCTAAATTGAGCTATGGCAATGACTTCTGATGGCAAATACCTTCAATGGCATCAAATAAAGCAAAGTAGAGATAATTGTACTTCAGTCTCAGGGTGTCTTCCTGAATACCTAGAAAAGTGTTTCATTTCCAACACTACATGCAGATTTTTTCAATTTCATTTGTTCACTTGCATTCACAAGAGTTCTTTGAATTTAACAACTCTGCCTCCTGGAATCCCTTCATACTGGTATTTATATTAGAGTTCAGTTTATAAAGGTAGGAAGCTATATCTGTACACAGGTTGAGGCTAGCAGGGAAATACTTTGCTAGCATGCTCAACTATGTCAACCTTAACAGTCCTGACATATGACTTATCAACTTTATGATTTAAATATAACATGGCAATGAGATGGAAGGTCATAAACTAAAGAGAACATTAACAATTACACTCAATTCATAGTTTAGGGAATTCTCTGTTGCTGTTAGGGCTAGAAATAATCTTATAGTGGAAAGCTGAATTGTGCAGAACAACTCTACAATGAGATATAAATTCCTTGACAATTCTTACTTCTAAACAATAATTCAGCTACAAATTGATTCATTGGAACACAAAGAAAATGCCTTTGGAACAAAGAGATGGCACTTCTAGAGTCAAAGAAATTAGTTGAAACTCAGGATGGGAAATAATCAGATTTCTTTTCTACTGAATAGTTTTTCTCGTTATAAAATAATCCCTCGCATTAATATTAAATCAGTGTGTTTTCATCCTTACTAATTTCAACGGTTTGCATACCGGTTTAAGTGACCATTCTAGCCTATCTCTGGTAGGGAAACTGACATTAGCTATATATGTTTTTTTCTTTTCTTCATCACTGTTCCTAAATCAGACAAAATTGCAGGGAGGGAATTGACAAAAATACAAGGGACATAAAATATATTTTTGCACTGTTATTCTAAGAACTAGAAAACATAGCTACATTATTTTAAAACAGAGATACAAGTTAATTAAATGTGGGATATATTGTGCCAGGTTATCAGCAATGCAAAAGACCAGCTTAAGCATATTTCCCTAAATCAATTATAAAAAGAAAAAGTTGCCTTTTTAACAAGTATGCACAAAGATTGCTCAGTTGATTTCAGGCGAATAATTAAACATTGTTCTATTGATTATTCAGGTGAATAATCAAACATTGTACTATTATTCCATATTTCAACAATAGCACTTACTTGTTTATAAAACTTAAACCTTTCTTGCATTGAACATGTACAACATACACTACAATTTGTCCTTCTCTTGCATACTCATTCAGTCCTTCTTGACAAAAAATAAACCACTTTACTTACATGTTTTTGAAACAATTGCTGATATGTTATGAACTATTACTTGAGTAAAACAGAAATGGTAGTCAGAACTGCTCATTGTGAGCCTCAGCTGTGCCGATGATTTGGCAAGAACTGGGGGCAAAGCGGGTTTCACAACAAAGCTCTTCAGGCATATTCATCCAAGACTTCCCCTGCAATTCCTGTATTATATTTCCATCACCAGCAATGGAGTAAATATCTTATCTTGGCTTTCCCAAATCACTCTAGTGCTGCAGTTAATTATGCTCTAGCAGACTGTATCTCCTTATATGCCTTGGGCAAGGGGCATTTAGTGACTTGAGGAAAAGGTGATAGAACATTAGTTTCTTTTCAAAGCACCTAGTAATTCAGATGACTTGGCTAAGGGTAATATTTGGTAGGTCATTCAGTCTTGCTTGCATGTCAACTATGCAAGTTGAGCTAGTGGAAAAATGGCCATCTCTTTTGCAGTTGGCCCCAGAACTGCTCTGCAAGCTTGTGCCTTCGAGCCAGTACATTGCAACATGAATGTTTGGCATTTCTTTCTCTAAAAAGATTTATTGCAATGGAAAATCTGGTAGGGTCTTTTCTTGGTATCTATCCATCTGCCATGTATGTATATACCATTGTTTGATACTCCTGTACAGCAAACTTCTACTGAACGGAGATGACAACATAGAGCAAGGAAGATAACTAGGCTTCAGTTCTCCATAAGAGTTCCACTGTGTTCCAGAGCATTCATCGGGTGCCTTTCACTGACATCATCTTTGTCTGAAGACGGAGGGCTATCCCGAACAGGCAGCAGGTCATAATGGCAAGGAATGTGGCTGTTTTTCGGTAGATCATAAAGATCTTGGCTGAAAAGTCCATTGTTATTAAATGTTCCTTGGACAACACTAACTGTAGGTTCTGTGATTAAAAAAGAAACACACACATTAGTGATCTGATACTGGTAACTAGTAAAGAATCACAACGTTTAATAAAATGAACAAATTAGTTTTGCTATGTTCCCTTGTGCTTTAAAACAAAGGCCCCCTCAGCCCACATAGTTCAAAATAATACTAAAGAACTTGTCAAAGCAGATGATAACATCTGTAGGATAGTTACATAACAGGACCTGTCTTCAATATGATGAAAAGGGGTACTTGATTATGATATGGTGACTGTCACAAATACGTCCTAATTAAGTTGCATCTTAGAACACTTTCCAAGAATCCTGACCCATAATTTGTAAATTTGTTGTGCTACTGCACTATAATTCCTTCTACTGATTTCTTTTATCCCACTGAAAAATAGGGAAGCTGTTGGAGATGAACTTCCAGTGCATCGACCTTTTGCACCAACTGCATTGGGAGTAGAGACAGTGAGTAAGGGTCTCCCTATCTGTCCCTACTCTATGACCCCTGAACTGACTCTGCAGCACTTCCTGTGCTCAGTCACAATCCTTCCTTCTTCCTAGAGAGCAGATGGAAACATCTCTCTCTCTCTCTCCTTACCTATCCATTATGTAGTCCTTTAGATTAGAGATAGGTCTTTCCTATCTAAGTGCATTTAACCAATAAATATTTAGTGTTTAGTCATACAATGATCTCCATGTGTTTTCTCTAAATAGCTGCAATATCCAAACCATCCTCTGCTACCTACTCTGTAACTGGAGTGTGTGCTCATTCCTTAGTGCTCTGCTGTTTTACCTATTGTGGGTAAAAATCAACAACCTCTAACAGCCGGAGATTAAGAAAGAGGCTCTTTTCAGAGGTGTGATAAATGACACATGTCAGAAAATTCAAGAACATAATTATTTACATCCCTTCCTTATATTTCTACAGTGGGTTCCATTTCTGGATCCTGTCCAAGCTTCTTGTTTTTCGTTTCCAAACCTCTATGACTTTGCTCCCTGTGTCAGGATATAAGAGCAGATATATACGACACATTCCTGCTAGTGACCTTCATTCAATGACCTCCACCACCCTAAGCTATCCAAAGGTGTCCTGCTCCTTTCCCCCTTTCTCTCATACTGCCCTTTATGCCAGGAACTGCCTCCCAGAATGCTTCTGTGCTGCCTTCTCCCTTCCTTCAGATCCCTGCTCAAAACCCACCACCTCTTTGATCCAACCTTCCTGGTCCCTAGACTCTACTGTAGCCAAGCCTAAATAAATGTACATGAAATAATTGCATACTCTGCACATTCCAGTCTATCCTGGCTTCTTCTTCTCTTCCCTTCCTCTATTGCAGGCCTGCTCAACTTTGCCCCTCCTGTTGGCCTACAACTCCATAATCCATGGCTACTGGCCACTGTGGCTGGGGATTGTGGGAATTGTAGTCCAAAAACAGCTGGGGGCCTAAGTTGAGCAGGCCTGATCTATTGTCTCCCATGTGACTACTTTTAGACTGTGATCCCCTTGGGGCAGGAACCTGCCATTTCATTCTTTGTGCAGTGCCAAGCACAAGGATAGCACTGCATAAATAATATAACAATAACAACATTCTGATATCTGTAAGTTTCAGCACTTATTTGCCTATACTCATTTATCTATCGTTATACCGTATTTTATGGACTATAAGACTCACTTTTTTCCTCGAAAAATATCTGCCAAAATTCAGGTGCGTCTTATATGTTTTAACAGTTTAATATGTTAAAACTCTGAAAAACTGGATTAAAATTAAGGTGCGTCTTATAGACCGTAGCGTCTTATAGTCCATAAAATACAGTATATCTTGTTTTACTTTCAGTTCAGCTGCCTCTTTGAACCCTTTTTTTAAACTCGAGGGTGTTCTCAAGAGTGTATTTGTGTGTATGTGTAGCGGTGTTGGTGGATGGACTGCTGAAATCAAAGCAATCTTCACCTTACCCAACCACTGGGTGTAGTGCTGGAGACTATGACCAATATCTCTACCATATACATGGTAAAACACTCAATACACTCAATTAGAACTTACCAACTTCATAGACGTTCTTGTTGGTTGAAGCAGAATTACTAATTTCCGCATACGCTGAATCCCTGCGTGCTGGTGACTTCATTTCAACATATCCACATTCTGAATTTTTTGGTGTGAGTGCTGGTGGGTCTTTAATAGTAGCATATGGATTTTCAGAACTACTTAAGGAACAGTTACTTAAATTGTATTCAGAAGTTTTCACTAGATCTGGGGGAAAAAACACATTACAGACTATTTTTGAAGGTACTGAAAAATGGACACTATATATTTTAAAATTATTCTGAATAGTGCTATTGAAATTAAATAGTCCTTTAGAGTAACTCTTGAGTAGTACTTATGAACAACTTACTGATCAGCCAGTAAAATTAAATGGTCCTTGTTCTCTTCCCAATCTTATTGCTATTTGACAAGTTTCTTTTTATTTTGAAGACTGCAAATTTTAATTTATACAACAGTACACAATAAAAGAAGCCAACAAACACAATAATATACACAGTTCTCCTTTCATGAGTGTCTATCGTGTGCGTTAGGTATGCCCTGGGTGTGATGCCCAAAGTATGTGTACTGAAACAAGGAAGATCTTACACAATCTTTTTTTTGATGGAAAAAGTCAGCACATAGTGGATTTACTTCTGGTGATTTTGTAATTATGCTTTCTGTTGAACATGATCAGATAAATATTTGGCCATGTGGTCAGATTTATACTACATCATGTTTTGAGCTACATTCAAATATAAGGTTTTTGTTTTTTTAATGGTGAAACATAAATCCAGCCACTCAGGAACCACCTTCACAAGAAAGCTTAACAGGAGAGTGCCCAGGGAAAGTAATAACATGGTGACCTTTTCCCTGTCAAAAACCACTGTGAATCTGCAGAAATTTGTATGTCATCGGAGCCCAGAAATGGTAATTCAGGGTGGTTTTTGGATGACATCTGTGCCCTTCTTTTCTAACAGTTCAGAAGTAAGGGATAATGAAATAAATACATAATCACTGAAGAGAAAATACACTTTTGATAAGTCTAAATTTATTTGATATATTTAATTTTTAGATTTATGGTGTAATGCTTACAAACCCAATCCTACTTGGGACTTCCTCTGCGGGACTGACCAGGCCTACACCTGCTAAACTTCAGCAATGTTATAATAAGAGGTTACTAGCAGACCCAGCGCAGAGCATCTGCACCACTTTGTAGATGCAGCTGCTTTCTTTCCCCCAGTTCATTGCCTCATTGCTCCCCACCTTGGAGCCCTGAGCCGCCTCCTGGCCTCTCTCTCTGTCCTCAGTCCTCTCTCTCTCTCTCTCTCTCTCTCTCCCCCCCTCAGTCTTTTTCTCTCTCTCCAGCTGTTTTCAGTCTTGCCTCCTCCTCTCAGTCCGTCTCCATGTTTGCCTTTCAGCCTCCCCTGCCTCCCCTCCCCCCATCCCAGCATCAGGCTCCCTATGCAGCCTTCCGCTACAGCCATTTCGCTTCCCTTGGTGATGCTTCCTTTTCCTCCCGAGCAGGCAGTGCACCGGCCCTCACCGCCGCGCTTGATTCCCCACGTGGCTCCTCCATGTTAGGCCATTTGCAGCCATCTCCCAGGGCCCATTCTGTCCAGTGTGGTGGTTAGCTACCCGCCTCCTGGCGTGCGCTCCTCCCTCCCACCCTTGTGCGTGTCTCCCCCTCTGGGCCTGCCAGTTGCATGGGCAAGCCTCCGCCGGCCAGCCAATCCACTTCTCCCCCCCGCCGCCTCTTTGCCGCCACCTTCTCCCAGCAGCTGTTCACCATCCAGCCCCGGAACCTCTCTCATCCTTTCCCGCTTCCCCTCTCCCCGCCTCTTTGTCGCCACCGCATCAGCCAATCGTCTGCTTGCTGTCTCTGCCGCCCAGCCAATCAGCTTCCGCTCTGCCAAACATCCCCATGCATCCCCACATCCCTACACATCCTAACGCATTTCCAGCCCCACATTTCCACCCACCACACACTGGCTTAGTGAAATAATTATATAGATACCCAGAGGTGCACCTAGGTGATTTTGGAACCTGGATCTAAAAGCCTTTGGAGGCCCCTCACCCCACTCCCCTGCAAATTAAGCATTATCATGTATGGCCAGGCAATTTACGGACTAAAGAGGATTTGGAGGCCCTGTGGAGGCTCTGGACTTCGGTTTGGAGGTCCAGAGCGCCTCTGGTTATACCAGACAATTGACTGGGCACCAATATGTTTAACATTTGTGAGAAAATACAAACGTACCTTTCAGAGATTTCCCCGTACAACCTCTGTCAATTCCAAATGCCCCTGTTAATATAGAGGACAAAAACAATAAACGGGAGAAAAACATTAAAAATTTGGAACAGCAATCTCTTGCAAATTTGGCATGTTTTTGAAGATTTTACTTCATACCAAGATTTTAACACAGTGACATATTGGCTCATGGTGGTCACCCTGAGCCCATGTAACTGCACATATTAAGAATTTGTGTTAATTTGTATATTGTAGTCAAATTCTCAGTGACCTTGCACTGAGGAGAGCACTGTTTTCACCTTGTAAAGAGAGTTCAAGATATGACTTTTGTCCTCTCTCCCCCTAAAATTTACAATTTTGTACAGAACTGGTTATTTTTATTTCTATACCGAGCTCATTGAGGTAGCCGCCATGCTTCCAGTCAGCAGGTAGAGTTCCTGTGTAGTCCATGACAGGGCCTCGCTTCCCGGGATCCACATTCTTAACATTCACAAAGAGCTGGTTGTTGTTTGACTGTTTCAAAGATAGGTGGCATGTTATGAAGATGGTAATTGATTGGTAATAGTTGTATAATACAAATAAAAGTAGAATATCTTACAAATATAAAATATCCAAAGTATCAAAATTATACCCTCTCCCTTTTTGTTACCTTTGCCAATGTCATCCTGTCCATGTTGTTGGCATTTGCTGGGTTTGAACACTGTGTTAGAGTGTGATAGCTTGGATTGGAGAAGTAGTGACTATTGGCATTTCCACCATTATTGTGAGGAATAGTTTCTGAAGAGAAAGGGAATGAAAAAGGAGTGCTTAATTATCGCCCAACTTTGGCCTTATGCCATGGACCTCAAGAATTGGCCAAGAGCTTCTCCTTCTGGAATTTCTAGAGCCCTGACCAGATATTATTAGTAAGCTACTCTACATGAATACAGCATATATAGTGGGGCCAGAAGTCCAGCCCCAGCCCCATCAATCATCTGTCAGTGCGCCGTTCATGGTTACAGTACAGTGGCATTGGTCTGAAGAGGTGAATGCCGCATCCATGATGGCAGGCGTTTCTGTGATCAGGAGGCTTCAGCACCTAAGCCTCCCAATCGTGGAAGCAGCCACCATAACAGGCACCTGAGCCTCCTGATCATGGAAGCACCCACCATCACAGAAGCAGCATGCACCTCTTCAGATAAATGCCACTTTTCAGATGAACATTAGTGGCATGCTGACAAGGATGACTGACAGGGCTGGGGCGGGAGTTCTGTCCCTGCTTTACATTCAGTACTTGCATACAACATTTAACTAATAAAGCCTGAATGGGGCTTATATGCTCTACTCCTTCTCTTTCTCCTCCAGTCATTTTTAATGTTACTGATAGTCTCAGTAATTTAATTCCTGTGTGGACATTTCAGCAATGCCTTCAGCTTTATTTAGACAAAAGCAAAAGTATTGTTTTCCCTCCTCAAACTCTCTGTTTCTAAGAGCAAAAGAAGATGTAACATTGGCTCCTTTTTAACACTGCAGATTAATTCCTGGTTAGCACATAGGGAGCCTTCGATGGGAATATACACTCTTTCTCTATAGCCCCTTGCAAATTTCTCTCTTCTCCTGGTTAAGCAATTGGTCAGGATGAATGTTAACCACAGTTAAGGCTAAACTGGGAAAACCAGTTTAGGCTAATCCAGAACCAGAAACAGCAGTCTTATGTGATTATCTGTCTGCCATCCTGATGGTGACAAGGAGCCTACTAGGTAGGTGCTAATATAGGTGCATTATGGAGAAAGTTGGTAGTTTACAGACAGATGGTGGTGCTGTATAAATATTTCAATGAGGCTGAATTGATGGAAATAGGGAGTGTTCTGGGTATTTAGATAGCAATTATCTGAACTGATAGGCAGCAAAAGCCTTTTTGTCACCATGGAATTTCTTAATACAATGAAGTGTCATTAACCACCTGTAAGTACATGCATAGCTTATGCACCTGAAAAAGCTAAAAGAAGACAAATTGATGTGAAAGTCAAGGGGAACTTTGCTAGAGTTGTGCTTGACACTGATTAAGGTTCACTCTACTGTGTTCCTACCTGAAATGGAGTAATCTGCATTGATGACCCTCATGGCAGGTGTATAGGTAACCGCTGGCATATTTGTTTCTTTCCCCTTCTGCTTCTGTCTATAAATGATGAATAGTGCTAACAGGAAGAGGACAACTAGGACAAGAATAATGATCCCAGCAATCGCCCCAATCTGGTAAGAATCAGCAGGCATGGCAGCGCTAGTGCGGCTTAAGCTGTTCAAATTTCCCACTATGATTACTCCAGCTGGAAAACAAGAATAGAGGAAAAATCCATTTCAAAAATGCACTCAAGGAATGCCATATGCATGAAAGACAGAGCTGTAATGTTGGTTTTCAAAATGTGGCTATATGTGTTGATTTAAGTATAGTTTATTACATTTGAACATATGCTAGAAGCATCAGATGGCCAACATTCTCTGGAAATCTATGCTTTAAAAATAAAATAAACAAATTCATGTAAATATGACATATTGATATAATTTATTCTGAGTTACAAGTCTCTTATGATTATATACTTGTTTAAGCTGGATGCTTTTTAAAGCTTGCATTCAAAGACAGCTCCACAATTTTTTAATTTGAGATATTTTCTGGCTGATTTTGAAATTTTGTATTCAATATTTTTGCAAGGCACTAGGAAAGAAGGGTTGGGACAGCATTTTCTGTATTAAGTAAAAAATTAGTGTCAGTGGCCAATATTTGGCAGTGTTAGATACCCAACAGGGCTGCTGTACATACACCAGGTAACCCTGATGGTGTTATGCAACAGGGTAGTTGGACAATGACTAAAACCAGTGTCTGTGCAGTTGTGTAGTGCTACCTCAGTTGGAAATTATGGAAGGAGCACCAAATAACTTCATGGCCACTGCTTCAGATCACTACGCATCTGCCCTGTTGTACAATCCATCAGGGCTGCCTACCATGTGCACAGCAGCTCTGACAGATTACCAACACAGCGGGGCGCTTCTCACGATCAGCAAAAATCGGGCTAGCAGAGGCTAGCCCAATTTTTGGTGACTGTAAGAACCACCGGGCTCGCAGCCGAGCCCGGTGGTTCTTGAGCGGGTAACCCGCTCGAGAACCCCTGGTAAAAAGCAGGTTTGCAGAGTGAACACTCCAGCAAATCTGCTTTTCACGATCATGAGTAGCCACGGCGTGCCTTTGCACCACAACTACTCATGAGTAGACCTCTGGCCCGGAGGCGTAAAAGCAGCCTCCCGGCTCGGGGGTCTCCCCAGTATGCCCTGCGCAGTCACACAGGGCATACTGGGGCTTGCGGGGGCTGCGCAGCCCCTGCTCCCCCCACCACCACCCCGCCGGCTCCATCTCGGAGCAGGCCATCGTGTGGGTGGCCAATCTGGCCGCCCAGTGCACCCTGCCCGCTCATGAGCGGGGAGAGCGGGCTTAGCCCGCTCTTCCCGCTCACCAGGAGAAACCGGGTCTCACTGATCGTGAGATCCGGTCCAGCATGTTGGCCAGGGTGTATTCTCTGCAGCAATGTTTTAAATAAACCAAAAGGTATGTTTTAATGATTCAGTTTAATCGTCAGAATTCCTGAAAAGTTAATATATGAATTGCACCATCTTGGTTATGCAGTTTTCCGAAGTCAACGACATTATGCAGATATTTTCTTTTGCACAACAGCCTTTTTAATATTTAAAATATGTTATATAACTAAATACTGCATTCTGTCCTATTGGTAGAGTATGCAAGGCTAAGTAAAATATAGGAATTTTTCATAACCTGTAGAAGAGTTACAGTGGAGAAGAGCAGGCAAACTATAAAATGCTGTATAAGTGTGAAGAACCTGGGAAGCATGTCTCTCTAAATTTGGGTTTGGGGCACAAGTTCCACTCAACTTGCTTTCCAAGATGCTTATTTGTTCCCCACCATTTTCCAAAATACTCTGGGAACTGCTTAGGGCAGGTTCCCAAGGGCAGGCAGAGTCAGACCACACTCTCTTTAGGGGACTGCAGTAGCAGAGGCAGCCCTCAAGGATCTCTATATATAATTTTCTAAGGCGTACCGGTGGCTAATCCCGAGTGTGGCAGCTCTCGCGAGAGCTCACGAGCAGAAGTACCGTGGTGATTGGGCAGTGGGGATTCCATATATAGACAGGGAGGAGGAGCCTATGAGAGCTGAAACACCATGGCGATTTGGCAGTGGGGGTTCCATATGCAGATAGGGAGGAGGTGCCTGAGATGGTTAAGGTCAATTGGAATGCAACTGTTACTGGTCGGAAGATGTTCTTGATTGTAGAGGAGAGGAGAGTGAGTGAGTGTGTGTGTGTGTGTGTGTGTGTGTGTGTGTGTGTGTATAGATAGATAGATAGATAGATAGATAGATAGATAGATAGATAGATATAGGATACTGGGCAGGGGACTGTGAAGAAAGGGAGAGGGAGCCACAGGGCTTGCTGTGCCCTGTCTACGTGTTAGCATTTAAAAGCTCATGTTTATTTTGGGCATTGTGGGAATATTTTACCTTGGTCACATCTTGCTCCTTTCCAGCCAGGGCTGCAATAGCAGGTGCCTGTAATGTGGTCACAAGTTGAGTTGTTCAGACAGTCACATATCTGCCGGCAACCATAGCCATATGTTCCTGGGGGGCACTCTGTACAGAACAACAAAGATCAATTGCAGAGTTTTGCCTTTTAGGCTATTCCAGCATGCATTCAGTTAATTGAAATTTCCAGTTATTACACACAGCGACCATGATCTGGTAGCAACTGGGAGTATTTATATGTCCCCTATTGAATATGATGGCACACCACACCATACGTTCACAAAGCTTTGCTGTTTACACACCTAACAATGGGAATCCCAAGTACCCTTTCCGGATCAAATTTTTGAACAGGTCCCCAAGTTATAATGGGATGCTAACAAGGTTTTAGAGATCAAGGAAGCAAATTGCCTTGTATAGCACTTTGGATTTATGTGTTATTTTATCTATCATATTTTTATACCGCCTGATATGCATATCTCTAGGTGGTGTACAAAATTTAAAATATTTAAAAGTCACAAATTAAAATACGTGGCAATAAAAACAATATAATAAAATTATTAAAACAAGTTTTTAAAATTATTAAAATTAATTCTAATTAAAAGTCTGAGAGAACAGGAGGTCTTGAGGTTCTTCCTGAAAATAAACAGAGAAGGAGATGCTCTTATTTCAGCAGGAAGCTTATTCCAAAGCCCTGGGGCAGCCACAGAGAAAGCTTGGTCTTGGGTCGCCACTAAACGAGCCGGTAGCAACCCTAACCAGACCTCTCCAGAAGATTGTAACAGGCGGCAGGGATTATGGCAAAGGAGGCACTCTCTCAAAAATAGCCTGTTAAAGGCTTTATAGGTAATAAGCAGCACTTTATATTTCAAGCCATTAAAGGCTTTATAGGTAATAAGCAGCACTTTATATTTCACCCAGAAACATATTGGCAGCCAGTACAATTCTTTTAGAACTGGTGTTATGTAGTCCCTTCGTGTCATCCCAGAGACCAATCTGGCTGCCGCATTCTGTACCAATTGTAGTTTCTGCACTACGTACAAAGGCAGCCCCACATAGAGCGCATTACAGTAGTCAAGTGTGGAGGTTACCAGCATATATACCACTGTTTTAAGGTCATTCACCTCTAGAAATGGACTTAGCTGATGCATCAGCCAAAGCAGATAAAAAGTGCTCCTGGCCCCCGCCTCAACCTGAGAAACCAGGGAGAGCTTTGGGTCCAGGAGCACTCCCAAGCTACATACCTGATATTTCAGAGGGAGTGTAACTCCATCCAGAACAGGCAGATCTAAACCATCTCTCGGGTCTTGGTCCTGCATAGTCAGTACCTCCATCTTGTTTGGATTCAACTTTAGTTTGTTATCCCTCATCCAACCCATTACTTCCTCCAGGCAGGGATTTAGTGAAGATATGCCATTTCCTGATGAGGTTGGCATGGAGAAGTAAATCTGAGTGCCATCAACATATTGATAACACTCAGCACCAAACCTCCTGATGATCTCTCCCAGCGGTTTCATGTACATGTTGAAAAGCATTGGAGACAGTATGAAACCTTGTGGGACTCCAGTTCTTGCTTAGGGGAACAACTGTCTACAAGAATCTGGAATATGCCAGAGAGGTAGGAGCAGAACCACTATAAAACAGTGCCACCCAATCCCACCTCCCTCAGGCTGTCCAGAAGGATACCATGGTCGATGGTATTGAAAGCCACAGAGAGATCCAAGAGTATCAGCCGAGTCACACTCCCTCTGTCGATAGCCAGTTGGAGATCATCCATCAAGCTGACCAAGGCAGACTCGACCCCATAGCCCACACGAAAGCCAGTTTGAAATGGGTCTAGATAATCTGCATCATCCAAAACTGCCTGGAGCTGAGAGACCACCACCCGCTCAGCCACCTTGCCCACCATGAAAGATTAGAAAGAGGTCTGTAATTAGCTAACTCTGAGGGACCAACATAGCTTTCTTCAAAAGTGGTCTAATAATAGCCTCCTTAAGACAAGGAGGCATCCTGCCCTCCCTCAGAAAAGCATTTATAATATTAATCAGACTCTCTCTGATAATATGATCAGATGCGATAAGCCAAGTTGGGCAAGGGTTAAGGGAACAGGTTGTAGGACGCACAGTCCGAAGCAGTTTGTCCACTTCCTCAGGAGTCACAAACTGAGAATGATCCAATCTAATCTCATAAGAGGAGTTGCTGGACACCTCCACAATAGACTCTGCAGTAACTGTGGAATCCAGTTCAGCCCAAATCTGAGAGATTTTTTTCCACAAAAAAGTTGTTAAAGACATCACAGCGAGTGACCTATGGTTTCAAGTTTAAAATCAAGGGGGAGGGAGTACATACAATAATATTTATTTATTACATTTTTACCCAACCAAAAACAAGGGTCTCATGGTGGTTGACATCGCTCCTTTGAAAGTGAGTTATGTGTAATATTGAAAACTCTATAATAGGCCACTATCCAATCTTTACACTTTATATATGTTGTATATACTAAGAAGCTACAATATGCTATATCACCAACAGAAATCTTGCAGATTTTATGCATCACCACTAGGTGGCAATGTTTCACTGAGCCATTTCTATAGAAAATCAACCTAGAAATTGATGCACTTAAAACATCTTTACAAATGCAGATAAAACATTATCTAAGCACATAGGCTTGTAAGAGGTACTGTCTCTACCCAGTACCAGGTAAGCTGGCACTACTTTACTTTAGTAACCTCTACTAAAATCCAGGGCTAGATGGTAAACTCAAAATAATTTCTCTTATTTCCCTTGTTATATCAGAATACTACAAAAACTCCTCTGAGTTGATATGTTGTACTCAGATTGAGGTTCCGCTTCCAGCTATTAACGTTAAGTATTTTGTACTGATAATAGACAGTGGCGGACATCCTGAGTTACGAAGCATTAGTGCTGCTGCTGCTGCATTCTATTAACTCAGCTTTGGGAATTGTGCAGCGGGAGCAGGACTGTTCTTCGAGAGTCCTGGCAGGGTGTGGGGCCTGAGGCACATCAACCAGTGTGGGGGCCCTCTTCCAGTTAATTTTAATGGGGGAGAAAAGAGCAGGGCCTGGGGCGATCGCCCTGCTTGCTCTGCCCTAAGGACTGCCCTGGGGGGAGAGGCTATTTTAAAGGACCTCTTCTTCCTGGAGTACTCTGTGCTACATGCAAGTGCAGCCCTCAGGGACATATTATCATGTGTCATAGCGCACTTCTGGGGGAAGAGGAGATAATAAAAAAATCTAAATACAGACACATGGTATATGCAGTTCAATTCATTTGTTAATCAATTCACAATGAATTGGGGGCAGTTTATAGATTTGACTGTGAATTGAATTGGCCCTTAATTGAAGGGCCTGATTCGAGGTCGAATAGAATCAGCCCTGATTTGTGCAATTTGAGTGGCCATTTTCGTGGGCTTTCCCCCTTTCCTGATTGGCTTGAGGTCTCCTTGCTTCTTGGTTGGCGTGTTATCATAGAAATCAAGAGTTTGCATCGGCAACTGTACCCCCATTGGCTGGGGAGAGGGAGGAGGAAGACTTTTGGGGGGAATTTCAAAATGTGTATTCAAAGGGACTTGGAGGCGGGGGGGGCGGGGAGAGAGGAGAGAGAAACAGCCCTTATGAAGAAGAGGATACATCAGGAGTTAGATAGGAGGGAGGGTCTGATTTTGTGGTTTTCTTTTCTTAGCACGGAGTATTTGCTGTGCTACTTATTGCTTCTATAACTGGTTTACTGGATCTCAGATTGTCAAAGGGTGGGGGGAAAGGAGGGAATTTCAAAAATTATTCAGAGGGACTGGGAGGCAGAGAGAGCCCTTACATCAGGAGAGGGGGAAGGAATCAAGGAAGGTTTGGTTCTTCTTTTCTCAGCACTGAGTATAATGCTGTGCTATTGATTGCATCTATAACTGTTTTTGCTGGATCTCAGATTGCCAAAGTCAGAATTTTATTTATTTATTTATTTATGCGATTTCTATACCGCCCTTCCAAAATTGGCTCAGGGCGGTTTACATAGAGAAATAATAAATAAATAAGATGGACCCCTGTCCCCAAAGGGCTCACAATCTAAAAAGAAACACAAGAAAGACATCAGCAACAGTCACTGGAGGTACTGTGCTGGGGGTGGATAGGGCCAGTTACTCTCCCCCTGATAAATAAAGAGAATCACCACGTTAAAAGGTGCCTCTTTGCCAAGTTAGCAGGGGATATGGGTGCCTGCCTGCCTTCCTTGAGTTGTGGTTTTGGTTTGTTCTGTTTTTGAGATGGTGTTGTGAGAAACAGGCAGAGGCAGCTCAGCTCTGTGTGAGTGTGATACTTCTTGGTGATTGCTGTGATGAGCTCCATGTCTGGCCTTGAGAGTAACTTGTGTTTCACTCACTGTTCTGGTCTGCTGAACTCCGCAATCTGCATTCAGCATTGCAAGGTGTACTCACTCAGTCAAAATGTGGCTGCAGAGAGACATTGCCATAGTTGAACTTATGGCTATGCTTGCTGGCTGCTAAGGGTGCTACTGTGCTGTGGCAGTTGTTGCAAGTAGGATGGAGTCATAGTTGTGTGTGAGAAAGCAACTTGTGCCAATGATTTTACTGCAGCACAGGACTGTGCTTAGATGAAGATCATTCTGACGGCAGCATGCAGGAGGTAGTAGCTTCAGGACGAGCCAGAAAAAGGTCAGAACCTCCAGGCTCTGAGGACACCACTCAAACACAACAGCTGAGCAGTGGGTTGGGGAGGTAAGCAGAGATGAGGACAGGGAGTTGGAAGGCATTGCTAGAGAGGCTGGGGATGGACAGCAAGACTGGAAGCCAATCAGCAGGGTGTGAAGAATGTTTGGGGCTATTTAAACAGGATGGTGCCAAGTATAAGAATGGATGAAGGGCAACTGAAGACCTGGAGCTTCTGGTGAGGGACCAGGTCCATAAGCAGACTACTCCGCAGGAGGAGGAAAAGAGTGCCTGTAACCCCCTCCCCTGAACTCCGAGGTGCCTGGGGCAGGCCAGTAAAAGGAAAGTCACCAGAGGAACCTGACATGCCCTAGTAAGATTTGACCCACTTATGCATTTCCTCTTGTATTTTTTTTTTTAATGTACAATAAAAAAATTATATATTTTTATGAATAAAAAACTAGTTTCTAGCTTACTCTGTTCACAGTGTTTTCCCATGAATCCTGTGCGGCATGTACACTGCCCAGATATGTGATCACAATCAGCTCCATTCTGACACTGGCAGATTAATGCACAATCCTTTCCATAAAACCCCAAAGGGCATCCTGCAGGAAAAAAAGAATAAAGGGGTAAGAATAAAGCAGCTTGTTCCTAAAAGGATTGGTTTAATGGTACATTGAATCGTATCATAATACTGAAATAAAGGATTAAAGTATTTCCCAGTCTGAACCACTGATCCAAACAAATATAAAGTTTGATGACATCTGAAATAAATTATGTGGGAAATATATTAGTGAGTGATATGTTAGAAAGACTAATGAAAGGAGTGAGATTTTTAAGAGTATTTCAAGCAGGAAGAGAAGCTTCTGAATAATGAATGGATCCTTGGACATATAGAAGCACAGAAAATCCTGATGCATAAACCAGTGGAAAAAACCACACATTGTGGCTCAGCTCCACACAAGGATTCCACATTAGTATAAAGACGACTTATTACATGTAAAGAGATCATCATTCAAAACTAGGAAGCAAAAGAACCATGAGCACTGGTGGTTCAGGCAGCACAGAAGAGCCATATGGCCCTGTAATCTATGGACTTCCTAATATTCTGACATTTTGGCTCTTTGAAAAAGAAAAGCCTCTGCCTATGCCATAACAATGTTGTTATTGTAAGTACAGTTAAAAGGCAGTAGTGGCAGAGATCTTTTTGAAGGCATGCAAAACATCTTCATTCTCAACAGAAGGAGCTTTTCTGTAATCAGCAACTGGACCAAAGGCAAGCGGCCTTTGCTAAAGGACTGCAATAATGACATGCATGTGTTTCAGCACAAGCTTGCCATTACTGGCCTGCCCATTACAGTTGCTGGATGCTTGATAATTTTGATTATACCCAAAGACAGGTTAATAGTACAAATATACTTTTCTCTTTTGGCTACCAGCAGTAGGTCTGCATTATCATTTCTATCCTGCTAAATACTTTTGAGACCTAGCTGTACTCACTCTGGGTACAGTAGAGACCAGTCCACCCTGGTGTACATTTACATTCCCCATCATAGGCACTACAGCGAGCTCCATTATGGCAATTGCAGGTATGGATACAATTTGGGCCCCAGTGGGAGGGAGGGCAAGCTGAAACAATAGAAATAAATCAGTCAGTCTCGTAGGACAAAACACAGTTTTGTAGCACTGAACCACTTCCTACAGGTCACCATAGGAGTTTGCGAATCTTCTTCATCGTACAAATTCAGAAGAGCATGACATATAAATAGTATTTATCAGCTAGTTTAAACTGGGATTATTACCATTTTAAAATATTCATGCTTCAACTGCCTTTGCTATTTGAACATTAGCTATATTTAACTTTATCTCTGTTACGGAACATGGCCTCAATTATAAATGATGCTACACTGATTTTCCATGCCTGAAAATTGTATTCATGTTAGGTTCTTCTCATAAAGATATAAAATTGGGTTTACTAATTTTGGAATAGGGAAAAAACCAGGTAAATGTTGACAACTTTTCTTTCTTCTTGTTATTATCACCTAAAGTGCATTGGACAAAGCATAGTGCTTGGTTCATCTTCATACATCTAAATATGACATTAAAAGAACCTTTGTGCTGCTTTCTACAACTATGTGTAGATATTGTTAAAGATTTTGCATTTGAATCATGACCATGGAGAATGCAAATAGCATGCTGTGTGGAAATGTTATTTTGGAATGATCCAGAAAATTCTCTCTCTACATATTACCAGTCCCTCTGAAATGCTTTGAATTCACAGGGGATGTACATGGTAGATTATTATGCTCATGAATAGTACTATGTGACTAGAGAACAAAAACAAAGGTCATCAATAAGGATATTTTTGAGAAAACAAACCTACAGAGACACTGGCTGACATGCAGCAGCAGCTTGAAGCCAGAGGCTTCCCGAGTAGCAGAGCATATGCAGAGCCCTCGGGGACATATTTCTAAAAGGGAAAAAGCACTTCTAAAGACCTGTTAAATCAGCAAAAATCACTCCCCTGCCCCTTGCTCTGCTGCTCAGAAGCCTCTAGCTGCATCAACAGCAGTTTCTCTCTGCGAAGATGCAGCTCCTCCTACATCCTTGGATGGTTGCTCTGGCTCTTTACCATTGTTCTCATGACTATGCATTTAGCACTTCCTGTGATAGAAAATTGAGACTATCATGTTGCTAAACAGCTTCAGATGTTTGAACATAAGCACAGTAGGTTGTATGCTAAGAAAGATAGGATTCCAAAGTCATGTCTAACTTTATCTCAGTAATTTCAACTGTGCTTAGTCATGACAAACTTTCATAGATACCATCAGAGTGGACTGCAGCAGTTCGATAAATGCTGGACATATTGTACAACTGTACAACTGATTTATGAAAAACTGCCCAGGCAGATGTGCCATAAGTGTGAATTTGATCCCACTGTAGAAGAGGGATGGCACTACACTTTCCAATTCTAACAGGCTGGGATATAATCAGTGTCAAACTATGTAAATTATCTAACAGAGACACTGAGGTTTTTCAGATGGCAACTTTACCATGACTTTACTTTGGGAGGGTGTGTGTGTATTCACATATCGGTTAGATTTACTGTGAAGTCCTTGCAATATTTCAGAGAGCACTTCACACACAATTTGGGTATTCCCCTCTGTATTGGAACCTAGCCCAATTTATGACCGGGATCCAAAAAATCCTCTTTTTGTGTCAGAGTATCCATTATACCCCAAACTCGCAGTAAAGCCTTGTGGTAAACCCACAGCAAGCCTGCTGTCTGAAAAGCCTTCATGTTGCCTAATCAAACAATGACTGCGCTTGTCCAAAACACAGTGATTATAGAGTCTATTGCACTGTGAAACAAACCAGTTTTCACAGGTTCCACTATAAAAGAGACAATATAGCACAATGGTAAAAAGATTTGTCATCTCAATATCTAGACCCACTGAAATTACCACACCAAAGTATGTATTCACAGTGCATGACAGCCTTCATCAGAACCTACTAATGAGGCTAGGATCATAGATCTTGCCTGAGGACTCATTTTTGTTTTTATCAGTTCACCAATCAATAACACTTTCCATGTCATAACTCATTATTTATAGAACAATGAAGTAAACAAGTTCCAGCATGTTTTCAGAGCTGATTTGAGAGGTTAATAATGTAAAACAGGAGAGGATTTATTTAGAGCAAATATAATTTGCTTATGTGTTAGTTTGAGGGAAGTGGCTATGGGTCAAAGGCTAATTTTTAAGAACCAATGGCTCAAAAACGTTTCTAAATGTAAAAACCAGAAGGGATGCAATCAAGAATTTGTTAATTTGGGTCTAATTCTTTTTTAAAAAAAAATTCAATTATTATTTATAATACAGAATGTTTATAACTGGTGATATAGACTATCAGGGACTGTCAAATACACAGTACTCTTTAAGAGGCTTCATGAAAGTCAAGCGGGAGTCATTTCAAAGTATGGGATCACTATTTTCCACAAGAACTAAAGGCACAAGTCAGTGACACATGTCAAATAAAGCTCTTTTTCATGGTTTAAAGGTCAGATTTAGTAGACATCCTCTTTCTTCTACTAGCATTCCCCCCCCCCGCTATTGGTCCATATTAATTGTTCATAATGAGAGAGCAACAGAAGAATTCAATTAATGACTTCTGCAGATACAAAAAGAGAGGCAAGCTTCAAGCTGATACTAAAATGAAATAGACATCCCAAAGCATTTCAAGAATCCCTGATAACTGGGCAAGAATCAACTGTTAAAGTGGTGGCTCTTATATTTAGCCACAGAATAGCAAGTGTCCTATTCATCCCAGCATAGTGGCCCTCTCAGTGCTGCTGCTGGTGTCTCCCTGTGTTTCTTTTTTAGACTGAGAGTCTTTATGGCAGGGAACCATTTTCGTCTTATTAATGACATGTTGCATAATTAGCAGGAAGGCATTCTTTTCATCTATACAACAAACACCTAGTTCAGATGTCATGCAGAATCATGGTTTAATCTTGGTTCTGTGCAGCATCCCTTAGGCTAAAGCAGGCCTGCTCAACTTCGACCCTCCTGCAGATGTTGGCCTACAACTCCCATAATCCTTGGCTATTGGCTGCTGTGGCTGGGGATTATGGGAGGTGTAGTCCAAAAACATCTGGGGGGCGTAAGTTGAGCAGGCCTGGCCTAAAGCATGAGTACTCCCTACCCAACATATTCTGCATTCTGATTCTGGGATTCTGATCCTGGTTTAGAACAAACAAAAAACAAACAACAAATATTTATATACCGCTTTTCAACAAGAGTTTCCAAAGCAGTTTACATAGAGAATAAATAAATAAATAAAGATGGCTCCCTGTCCCCAAAGGTCTCACAATCTAAAAAGAAACATAAGATAGACACCAGCGACAGTCACTGGAGGTACAACCGCTGTGCTGGGGCTGGAAAGGGCCAGTTACTCTCCCTCTGCTAAATAAAGAGAATCACCATGGGGCTATTCTGACGATCAGCAAAAATCGGGCTAGCCTGCGCTAGCCCGATTTTTGCTGATTGTCAGAACCACCGGGCTTGCAGCTGAGCCCGGTGGTTCTGGAGCGGCTAACCCGCTCTGGAACCCCTGCTAAAAAGCAGGTTTGCAGAGTGAGCACTCCGCAAACCTGCTTTTTACAATCGTGAGTAGCCGCGGCGTGACCCCTGGCCAGGAGGCGAAAAGCCACGTCCCAGCTCCGGGGGTCTCCCCAGTATGCCCTGCGTGCTTGCGCAGGGCATACTGGGGCTTGCGGGGGCCACACGGCTCCCGCTCCCCCACCCCCCGCTGGCTCCGTCATGGAGTCGGCAATCCGGCCGCCCAGGGCTCCCTGCCCGCTCGTCTGCAGGGAGTGGGCTTATCCCGCTCTCCCCGCAGTTTCTAAAAAAGTGGGTCTCACGGATCGTGAGACCTGCCTCCATGTTTAAAAGGTGCCTCTTTGCCCAGGTATGATTGAGAAACAGGCAAATTCTGGCTTGTTCCAAACAGGCTTGTTCCAAACAGAGAGCAGTTTCAGACACAACACAAATCCTTGGTTGAATTTGGGATTCCCCTTTGTGTTGTTCTGTCTAAATGTGTCTCTCAAATTCACCCAAGGTTCAATTTGGCCAAACAAACTGAACCAAGGTGTGTAGTTGGGTTGTTTATTTTTAAGTGTGGTTGAATTTTCCTTTGCATTGCGTCTGAATTGACCCCTGGTTTTTTTTTTCTTGGCTTGTTGCAAGAGGCTAGGCACAGAGCAGCAGAGAAACAGCTGTGGATTGGGCGAACGGCGGAGGAAGGGGCCAAATAAACCACTGACTGCAAAACAAACCACGCTGCTGTCGAGTCATCTATGGAGGGAATTCTTTGCTTGTTTTTGGAAGCTTGGTTAGAATTTCCGTGGCTCCACATTTGTCTGACAGGGCTCTAAACAAGCCAGGATCTGAAGTTGGGATACAATCTTGCCCAAAGGGGAGGGGTGAGTGAACACACCTAAGGCTAGCCAATGTTGCATGAAATAAGGTTTAAGCCATGCTTTTATGTGATGTCTAAACGTCATGAGAGGCTACTTAAACTTTAGAGAACAGTTTAATATTTCATGCAGATTAGCTACATTATGGGTTGTATTATAAGCTCTAAAAATTTCAGTAGCAAAATTGCTATGCAAAACCCATACAGCAAATATCTTGATGAGTTGTTTGAAATGTAAATAGGTTAAGATCTATTAGCCATGTCCTCAGTTAGTTAAGAAGCATGTCTTTTCTGCCCAGTAGAAAACTATAAGAGAGTTGAACTGTGGTTTAATTACTTCAACAAGACCTCTGAACAAAGAAAATACTGGTACTTACACTGAGAACAGTCACTACCAATCCAGCCAGGATAACATTGACAAGACCTGTCAATTGGATTACAGGTTCCATTGTTGGTGCATGTGCAAATTCCTGCACAGTTCTTCCCAAATCTGCCACTGGGACAGACTGTGAAAAGCAATTATTGAAATCATGAGTAATCTGCACTCTTAGAGCTTGTTTAGCAGAGTGTTATATTTCTTCATGTTTGAAAAACACTGCTTTTACTAGGCAGATCCCTACCAAATGAGGGGAACACATTCATAAGGCTATCGCTGATTTGGTAGGTAGATGGGAAATCCCTTAACAGGTCCCAGCTGACTTTGCTCAACCACCCTTACCTTATTTTATCCATCACTCTCTCTTAGCCCTCTTGCCTTCCCACAGCTTCAAAAGTTGCCTTCCCTCAGGCCTGCCTTTATTTGCCTCCTGCTTCCTCTTCCTTTTCTGTGCCTTTTCAGCTAATCCTACCCCAGATTGTTTCTTTGGTGCCAGTTTCCTTCTGTGATAGGCTTCCTGCATTCCTCTTTACCTTGATTTCCATTCCCTTTGTCCCCTTACAACTTATCTCTTCCTGTTTTCCCCAGTCTCACTCATCTTATGCACATTTCTATTGACCTTGGGGGATGTGAACATCATTATATGTCCACCTGACCTACAACTGTAGAATTAGCAGATTATTTATAATGAATGGACTTGTTCCTCCTCTATTTTTAAACAAAATTCCTGGAGAATGTATCCTTCCACTGTGTCTCAGTTGTACATTCAGGTAAAAGTCTCTCTGTGCAAAGTCAATCCTGTTTCCCCATATTTGGTATATATGGGAGAGACGGAACCTTATCCAAGACCATCCAAGCACAGTTACCCCTGTTCTTCTCACTCACCTCCCAGCACACTAGTTTGTTACATAGGTCCATGAGCACCACAGAGTGCCCAAACACTGGGGAGGAGAGGAAGGTGACACCAGGAAGCCTGGGTAAAGAGGAAGGAAGGCTCCTCCTGTGAATTTCACATCAGATAATCTTTTTTTCTTCAAATGCATAACCCATTAATATATGGGGCAGTTTTTAAAAATACATATTTGGCTACAGCAGCATTGTCACTGCTAGCAGACAAAATGATGCAAAGGGAGAGAGAGAGAGAGAGAGAGAGAGAGAGAGAGAGAGAGAGAGAGAGAGAGAGAGAGAGAGAATAGGATTGGTGTGCTGCCATAAAGACCCTGAAAATGGAATATCTAGACAGTCTTCTTACGGTTTTGTCCTTCATTTGAGTTAGGGGGGTGGCAGTGTTCTCAGAAATGGCAATTACTATCCTCTTCATCTGAGCTTTCTGACAAGATCTCTCTTACCCAAGTTAGCAAAGTGGTTCAAGAGAAGGTTACAGACAGATAAACATGCTCATGGACAAGTGAAAAATTATATAGGTAGATTATTTTGGACAGTACAGTATCCAAATGTATGTTAATTTTTTAAGGTACATGAGGGGGGAGGATTAAACCACATATTTAAATAAAGTAAAGCTACAGGTTAGTGTTTGATGCCCCGGGCTCTTATTCCATTAAGTAAAATTCATATCATATATGACTAACTACCCAAATGTGCATTCTCAACCAACAACACTTCCTTAACAGCTTCAGTCACAAGGGTAAAAGGTGACCTTAAAAAAAGTACCCCAAAGGAATATTTTATCAAAGCTTGTTAAAATCAGTTTTAACTGTACAATAGCTTTAACTGTACAATAGATTCTATACATAATAGGAAAAAAACAATGTTTCAAAAAAATAAAAAGTCACAATCTGAAAATTTTTCCCAATTTGCAATTGGGAAAAATGTGGGGGTGGGGGCTTGATATGGGATTGTATTATGATTTGTACCTTCATTGCAGAGAGCTCCTGTGAAACCAGGTAAGCAGTCACACAGTCCAGTCACATGGTGGCATGGGCCACTGCTGTGGACACACTGGGGGCATGCCTGGCTACAGCGATGGCCATAAAATCCGGGAGAGCAAACTGAAGATAGACACATTACAATATTATTAATCCTCTGTTCATAAACAACCAAATCTAATCTAGTACAATTACTTTATATACCCTTGGAGAGCCTTTACCCATTTTCATGATTTAGAGAGGCTTGCTTTGGAAGCATTCAGAACACAGATCTGCATGTGAACACTCTGTGCACTGATTGTATATAGCCCTATTATTCACATGTTATGTTTAACACTTGTATGATGAATGCACAATGTACACAGGTACAGTTCTGTACAGATGTTATGTTGAACACAGGTACAGCAGTACACTTCCTATCTGTACCATGCATTACTATTTTATTTATTTATTTTATTAATCATATTTTTATGCCACCTGATAGGTACATCTCTAGGCGGTGTACAAAATTTAAAATAATATTTAAAAATCAACACAGATTAAAATAGACAAAACAATGAAAACAGCAGCATAAAACAATAATTAAAACAAATTATTAAAATTAATTCTAATTAAAAGCCTGTGAGAACAGGAGAGTCTTGAGGTTCTTCCTGAAAACAAACAGAGAAGGAGATGCTCTTATTTCAGCAGGGAGCATATTCTAAAGCCCCAGGGTGGGGGCACAGAGAAAGCCCAGTTCTGGGTCACCACCAAATGAGCCGGTGGCAACCGTAACTGGACCTCTCCAGAAGACCGTAACAAGCGGCAGGGTTCATGACAAAGGAGGCACTCTTTTAAATACCCTGGACCTATGCCGTTAAGGGCTTTATAGGTAATAACCAGCACTTTGTATTTTACCTGGAAACATATCGACAACTAGTGCAGTTCTTTTAAAACTGGTGTTATGTGGTCCCTTGGTGTTGTCCCAGAGACCAATCGGGCTGCCACATTCTGTACCAATTGTAATTTCTGGACTGCGTACAAAGGCATTTGAGGGGTCTGTACCAGTGTTCCTAGATGTTGTTGACTACTACTTCCATACACAGTAGAAACCAAATCCGTAGCCAAATTTTGTTATATTGCTTTTAAGGTGTATAATGAGAACCTATAGAGTTTTCTATAAATTGTTCTGCTGTTTGCATGCATGGATTGTTTGGTCTAGGACCGTAAATAAAACTTGACTTGACTTGACTACATCCATAATCCCCAGGCAAAGGCCATTGTAGCCAAGGATGCTGGGATTTGTAGTCAACAGCATCTGGAAGTCCCTGTTACAGGGAACACTGGCCTGTACCCAGGTTGACTGTTTAAATGAATTCAGGTACAGTAATTCACAGAAAAACATGTACAAGTGTACAGATATCTGTACACCCATACAGCATAACATCTGAATAGGGCTTATATGATGAACATAATGTGTGAAAAGGACTAAATATACCACAGATGTACTACTTGAGAAGAAGTTTAAAGGACCCGCTGAATAAATATTGAAATTATATTTGCAAAAATTACCTAAAATAATTGTTGACATTGTGCCATTGTTGTATACTGTATCATCATTATCATTCCATCATTTGCTATGATTACCAGAAATATAATTTTTCTCCCTCACTAGCTGGACAGGTCTGAATCACTGCAACTTGGCAGTTCCTGACAGAATACAAGTATAAAGTACTTTTCCTAATAGCAGGGCAATCAAAGTGCAGACAGCTACACACTACGGCTTGTTTTTATTCAACTCATGCCTTAAAAAACAAAGCACTCCAATTCATTTTTATGCCAAGTACACTAACCCCCCTCTTCTTTACAGATTCATCACGATGTGGACTGATCGAGGAAGAAAGAGGCCGTTGGGTACAATTTCTTTCTTTACATCTCTAACCTCGCTGGCATTTCTTTCATGACAAATTAGTATATTAAGCAAAGCTTCAAGTTAAGTGCCTGTTGTTAAGCGGCAATTAACATTTACAAAGCTAACTTTTTGCCTTTAAATTATATGAAGTCGTTTAGAAGTCAGCCAGCCTAACTAGATGCTTGAAGCAAGCTGCCTGATCAAAAAAGGATTCCAGAGAGTCTCATGGTTTTCCAGTAAAGCTGTGGTTATTTCCTCCCCCTCTCATAATCCAGGCTGTTCCTAGTTGTACAGCCATTGATTTGGGCAACCTCTTGACTTCTTAGGTGCTACACTGTCTTAAGAGCCTGGTTCTTTCAAGAGGCGTTATGGGGGATGAGGAGCCACTGCCTCATGTTATACTCATAATTCAAGATCAGTACAAGATGTACTGGTTGCATTACCTCATCTTTGTTTACAGTGCCTTTGCATTAACTGAATGATTAGTTCGAAAACCATTATAGGTGGTGACAATAGTTGCCAGCCTTGGCATCAAGGACTTCTGCTGAGTAGCACCAATTTACCTCGATGGGACTTGGGTGGGAGAAATGCTTGTGGGGCTGCATGTAACTTCAAAGTCAATATTTAACATGAGCCACTCAGATGTTTCATTTAATGAAGACACATCAGCTTTTGCATTTCATGGCACAAGAGGGAGCGATATGTCTAGCTCCAGATCTGACCACCACTGTCAACTCCCACGTCATGGATCAGGTTCCAGTTTACAGTAAATGGCATGTAATGCTTGAAAGAATTAAAATGATGTTATATACACTCATTACTTTCCCAGCCTTAGGAACCAGGATATAAGTGGTCTTGGCAGCATCAGGACTTACTGTAAGGTTATAATACATCACAGGCAATACTTAGGAACCAGAAAACCACTCTATGGTCAAGTTTCAGGAATACAACCCACAGGCATAAGAACAAAAATCGAGATGGGAAGCAGCATAGGGTTCTAGCAAGAAACGGTCCAACTAACAGTAAGCAGATTAAAAGGCTAAAAGCCTATTCTAGGATCATAGTCTGTAGGTAAAGGGACCAACTGGTTACTGAAGCAGGAAACGGCAAGGAGCTAGAAGAGGTTGAAAAGCAAAGGTGTAGAAAGCTGGGCGGTGGCCTGGGGACAGGTTGCCACCACATTCCCCCTCTGGCCACTGTGCTCCCCTCCTCTACATCATCACAAAGATGCAGGGGGTATGGCTGGTGCTGGAAAGGAATGCTCAATGGCCCCCTCACTTCTCCAGCTGGTGAAAAGTAGGGATGTGCGAAACGTTTTGGGTACAGAACGATCTGTACCTGAAACAGCGAATTTCGGGTGATTCGGAGCCGAACCGAATCACCCCCTAAGAAATCCGAATAATTTCGGATCCGAAATGAATCACCCCTGTTTCGGATCTGAAATATTCGGATGTTTCGGAGCTCAATTTAGTGGCCTTCTCCCCCCTCCCTCCATTTTGAGCAATGACGTCTATTTGAATTTCCCGCCTTTTTGCATCCCATTGACTTTAATGCAAAAAGGTCTGATGTGATGTGTGCTCAAATTTCGGGTCCCGGGGCAAAATAGTGGGGTGGGGTGGTAGTGCCTAATGGGTGGAGGCTACCACCCCAATTGCAGAGGGATTGGCCAAAGGGCTGATTTTTAGTGAATTTTTGAAGTTTTAGTGTCTTTGGGGCAGATTGGGGGCATAACGTGGGATCTGGGCCAAAAGAGTGGGATGGGATGGTAGTGCCTAATGGGTGGAGGCTACCACCCCAATTGCAGAGTGATTGGGCAGAGGGCTGATTTTTGGTGAATTTCTGAAGTTTACGCGTCTTTAAGGTTTCCCCCCTTTAGGTATAATTGAGGGTGTATTGCTTCACGTCAGGGGGAAAGGGGTGGCCTAGAGCGGTGTGGGGTTGGTGGTAGTGCCGGGTAGGGGAAAGGAAGCTGCCTGAATTTTTTCTAAGGATTTGGGCACAGGGCTGATTTTTGGTGAATTGTTGAAGTTTACGCGTCTTTAAGGTTTTTCCTCATAATGTATAATGAAGCTTTCAGCAGCCCCATAAGTGCACTTGGGGGGTGCTGGGGTGGCCCAGAGCGAGTGGTGGTGTAGTGCACATAGGGTGCCAACCACCCCCATGGGTTTCTAACCCATGGGGTACAGGGTTCTGTTGTTTCTGAGGTATTCTGAGTGTGGATTCTATGATAGCAAATGATTTTCAATGAGACACCATGAATCCACTCAAAATCAGCCCTCTGCCCAATTACTCTGCAATTGGGGTGGTAGCCTCCACCCATTAGGCACTACCACCCCACCCCACTCTTTTGGCCCAGATCCCACATTATGCCCCCAATCTGCCCCAAATACACTAAAATTTCAAAAATTCACCAAAAATCACCCTTTGGCCAATCCCTCTGCAATTGGGGTGGTAGCCTCCACCCATTAGGCACTACCATCCCACCCCACTCTTTTGGTACCAGGACCCTTTTTTAAATCCGAATCGATTTGGATTTGGATTTGGATTAATTCAGATCCAAATCGAATCGGGTGCTTTGGATGGGCATTATTCGGATACAGAACAGAACAGGGGTGTTTCGGTTCGGATACGAATCGAAACACCGAAAATCTGAATTGCACACCCCTAAAGCTCCAGATCCTAGCCCCTGTCATGGAGGTCATTTTGGAGACCACCATGCATGCACAATGGGCCCCTGCGTGGCCTGGTTCAGGCCATGCAGGGGCCCATTGTGCATGTGCAGCAGCCTCCGAAATGGCCACAGAGATGGGGGCAACCCGGAAAGGGTCGAAGATTGCCCGAGCCAGGTCCTTTTATACATAAGGAAGGGTGGGGAGAGGGGAAACCTCTGCGGACCCCCCTCCCTGTGGCCTTGGAGAAGCCCCCCAGAGGGGCTAAGTACAAAAAACTATCTATATCTATATCTATATAATATATTCCCAAACCTCCCACCCTCGAACCAAACTGAACCAGGCGGGGTTCGTGGGGGGCAAAACGAAACTGGGCCAGCCAGTTTTGTGCACACCCTAGGTAGGAGTATACTGGGGAGTGAGGGGGCACCTTGGCAGCCCCACGGCTCATGAATATTTGTTCCACCCTTGCTCCACTGTCCCTAAACATGTGCTGAAAGCCAGGATGACAGTGAGAGCAGAAAGCTGGCTAAAGGCAGAAAGGGAAGCATGTGCCTGATTAAAGATCAAGGCAGCAGGCAGCTTCAGATGTAGCATGGAACCATGGTTGTCTGGTTCTGAGTGGCATCTTAACCATAACCTTTTAATGACCAGGCTTAACCATGGTTCTGTGTAACAACTGGACCAGCTCAAAATCTTGTTCGGTGCAACTTATTGTACAAAGAAATTATGTAGATCTGCCATATTTATATGGAGAACAAACAATGAAAGGGTTCTTATTAGTATAAAGTTAGGTTCCTGTGTGAGATGGAACATTATAAAAGTATACAAGTCAGCAATAGACAAGAGCACTGGCATCCTGTTCAGATCACCTAGGTGAATCCTAATTTGACATTGCTTCTTGTGAATGACTAAGAATCTGTTCCAAGCAGAGGCCAAGTCAAACATTATGACTCCACACAAATGGCTCCAAAAACCACTTCCACTTGGATCAGCCAGTTGTCTGGAAGTCTTTCCATGCCAGTTACGGAAGCCAGCAGGAACGTGAAATATTGGTGTGGTTATTTCTAACCAGATTGAAATACATATGGCTGATCCATGCAGTTATCAGCATAAAAGTGTTATTGCCTCAGCATGGAACTGCTACCACTGAGAATCAGATTTATTTTCAACAGCGTCCATAGATTTATTCAGTCATTCTGTTCCTGGGTACAGGAAATGCATTGGGGGTGGGGGGAGGCAGCAGAAGTATTCTGTAAATTCATAGCCCACACCAACCTACTACCTGGGCATACTCCCATCTGCAGAAGCAAGTTCTGAATATGGGGACAGTTTCTCCCCATGATTCAGAACCTTGGGCATATGGCTAGCCAGTGCACTTCCACTGCCCCCAAACACATGGGCATAGAACTCTTGACTAGTGCTTCAGTGGGGGTGCTATAATGTGTAGATCACTCTGGATTCATTTATCACGTCCAATTAATTGTGACAGCTGATGATATTTTCTAAAAGTTTATGCATTTGTTAACATAATAGGACGCAAGTGTTGTTGACCACTGAGAGATCTTGATATACATATTAATAGAGTTATGAGCTGGATGAGGGATAACAAACTGCAGCTGAATCCAAATAAGATGGAGGTGCTCATTGTAGAAAGCTGTAATTCAGGAGATGGAATAGATCTGTCTGTTCTAGATGGGCTTAGGAACATAGGGAGCTGCCACATACCAAGTCAGACCATTGGTCCATCTAGCTCAGTATTGTCTACACAGACTGGCAATGGTTTCTCCAAGTATAGAAAACAGTTTCAATTATTTTCACTTTTTTTGGGGGGGGGCTATTATTTCATGGGTTTTTTCACCTTTTTGGTCCATTCTGGAACCTAACCCCCACTTTCCCATAAGCATAATGCCTCGTTCCTTGCAGAAACAGTGGTGCATATGCTGGTAAGCTCCAGGCTTGACTACTGCAATGAGCTCTATGTTGGCGTGCCATTGTACATAGTCTGGAAACAGTAATTGGTGTAGAATGATGTTGCCAGGTTGGTCTCCAGGACGTCCCAAAGAAACCATATGACTTCTGTTCTGAAAGAACTGCACTGGCTGCCAATAGATTTCTGAGCAAAATACAAAGTGCTGATTACTACCTATACAGCCCTTAACGGCTTGTGCCCAGGGTATTTAAGGGAACACCTTCATTATGAACCCCATCACCTAAGATTGTCAAAGGAGGTTCATCTAAGGGTGCCACCAGTTTACCTGGTGGTGACTCAAAGATTAGCCTTCTCTGTAGTTGCCCCAGGGCTGTATAATGCACATCCTGTTGAGAATAGAGCTGTTCTATTCCTGATGGCTTTTAGGAAAAAACTGAAGACACATCTCTTCAGCCAGGCTTTGGATTGAATTTTACTGATTTGTTGTTTTTAATTTGAATGCTATATATGTTTTAATGTTGTTTTTAAATTTTTGGTTGTTTTATTTTTTATAAACTGCCTTCAGACTTCTGTAATAGGCAGTATATAAGTGCTTTAAATAGACAAACAAACACACACAGATAAAACGCTATGCTGTCTGGGGGTGCTTCTGAACACAAAACTCTCCCTGGTGTCCCAGGTTGAGGCAGTGGCCAGAGGTGCTTTTTATCAGCTTCGGCTGATCTGCCAGCTGTGTCTGTTTCTTGAGATAAATTACCTCAGAACAGTAGTACATCTGCTGGTCACCTCCAGACTTGACTACAGCAATGCATTCTATGTGGGGTTGCCTTTTTACATAGTCCAGAAACTGCAATTAGGCCAGAATGTGGCAACCAGGTTGGTCTCTGGGTCATCTCGGAGGTACCATATCACTCCTATCTTAAAAGATCTACACTGGTTGCCAATAAGTTTTCGGGCAAAATACAAGGTCCCAATTGGTTATAACCTATAAAGCCCTAAACAGCTTGGGCCCTGGGTATTTAAGAGAATGTCTTCTTTGCTATGAACCACACCACCCATTGAGTTCATCAGAAAAGGTTCATCTGCAGTTGCCACTGACTTATCTCGTGGCTATTCAGGGATGGGCCTTCTCCATTGATGCCCTGAGGCTTTGGAACGTGTCCCTGCTGAAAGAAGAGCCTCCCCATCGCTTACAATTTTTAAAAAGGCAGTCAAGACACATTTGTTCACCCTGGCTTTTAATTAGGTACTGTTTAATAGTTTGGTGATTTTTAATGGTTTTATCATTGTTTTAAGTTTTAAATTGTTGTAATGTTTTAACCTTTTTACTTGTTGTTTTTATTGTTTTTTTGTAAACCACCCAGAGACTTGCATTTTGGGCAGTATGCAAATATATTAAATAAATTATAAATAAATAAATAAATAAATAAATAAATAAATAAAACGAATTAAACGAATAATAGTAGCAAGGAGGAGAAAGAAAATTGTTTTTCTTAGGAAGCATTTTATTAGTGAGCTGTAAATTGCACATTGTACAAATTAGAGTGGGGAAAAAATAAAGGTCCTATCTAAGTTTGCTTTTTTGTACTGTAATTTAGCTTTATAGTATAACCATACTCAAGAAAGGAACAGAATAATTCATAAAACTTACTTCTTTGACAAGTAGTGCCTCTGTAGCCAGGTGCACATTCACAGATCCCTTCATCTGGAGAGCATGATGCTCCATTTTTGCAATAGCAGGACAATGAACAATTTGGACCCCAATGTCCTTCAGCACATACACTGTCACAACGCATACCTGAAAGTATTAACATACAAAGCTGTCATTAACAGAGAGGGAACAAACTTCACAAATGACAAGCAGGAGACTGTTCATTGGTGCATAACAGTGTTCTTCATCATAAGGCCCAGAGGCCAGTGGCTGCCCCCAACAACCCTATGTACGGCCCCCTGAGTTGTTGCTTAATAGGCCTGTGTGAAGCTTCAACCAAACCCAAATACTCTGCACTGTCCCCCTGTATTGTGCCCCCACCACTGTGCCGAGGGGACCATTCTCACCATGCAGTGCTGTGCTTTGCCTAGCACAGGGTGTGTGTGTGTGCTCTCAAGGGAAATGGAGCTCTCTTGAGCCCCTGTACCATCTTGGAAGGCATGCACATAGTGCTGGGAGGTGCAGCCCTTCCCAGTGGCTTTCCTCACAGAGCTTTTAAAAGAGGGCTCTGTCTCTCTTAAAGGGCCCTCCCGCATTGAGAAAAACACAGCTCTGTGCAAAAGTCTGCACAATGGGAAATGACTCTCATACTGAAAGCCTGTTTCCTACTGTAAGTGGCCCCACCACTTGTAAAAAAGCCAAGTTCACTGGTGTATAACAAAGGAAATGGAGGACGGTGTAATGGAAATCATTATTATACATTAAGTTAAAGTTTCACATGCTCCCCAAATCTTTTTGCTGATGTGACTAAGGACCAAATTATACTTGACTATATCAGCAATATACCCACTTGTTTGCAAAACCTGAGAACAGATGAAATTTCAGAGTTAAAGGGGAGTATGGGTCTGTGTATGTGAGTGCTAATCCCTCCCCACTTGTCGTTCACCCATACACTGTCTGCCCCGCCAGGTGCTCTCCTCTTCACTGAAGGAAGATAGGGCAAGAGAACTTTGAGGGAGAAGATATGAAGACACATACAACAGACACAAAGAGGGTCTAACTTTCTTTACTAGTGGTTTTAAAAAAAGGTTTAAAAATTGAATTTTATGTACTTTATATGTGATTGGGTCAGATCAATATCTAAACAAACAGAAATTCTGCTCTCATGTCTAGTTTTGGCCCCAAGTTATACCCCGAAACTCAGTTACATGCTCTCCAACTGCATGATATTCCCTAAAAAAATTAGACAACTCAGTTACCTGTGAATGGATTTGGGAGGCTGTTTTTATGAGACTGAAATTAAAATAAAGCAAACTTCAAAGTGGGATAGTTTAACCTTTGAAACAAATAAATATTGATTTTTTAAAAAATAATTGGGATACTGTACTATACCATCATGACATCAAGAATAGTTATCAGAATAATATGTTATGTTTGGGGTTTTTTTTTCTTTGTACAGCCAAAGTGGCTGACATCCTGACTAAGCAAGCAGCTGCACTAGGAAGAAGCATACCCCCTACAGAGAGCTTCCTTAGCACCACAGCGCCTATTGCACAAGGGGGGTGGTTTTTGTTGATCTCTGTACCACCTGGAAATATGTTCCTGAGGGCTGGAACATATTTTCAGCTAGTTCAGGGCACTTCTGGGAAAGGGATCAGCAAAAATCTGTGCCAGTGCAGACAGGTGTTGCAGAACTAAAGAAGCTTTCCGTAGTAGGTATGCTTCTTCCTGGTGCAACCACACACTTAAGCCCTCTTCAGATGTTATGAGTGCCCTGAGTGCTCATGGTTACAATGGGCAAAAGTGGGGAGGAATTCCCACTGCCCCACTGTCAATCACTCCCTTGTGCAGATGATCACGGTTATGACACTGTACATCTGAAGGTGGTAGCGCTGTAAGAATGATTGCAGCGAATCCATGAGCTGCAACCTGGTCTGCCAGTTTTCATGAATTTGCTGCAATCACACTTACCATGGTGTCCCTTCACATGAATGGTGCCATAATGGTGCTGAAGCACCTGCAACAGCGTTATCTGGAGTTTGGCAGGAAATGGCCTGGTTTCCCTAGATTAGCAGCAAGGTGCCTGCTCCTGCTCCCAAGCAGGAAAAGCTGCCTGCCACGTGGGTGCAGTTGGTGGGCAAGCCGTCTAATCGCCCAGAGCTTCATCTCATCACCTGGGCCATTGCTGAGATGATTGCTTTGGACAGCCAGCCATTTCAGGTGGTGGAGAATGCCAGCTGCTCTTTCTGCCAGCTGCTCCTACTGCTTGACCCCAACTATAAATCCCCTCATGCACCACCTTCAGCAGGAGGGTGGTGCCCTCCCTGGACCAGGCATGCAGGGAGGCCATGTTGGGGCTGCTGCATACAGCAGTGCCTGACACCAGAGTGCCCTTTACTGCGGATCTGTGGAGCAGTCCCAGTGGGGAGAACTCTGCTTTCCTGTCCCTCATGGCACTGGTGGGAGCTGGAGAATGAGAGGACAGCTGGTGCTGGTGGCATGGCCAGCCCCTCCCATTCAATGAGGCAAAGGTGGGTTGTGCTGCATGTGGAGTTGCTGGACACTGAGCACATGGCAGCTGAGCTGTCAACGATTATGAGTCATCAGGTGGAGGAATGGGTGGCCAGGCAGCCAAACTTTCTCTGAGGGTTCATGGCCATCAATGCTGCCAACATCACAGAGGCAACTGAGCAGAGTCAGTTTGTGTCCATCCATTCTGTGGGGCACACTCAGAACTTGGTTGTGCAGGATGCACTTGGCCCTTCTGGGGCTGTGACTAGGTGAGACATTCCCGTTGAAGGCACTGAGCGCCAGTCTGCTGCTACCATGGCTCCTCTTGTGGTCAGGTGCTGCAGTATAGCAGCTAACTATCTAGAGCAAAAAAAAAGGGAGAGAGGCAGCTTGAGCTGGGCCTATCTGAATACCTGATCCCTAAGAATGTTCCAACCCAGTGGAACTCTACTTTTCTTTTGCTCCAGGGCCTACAGGAGCAAGAGCTGGCCATCCATAGTCTGGCAAGGAGATATAGCTTGGAAGCACGCAACCTAACCACCCAGGACTGGGTGCACATAAGAACAGCCCTGCTGGATAAGGCCGAAGGCTCATCTAGTCCAGCATCCTGTTTCAAACAGTGGCCCACCAGATGCTGCTGGAAGCCTACAGCAGGAGGTGAGGGCATGCCCTCCCTCCTACTGTTACTCCCCTGCAACTGGTACTCAGAGGAATTCTGCCTTTGAGGCTGGAAGTGGCCTACATACCTCCAACTAGTAGCAGATGATAGACCTCTCCTCCATGAAGTTATACAAACCCTTCTTAAAACCATCCAGGTTGTTGACTGTCACCACATCTTGTGGCAGAAAATTCCACAAGTTGATTATGCGTTGTGTGAAAAAGTACTTCTGTTTGTTGGTCCTAGATTTCCTGGCATCCATTTCATGGGATGACCCCTGGTTCTAGTGTTATGTGAGAGGGAGAAGAATTGCTCTCTATCCACTTTCTCCACACCATGCATGATTTTATAGACCTCTATCATGTCTCCCCGTAGTCGTCTTTTTTCTAAACTAAATAGCCCCAGATGTTGTAGCCTTGCCTCATAAGAAAGGCGCTCTAGCCCCTGATCATCTTGGTTGCACTCTTTTGCACCTTTTCCTGTTCTGCAATGTCCTTTTTTAGATGTGGTGACCAGAATTGTACACAGCACTCCAGGTGTGGCCGCAACATAGTTTTGTATAAGGGCATTATAATATTAGCAGTTTTATTTTCAATCCCCTTCCTAATGATCCCTAGTATGGAATTGGCCTTTTTCACAGCTGCCGCACAATGAGTGGACACTTTCAACAAAACATCCAACACGACCCCAAGATCCCTCTCCTGGTCAGTCACCAACAGCTCATATCCCATCAGCATATACTTGAAGTTGGGATTTTTTGTCCCAGTGTGCATAACTTTACAATTGCCAACATTAAAGTGCATTTGCCATTTTGTCACCCACTGACCCAGTTTGGAAGATCCTTTTGGAGCTCCTCACAGTCCATTTGGATTTCACTACCTGAAAGACTTTGGTATCATCTGCAAATCTGGCCACCTTGCTGCTTACCCCTACTTCTAGATCATTTATGAATAAATTAAAAAGCACCAGTCCCAGTACAGATCTCTGGGGGACCTTGCATCCCTCCATTGTGAAAACTCTCAATTTATACCTACCCTCTGTTTCCTGTCTTTCAACCAGTTAGCAATCCACACATGTATTTGTCCCCTTATCCCATGACTGCTATGTTTCCTCAGGAGTCTTTGATGAAGAATGTTGAAAGCTTTTTGGAAGTCCAGGTATACTATGTCAACTGGATCACCATGATCCACACACTTGCTGACACTCTCAAAGAACTCCAAAAGGTTTGTGAGGCAAGATTTGCCTTTGCAGAAGCCATGCTGGTTCTTTCCCAGCAGGGCCTGTTCTTCTATGTGCTTTACAATTTTATCCTTGAGGATTATTTCCATCAATTTGCCTGGAACGGACGTTAAGCTAACCGGCCTGTCATTTCCCAGATCGCCCCTGGATCTCTTTTTGAAAACTGGTGTTACATTGGCTACTTTCCAGTCCTTTGGTACAGAGCCTGATTGCAGGGATAAGTTATATATTTTGGCAAAGAGGTCAGCAATTTCACATTTGAGTTCTTTGAGGACTGTTGGATGGATGCCATCCTGCCCTGGTGATCTGTTAGTTTTCAGTTTTTCCAGACAGTTTAGAACATCATCTCTTCTCACTTCTATCTGTCTCCGTTCTTTAGCCTCCATCCCTAAAAAGCCTGGTTCAGGAACAGGTATATGCTCAGTATCCTCTGCTGTGAAGACGGACGCAAAGAACTCATTTAGCTTCTCTGCAACCTCCATATCCTCCTTAATAATCCCTTTCACTCTCTCATTATCCAACGGTCCAACCGCCTCCCTGGCAGGTTTCCTGCTCCTGATGTATTGAAAGAAGTTTTTGTTATTCCCCTTGATGCTTTTAGCTAAATGCTCCTCAAACTCTCTTTTTGCCTCCCTTATTGTCACCTTGCATTTCTTTTGCCAGAGTTTGTGTTCTTTTCTGTTATCTTCATTTGGACAGGCCTTCCAATTTTGGAAGGAAGTCTTCTTCCCTTTTATGGCTTCCTTGACGGTACCTGTTAGCCATGCTGGCATCCTCCTGGACATAGTGGTACCTTTCCTCCTTGTGGATATACAATCTAACTGGGCTTCTAGTATTGTGGTTTTGAGTAAACTCCATGCACTCTGGAGTGAAGTGACTTTCCTGATTTTCCCTTTCAGTTTTCTTTTCACCATACTCCTCATTTGGGAGAAGTTTCCTCTTCTGAAATTCAAAATGTCTGTGTTAGTCTTCCTTGGTGATTCTCTCCCTGCATGTATGCTGAATTTGATGGCACTATGGTCACTGTTCCCTAAAGGGTTGATGACATCACGCACCAGGTCATGGGTGCCACTCAGGATTAAGCTATGCTCTCAGGCCTTCATCTCTTAAGTAGTGAGTAGTCTTCAAACTGACACACAGGATGTTGGTCAAAGGAATGTCAAAGGAATGTGTGGCCTCCCCCAGCCCTGGCTGACTCCACCCTCCCAGGCAGGGACAAACTAAAACACTGGAGTTTGCTAGCCCTGGCAAATAAAACACACACAGAGAGAGACTAGGACTTATCCCTTAAAGAGAAACCAGCCCCTCAAAATCTCTCCTCCTCCTGTTAGTTTGAAGGGGGGGGGGGAGACAACCATTCAAGGTTGTCTTGACACTTGAGCCATTGTTTGTTGCCACAAACAACTAGTGTGCCCAGACAGAAATGCTGAGCCAGGCTTTGCCCATTGCTCTTCTCCTTGAGAAGATGATGGATGAGCTCCAGTACATGCTGAACACTGAGGAAGCAATTACCTTGTCAGGTTTGTTTGTTTGTTTGTTTGTTTATACTTATTTATAAGTATGTATGCTGAATTTGATCGCACTTGATCGCACAGTATTTATACTGTGTGATTGCACAGTATTTATATATACTTATTTGATCGCACAGTATTTATATATACTTATTTATAAATACTTATTTATTTTCCAGGTTGGCTGAAAACTGGACTGGTGGAGCAACTCAGGACACCCTTGGGTGCATCAGCAGAGCATGTTTTGTCCTGCCTCTATGACCCAAGGATGAAAGGAAAGCTGTCACCTCTGACCAGCTGCCTGGGTGGTTGAAGAGGTTAGGTAAGCCTAGGAGAGGAGGCTGGGGTGCAACCAGGAGGAGGGTGCTGGAGTGCCTACTGTTAGTATGTGCTGGTGGATCCGTAGCACAGCATCACCACCGCTTCCCAGTCCAGCGGCGTGGCATCCCTGACAGTACCAGGAAAGCACTGGTAGTTCTGCCTAAGCATGCCCCTCACTGGTTCACAGAGGTCTTCCTTGGCACCTTGGCGGGGTATGGGAGGAGCCCACCAAGCCCCTCAGCAGTGCTGAGCAGTGTGTTCTGCACTGTGTTCTGTGATCCTATGTGGGTTTGGGGGAAAGGTTAAAAATGTGTTTAAAACCACTCGCTTGCCCATTTCATTTGTGGGTTGGGTGGCAGGTAGCCCTACCACCATGCCCTACCACCAAAGGCGTATCTAGGGAAAATAGCGCCCAGGACAAGTACTGAAATTGCGCCCCCCCCCAAGAAAAAACATCTGACACTCATCTTTCAGATAGCTTTACCACAATATCAGCTCAAAAATACAAGTCAAGCTCGTTAATTAACAAATCTTTTAATTAACAAATTATGGCACTACCTGAAAATTATAACTGCACCTCCCTTGCTTGTCACTTCTCTCTCAGCCTAACCTACTTCACAGGGTTGTTGTGAGGAGAAACTTAAGTATGTAGAACAAGGAGCTCTGGGCTCCTTGGAGGAAGAGTGGGATATAAATGTAAAAATAAAATAAAATAAAATAATAATACGAAGAAAAACATTTTCTCTGAGTGTTAGAAGTCCAGCACAGAGGAGGTGAAACACTGAAGCCTAAAGGGAACATTAAAGCATAGCCTATCTTTATTCTCACCAATATTTATGACAACAGTATCAATTTTCCGTATGATTAAAAATTTAGGCAAAATCCCTAGCATTGCTTGATTAGAATTAGCCCTCAGGCGAGGTGAGAATTATGGGTCCCTGATACTACAACATCAGACTTTCAGTACTGTCTCCATTTAGTTAATCTCTGAAAGCACAGAGAACATGAACTCTGTAGTGTAGAATACTAGGCTACTAGCAGATAAGCTATTAGAAGTATCAGTATGATAAAAAGTGTGTTGAAGAGGAAATCAGATATGCTTCCTTTATAGCTATACATTGACACTTTTGTATGTAACACAGAAGATGAAGCCAGAACACAACTAGCACATGTCACTTTTTCTGCACTAGCAATTCCCAGTTCACATTTACTGTCTTTTAAACTCTCTGCTCACCCTTGCAGCTGACCTAGGGCTGCAACTCCTCAGAGCGGTGTATCTTTCAAACTGCTGAATTACAGAAGTAAGCAACCCAGCACAAGCAAATTTGTAGTCTGGAGAGTGGTACACATTCATGGCTAGAACACTGTAAAATGTAGATCAGCTGGACTGCCCGACAGAGATGTCAGGCTAGCTGACTTCTGGTGGAGGGGGGGACGCGTTGCCAGATTGTAACACTCCAAAATAGCTAGAACTGAGAAGGGAGGGAGGAGGAGGAGGGGGGAGTGGCGGCTAGAAGAATAAACGGAGGAAGGCTGGACTACTATACTATCTTCTTAGTTTAGTCTCTTTCCAAGTAAGCCACCATTCGCTCCCTCAAAAAAAACCCAACAACAACAAAACACACCACCACTCTCTCTGGTTGAGATGTCTGGAATCATGCTTGGAAGGGGCCAAAGCTCAGAAGAGGCTACTAGCGGGCAGCATGGCAGCTAACGCTTGTTCCTAACCCAACGGCAGGCAGGCAGGAGGGAAAGAAGTGAACAAGGGCTCCTCCTTCACATAGGGGGAAAGCTGAAAGAAAGCGCCAGCCTGCCCTGCTGCAGTGCAATCCTGCCTGCTCCTCGGAAGAGCCCCGCAGGGAGGGCTTGCTTCCCCTGCGTCTCCCTCTGAGCCAGAGATTGGGGAGCTGGGGAGGAGGGCCAGGCGGGAGGGAAAGCAGCAAGCAAGGGCTCCTCACCTTGGCCCCGGGGAAAGTGGAAAGAAAGTGCCAGCCTGCAGTGCCTGCTCAGAAGAGCCCTACAGGAAGGGCTTGCTTGCTGCCTCACCTGAGCCTGCTGCCTCGTTATTGTATTTATTTCAAAGGTGGTTTTTTTACACTTAAACAGCCGCAAAAGCCTCTCTGAGCAGCAGAGCAGCTAATGATTAACAATCCAATGGCGAGCAGATATGCTCAGCCAGCCAGTAGCTGCAGCGTCCCTAGACAAAGACCAAGCAAACCCTGGTGGGACTACCCTGCCTGCAAACAATGCGCACACACAGAAAGTTTCCCATTCCACCCCACACACTGACCATCCAAGGAGAACTTTACATTGGCTTGGGGGAGCGGGAGAGAGGAGGACGGAAGATCATTCAACGAAGCAGGCAGCAGGAGGGCACGCGGGCGACACACACAGAGCTTGTGAGCTTGTTTATTTTTACTTACTTTGGAAATGGGGAGGGATCAATTAAGAATGCAGCGAGCAAAATAAAAATGGGTCGAAGTGACAAAGGATTAGGCAGCAGCAAACACAACAGCAGCACACGAGGATTAGCAAACAGCATGAGATTCCGAAATGCCCAGCAGCTGCTGCAGTTTCTCTCTTCAGCAACCCACGTGGACGCAGGCACATGCACTGATTGAATCGGCGGGGGGGGGGGGGGGAGTGCCGCACGCACTCTCTGCCAGGTCACCAATGGGAGCGTTCAGTGCCTGCCTGTCCCCACTCGCCCGGACTGGGTCAGAGATTCTCGCAACTCATGTGAGTGAGTCGAGTGCGCTGTGCCTGCACGAGTGGGGGTGGGTGCGGGCGCCACCCAAAGACAGCAGATGGTGATGGTGAGCAGCGGCGGGGGGCTTCCCAGCACAGTGCCGGTGCCCCTGCTGGCTGATCAGATAATTTTTAAAAAAACAATTTTTTAAAAAAATTCTTTTTTAAATTTTGTGCATAGCGGAGGGGAATTCCGCGCCCCCTTCAACAGTGGCGCCCAGGGCACGTGCCCTGCCTGCCCCCCCCCTAGTTACGCGTCTGCCTACCACATAGCCTACTTTGGTGGCCCTAGGAGCTACTCATAGGTAACAATGGGATGTTTCGAGTTCTCCATTGGGAACTTGAATTATGGCCAAAACACTCAAAACATTTTGAGGTTTGTTCTGTCAAAACAACTGGGTTGACTGCTTTTTTGATGAAACGTTTCAGCTATCTGCATTTTGTTTTGAGCTCAAAACAAAATGCAAAATCTATTTTGTGCACATCCCATTATTCACACTCATTTACATTACATCACAGTGCTATAAATGCTTGCAGAAACTGATAGAAATAAAGTTTAAAGAGTAGAAAATAAGTGAAACAACTTAATGATTGTGGGCACATTATGGATCATGTGGAACCATAATTAACTCTTAGTTCTATGCAACAACTCTGAGCCTCAGGAAGGATCACTTTCCATTCTGCCCACATGAGTCTCAGCAAAATTCTATTTCCAACTGAGCTTAAAAACAAACTAATATTGGTTGTGACATTTGTACTGATTGGTCTTGGTTTCTTCTAAACAGCTTCTCTAAAATAAACCTAAATCTGAAATCCTCTTCAAAATTGGGAAAAGATCTTAGGGTCATGATTTGTAGCTCACCAAAACATCAATTCAGTATGGTATGGAAATGAAAAGGGAAATTCAATTTTAGGGATATAAGGCAAGGGGCTCAAACATAAAGGCTGACATCCAGATTAAATTACTCCTGAGCAGTCCTGTTGAAATTAAATATTCCTTTCAAATAACTCCTGAATAGTACTATTTAGTGACTTGGTGTTATCCAATGTATTTTATACTCTGGATATTATTCAATGTATAGATTATATAAATCTATAATACAACATTTTTTACTGTGCACAGTTTTGGTTGTCCCATCACAATTGGATAACAGTGTGGATATCAACAGAAAAAGGCAACTATAATGGTCAAACTGTTGGCACACCATCCTTGAAAGGCACAGAAGTGTCTGGGGCATTTTAGCTGAGAAAGGAAAGATGATGAAGGAAAGACCTGATATGAATTTATAAAACTAAAGGTGGTGTGAAGAGTGAACTCTTCTCCTAAGTAGCAGAACTTGGGGTCACTAACGAAACTAAATGACAGCAGGAATGACTGAAGGAATAATTCACTACAACAAAATGTAGTGATGGTGATCACTTAGTATAAAAAAGGAGTACATATACATTTAGATGTCTTTTCACATCTGTTAGCCATGGTATCTAAATAGAGCATCCTTATCCTGATGCAGTATACCTCTGAGTATCAGATGCAGGTACAACCATGTCCTGCATGAGCTCCCAGAGGCATGTGGTTGGCTGCTATTGGCAAAAGAAAGCTTTATTCTTTATCTAGAAGGACAGTTTTTATATTCATGTGTCAGGTTGTCTAGCCATTTCAGAAAAAAAGAAAAATTATAGTTTAGATTTATTTTCATCTTTTAAAAAATGTGCAAGGCAAAAGCTACTGAAGAAACCAATTTCTCTTCTTATTAGTCATAAGTTGATTATTACTAAGCTTCATACCAAATTTTTAAAAGTACAACACAAAAAGAATTCCAAAATGAACCATGAGAGCATTCCAAAATGCTCAGCTGTGCTAAGGATATTTGTCAGTCAATATCTTGTCTCATTCCTCATTGCAAAAGAAAATACACCATGGGCAGAACTCCAGGATATAAACACACAAAAAATGCAACTGTGTAGCTTCTCATGAGAACCATGCTTTTTTCCTTTTCTTTTGCAGCTAGTAAAATGAACTTTCTTGGTTTTTTGTTGTTTTTCCCCCTCACTTCTTAAAAAGTCTCCTTTCGTGTCAAATGCCAGTAGGCCTCCACTGTAGTGCTCAGACCTTATTGTGTCTGTATATCAATTGACTATTATTGGAGTGCAGCTACTGAATGAATCATTTGGCTAAAGAAAAGTCCAGAAGAAGAATGACTTGCTTTGTATGTATTTTAGGCAAAATACATTTCCAGTTCACTTTCTATCTGACTTCTCAAAGGAGCAAAACAGACTCTAGATTTTTTTGCAGGGGGGAAACACCCCAAAGAGAATAATTTGTAGTGTGTGTGAAGAGGCAGTCAACATTGAAAATTAATTGCTCTGCATATCCATACAATAAGCAAGCAGTGCACCCCCTCTACAGGGAGTGAATCCTATTCAGGAAATATATCCTCATAACTAGGGGGGTGGAAAGGTGAATGAATGTTAAAACATTTTAGGTTTTTCTACTGCCAGAGAAATGATCCCAGAGCCAACTGTAGTGGAAAATATCACATTGGAATTTGACAAAAACTCAGTGACTAATTTTACACAGAATACTGAACAACCATAAAGGGACTACTTTTCCTTAGTGAATGCAAATCTCAATGGAATTTGAATTGATTGCCAAGACACAAAAGACTCGTTATACCATCAACATGTTACAAGCTGATTTTTGTCTGCCTAGCTAACCAAGTTTTCTGAATCAAGACACAAAGTAACTTATTTCTCAACAGCTTGCAACAATCTTTTCAACTTGAAACTTAAACGGAGGCACTGAAATTTGCATTTGAATAAGGTTCCAGAGTGAGAGGCACTGAACCCCCTTTTTAGATGCAGGAAAGTTGTGTAAGCATCACACCTTAAGAATTGTGAGCAGGCTACTAACTATGTAAATATGGGCTTAGATTTAGAAATTCAAGTGCACAAGTTTGAAGGAAAGGATTTTTATAGAAGCTGATGAAGATAGTTGGCAATAAATCTGGTTCCAGCAGAGCCCACACAAAGAAAAACTGAGGGAAGCTGGAGAGATTTCTTCTTTACTATTTTCCACCTTATTCTCCAAAGGTCATGTGTGAAAGCATGCTTAATAAAAGCAAATTTATTATGTTGAAAACTGAAAAGGTTCTGGAGTTTCAGTGTAGTATATTGCAATGAATTTTAAGTAAAGATGGGTTAATGGATGTATATCTTAACATAATGAATGTTATACTTTCTCAGAGTAAGTGAGCCTGGATTCTATGTGTCAGAGAGAGAGAGAGAGAGAGAGAGAGAGAGAGAGAGAGAGAGAGAGAGAGAGAGATTGTGCATGTCGGGATTACTGTAACACACTTTATATGGGGCTGCCTCTGCAAAGTATTCGGATACAGCAGCTGGTGCAAAATGTGCTATTTGGCTTCCATTTTTTTCCTGGGTCCAATTCAAGATGCTAGTATTCTGGTATCTTAGCAAACTGGACCTCGACCAAGGCAGCAATCCAGGAGGAGGACGAACCTTAGACTAGTACAAGGGAAAAGGGGTCAGGACCTCAGATAGCTCTAAGTAGGAAAGCGAGAGAACTGAGCACAGTGGCATACAATGGAGGACTGCTTGGATCTGCCAGCCAGTTTTAAAAACTCTTGCCCAAGCAGAGTGAATTGGCCCCTCCCCTTCCCTGGGGAAGGCTCTACTGTTTAAAGGGAACTTGCCTTATTTTCTAATCACTGGCTCTGGCTGTGCTGGGGGACCTCTACTTGGATTGGCAGGTCCTTAAGGGACTCTTCCAGTCAGAGGGTGATTGCAGGGCCATGTCCTCAGGTTGTAGTGAGCGTGCTCTATTCCTGGTTTTCCTGGTGGTGTGTTTGAGTGGGGGGTCCCAGCAGCATGGGGTCACTTGAGATCTAGGTCATATTGTCTTCCTGCACTTTCTCATCCACTGAGTTGTCCTTCTTGTTACCTAATGGGGAGGTTCCAGATCCAGGGTTACAACACTTGGCCATTATCTTTAAAGTCCTAAATGGCTTGGGCCCAGGGTAGCTAGCAAATCACCTGTTCCCATATGAATCTACTGCCAGCTAAGATTTTCTGGAGAGGCTCTATTCTGTGTGCTGGCACACGGTGAGGGCCTGTCAGCAAGTGTATGGGACAGGGCCTCCTTGGTAGTCATGCCCATCCTCTCAAGCTCTCTGCCCCAGGAGGCCTACACTGCCTTATCTATTATGACTTTTGGGGGACTGGAAAAGACCTCACCCTTTTGTTGGGTGGACTGATGCTGCCAAGCATTTAAATTGGCTGTTTTTCTTCCTTTGATTTTATCTGTGGTTGTTTTATTGTACGTTTTAAAAATTCTATTTCTCTTACCTTGTGCACCTCTTTGTGGCTTGCAAGTAAAGGGTAGCTTGGAAATAACATAGAAAGCGAAGTATTTATATTCACATTTGCAGCAAAACTTGCATATGTTTTCCAGTGAATTTATGTTCTTACACATAAAAGAAATGCAAGTAATTCATATTTTTGTTTGTAACTTAAACAGACTTACATGTGGCATAAAGAAAAACTTTTCTAGAAAAAAAATTAATAAGAGCAGACTTGAGCATGCATTTCAAATGTCATCAACAAGGTCTGCCTTATTTGCTGAGTGATTTACGTCTACAAACAGCAATACTGTGTTGGTAATTTGCATGCAAGGCTTTTGACACAATTCTAACTAAAAGCAATACGATTAGTGTAGCAGCATGTAAACTTTGGACGTTTAAATGTGTCTTATGAAACAAAAGAATTATTAATATGTTTGCACGTTAATTTCATTCTTGATAAGCAGATTGGTAAGGAGATGTTTTTGTCAGGAGAATGGACAAAGACCTCTTTGATGGCTTCCACAAGTTGCTAGGCAATAGCTAAATGGTCATGATAAACTTCAGCTAAGCAGCTCTTAAGAAATCCTCATGAATTTACTGCTCAAAGCACTACTCCAAGGGTCTCACATCCAAATCAGCATTCTTGTAGCATCTGTAATCGTGTGAATGAAGTAAATAATCTTTGGGGGTGGGTATCAGTGTTTCTATAGGCAATTATAATGTTCATATACCTACTAACATACTTTTGCAGCACAATCCTAAGCAGGTTTACTAAGCAGTAAGTCACACTTAGCTCCATGGGACTGGTAAATATAGCAATGGCACATAAGCATCCAGCATAGCAGTCTCAACAATGACTAACCTTAGCACTGCAATTTGACTCTGTATTCTACCATTGCTGCTATTGCAATAGTATATTTTCCAAGTTCCTTCACAGCACAATTGCAACCAGTAGCAGACTGTAACCTATGCAAAAGGCCAGAGTGAGACTGGTCCCCTAGCATCAGTGTAAAGATCACAAACAATTTCACAATTCACAAGGTAAGGGATTTGGGAACTGTCAGTGAACTGTAAATGGTATATGGGGCAGAACTGCATCAGTTTTGTCCTTCTTGTCCACAACAGTGTGACACTTTAGTGGCACCTTAGCATAAGCCAACCTCTCTTTAAATGGCATATAGGAAGCAATATGATGAAACAACTGAATAAATGTTTTTGCTTTTAAAAAGCTAATTCTTAGCCCATAAATGTGAAGACAGGCAATGCTTGGTGAAATCTCCCTAGCCAAAACTGTGCTCAGCAATATCTCCAGCAGTCAGCTTTAGTGTCTTATACAGCCCCTTGCCACTTTCTACAGTTAGAGTAAATTATGCAAAAATAAATATGTATATATTTGCTTAATGAGCATATTGTACAGGAGGCATAATTCAGCTTTCATTGATGCTGCATTTCAATTAGCTTAGAACTGGATTTTGGTTTTTCTTTTTAATGAAGAGTACACACAGCCCTGCTCATTACATTGGTTTACCTGAGTAATTTATTTGATCCAATAAGCTGGGAAGATCCAGAAAATTTCCTATAATGACAGCTCACGGAATGCATATATGAACTGATACAGGAGACATATGGCATATATTATTATTTCTGGATTACTGTAACACGCTCTATGTGGGGCTGCCCTTGAAGAATATACGGAAACTGCAGCTAGTGCAAAACGCGGCAGCGAGGGTTTTATCCAGAGCTGCCCATTGGGAGCACATCACCCCCATTCTGAAAGAGTTGCACTGGCTGCCAATTCCTTTCCAGGTCCGATTCACGGTGCTGGTTTTGACCTTTAAAGCCCTTAATGGTTTATTTGAGGGACCGCCTGCTCCCAAGGGTTGCTGCCCGCTTGACAAGGACATCTGAGGGGGCCCTGCTCCGGGTGCCGACAATGAGAGAGGCCCAGCTGTCGTGCACTCAGGACAGGGCCTTCTCTGTTGCTGCCCCCAGACTTTGGAATGCTCTCCCAGTGGCCATTCGCTCCTCTGACTCCATCACGGCTTTTAGAAAGCTTGTTAAAACTTGGCTTTTTATCCAGGCTTTTATATAATCGTTTTTACTGCTGCTTCTGTGTGTTTTTACCTGTTGTATTGTTTTTATGCTAGTATTTTATAGATTTTAAATTTGGTCTGTTTATATATATATATTTTAGCTTAATATTTTTATTGTCTTTTATTGTATGTTTTAACTTTTGTAAACCGCCTTGGGGTTGTCTTTTAACGAAAGGCAGTATATAAATGCAACAATAAATAAATAAAATTTCTCACTTGTGGTAAAGGCAGAGGGCACATTAAAGACCTTCTCTTCACACCCAACAAATACATCATAGTGCCCTTTTATTTACCAATCTGGGGAAAGGACAGTACTACAATGGAAATAAAAAGCTGCTATTTTTTTCCTGTGATTTGTTCCCTCCACAATATTTATATTATTGGTGCTATGTGGAACCATATGCTATATAACTACAGAACTGTTTCATAGTGCTCAAACTCCTGATAACAATCAGTCTCCACGTCTATACATTAAGGCAATAAAAATATTTCAAAAGTTCTTGCAACTTCATAAAATTATTTTACTTTTAAAGTAGGATAAACTTCTCAAGGAACCAGAGGAGCATCACATTCTCAGGCAGAGAAAGTGCAGTAATCCCTCGACCTACGAACTACTCGACATCCGATGTTTTCGAGTTACGAGCGACAAAAAAGACCGGAAGTAGTTGCCGGTTTAGATTCAGCTTACTCGACCTACGAATTTTTAGATGCGGTTTCCTCGACTTACGAATGTTTCCAGACTTCCGTGGTGCACTCTTCGACTTACGAAAATTTTGACCTCCGAACTTGCGTTCGGAATGGATTAAATACGTAAGTCGAGGGACCACTGTGTATGTATGTGAAAGAGAGAATGACTCAGTGGAAGTACCACAGGTAGAGGGCACCATGGAAGCAGATAAAGGCTTAAAGTAGTAAAAGAAAAGGAATTTGGTAACAAACAGGAATGAACAAGCACACACACACATATATATATCACAATCTTGTTTGACATGTTTCCATCAGAGGAACAATTCTCAGTGGTTTTCTTTTCAGATGTTGTATTAACAGCACATACCACAACTCCCTTATGCCTTCTTCACATTCTTGACAACTACTACAGAGAATATAATGTTGTTTTTTTTAAATTGTTCCATTTCTTATGTCAGAGATTTAATCTCAAATGAACAATTTTCTGATTAACTGAAAGCAACGTTTTTGAGGGAGTACATGTTGTACTTGGTCCCCCAAACAAAAGACATGTAAAAAGAACAGACTATGAGCATGTGAAAGCGGGAGATAGGAGTGGAGTGCAGTCCAGCAACTTGCTGCTGGTCTTGTACTTCAGAGATCATGCATGGGGAAGATGCCCCTTACAAGGTCTTTGAATTGGGGTTGCATAACAGTGCTTCATCACCACCACCACAATAAATTAAAAAGTAAACAGTTACTTTTAAAAGTAGTTTAAAAACAACCTACATTTAAGCTTACATGCGGGTTTTAAAAGGACAGGAGAATCCATAAACTAGTATTATGGCCTAGTATTTTATTGGTATTTATAATCCTTCATCATACACTAGTAGTATTTCATAACTGGAAACTTAACAGAAGTTTTAAAGTGCTTTTACAACTGCACTGAAGTTATCAGTAAGCCATGACATTTCCCATAAAATGTCACAGCACAGAAAAGAAATAATGTGCTATGACCTGTAACATTCTTCAAATCATTCCAGAAAAACCTGTGCTTTTCATGACAGTTTAATGGAAAATCCTTGTCAACCACAGTCCAGATTAGCTGATTTTTTAGAGGCATATTTCTAAGCACACAATTAACAGGACTTTGGGAAGAGGTGAAACTGTCCATTCAGGACATAAATATATGTGATTGCAAGGTATTATATTTGTTACTAATAAGGAGCAGCATCCAGATACTCAATGAACAGGAGTATAGGGTCCTCATTTGAAATGAAAGAGGCAAAGGAGAAATAAGGCAGGCTAGAGCTATTACATGCAAATTTTATTGGGACTTCTATGATTTCCCAATGTCACTTAACAAATTGCTAAAGGTAATCTTAGGTGTACACTTAATATTTTTAAAATGCTCAAATGAAAATATAAAGTGTCAGCAAGACAACTTGTATTGAGCCAGCCATTGGCCCATCTACTTCAGTATTGGACCAATGGTCCTACCAGTATTGGCTGCTGATTGAGAGGCACCTTTTAATGTGGTGATTCTCTTTATTTAGTAGCGGGAGAGCAACTGGCCCTATCCACCTCCAGCACAGTATCCCTCCAGTGACTGTTGCTAGTGTCTATCTTATGTTTCTTTTTAGATTGTGAACCCATTGGGGACAGGGAGCTTATCTATCTATCTATCTATCTATCTAAACCACTTTGTAAACTTTTGTTGAAAAGCAGTATATAAATATTTGTAGTAGTAGTAGTAGTGGTAGTGGTAGTAATGGTGGTGATTGGCAGCAGCTTTCCAGGGCTTCAGAAAGGGGTCTTTCCCATAAATATAAATTGGTATAGGTGAGAAAAAGAATAAAGAAGATCTAGCAGTGCTTGAATTACAAAGAGGTCGGGCCCTCAGATAGCTTTAGTCACCTTGCAGAATGCTATCTGGGGCCATGATTAGCTAAAATGGTGAGGAGTTAGGGGCTGGGGCTTATGGATTTAATTAAGCCCCACTTCTACATTTCTCCCCAGAATCCAGGCACTGTGGTCTAGTAGGTCTACCCATAAGACTCAAGAGGAAGAGGAAGCTTTTCAAGAATAATACAGGTAACTGTATATTAAATAAAATTGTCATTATTTTGATTAGTATACTAGCTGTAATGATTATTGTAGAAATAGATTAATTTTTGTTGCCATATTACAGCTCAAAAATATGGTTAATATTAAAACATACATGCTAGGTAGAAAATTAAAGAGCTTGACATTACATGGCTAATTTGCAGAATTCACAGATTACAATCCTACTCCAACGAAGTACTGGAAGAAGCGGGTGGGGCGGGAGGGTAAGGAATAATCCAAGGTCTTGTCTTACTATCTGATTCTGCTAGAAGATAGTGATTTCTTTTCATCAGGAATCCATACAGTTCATTTCATGGCAATATGGGCATCCCCCGAACTAGAATCCTGGCTCGGATCAAATTCAAGCCGGTTCAGGGTTGTAAAAGTTTTCTTTTTTAAAAATGTTAACTTACCACTGGTTCCGGCAACCTCCGGGGGGTCACTTCTGTGGCAGGGGGGTGTCTCTGGAGGTTCCCCCTCCCCCCACAGGCCTCCCTGGTCTTCTTCAGGTCATTCTTGCCCTTTCTGAGGTGGTGGTGGCTATTTTGGAGGCTGCCGCGCATATGCCCTGGCCATTTGTGTCGCCTGGGTCATGACCCAGGCCACACAAATGACCAGGGAGCATGCACAGTAAGTGAGGTGCTTTGGGTTGTTTTTTTTTTTGTTTTTTTTTAACTTTTAGAACCCTGAGCTGGGCCCAGTCCAGCTCAAGGGCTAGTTGATGGCGAACTGGCTCAACCTCAAAACATAATATTGCTGGAGTAACACCAAGCAGAAATGGAAAGGAACGGGAAAGAAAAGTCTGTGGCTGCAGTCTTGCTCCAGTTCATTACAAAAGATTCTAAATTTAATTTTGTTGTGTTCAGCAATATCCCTGCTGTCCATTAAAAAACTAAAAAGAGCCCAGGTTGCTCAGACAGCTTCATAACAACTATTATTGTGTTCTATCCTTTACGATGAACTTTCCATAGTCTACTGTTCTTGCCCTCTAATTCACTGGTTTCTATCTCTTTTTTTAAAAAAAAGCACTGTTTCTTTTTTTGTATTTCTTGAAGTGCAATCCCAAGCATGTTTTCTTAGAGACCCACTGAGTTCAACAGGACCTCTCTGGTAAGTGTGCTTTAGGACTGAAGCCATAGTATTCTATGTGGGTGCTTAAACATGCACCACTACAGTTTTACTACTTCAGTACACAGTTTTGCCCAATTGGATTACTTATGTTCGTGACTAATCTGGACAACATGATTTGAATATTTGTCAAATGCCTATGAAACTGAATCCAAACAAGATGGAAGAGCTGCAAACTCAGGAGATGCTAGATCTTCCTGCCCTGCACAGGGTTGCACTCCTCTAGAAGAACTAAGTTCACTATTTGGGAATATTTCTGGACTCAAGCCCTCTCTAGTTTCTTAGATAGAGGCTACGGCCAGAAAGTGCCTCTTATCAGCTTCAGATTATTCACCAACTGCACCCATTTCTGGATGAGAAACAGTAGTGTACCTGCTAGTAACTTCTGGGCTTGAGTACTGCAAAGCATTCTACATAGATCTGCCTCTGAATGTTGTCCAGAAACTTCAATTAGTACAAAATTTATCAGCAAAGTTGGTCTCAAGAACAACTTGTACATACCATATCACTCCAGTTTTAAAAACATCACAGAAGTTGCCAATAAATTTCCAGACAAAATACAAAGTGCTTGTGATTATCTACAAAGCCCTAAATGACTTAGGCCTGGGTTATTCATGAGAATGCCACCTTCTGTATAGACCACATCATTTATTAATGTAATCAGGAGAGGTTTGCCTACTGCTTCCACCAATCTGGCTGCCACCAATCTGGCAGCCACTTAGACTGACTCAACAGCGTGAACTTCTTGATAGCCACTCCTGAGCTTTGGAACACACTGTCCACTGAGATACAGGGTCTGACGGTTGTCTGCCTTTAAGAGAGCTCTGAAAACGCATCTGTTTATTCAGGCATTTGGCTGAATTTAATTTGTTTTAATTGTAATTTGTTTCATTTTCTAATTGTAGTTTTAATTTTGTACACCACCTAGAGACTGAGGTGATATAAAAATGTAAGAATAAATTGAATGAATGAATGAATGAATACATGTGTACCCCTGAAGATAAAAGCATGTGTTTCTCTGACTGCTGGCAGCAGGAGGCAGCACTATTCTTGAAACTGAAAATATCATCTTAGCAATTTTTCTTTGATTTACATTTTTTCTTTCATTTCTCTGATAAAAAAACATTTAATAGTTAAAATATCTTGTTCAAATACTGTTCATTGGTCACCTTAATTTCTTTGGATATTGCATTCCACTCATTTACTGCTATTTCTTTCAGCTTTTCTAATTAAGTTACGTGCTCATTACCAACAGCCAACGAATTCTACACTCTAAATATTATCACAAAGTGGTAAATCTGTGATCCAGCTATTTTAGAGCACACCCTTAAATATTATCTTCTTTCATAGTTCACATTCACAAACAACAGTGGGTGTATCATGGGGGACAATACTACTATTTGTGTGTGGGTGGGGATTTTTCCACAGATACTCAATACCAGAAAGCTATCTTGTTTATGACATATGATATGTCTAGACATCACTGACATGTTTCCCTCTTCTTCAGTACTGGTTTTGAATAGGGTTAGCTATTTCTCTGTAAGCCTTTTCTTAGTGTTACAATGTAATTTAGATTATCCACCCTTGCGCCAATGGCTGAAACTACATTGTTTTTGGGATCTTCCAGTCACATAGTTTGATGACATTTAAGAGAGAACCAATCTATTTATTGACAGTGCTGCTATATGGAGTAAACAAGATTTCCCTTGCATAATCCCTACTGATCACTTGAAACAATTTTCAGCATTTCAAACATACTAGCGCCACAGGAGTTAAGAACGTAAGAACAGCCCTGCTGGATCAGGCCCAGGGCCCATCTAGTCCAGCATCCTGTTCCACACAGTGGCCCACCAGATACCTCTGGAAGCCACAGGCAGGAGTTGAGGGCATGCACCCTCTCCTGCTGTTACTCCCCTGCAACTGGGACTGAGTTGCTTTTTCATAGTTTATCCCACAGTGTTAGTGTAATGTTTAAAGGTCCATAACCTTCTGATGGGAGTGAATGTGTGGATCTTTTCCACAGAATTTGTACCTTCCTTTATGCAGAACCCAGAGCAAAGACATATGTTATCATCCTTGCGCATGTGGGTGAAGGCCTTTAAACATTACAGCACCCACAAAAAAGCACCTCCCAGTGCACTAATGTAATACATTTTTGCAATCTCGCCTGTCCTTTAATAGCCTACTAACCTATTAAATCAGAATATGGTACACACATTTTGTATATGTCACTATGAAAAACAAAAGATTGTTCACACAATCTCCCTAAAGCATTTGTAGCTACAACTCATAAAGATCTGACTTTCATTTACTGAATACAATCAAGGAATACTTGCTACTTTCTGAATCTTTCACACACTGATCTAGGTCTTAACTGTTTATAGAAGCAGAATGGAGAGTTAAACTCTATCACACACTGAGTTCTAATTTACCTGACCATCCTGGGAGGCAGCGACAGTAGCCAGTAGTTGGGTGGCAGCCATCTGCATGGCTGCAGTCGCAGCGCTCTGCACAGTCCAACCCATATGTGCCATCCTTTTAGAAAACAAAAGATGAAATAGTAATGAGAGCAAACATTACATTTTAGATACAGCTAAGCTAACATGCATGAGGCTTGAAGTTTCAAATTATTGGCCAATTTTTGACAGCAATGATCTCTGATTGTGGAGGACAGCAATTTCACATATTAAAATTATTAAGTAAATTGAACTACCACACAAATAAGCTAATGTGTGTGTATCCCAAAGAAGCCAAAAATGAATGACGGAAACAATCACCACCCTGGATGATTGTTAGGATGGTTCAGTATAAGAGATAGCAACCTCTGTCTTACTGTGAACCAGAAGTAGTTCAATTCCCACTGGTGGCAATGTGTGAGAATGGGAGTAGATATGAGCGTATGTTGTTTTTACCATGCCAGATAAAAAAGTTTCCACTAGTTTAAGGCATTTAAAAATAATAGTTAATTATTAAAGGTAACATGCACACCTTTTGTTGTTGTTTATAAAGTAGGCTGTTGCCTACAAAAGCTCATGCCATTATAAGTCATTTTTAGCAGATTCCCATATACCCATATATTTTTCCTAACTGGGCAAATAGCAGCATAGAAGGGCTGAATTTGAGCAGGAAAAATGGCAGGGAATAAAATTCTCAACCACCCTTCCATCTATACCTTGTCCAGATCCAGATCTTCTTCCCCTTCCAAAAAAATCTGCTTTTAAAAGAGATCAGATACCCGTAATCAGGTCATCTAGTCTGATCCTGGGATCAGTTCTAACTAAGCTCTAACCTATCTTTGGAATCCAAGATCACCATTAGAACTGTTGTCTTATAACAAGGAACAGCCACAGTTTAAACCGAAGGAAGGGAAATTAACATCTAAATTCCATAACTAAGCATGGTCACAGTTACGCCACAACCTGAAATGTATCCCAGAATAGGAATTGCTGCTACATGATACCCACACCTATATTTTTGTAGCATAGCTAAGAGATTAGCCAGTTTACACTATCCTTCAATTCTAAAACAGATTGATTATTAGTTTATTTTTGCCCCCAACCCCAAAGACTGTGGTCTTGTATTAGGGAGTTTTGGATAGGATTTGAGGCTTAAATTATCAAACACCTAGCTACCTTCCCTAAATCCCCTGTTATCAATGGCACAGATTTTAACACCAGGTTGGGCCCCAATGATGCCTCCCTGTATGCAGCCTACCAGAAATGGACTCCTGAAATGGACTGTTGTTCTCCCTTGAAGACGTGCCAGTCCAAAGACTATGAGGCTGTTCTCATGCCCAGGCAAGACTGGGCTAAGAAAGCCAAGGCCAGTATTGGCTGTGTGTGGGAACCACTGGGGTCGCGCCCAATCCTGGTCGTGCTTTGGCAGAAAACCTGCCTGCAGAGCCAGCCTCTTAAATGAGGTGAAGGGAGCGAGCGCTCCCTTAGCCCCATTTCCCTGATCATGTGCAGCACTGAGTGTGTTTAGTGGTGCTGTAACACTGACAGGCACTCGGCCATCACTGGAGGAATCCTCACAATAAACCATGCACTTTGTGCAATGCACACACACATTGCACTTCTTGCAATGCACACATGCACATGGTGCATTGCGGGGTTTCCAGGGGCCAGGACGATGCATCCCAGCCCCGCACCTTCGCGCAGCCAAAGCCAGCAACTGGGTGCATGATTCGCACATCTAGCAATGCAGCACTGATCATCTGTGGGGGAGGTAAACCTTCCTAGCCTTCCTCCTCGCACGCCCTGAAGCCCTTCTCATTAATCACGAGAAAGAGCTCAAAGTATATAACTTTGCTGTTTTTTGTTTAGCCTCAACAATGTATGAATTGGACTTCTTTATATTAAATTGAGCAGCTGAAGTCATTGCCAGGGGGGAGTTTACCACTGGCTGGGGTGGGGGAAGAGCATTATTGACTATGTTATTGTGTCACACAATTTACTTAATCTGGTTGGTGAATTAAGGGCAGATTGTCGCTTGGATAGTAATCACTTACCTGTGGTGCTCTATTTCAAGCCATTTGTACAAAAACCTATATATGGAGGAGAGGTTTCAACCAAATAGCTTAGCTGATAATAGGTCTATCAGACTTCAGTGGTCCCCATGGGTGGATAAGATGATTAGAGAAATTCTCAGCTCAGAGCAAAACTCCGTGCCTCTATGTTGACAGTTTCAAATTACCACCCAAATGGTACAGGGGACCCTCACCCATAACAATCTGGGTGTAACCCACATCCACGCACTCAGATCTAAATGCTGGTTTAACAAAACTGTATTGCTCCTAAAAAATATTTCACACACTAACAACATCACAATCTATATTAATGCAGAAAAGGCAATATAAGGCATTGCTAAGGGGAGGGGAGGGCAGCTTTAAGAGAAGCTTGGCATCGTTTAATTCTTACTTGTAGGAGCAACGACACATTTGATTTTTAGAGAATTGTGACAAATTATCTTCCTGGCAATGTGTCTCAATTGGATTGCTATATTTTAGCTGAGGTTGGGAGGCACGTTTCTGATCTTTGGATTCTGCAGATGATGATTCTGTGTCCTCACCAACACCTAATTTGTCCTCCCTTCCAGAATGCCCTCGTCACTACTACAGATGTAATTAAGTTGGTAAAGGTAAAGTAGTGCCCTTGAGTTGGTGTCGACTCCTGGCGACCACAGAGCCATGTGGTTTTGTTTTGGTAGACTACAGGAGGGGTTTACCATTGCCTCTTTCCAAGCAGTGTGAGATGATGCCTTTCAGCACCTTCCTATATCGCTGCTGCTCGATATAGGTGTTTCCCATAGTCTGGGAAACATACCAGCGGGGATTTGAACCAGCAACCTCTTGCTCGCTAGGCAAGTCATTTCCCCGCTGTGCCATTAAGTTGGTAACCCATCTTAAACCTGGAAAGGCCCCTGGAGGCGATTGCATACCCCTTGAATTGATAAAATCTAATTTTGATTGGTGAGCTTGCAAACCTTTTCACTTTTATAGATAGAACTGTCTGCATTCCCAGAGAATGGGGTAGAGTACTTGTGGTTCCAATCTTTAAAAAAAAGACAGTTGCTCTGACCCAGCTAACTAGCAACCAATCAGCATGCTGTGCATTATCAGCAAGCTGTATGCTTGGCACCTTCATGGGATACTAGTAGATTGGTTGGAGCAAAACAATATACTGAGGGAGGAACAGGCAGGATTTAGAGCAGGCCGGTCCACCTCCGATCAGGGGTTGGTATTGCAGCACCTGGCTGAGAAATATTCAAGTAGTGCCAAGTCATCCCTTTATGCAGCTTTCATTGACTTTAAATCTTCATTTGATTTGATCTCTAGGGACCAGCTCTGGAGGAAGCTTGAGGCTTCCTCCACTGAGTGGTGCCTACTATACTTATTCGTATGCTTCACAATAACACCACATTAAGGAGTAATATTTAATCAACAAAGCCAGCTGTCTAATGCTGTAATGACACAGAGGGAGGTGAAGCAGGGATGCATCCTTGCTCTCCTTTTGTTTAGTTTCTATATAAACCCCCTGGTAAATTGCCTTTATAATCCTGATCTCCATTCCCCTAAACTTGTTAACAAACCAATATCAATTTTGCTGTACGCTGATAAATTCTGCTGTACCCTGAGCCAGCATGGTGTAGTGGTTAGAGTGCTGGACTAGGACCGGGGAGACCCGAGTTCAAATCCCCATTCAGCCATGAAATTAGCTGGGTGACTCTGGGCCAGTTACTTCTCTCTCAGCCTAACCTACTTCACAGGGTTGTTGTGAAAGAGAAGTATGTAGTACACCGCTCTAGGCTCCTTGGAGGAAAAGCGGGATATAAATGTAATAATGATGATGATGATGATGATGCAGTTATTCTCTTGCGAACACCCATTGGCTCACTATTGCAAAGAAGAACTCTTGAACATAAATTTCAACAAGACCAAGATATTAGTGTTTGCCAAATTTATTTATTTATTTGATTGATTTAAATACTGCCCTTCCAAAAATGGCTCAGTACAGTTGGCTAACTAAACAGAAATGGCAGATTAGAGGGAATCCAATAGAGCAGGTGATGAGCTACAAATATTTGGAGGTTGTCTTCCAGGCCATTGGATCCTGGAAGGCCCAGCTTGAGCAGATAACAGCTAATGACCAAAGGAGATCCCTTGCTATCCTACATTTTTTTCATTCTAGAAGGCATAATTTCATTCTGGCTGATATTAAAGTATTTGAGGCCAAGGCCCTAACTCAGCTGTTATACGATGCTCAGTTCTGTACATATCACAATTTTACTCTGCTAGAAATGATGCAATCTAAATTTCTACAGCCTGCGTCCTCAGTGGCAAAATGTGTACCCAATGCTGTATTGCAATTAGAAGCAGGCCTGAATAAGGTTCTGGTTAAAATTAATATTCTTCCCAGCTGGCCAGGCATCACTCACATTGATTGACAGTTTTCAATCTACTTGGAGCAGGCTTTTGCAGGATAAACTTGCAACATACAGGTTTTCTCCTAATTTCTTAATCTCCTTTGGATATGACAGTGCTAAACATATTCTTAAGCAACGTATCCAAGATAGTCTAATGACAGAAGGATTTAAGCTGGGCCACTAGAAGTAACAGTCCAAGTGGGTTCTTGAACTATCTTAAGCCATCTCACTAGTCTGACAATCTTGAACCAGCAAAGAGCATTTTCGATGGCACACTTTAATATGTTGCCATCTGTGGTTCTTGAGCGCAGATATCAAAAAAATCCACTTATTGACTGAAAATGCCCATGTCACACAGAGGAAATTGAAACTATGAGTCATGTGCTTTTATACTGTCCATTCTATCAGGATATTCACAGCATTTTTATTGCCCCTCTTTTATTGAATATGCCAGAGAGATTGGCTGAATTTTATACCTCCTTCCTTCTTGCAGATTGGAATCCATCAACATTTAGTGTGGCCAAATTCTGCGAAGTCAGGCAAGAGTTGATTCAAGATATTAATTATAATTAACATTTTAAGGAGTATAGCATTTCTACTTAGATTAAGTATTTTGATGATTACTACGTAGTATATAGATGTTTACGATGATGAGCAATATATATATTCTGTCTTAATTTGTTAAAATGCTAATTTTGCTGCTGATAGCTATCGGCTTGTTGGTTCTGGTCAATGACCGTAATCTATCTAAACAGTAGGTCATGGCATATGACCAAAGAATATCAGTCTTCAATATATCACAGTAATCAATTTTAATGTAAAAGAGGTGAGATTAAAAGTATAATAGATAGGTTTAGACTGGGAATGGAATCAAAGCATTTTTAAATAGCTACATGTGGCAAAAAAAACCAAATATCCTTAAAGTCTTCAAGAGATTTTTAAAAAAATCTTCTCAAATCTCTGACACACTTTATATAATTGTGCAAAAGTTATGCAAGATGAGTCAAATTTTCATGTGCAAAATGTGTTGGTGTGTATATGTGCATGCACATACACATTAAATTGAGTTCTGTGGGGCAAAAGGGATATAGTTTGAGGAAGGGAAGTAAATTCTGGCCCCAGTCCTAGCTGTGGGGTCGCCACAAGGTAAGAGATAGTTTATCCCTCATACCATCGATGTTTCCGAAAATGTACTGCTTTATTTTCAAATAAAATGCTTTATTTGAGGACTTGTAAACTGCCCAGAGACGTAAGTTTTGGGCGGTATAAAAATATGTTAAATAATAAGAAGAAATAAAATAATAAAAGAGGAATTTCCTGTGCATGTAATCAGATTTGAGAAGATATTCCCTCAAATATGCTGGGAAAGGTAATTTGAAGACAAGTCAATTAATGTGCTACCAAAACACAACCAACTCTACACACCGTTATACTGGTGATAAAAATGTATTCCAGGCTTCATTAAAAACAATAAAACATGCTAACATTTCTATGAACAACACTATTAAAACCCCATACTCCCCCTCCTAGTGAATGATGCTTAATTACCTGGCAAGGGTGTTCACATTTTTCTCCTCTCCATCCTGGAGCGCAAGTGCAAGTTCCATCCAGAGTATTGCATGCCCCTCCATTAAGGCACTGGCAAGTTAAGTTACAGCCAAGGCCCCATGTCCCACTAGGGCAGTTTATAGAACAATCTACACCATGCCAACCTGCCACAATAAAAGCAAAATGTCCACTTTCAGTACTGAATTCTGATTCTGAAATCCCTCCTGGATCAAAAGGAGCAACAGCAGAACTTTGTGATTAGAGTGGGACTAGGACCAGGAAGACCCAAGTTCAAATCCCCAAATCAGCTATGTAACTCACTGTGTGACTCTGGACCAGTCACTTATCTCTCAGCCTAACCTAAGTCACAGAGTTGTTGTGAGGATAAACATAACCATATACACCGCTCTGCGCTCCTTGGAGGAAGAGGGATATAAATGTAAAAATAAGTACGTACGTACGTAAATGTCAGCAAAAGTCCTGGATAGAAGGACTTTTTTACATTCCAAATGAAACTGGTTAACCAGATTTCACCATGGAAGCTAATTTCAATAGCTATCACACCTTTGGTCCTTTCTTTACGCCCAGGCATCCTAAGGATCTATAGACAATCAGGAGTATCTAACACAAGCCTATTCAAACTTTTCTTATTTAATTCAGAAGGCTTTGATGCTTTTTTCTCCTCTGCATTGCATCAAGAGTAACATAGTTTAAGCATTGGCTAGTCTAGGATTTGTGTATTGATTAATATTAGAATAATCCAGGGCAGATCTTACAGATAGCATAGAACAGTCAGTGTCTCAGTCTCCTAGAAAACTCTACTTCTAGTCTGAATGGCATGATTTTACATTAAAGTTAAATTTATTTATTAATTATTATTTTTGTTTGCACAGTCAAACAGGTGTTATTGACTGGTTTGTTTCATCCAGACATCAAGTCCTTCCCAAAGTCCTGGGATGCCAGAATTTTGTTATCAATATTGTTGTTATTATAGGTATTGCCACAAAATATAGGCTGTTCCCAGTAAAGCTGTTTTTTGTAGTTGGCTGATGGTGATTTCTGTAGCCCCTGTGGTGTTGAGTTGCTCTTCAAGATGTTTTGGAATTGCACCTAGGGTGCCAATTACTACTGGGATTATTTTGGTCTTCATCTGCCACAGCCTTTCAATTTCGATTTGTAGATCTTTGTACTTTGTTATTTTTTCTGTTTCTTTTTCTTCTATTCTGCTGTCACCTGGTATTGCTATGTCAATTATTTTGACTTGTTTTTCTTTTTCTTCTTGACTAAAGTTATAGCTGGTGTATTGTGTGGCAGATGTTTGTCTGTTTGTAGTCAGAAGCCCCATAATATTTTTGCATCTTCATTTTCTACAACATTTTCAATTTTGTGGTCCCATCAATTTTTGGCTGCAGCTAGCTTGTATTTTTTGCAGATGTTCCAGTGTACCATCCCTGCTACCTTGTCATGCCTTTGTTTGTAGTCAGTCTGTGTGATCTTTTTACAACAGCTGATTAGGTGGTCCACGGTTTCATCTGCTTCTTTACAAAGGTGGCACTTGCTGTTTGTTGTTGACTTTTCTACTTTTGCTCTTATTGCATTTGTTCTTAGTGCCTGTTCTTGTGCAGGCAGTATTAAACCCTCTGTTTCTTTCTTCAAGTTGCCATTCTTAAGCCATTGCCAGGTCTTGGTGATGTTTGATTTTCCACTTATATTATGCAAATATTGACCAAGCAGTGGCTTGTTTTTCCTTTTTTTCTGCTGGGTTCTTTATTTGTTCTTTCTTGTAGGCCTGCTTTGTTTCATTGGTGTTTAATAATTTCTCATTGTTGAGCATTTTAAGTGCATCTTCTTCACTGTCCTTTATATATTCTTCAAGGCCTCTTTTCTCCTCCTCTACTATTTGATGGACTTGCAGCATTCCTCTTCCACCTGAGCTGTGAGGGAGATATAGCCTATCTACATCACTGCAAGGGTGGAGAGCATGATTGATAGTCATTATTTTCCTGGTCTTACAATCTAGCATCTCTGGTTCTGTCTGGGTCCAGTCTATTATTCCTGCAATGTTACTAATGATGGGTATAGCCCAGGTATTTATTATTACTTATTATTATTAATTCGCTTTCTATACTGCCCTTCCAAAAATGGCTCAGGGCAGTTTACACAAAGCAATAACACACAAATAAGATGGAACCCTGTCCCCAAAGGGCTCATATTCTAAAAAGAAACATTAGATAGACATCAGCAACAGTCACTGGAAGTACTGTGCTGGGGGTGGATAGGGCCAGTTACTCTCCCCCTGCTAAATAAAGAGAATCACCATGGTAAAAGGTGCCTCTTTGCCCAGTTAGCAGGGGTAACCATACAGTTTATGGCTTTATGGTTTATGGCCACCATACAAGTTTATGGCTTGTATGGTGTTCCCACCATTTAGCTTGGACTTAAGAATTTTTCTAACTCTCCTGATGTACTGTATTCACTTCCAATTTTTCTTTTAACTTCAGTGTGTGCGATGTTATCAGCCTGAATAATGCCCAAGTATTTGTAATGTTCTTTCTTTTCCAAGTTCTTGATGTTGCATCCATTGGGCAGTTCTATTCCTTCTGTTTTTATTTTCCCTCTGTTCATTATTGTGCTAGCACAAACATGTGGTGCTAGCACAAGGATGTTTCAAAAGCTAGTTCTGCAAAGCCGGGAGCCTGCATTCCAGACTAGTGTTGCAGTAGTGTAAGGCCCTAGTGCACAGACATTACACAAAGAAAAGAACATATGTTCCAGACTAGATCTTGCTTGAAAAGTTTATGGTGACAAGCTGCACAACTTGTTGTGCAACCTTGTATGTGTCCTGAAGGTCTTCCGCTAGCTGAACTTCCAGTGCTGCACTTGCACAACATCATGGAGCACCACAACTTCCACAGAGCTTCCAAACTTAAGAGTGCGCAGTGTCTCTTGCTGTGCTAGCGCAACACTAGACTGGATGCCAGCCCCTATTTCCGGATCCTTGTTGCACAAGCACAAAAATAGCACAATAATAATGCACAACTTAGAGCATCCCCATTACTTCACACAGAACCATAACCTTGTTGTGTGTGTATGCACAACTTTGTTCATTGTGCTAGTACTACATTAGTCTGGATATCAGCCACCTGCTGGATCCTCCCCCACCCTGCCCCGCCACAATATCCCATTCATGATATTTTGTGAAATGTAGGTATCATCTGAGATAAAGATAAAAATTACATTCCTCAGCTATTCATGAATAAATCCTACATGTTTATCTCTGCTCCATTTTCCTGTCTCATACATTAGTACTGTAATTATACTGAATGATAAGATAAAAGTTATTGAGGTTTTGAAAGAGCTTGGGCAGAAGGGCAATGCATGGATGCAAAGAGAGATATATAAATCTGCCCCCCCCCCCTTTTTATTTCCTTTTTAAAATTTAACACATTGCAAACAATAAAAGAGAACAGCAGTACTGTGACATTAATATCTAGCTAGCCATTAGCCTAAATCCATGTCCACTCTTTCAGAGGTCCATTCTGATTTCAAAAAATGTTTCATTTGACTTCCATATTACAAGAAGTAAATTATTTATCTTACCAGCTTTACAGGTACAAGAGCCATCCACTGGGGAACAGATGGCCTCATTTTTGCAGTTGCATGTAGAGGAACATTTTACTCCATATGTTCCAAGAGGGCAAGGAATAGAACAATCAGAACCCTAGAACACATTTGACAAAAGATAAGCAAAAGTGAAGAGATAGAAGAAAAGTAATTTTATTAAAACTTCTTTTTTGTTTCTTAATTTCAGTGATTGTCAAGCAGTCTTTGAATGATTGTCATTATTTAATTATTAAAGCACAACTGATTTCTAAGGGCAGCTTTATATGCTACATTATTCTCACAAGAAGATAATCTCTCAGTAGAAGATAATCTCTCAGTAGATTATCTGCACCTACTGGCTACTTAATCACAGTATACTTACAATTAAAAAAGCACAGTATTGCTTCATAAACTTGTTTTCCTACAGAATGTAACTGTACCAGCTTATCTGGTGAGCAGACTCCTTGCCTCAGCCTCTTGAATGAGGCACAAGGTAATGGATGGCCCCTAACTGGCTCTTGGGCAAGTGGGGGTGGGGTTAGCACAGCCATTGAGAAGCAACCCTCCCATCCATTCCTGGACATAGTGCGGGCTTCAGCTGGTTGTCCTTTGGGGAGCTGGGTAGGAATTTTTTGGCTCCTGGCAGATTGGCTTGGCTGGGGGTCTTTTTCGCCTACCTCACACTATGGTTTCCCGGTCACAAAGGCAGGTACAGTATGGTTTATGAGGGGTAGTGTAGAGTTGGTGAGCACCTTTAGGCATGTGTTTGGAATATGGGAGAGTCTTTGCCAGTCCCTAGAGGCATTGCAACTGAGGGCTCACTGACTTAGGACTTACTCCTACCTGCTCTGGAAATCCAGCTTAAAGGCTTGGTGGCTTGGGGATGGTGATCCCCAAGGCAGTTGCCTTGACATTAGGTTGGTTGAGACGGGCAGCATCAGCCATAGGGTTGATGCTGTCTGGAGCCAAAGTGTGTCATCCTATACATTAGGTTTGACTCGTGCCGCAGCAGCAAATCTGAGCTTCTGCACTGTAGGGGGTGGAGCGCCAATCCTCCTTTGTTAATCAGATTGTTATTTAATAAAGTTGTGGTCCATTTTACTCCATTACTATAGTCTTGTGTCTTCATTGGGTCTAGGTGCAAATTATCTTTGTGCAAGAAAAAAATGTACTGCATGAAAGCCCATTAGAATAACCCAGTGAAAATCTAGAATATTCTGGAATTATATGGATATAGAAATGATAGGTTTAATAGCCTTTATGATCAATTATGATCTGCAAGATATGTTATTTTATTTGTTGCTTATGTAAAGTTTTTTGCAATACTGGACACCCAAATAAACTCTACAGTGTGCCTTAGCTATCAGGGATGTGCATGAAACGGACTTTGCTTTCTGTTTCAAGCTTGAAATGAAATGCAAAACAGCCAAAAGGTTCCATAGAAACAGTGGTTAATCCAGCTGTTTCAATGGAACAAACTCAAAACATTTCAAGTGTTTCAGCCACAGGGAACAAAGGGGAACAAAAAACAACAACACCCCATTGTTCCCCAAGGGTAGCTCCTAGGAACACCAAAGTGAGTTGTGTAGTAGAGCATGATGGGTGCTACCTACCACCCAACCCATACAAGAAATGGGTAAGTGGGCAATTTTTAAACTTTCCCCCAAACACCCATTGGATCCTATGGAGGTTTGGGGGGAAAGTTTAAAAAAATGTTTAAAATCACCTGCTTGCCCATTTCTTTTGTATTTGTATGGAGTATTTCATGTTTCCCCATTGTTCCCTATGGCCGGGTCAAGCTGCACTCACAGAGTGTACTGCACAAAGGTCTTGCATTGCAATTAGCAATGCATTTTTCAACCCTCCCTTGGAAAACCCTGCAGAAGCACACAGTAAAAAGGAATCTGTCCCTCCCAACATAGAAAACACATTTCAAACCCAGTCCAAAAATGGTCAAAAAAGGATCACTGACCCAGAATCCACTGCCAGTCACTGTGCCTGCGCTGCAGTAAGCAGTGGTGGTGCATTGCTCTCTCTCACACAATTATGACTCCTTACGTAACATCTGAAAATTACAACAGCTGCCACAGCAGCACTCTTTCTTAGTAGCAAGCACATCCATAAGCTCCACTCAAGCAACCTCAGCCACATTTTGACTGAGTACACCTTGCAATGCAGATCACAGAGCAGATGCACAAGTTGCTCTCAAGCCCAGACATGGAGTTCATCACATAAATCACCAAGAAATATTATGGGGGTTGGGGAGAAAACGCTGCTACTGTCCATTTCTCACCACAACACTATTTCACAAACAAAACAAACCACAACTCAAGGCAGGCACATGTTCTGCCTTTGTCAATGTGAGATCCAGAAAAACCAGATAGTAATAGCAGCAATCGAACCACATATTATGCTCAGTGCTGAGAAAAGAAAACCACAAAATCAAACTTTCCTTCCTCCTGTCCTGATGTATCCTCTTCTTCAAGAGAGGCAAATTATAAGGGCTCTCTCTGTGCCTCCCAGTCCTTTGGAATACATTGTGAATTTGAAATTCCCTCATTTTGTGTTGCCTCTCCCTCCCCCCAGCTGATGGAGGCACAGTTGCCCATGACAACACCCAATTTTTATAACTAGCCAATCAAGAAGCAAGGAGATCACAAGCCAATGGGAAACCAGTGCCAGAAAACCAATCAGCAAGGGAAAAACAGACCTCTGAAATGGTGTTCCAAATGTCAAAATGTTTTGATCAAAACAGGGTTGTTCTACTCTGAGCTTGTAGCCCTTTATTTAAAGGGTGCTCTGTTTCAAGCTTGAAACATGCAAAATAGCCCATTTTAAGTCAAAAAGTTTCATTATCAAAACGTTCTGCACTTCCCCATTAGTTATCCTTGCTCTTAAGAATGTTTTAATTTTTTTATTGCTGTTTAAATATTTTAATTGCTGTAATATTTGAAAGTTTTTACATTTTAATTGTTTAATAGTTGGTTTTATTCTGTTTCTATTGTGTTTATTTTTGTGAACTGCCTAGAGCCTTTGGAGTCAGGCAATATATAAGTAAAGTAAAATAAAATAAAATAAAATAAAATAAAACACAAGGCATAGATTGGATTTTTCCTTTCTTAAGCCTCAGCAAGTTAGCATAGGAATATGCATAACCAGATATGAGTTTGTTCCCCTGCTGGGAAGCAAATTACATAGAATCAGAGAGAAGGTGGGTTTGGATTAATTGTCCATACCAATGTGAACAATTATCCAACTACAATAACTATGTGAGAAATGGAACCTGCCATTATTACTGCATCATTCCTTATAATAATGATTTGTTTTATATTACTGGCTATGAGAGATCATGTACCTCTTTATACCCCTTATTAACTTTAGTAGAAGAAAGGAGTATACAAAGGGATGCATGGTGCCTCATAGTAACTACATACAATTCATATTTATTATTAGGGGAGATTTAATGCAATACATTGTAGTATATAATTGTAATTTAAGAAGAAATGACAGGCAAAGAATAGCGAAAATTATAATTCTATAGATCTTTTAAACAAATATCTATAAAAATGACAATGCAGTATCTGGGTAAATGAACCACAACTTTCAAGGTTAGGTTATTAGCAGAAATGTTTTATGCGAACACAAATGTCTGATAGATTGGTGAATTAGATGTTGGGGTCTACAGTAATTCTATTTATAATAATATTCAACACTATCACTTAAACCTCTGGATCAGTACTGCATATATTGTTCCAACAGTACTTTATACTACTTTTCCACTCGACAATCAATAATTAGCAGCTTCCTTTTCTTTTCACGCTCATCTACCAGGCAGATGATTCTAGCAGATCTTCATATTAAATTCCATAATTTGTAGATGTGAGCTTAAAATTATCTCCTCCTTGTTTAAATTTACCTGATTATTCAAAATGTGTGTTTCATTTGCGTCACATTAGTATCCATACAGAGCTTACTCTGTGGCCAAAGGACTGATTATACTGATGAAATCATAATTGAGAATTGGAATAATGTACCTTAAATCCTGGAGCACAGATGCATTTTCCAGTCACACTATCACAGTCAGCGCCATTTTGGCAACTGCAGATCTGTTGACAAGATTCACCATAGAATCCTGGGGAACAGGTCTCATTACAGTAGAGTCCAGACCAGCCCGGCTTGCAGGAGCATTCTCCAGACATAGGATGACAGCTGCCACAAAGGGATGAAAGGAATAAAACATTTGGAGCTAAATATGACACCAAGAGCCCAATACAGCAAATTATTGTTGTAGACATGTTATAAAGGGATTGTGCATAGAAAACCTATTTTTAAATGCATGTTTGGGAGGTTTAGAAACACATACTATAATGCTACACAGCTGCTTAATAAAACCATCTAGGGGCATGTATTCTGTCTCTATTTATTTTATGTCTTAAATAATTGAAAATAGTTTTTTTTTTCCTCAGTCTGTATTGTGGAAAAATATAACACGGGCATGTTATATGAACATGATTATAATTAACCATTAATCATTATAATAAGATTACTCAACTATTAAATGACTAAATCCTGTATTTTATTTTTGCTCCCTTTTCTGATCCTAGGCCTCAATATTTTCGGGAGAGATTGTCACAAAAATAATCCAAATAAACAGATACAATAATATCCTTACAAATGCTGAAAAACCCCTGTGTTTCACTTACGGTTCATTACAGTGCAACTAACAAAAAATTATGACGGCTGTTGAGATCAGAATTATCATTTGCATCCTAAAAGATCCTATTGAAATATGGCTTCTTTGTGATACAGTCATGAGCTTCTTTGGCAACTGACACAACACTCAATGAGAAAGTTATATGCTCTTTAACTGACACTGTGTTTAAGACTACAACTGATTCTTTCCTAGAAGTGATGCCAAAACATTTTCACAGTGAAGAGGTCAGAGGCTCTCTTATAACCTTGGAGAATGTGGATGGCCTGTAGTTTTCCTACCTGGTGACAGACCAGCTGTCTTACCTGAAAACAGCAGTTCCATTCAATGGCTGGCAACACAGCTGTTGTCATATAACAAATGGACACCATCAGCTGTGCTAAGATATATGTGAGGAGAAAGTGGACACAAAGGGGTACTCTGTGGTGCTCTGGCAGACGAAGCACTTAGCGTAACTCTCACCAAAGAGAAGCCTTAATATCCAGATCAATTATGTTTACAATAGGCAGCCTGTTTAAAGATGGGCTCTGATCACTGACGGAAGTAATATTCCCTAAGGCATTCTGGAAAAAAATGTGCCCAAGTCCAGATACATTAAATGAACTATGACAGAAGATTTCCGCCTTTCAGTGATTAAACATTAAAAAATCCCTTTGTGCAAGACTCCTTTTTCATTTTATGTAAATTTATTTCTTCAGTGTTTGCTGTTCTGTATTGCTATTATTAATGCAATCACTCACAAAGAATTATCAGTTCTCTCACAACAGTTAGAACATTTTAAACACTCACATACATGTATAATACATGTGTTAATATCAATTTTAGTATGTGGATTTGACAGTAGATCCGATTTGGAGGCTATGGGCTGTGTAAACTGGATAGGATCATACCATCATCTGATAAAAGGAATGTGGACTCACAGATCCTTCAGCTGGAAGTGTGCTGGTTAGATTACAGCAATGCATGCAATCGGAAGATGGAATTTATTCTGAAGATGGTTTGGAAGCTTCTGCTAGCAGAGATTCCCTAGCATGAGCACATTTCACACAAGTGGCCAACAGCACTCCCTGGTATATATGCGAATAGGGATCCTGTCAGCAACTCCAGAATGGAACATGAATCAACCTTTTATTTTAGGCAATGTACATCAAATTATTTAAAAATACAGCAGAAGTAAAACAATTAAAAGAGTTTAAAAACTATTTTCTCAAAACCAATGAAATGGTTCACTTCTCAGCTTGCCTTTCCCTTATCCCAACTACAAAATATTGTCTCTTGCTTCACCCTGGAGAGAAGCAGAACCAGGAATTCCTTAAACACTCAGTATTCCTGAGGTACGCCCCCAAAAAGAAAATCTTAACATGCTCCAGCGTCTGAGCTAATTATACAATCCAAGGGTTAACCAGCAATCTGCATTCCTTGTTGGTAACAGGGTGTTCCAATCTGGGTGGTGAGGGGGACAACAATGTGCAATTTCACTTTTCAGTTTTTAGTTAGGCTTGACATCTTAAGGCCCTATGAATCCCTACTATAAATGAATCAGAACAGAAGCAGAGTCATGCTAGGTGTTCTCTATATCTAATTACTTTTTATTTTACCTTTTAAAATACTTTAAACACAGTCCTCCACATTATTTACCACATAGGAATGTTTGTGCTGTACTAGGCACACTGGTGACGCTTTATAAATAAATAATACATTGGTGCCATAGAAATATTTTTCTATTCCAATCACAGGTATCATTGTACAAATAAATAAAGCCAATAAAAATTTAAAGTACTCTTTTCAAGGAAGAAGCAGCACCTGCATCCTGGCTCACTTTTTCCCCTATTCTCAAAGAGAGTAAGTGCACACAACACAAGAAAAGTGGAATAGAAGCTAAACAGTGACATTGATATTCTGTACCCTTGTTCCCTTGCCACAGTGAATGTTAGGAAACCATATGCACATATACTGATTGACACCAAAATTAGTATTCTGTAATTTGTAATTAAATACAGGAAGCAGAAACACTTTGGGAGCTTTTGATGATTCTTGTGTAGTTAGTTTAATTGGCAATGCATAGCTAACACAAATATCAAGAAATGATGCACATACTGATATTTTTTAAAGTTCACATTTTGTGGAATAAAGGAGAAGCTCGTCATCCATGGACTCAACATCTGCAGTTTCGTGTATCCATGGTTGGGTAATGGACACCCAACCTTGATATATGTGAAAAAAATCTGACCAAAATGGGGCTAATTTCTCATATCCATGGGTCAGGAGTGGCTGGAAATGACCTTGGAGGTCATTTCCATCTATCATTTAGAGCGTGGGAGCCATTTTATGGCTCATCTGTGTTTCTAGGGGGGAAACCCTATAATTTTAATTTGGGTGACTTTGGGGAGACTTTTGCACTTGTGGGGCCATACTTGGACTCCTGATGGCCCATGGCAGAGCATTTTATTTTGCCAATTTTCACATTCTGGGGGCGATTTGGGGTAGTTGTTTTAAATCTGGGAACCTAACCCCCACAATCCCTTAGACTCAGTGATTCATTATCTGCAGTTTTGTTACCCACGATAACCTGTAGGAATGGAAGTCCTGTAGATAATTCAGTTCTCATGTACAATTGCATGCAGGACATCAAATTAGTTTCTAAATCTGCAATTAATCAAACATTGACCAACTAGCAACAAATTATGCAGAGGCATTAAGTGCTTGTAAATGTGGTAGAAGTGTGAGGTAGACATCCAGTCAAAAATCCAAGACTACCTAGATGTTGGATATTTTCAAACCAAGCGGGGGTGCAAGGGGCTACAGTAAAGTGCTGAAACTCTTACAGAATTTCTAAGATAAATAGAATGAAGAGCAATAATGATATGTGCAAGGTTCTGCACTTGTCATTGTTATATTTCATCTTCTTTATCTCAAAGATAAATAGGTTCTGCACGTGGGTAAAACAACCAAAGACACAATTCTTTCTTGGAAATGTCTGTCTGAGGTTGACCAGAAAGTAGCTTTTGTATCTTGTTCCTGGTAATAAGGATGCAACACCACCGTGAACATGAACATGCTGTTTCTTTATGGTCAGACCCTGTTCCCACCTTCACTTCCTTCATTTTCACTTTTTCATTCTGAGTCCTGCTCCTCTTGCTCCCCTCCCTCTCCCCCAGCTTGTAGGACCCTTGTAGCAGCACCATTTACAGAGGCATTTCCGTTCTTCATATAATAGTTTCAAATATTCCCAATAAAGCATTGCATATGGGAAAGCATTGAACCTGGCCCTGGGGAAGGCCCATCTGAATTTACTCAAAGTGCTCGTAAATAAATATGTTGCCGGGGCAAGATCCGTCTTAGCATATACTTGTTTGTAAAAAGGTGGTAAACAAGCCTTCTCTTCCTGAATGTCTATATCAAACAAACTCTGTCGTACTAAACTGTGGGCTGTATTCTCACCGCTCTCTAGTAATAGACCAGGTGATAGGCCACATTGGCAAAGTTTGTCTTTTGTTTTGCGAGACCAAGATGCCTGAGGCTCAGCCGCAATAAGCTTTGGAATTAGCCCTAACGGATGCAGATGAAGTTTAATCCAATAAAATATCCTTAGAAGCCAAGCCCTGGTTTCCAGTTTAAGTATGCCCGCCTCCATGCGGATCACCGAATTGGAAACACGGTTAGTTACACCAAATATAGTTCTTTAAAAAACGGTTTGAATTTTTTCCAAATCCTTAAAGTTGGTATATGGTCCCAATTGTATCCCGTAAAGGAGCTGGGGAATCACTTTAGCCTTATAAAATTTAATGGCTGCACGAATGTAATTCCCTCCCTGGGACCAAAATAATTCCAAAATGGCTATAATACTACATTTAGCCATGTCTACTACCGATCTAATATGGGCTGTTTTGTGGCCGTTAAATTGAAACACTATCCCAAGATATTTAATTTGCTTTTCTTGGTCTACTTTATGACCTTCAGCTGACCAGCTGAAAGATCGATGTTTAGCACTGAAACGGAGAATTTTTGTCTTAGAGTAATTTATTACTAATTGATCCTTCTTACAGTAGCTTGCTAGAACACCCAAAGCGCTTTTAAAACCTATTCTGGTTTGTGATAGGAGTACAGCGTCATTGGCATACATGAGCATAGGCAGACATTTGTCTGACAATTTAGGTGCATGTATGTCCAAACCTTGTAACTGCTGGATTAACCCATTTGCATAAAAATTGAATAGGAAGGGTGCTAAGATGCAGCCCTGTCTGACTCCTTTATTTATGGGTGTCTTCTTTGACAGCTGGCCTGCAGAGTTAAAACATACACAAAGGATTGAGTTTTCATATAATTTATAAATTAATAACAATAATCTTTTGTCAACTGAGGTTTTAGATAACTTGGCCCAGAGAATTCCTCTAGATATAGAATCAAAAGCCATTCGGAAGTCAATAAAGGCTGCATAGAGGGCTGTTTTCCTCTCATATACGTATCTTTCTATTAAGTGTTGCAGTACAACACAGTGATCCATTACCGAACTACCTGCAGTAAACCCCACCTGTTCCAGTTCTATAATACCTTCTTGGTCCATCCACTCACACAGCTTAATACATAAGTGCTTTGCATACAGTTTACTTATTATGCTAAGCAAGCTTATTGGTCTATAATTGCCCAGGTCATCCCATGTTCCTTTTTTATGTATTGGGATGACAATGGCTAGACCCCAATCATCAGGGATGTGGGCCGTTCAATCTATATATGTGAATAATGATGCCAAAATAGGGGCCCACCATTCTATATTAGATAACAAGAGATCTGAGGGGATATAATCATAGCCAGGAGATTTCCCTCTCTTCCACTGTGCAATTAAACATTTTATTTCATGGATTGTGATCGGGGGCCAAAGAGGTAAGGATGTCGGTGAAATCTCGAACAATGGGAGTGGTAATGGTTCATTATAAAGTGCCATAAAATAGGTCTCCCATTGTACAGCTGAGACTGGAGTTTGTATATAGGGACGTATCGATTGAAAGCATGGCCCACATACTTTTAAAGTGTTCAATATATCAAAATTTGAGGCCTCAACTAATTAGTCCACTGATAAAAGATATGACGGGACAAGCTGAGGATCTTGTAGCATATTTATTAGCAGATAAAGATGCAACTATTTCATATGTAGTAGCTAAATTTTGTTACATGGCCACCAGATTACGAGTTTCAAAAGAACAGAATTCATACAGTTTTGGGTTTCTTAGTGTTAACTTTAAACTATGTATACACACTTATGCTTTTCCAAAGCTGTTATTTTTTATGTGTAATTATACAAAAGTCGTTATTCTCTTCCTTGCTCCTGTCTCCACCCGCTACCAGTCTCCAGATCCTGCTGCTGCCACCCACTATCTGCCTTCACCAGTAGTCCTGCTTGAATCTCCACTTTGCTCTGAGACCTCTGAGACCTCCACTCTGCTCTGAGACCTACGCTTGGGAGGTTTTGCTAATGCGCCAGGACAGTGTGACCCTCAGGAACATATTTCTGAAGCCAAAAGGTATATTTAGAGGGATAAGGATGCAGTGAAAACCAAACCCTCCTCTCCTTGCATGTGCATTTGGCTGCTCAGCAACTCAACAGCTGAGCTCTGAGACAGCATTTTTGAAGGCATGCTGCTCTCTTCCACCCAACTAATTCTGCACAGAATGTGAGACAATAAATTAAAACAAGTCATACTAATCATTACAGAGGGAACAGGGGACCTCATACTGTCATGGACTCGCCCTGACCCATATTTTTCAACCCCCACAAGTGAACAGAACTGCTCAAAGCTCTATTTGCTAGAGGCATGGATTTGGGGGGGATTGTGGGAAATCAATGTGTGAAGTCAAGATAACTGCTTGCTTGGAGACATAGCAGTAAATATCTCTGCAACTGCCTAATTGCCTCTAAACCATCTGGCCGGTTTCTCCTTTTTGATATATTTATTGCTCTAAGAAGTGTATCGGAATAGCCCGGACCAAGCTCCATCCTTTGGCTGGAATTCACACTCTCATTTTCTTCCTGCTTACCTCCCTTCCTTCCCTGTTCTGCCTTAATTGAAAAAAGACCACTCACCGGGGACTTTTGTTCTGCTCAAGAACAAAGGGTGTTTTTTTGGTGGCATGCTGGAACTAGCAGAGGAAAGACATCTGTGTGGTGATAGACTATGATATACAACAAAGAAGAGGGGCACAATAAAGGAGAGTGCTGGAAAAGTAGAGGACCAGAGAGAGAGAACCCCTGAATGAAGCAAAAGGGAAGCCGAGCCTTCTACCTTTGCCAAGCTGTGGGTTCCAAAGCCCACCCACCCCTTTGGAAGCTGTGTACCCCAAAGCATCGACAGCCCAGTAGTTGCCCTGGTATGATATGCAAAAAGGACTCTGTCTTAAACTAGCCTCATCCTTCCCCCCTCTCCATTTTTAATTTTCCCAATCCTGGTTCTGGGTAGTTGGACTGTGAGCAGACTAATCTTAATCATCATCAAAATTGCTTTTTATTATACACTTTTCTCTATTTCTTCTAAATAAATGCATAAAGGAATTTGGTGTGTTTCTCTTCACAATAGCCAACACAAATATGAACCCAAGTGAGGCTGTGCCAGACTCCTAGTGCTTATGCAGTGCATGTGTAGACTGCCCTAGGAGACCTGGAGCACAACAGTACATGACTGCTGCTATTGGCAACAGCCCCATGTATCTTGTGTAAAACTTAGTTTCACTCCAAGAGCAGCTATACCCAATTTGGTTCAAATAGGTTAGGCAGTCCACAAATTAGTCTGCTTGTGCCTCAGAAGTTCACGCAGCCGCCATCTTGGATCAGGGTGGATGACATCATCACAAACTATGCCGTTGAGGTGTCCCTACATGTCCCTACAACTGTTCCTGATTTGGTTCATATTGGTCCAGGTGTTGCGAAGTTGATTGCGGGGGGAGGGAGACACACAGAATGCCGGGTGATCTCATAAGCCTACTGAAAAGTAGGCTAAAAACATTTGCCAACTGTCAACAGCATACTACGCTTAATTCAGCTAAAAAAAAAAAAAGGTCAAACTTGCAACTTCATCTGCACCATCCAGTCTGTTCATTTAAAAGAATTCTTGAAATATACCATATCAGGGCACTTTTAGACTTGAGATGCTTTCATATTCTTCTTCTTAAAGGAATCTTCTTGCAGATGTACACACACACACACTTCTATATGCTGAAATTTTGTATGGTTGCAGTTGCCAAAACTTGGAAGGAAAGGTATTTGCCCCACTCCCCAGACCCCTGTTCTCACTCCATTAACTTGTGTGAGACAAGGGGAAAGGCCTCAGAGGCCACATTTGAGAAACTGGGGCAGAGTACTGCAACCTACACCTTAACTTCAATTCTTCATATGGCTGTAAGCATTCTCCCTAATATTTGCTTGCTGTTTTCAGTGCAAGACATAGTTGAGTGGAGGAGGAGTTGAACAAAGAGAAGACAAAACTGAATACAGATGTTAATGTGAAATAGTAGTTGTGGTTTCAGGAGAAAGATGTGAATACATTTCAGAGATGGTCAGGCATCTGATGTGCTTTTATTTTGCTTACAAAATGATTTGCTTTCCTGCTGAAACAAACTGTTTGCTCTTCTGAACTAAACTCTAGAGCTAACAAACAGAGATGCTCCCACGCCTACATCATTACTAAGCCTATTCAATTTGTCACAGAGAGGGCCAAATGTTGAAAACATATTCAAAAATAGACATATGCTTCTGTTTACATCTGAATGTTTGCAATTTGACTTGACCACAAGCTGTTTTCCAGTGGTATAAAATGAAGGAACAGCTGTGTTGAACATGAATCCAATGTAATCCTTGAAATATCAGAAATGCTATACAGTATTCTGCCATACATTCTTGTCAATGTAAAATGTTTACAGCAGAATTTAGTTAATTTTATAAAAGATTAACTAATCATAACTCCTGCAGACAAATTTTAATAGAAACAAGGTGAAAGGGATTGTTAAAACTGTGGCTTGTTTATCCATAATTCCAACTCAGTCCCATCACTTATCAAGTTTTATATATTGCACATTATATATTTCAACAGCAGTGCATGGAAAACAGCAAGTGCATCAGTGAAAAGCATGTTAATGGAATGCAGCTGACTACCAAGCCAATAGCTAAACACAAGCAAGTGGAACTTTTATGAATATAACCCTTCCTAAAAATGAAACCCTGGAAAGGTGGAGGTATTTCCATTGAAGCTTTTCTGTGCCACTTTTTTAACCATACAGAGACATGAAATAGAAATTATTGGACCTTACATCAGTACAAGAAATGCATTACAAAATGGCATCCCCTCCCTTGCCAGGTACCAGAACCTTCAGAACAATCCAAGACCTGGGTGCAACAGCTACTACCACTATCATCTCAGGACATACAAGAAGCAACAGACTTTTCAGGTTCTTTATTAGTTCCTGGTCTAGTTTTCTGATTGGCCAAATAGTCCCACATACAGCTTCTCTACTTCCACTGACAACAGTCTGTCAACATGTTGGTTAAATCCATTACAGCAAATCAAAGAAGTTGCCAAACAATGGAAGCTTACCTTTGAGTATTTGGCAAGTGACAGGGACACCTTTTGTCACATTTGATACCATAGACACCTTCAGTGCACAGCCTTGTTTCACAGTGCTCTCCTGTATATCCTGGCTCACAAAGACATGCGCCACTAATGTGATAGCATTTCCCACCATTCATGCATTGGCAGGTCTCTGAACATTGTACTCCAAAAGTACCCACTGGACATTCATCTTGACACCTGATGAGAAAGCAGGAAAATAATTAGTCTTACTTTTCTCCTATTAAATGCTAAAATTCAATTTGGAATTTCCACTCTTAATATATTAAGTACAAGGCCTTGCTTTGAAAAATGCTGCCATGCTAGTACAAGGCCTCATTTGTCCTGCCATTTTCTTCTAGTGTTTCTACTGCTGCTACTCATTCTGATTCTTCTACCTTTCCATTTCCCCCATCATATTTAGTATGGAGTGGCACAAACTGATCCTAAATAAAATGTTCAGTATCAGAAACTTATCACCTGAAAGGTCGCATTCAATATTCACACTCCAAATGCAAATCTGAGTCCATTTCTTAATTATTAGTCAACTTGCTAATTAAAAGAGACACAGCATCAGTGACAAAAATATAGGCTATACAAATAATCTTTATTATATTAAAGTGGGGCCACTCTGGCCAAACAAAAAACAAAAAACAACCCTTCACCATGAGAGTCATTCCTCACTGCACTGATCTCTGCACAGTACTGTGCTTTTCTCAGTGCTGAGAGAGCCCTTTAAGAGAGATGAAGCCCTCTCTTAAGAGCTTTAGAAGGAAAGCATTGGGAAGGGCTGCACTTCCTAGCACTGTGCACAACTTCCAGGATGGTTCAGGGGCTTAGGAGGGCTCCATTTCCCTTAAAGGAGCCCCCCTGGCACTGGACACAGCACAGCGGCAACAGTCACCTCCACATGGCATCAGGGAGATTCTGCAGAGTCTTTGGCCAATGTTTCACACAGTCCCAAAAAGTGAATCAGGGAGCCACACTTAGGTTTGACGGAGGCTGCCGATGGCTCCTGGGCCTTACAATGAAGAACACTGGGCTGTAGCAATAATTCTTAGGATGTCCTATAAGGCATCATAATTGGTCCTTATTCTTCCCCACCTCACTAGAGATGTCCCATGAAGATTTAAAGAAGCACTGCTGCTGCAGGGCTGAAGACCTAAAGTTGGCCGTGGAAAAAGACAAGGATTTCTGTCCTCATGCCATGAGTTACTGGCTCATCATATTATCTATGTTATCATATGGATGTATCATGGGCACTATAAGAGCCCCTGGTGGCGCAGTGGTAAAACTGCCGCCCTGTAACCAGAAGGTTACAAGTTCGATCCTGACCAGGGGCTCAAGGTTGACTCAGCCTTCCATCCTTCCGAGGTCGGTAAAATGAGTACCCAGAATGTTGGGGGCAATATGCTAAATCATTGTAAACCGCTTAGAGAGCTCCGGCTATAAAGCGGTATATAAATGTAAGTGCTATTGCTATTGCTATTGCTATAATGTAAAGGACCAGGCTACTATTGTGGTGAAAACTGAGAATCTATGCTTAACAGATGCAGGCATTTTTCTTTGAAAGAAGTGAGCAGATCAAAACAAATTCCAGGTCAGGTTTTCTCCGACACATTAAAGCCAGCTGTAAAGGCACAACTGTGTACATTTCTACAAGATAATGATTGCTAAAGAAATACAAGAGAGGTTTCTCTAGTGTAGATCTTAAGATAACTGCTACATGAACCATGAAGGAGTGAAGCAGTTCTCCTTGTGAGATGTAAAATTACTTTAAGATAATTTAGGTCAACGATTCCATGAAATATTGTGAATACAAGAAGGGAGGTAAAATTCATAGTTTATCAAGGGAGACAGTTAAATAACTGTATTCTGCCAAACAGTCAAGAAGAAGAAAGTAAATCTCTGTAAAAAGATGTTTAATAATAGAACAGTATAAATGTTAAGAGATTCTTGTTTCTATTTAAATCAACCTGTTAAGCTTTTAAAGCCCATTTGTAGTTATCCTGCTACCGCAGAATCTCTTCCACTCAGACACCAGCTAGCATTTTTTGAATGGCTGTGTATTGACTAGGCTAGATTATGCGCTTCCTTCTAGGTTTGGGATCCCACCCATCCCCCATGTATATGAAGAAAAGCTTAACAGGAGAAGTGTCCAATCTGCAATTTCAGCACAGATAAAAGGTTTATATGTGTTTCTCTCTGGAGGCCCGACAGAGCACTTTGAAGATTGTGATCACATTCTAATATTATTCAAATGTTGCTTCCATTCTGCCTCCCATCTTCCCATTCACAGTATTTCATAGAAACATATGAATGGAAGGAGTCTAAATGCCATCAAGAATGACCCCTTTCTCTACTTTGAAGCAATATTGTCTCCATAGATCATCTTAATATGGTCCAGTTCACAACTCGATGTGTGCAACCACAAAAGGCTAAGTGAATTTTCCTCCTACCTTCAAATGACAGATCCTGAGCACACAGTATGGATCAAACCTATTCAGTTATTCTTTCCAATGGCATTTGAGAAAAAATACTCCATCCTAATGTTCTCTCCTTGATCCTTCAGCGGGAGGGTGAATTTTGAGGATTGTGGTTGCTTAGAAACTAAGACAATTTTCTAAAGTAGGACTCTAAAATTCTATCATAATTCTGATATATGAATGTCATTTTGACACAACTCAGCCAAATGCTTCTCCTGCAGAGCACCATAGGATCCATCAGGAGCCATTTACTTGCTTACAAAAGTGCCTTCACTTCACTTCAGGATCAAATCCAAGATGAATAAACCTGCATAATGTGATATTTCCTGTGACAGTTGAAACAAGAATACATCAGAAACGTCTGTGCCAATGGTCTGTGCTCTTTATAACATAAAAAATGGTTATGCAGAGATAATTGAGGGTTAGAAAAAGAGGCCAGGGTTAAGGCCAGCTGCTACACATTCTTTTCAAACAACACAGACAGTATGCAAGATTTGATAAAATATAAATGGAGACTACAGACTATTCTTACTATCCAGAATACACTGGGAAGTTCTCCTGCACAAGCCTACTGAAATGAAATGAAAGAGAGTTCTGTTGCTGGTGAGCATAAAATGAAACCCACTTTAAACACTGTCAAACTGGTTGAAATGTTTCCTATTCTCCCTTCCCAAGAATTTCTGGCATCATGCCAGGAAGAATAGAAGATAATAAGAGTGTAAGGCAAGAGGATGCAGAAGTCCAAAAAGTATGCTTAAGTTTGAAGCAGGAAGTCGAACCAAACCTGAACTCAAAAACTAGTTTAGATAAGTCCCCCCCGAGAACTAGAATTGAACTTGAACCTAAAATCTCTTGGTTACTTGAACCTGAAACAAAATCCTTTCACAAAAAGTGGTAATTGGTTCAATAATCATGGATGCAATAAGAAGATTCTTTTGCGGGGTGGTGATGACAGGTACTCTCTGCTTCAGCTACATGTGGATAAATTATATTATCCAGTGAGCCATTTGCAAAGGAGAGGAGAAGAAAGAGGACTGGTAGTGAAGGGAATCCTTTTGAGAAAATATCTACAAATCCACTTGCCAGTTCGCTAATGACAATTTCCCCCAGACCTCTGGCAAGCAGGACACCCAGCACCACACAGATCTCCTTACCAGAGGTCTCATTTCCACTGCCATTTTTGAAAAGGTAAGAAATAGCAAGAATCCTTTCCAAGCAGTAGGGGAAAGCTCCCACTGTTTTGTACCATCGCCATATCCCCGTGCAAATGACAGAAGACCTGCTTTTTTCCTAAGAAATCTGCCTGTTATTCAGAAAAGGATCTGAGGGAACAGAAAGGATTGACAGCAGCCACAAATAATGGCTGGCTAGTGAGATACGCCTAAATTTGTGGACCCCTGCTCTTAAATATAGGTCTGCCCACTCACAGGTGGTGGTTCAGCAACAAGGCCTCAGTATGGAGACATTTTAAACAGAAGCTGAAAGCTTCTTTTGTTCCCTTGCTTCCTTTCTACCATTAATTCTAAACAGGCATTTTTCTGTATTTTATCCTGTTATTTTGTTTCTTTTTAAAAAAATTAAACAGTTTAAATTTTGATCCTCGATGAAACAATTATTATATTCATTTTATAGAGTTGTACTGTAAGCAAAAGAGTTCTATATTATTCTGTATTAAACATATCTAAATTGGTTTAAAACTAATACAAAGTGTCTGAACTGGTTATTTGGCTACTTATTAAATTTAACATGATGGGCAGCCCTCCATCAACATTAGGGACCTGGCGGGGCTGCCATGCAACTTAAATGCACCAATGGTGTACCAACAGTGTAGCACAATGGGGCTGCTGAGGAATAACTTAAAAATCACTTCCAGGCAGGCATGAAGCCTTACTTCTATTGGAAACATCCACTGGCGTGGATGATGCTCTCTCCTACTTCCTGCCTAGGGAGCGTGAGATCACATTTCTCTCCGATACTCACCAACCATGTCTGCCTTACCTCCAGACATTCATGAGTGAGTGTGACATTTTAACAGGGTTAAATGCATGATCTCTAATATGCATACTCCCAAAGCATGTGGTTGATTTCCTCTCAGAAGTTCACCAATTGGCAAATTAATCTGGGCCTACATGTATTCAATTTTATGCACACCTGCATAGATATCCAGAGGTGTCAGAAATGGAAGAGGTGTGCCTTTGTGGGTGGAGCAAGAAGGCACAATCTGACTACCATTGCACTTGGTAGGAAGGAATTGTCTGAATGAGTATAAAAGTGATGTGCAGGAAAGAATTATTGACATGTTGATTCCAAAGTTCTCAATGGTTTTTGAATATAAATGTACTACCTCATGACAAAGGTACTATAAATGTACTACCTCACTCAGCATCTACATTTTGAAAAATGAATACTGAAGAAGATCATTGGTCTTCTTCAGTTATTCTGGAGTTAATGGTCAGGTTTACTAGCCAAATGTAAAGAGAGCAGCATCTCTGTGACAAGTAAATTTGATCCTGTCATTTTTGCCCTTCTCATCACTCTACAGTGTAATATGGCCCTCTTTTTAGCTGCAGCAGTGAACTCAAGCGTTGGGCATTAGTGTCCAGAGCAGCTTTTGCTCTTCCCATAGTGACACACAACACAAACAATTATACCCCCCACAAAAACCCCATATATGTAAATGAGTATACTGTACACAAATCACAGAATTCAGTCTTTCTTGACACAGAACTGGTTTTACATTCCCAATTACATCTTTCTTCATTTTCCCTTTTGTCACAATAGCCTTGGTACAATCTGGTGAAGTGATGTCTCCTTACCGTTCCCCTGTATAACCTGGGCTGCAGTGACATTGACCTGTTGCAGAATCACATGTCCCTCCATTGTGACACTGACATTCTTGGGAGCAGTTCTTTCCATGACGCCCTTCAGGACAAGGCTGACCACAGACTGTGCCCTGTTTGGAAACAGAATCTCAGTATTATGCATGGCAGTATGGTTGGGGCGGGGGAGGGGGCAAGAAGAAGTGGATTTGAAGGAAGCAAGAAGATTAACAGATACTTATCTCAAGCAGCTTGCACACAACTTTAAAAATGCCAGATTTTTTTTAGCTTGCTATGCAATTTATGTTTTGCCATAAGTGCTAGTCTGTTAATTTGTTGGAATTTTCATCCTGTAAAATAAATCTAATCCTAGATTTCTTTTGTAAGCATCAGTAAACATGTACATATTTAAATCTATTTCTTCATTTTTTGCACAGACCAGAAAAAGCAAGTATTTTAGAGTTCAAATGGCTGAAGTAAATATATTAAACTTAATCTAATGTTAAATTAATTTGCTCTATGTTATAAAATCCTTAGGGGATTACGTTTAGGAACACAGAAAGCTGCTTTATACCAAGTCAGACCATTGGTCCATCTAGCTCAGTACTGTTTACACTGACTGGCAGCAGCTCTCCAAAGTTTCATGGAGAATTCTTTCCCAGCCCTACTTGGAGATGCCAGGGAGTGAACCTGGGACTTCTGAATGCAAACATACAAATCCTCTTCCACTGAGCTATGGCCTCATCCCCTAAGGGGAATAGCTCACAGTGCTCACATGTACTCACTAGGAATGTGCAAATCAATTCAAATATGAAACAATTTGACTTGAGTCTGGGTGATTTGAGTTCAAATTGAATCACCCCTTAAAAGGGCAATTCAATCCAAATCCAAATTGAATTTTCAAAATTTGGTTCAAATTCGATTCAAGAGCCTTTGGGCCCCCTTAAAGAACCATTCAGGCTGCCTGATTGGTTAAAAAAGTGACAAAACAGAGTCAATTTAATTTATATTCAAATTGAATTTTCAGACCAAATTGAAATTTGATTCAAATTCAAAATGAAATTTTGGATTTTGAAACAATTCAGAAAATTCATTTCATGCACACCTCTAGTAGTCACCCACCCAAATGCAAACCAGGGAAGAGCCTGCTTAGCAAAGGGGACAGTTCATGCTCGCTACCACAAGACCAGCAATCACCCCCTAAGTTTCTAATAAAAGACCTATAGTATAGATTCTGCTCAGGCTTCTTGCTTAATATAAAAGGAGTTCCAGAATGTGCTGATTAAGCAAAGAAAACTGGCATAATAAAATGGCAGACCTGAGGCTTAGATAGCAGCTCAAGTAGAGACAAGATATTACAAAGCTACAGTCCGAAATAAGAGTTGAATATCTAAGTGATTAAATTGTACAGTCTAGATCATGCCCTTCATACATCAGATATTAAACAGAAGAGATTAAGGATAGACATTCCCTAATTTCAGAACAACTCCCTCTATGTGGATGTCTTCCTAAGAACATAGGAAGCTGCATTCTATGACCATTGGTCCATCTAGCTCAGTACTGTCTACACAAACTGGCAGCAGCATTTCCAAGGTTGCAGGCCGGAATCACTCTTAGCCCTATTTTGGAGATGGTACAGGGAGGTACTTGGAACTTTCTGTATGCAAGCATGCAGGGGCTCTTCCAAGAGCTGTCCCATCCCCTAGGGAAATATCTTACAGTGCTCACACATGTAGAGGCTATTCACACTATTGTAGAAAATCAGGCTAGCCTCCGCAACCGTGAGAACCACTGGGCTCGGCTGCGAGCCCAGTGGTTCTTAAGCGGGTTACCGCTTCTGTAGGCCAGTGCTTAAATTGGGTTTGCAGAGCAAGCACTCCACAAACCCGGATTTTGAAATCATGAGTTGCCACAGCGTGGCTCTGTGCCGTGGCTACTCATGAGGAGACCCCCGACTGGGAGGCTTAAAAGCTGCCTCCTGGTTCGGGGGTCTCTCTAGTATGCCCTGTGCACTCGCACAGGGCATACTGGAGCTTCCAGGGGCCACACAGCCCCAATCCTCCCAGCCCCCGCCAGCTCCGTAATGGAGCCAGCAGTTGTGTGGGCAGCCGATCCGGCCGCTCAGGGCTGCATCCCTGGTCGTCTGCAGGGAGAGCGGGCTTAGCCTGCTCTCCCCGCAAACCCTATGGAGGTGGGTCTCCTTGATCGTGAGACCCACCTCGTAGTCTTCCATTCAAATGTAAAGCAGGGCAGACCCTGCTTACCAAAGAGGAAAATTCATGTTTGTTACCACAAGACCTACAATTCCCAGCTACTCCCTATCATTGCTGTAAGTTACTGGGGTACTTCAAATGCAATGTCAAACCATGGTTTGAAATCCTGGTTTACTTTACAGGCTCAGAAGGATAGAATTGCAGCATGCAGGGGAAGAGTACACCGTCTCAAACCACCTTCTCTTCTCGATCATGTAATGTGAAGCTATGGTTTAGTATTACATCTTAATCACTGAATTGCCTGAGATGTGTTAATGGAATATTTAGCCCCCTGCCCCCAAATCAAAACTGTAAATTGTAAATATTTGTGTAAACAGTCCACAACCTGAGGAAAAGAACAGAATAGAAATCCAACACACATATGAACCATATATGTCTGGGAAGGCAGGACAAAAATGTAAATAAATCCATAGCAGGCCATGACTTTGTAGCATTGTTATTAATTCATTCTGCGTGGGACAGAAAGCATACATTTTCTTTTCCTGTTCACTAAAAAGCTGTCTAGGCTTCTCTAAACTAAGGGATGTGGTATACCATATGTTTTTGTAGTGGTTTGGTTTTGATCCCTTGTGATGATACTGTATGCTAAAACACATTTCCTCTTTTTTTGCCTGATGTCAGACTGTTATTCCAATTACATTTTCTCCAGAGGCTTACAATGGTAGAAATTTATACTACTTTAGAGGTATATTTACCAGCCAGCCAGGAGGACAGGCACATTCCCCAGTTACATGATGACACACTCCTCCATTCTGGCACGGACATCTTTCTTCACACTGTGGCCCATGTTTACCAGGGGGACAAAGATCCTCACAGCTAAGAGGTGGGGGGGAAGTGCACATTAAAACATTTTTTATGAGCATAATTGAGCATATTTTCTTTGTTTTCAATATATCACATATTTTTCTAGGCTATGAATGCAAAGCAGCAAGCTCTCCAAAACTATAATACAGACAATGAGAAAGATGACTAATCTGTATAAACAAAGGAAGCATTACAACAAGAATTCCTATGCTTAAGCTGCACGACTCTCATTACTTATAATGGAGCATGTAAACAAAGTTCTTGATAAAGAACCGCAAAGGTATGTGTCCAGACATTTGAACCCAATCCAATTTATAACTGAGCAAAATGTATGATAAAAACTTTAACTCCTGCCCACCCCCCGCTATGTATATGCATAATTTTGTAGAATCTGGACCACATATTGTGGAATCTGCAAACTTAATATTCAATAATTTGAATTAAGACTTGCTGCTGCAGAGATTTATGTTGCTGCCATTTGTGCACCAGGAGTAACCAACTTCCCACTACCTTAACTTTTATATTTCAGTACATGTATAGCAAATGGAGGATGTATGCCTGGGGCAATCAGATTTATTTAGTTCTCTGGCTGAGCCCCCCTGAAGGTACTACTAAATCAGCATACGCTCCAACTATCTGTATTTACCAGCGACATATTCTCACTGTCCCTATTTTATCCCTTTTTTACTCTCTGAGGATAATTTGTTTAAAATGTTGTTAGTATGCACTGCTGCTGTCATTCTTCAGGTTTCCATCATTCTTCAGATCGCAGTTTTCCCAGTAATATATATTTCACCCATTTTGTACCTCTATTCCAGGAAACTTAAAATTTCCTCCCCTTGTAACAAAATTAAGCTGGTGACTGGTCCTAGCTCATCTATTAAGCCAGTGAATATAAGAATTCAGCCACAGAAGATGAGCTCCCAGGGAGGGGGAGAATCCACCCCTGCAAGAGTCTCTAACACCAATATCTGCAGCCTTTGAGCCACTCCTATGGGTGTTTCTCTTGAGAAGCCAGACATCTCAGGGGATCTCACAATCCCACCACAACCATCTGAACCCCTGGCCCCAATCTAGCCCCTCTGATGCCCTCAGAACCCCAAAAGCAGCAGAGACACCAGATCAAGGCCAAGATCCAGAACTGGTCAAGGAGCACCCACCTAGCCATATGAGGTGTACCATCCCATGGACCTACTCAGGAGTAAGAGAAAGCAAGCCCCAATGCAGGCCATAGTTTGCGATTAGGAAATTCCAGGAAGGGGTACATCTTTCTGCTTTCATTACAAGCTCTTCATCAGCTAGGCACTTGCTGGTGCAACAGCTCTACACTGGGAACCACTCTGGAGCCAGCTCCCAGATATCTGTCTCAACCCCTTGTTTTTGCTTCCCTCTCCTGCCCTTTGCTTTTGCCTTCCTGTTCTCCAGTTCCATCTTGTCACCTGTCCTAAACCTTTGGAAAAGAAAGCATTATTAATATGAAAACAACAACAATAATATTGTTGTTATTATTATTAAGACAAATAAAATGGTTATTAAATACTTGATCTGGGAAACACTACTGCTGATCACTACATGACAGATACAATTATTACATACAAAGCTCCGGTGTATCCAGGAGGGCATCTGCATTCTCCAGTCACATGATCACAGGTGGCTCCATTCTGACACTGACATTTTTGATGGCAATCATTTCCATATGTCCCTTGATCACAGTGTTCCTCACAGCGCCATCCCTTGAATCCGGCAGCACAGTGGCAGGCTCCAGTGATGGGGTTACACAAGGCTCCATTTTTGCACTGGCATCGACTACTACAGTGGGGTCCCCAGTGGTAACTATCACATGCTGAGGAAAAACAGAAAGCACGGGTTACAGGTGCCTCCTTTGCGACTTATTCTCAAATACCTAAGGGTGATATGACAATGGCATAGGAAAAATACAAATTGCTTAGTTTTTATGCAAACCGTTTTTTTAGAAGGAAGTCAGGCATTGTCTTTTATAGGATTAACTAAGGCCCAAAATGGAAACACTAAGGAAACACTTATATTTTCTTCAGGCAAACTTGTTCAGAGAAAAACACGTAAGAAATAGAGAAGATTAATAAATGTTTTTGGAAGACACCATCAACCTAGTGTTAACTCACTGACACTGGCCATTCATTAAGGTCATTGACACGACAGTTTACCTGGGCTTGGGGAGGCAGGCTCTTGCATGCCTCCCTGCAGATGAGCAGGATGTTTCTCAAAACTCCGCCACTTGTGCACCGACATGAGTGCCAGGGTGGCAAACAGCAGAGCACCAACAGGAGGGGGGAAACTCACATGGTGTCCTCCAAGAGCCTATGGTTCAAACTGCAAACAGTGGAGTGGTTGCTTGTATTTGCAGCCTCTCCACTCTGCACAGTCGCTCCTTCTCCCTGGCTTGTTGCCTAAAATGGTGGCGGGCCAATAGGGAGACCAGCTACCTGAGGCAATTGCATGCACTATCATCTACCGAGGTAGAACAAATGCTTGGTTCATTCTACCTCAGTAAAGATCTAGGTACAGGAGCTGAGCTAACCAGGTCTGGAGCAGCCAGGACCAGAGGGTTCACAGTGCTCCAGATGACCTGAGCTGCCAGGGTTACCACAGAGGGAGGTTGGTGCTGTGATTAGGTTAAGAGAACTACACAGCAGAGTTAGCAACTTGAGAGTCCCTCCTTGGATGTAAGACTTATTGACTGGTGTTTGTAATACATTTTGGGTTTATTTCATATTGAAGATGTTATATTGGTTATGAGGTTCTCTTTGAACTTTTGTTCTGCTAGCATCCTAATGGATATTGTGAATGGTTCTCCATTATGGTTTTTATTCTGGACTGATGACACTGAAGAAGTCTGGAATAGGCCAAAACGTGTCTGGCAATCAAATACCATGGTGATGCAGAAAACGTAGGACTATGATGCTCAAGAACTGTGGCAATGAATACAGGATTTACTTGGAGGGCATTTATTTGTGTTAGTCCCTACAGAACGTTCTGTTTGGGAATCAACAGTTAATATCATTCCTTATGTGTTTTATATTAGCACTTCTGAATTATTGTGATTTTTGGATACAAATCCATTTTTCTGAATAAGGTTTGTTGTAGCTAGTGGGCACATTAATATTTATGACTGTAGTTATTGACTGCTTTTATTGTGTTATTTGTAACTAGCCGACCCCGCACAGAGCATCTGTGTGCTCTTGGGGGCCAGCGGTTACCTCTCTCCCCCCACCTTCTGCCCCAGTCTCTGCTTCTGGGCCCAGCCGCCTCTCCTCCCCACTGCCACTTCTGTAGCCTCCACTTTCTTTTCCCCCTCGTGGGGCTTGCTGGGCCCGCCGCCGCTGGCTTACACGCGGCTAGGCCAGGCCAGGCCAGGCCGGGCCTGCCACCACCACCACAGTGACCAATCCTCCTGGGTGCACCTCAGCCAATCAGGCGCCTCCGCTGCCCAGCCAATCAGCTGGGTGCCGGGACGCACATTCTAAGGCTCACCCAGGAGAATTAAATATATAGATATTTTATTCATCTTAACATAAATTTGTAATTACATAAATCTGAGTTCTTTTGGACTTTGTTTTGATTATGAGTTAACCTAGACATAGGTCTTTCTGTTTCATTCATAAATGTAACATCTCTAAATTTCATAACAGCAGAAAAGGACTACTGAAGTTACTGCAGGAAAAAACTAAGGGACTGTGGGAAGAAAAATCCAGTGAGAAAATACAAAAAAGGTAGATGCAGGCTAAAAAGCAGTTTCTTTGTAGTTGCTTGCTAGACTGCCTCCCTATACCTAGCTAAAATGGTCATGATCAAACCAAACTGAAGCACAAGTCCCACTAACTTAAATAAGTGAGATTTAGTATGCACACTGGAATCTATGGGAGATTTAAAAACATTACTACTTGGGTGGAAATTTAACTTTCAGCAAGGCTTTAGGCAATCTGTAAAACAATTCAAACAATAACTCCTGTTCACACCATCCTATTTCTTGTTTACTCAGAATCTATTCTGCTTCTTCTACTCAGTTAACAAATGAGATCATGTCCTTTGAAAAAGCAGAGGAGGGAGACTGGGCAGAATATGGGAGATGTGCATAAGTTTCTTATTCCCTATAACATGCCTGCACATGTTAGCCACTCATGCTGAGGGAAGGGGCAACAGAATTCCATTATGCCGTATGATGTGCCCTACGAGTATTATCCATTCAGGACAAACAACAAACAAAATTGGATCTATTTGGTGAATGGAGATCCAAATGACACTTATGGCCATTTGTTTAGTCAGTAACACCAATCATTTTGGTTAAGGTAGGGAGGGTTTTTTGTTGTAGTATGGCAGAAGTGGTGGGCTTTCTTCTTCTTTTAAAAATACTTTTGTTGCATGCATTGTTGCACTGAAACAAGCAGTCATTAAACAGACCATGCCAGTGGTAGAGTTCATCCCCACCCCCACCCGCCTACAGTACCATGGGTATGTTGTATCCGTTCAGGGAATGGGGGATGGAGAAATGGTGGCTGCCACAAAACCATGGTGACTCCACTGTTTTTCCCACAGTACTAATGGTGCAGTGGGGAATGACTTGACTAGCAAGACAGAGGTTGCCGATTCAAATCCCCACTGGTATGTTTCCCAGACTATGGGAAACACCTATACCAGGCAGCAGTGATATAGGAAGATGCTGAAAGGCATCATATCATACTGGTAATGGTAAACCCCTCCTGTATTCTTCAAAAGACAATCACAGGGCTCTGTGGTTGCCAGGAGTCGACACCGACACTGACTTAGCACAACTTTACATTTACCCCAGACCAACAATATGCAGGGCATTTAGGGGAGAAATTGCCAGGAGCTGTCAGGAAAGGAGTTCTGCTGCCAGAAACACCCATTTATATTACAACAAAAGTTACCCCCCCCCCTTTTAAGGGTAAAAGCTTGCTGCTGCTGCACAATAAAGATGTCCCCCTTAATGAAAAACAAACGAAACAACAAAACCCAACATTTTTGCAAACAATATATGATGAAATTGATGTAAAGTGATTTAATATAAATGGATAAGATAATGACAAAACCAGTAAGGAGTTTAATAACAAAAATGAAAGAAGTAATGATTTCCCTCCCCTGCTTATCACTAGTGATCCCTGCAGACGTGGACTGTATAAAAAAAAATTACTGTACCTATTTATATATGTGAATAATCAAAGCTTGGTAAATAAGCTGCTTCCAAAACCTCCTGTTTGCTCACTTTCAAGAGAAAATACAAAGCACTGTTTTTCAAAGCAAGAACTGTAAGTAACCCATAAAAAAGGTCATTTGGAGTTCACCAGGAATTTGCTAAACACAGTCTCAGAGCATCTGCTTTTTATTTTCATGTTGTACTGATGGTAATAGTGTCGTGGCAAAATTCCAGAGTAACTACTTGCTGATCATACACTCTCAGTCTCTTTAGTGACTGACAGCTATTGTTCTGATATAGCCTTCTCCCGAGGCAGAGCAGTCAGGCAGAGAACAGACCTACTTTCTTAAAGGAGACAAAAAAGAACTCAAGACATATCCTCAGGGTGAAAATTACTCTGGCACAAGACTAGATCATTCAAACTACACAAATAAAAGGTCTAGGCTCTTTTAAGGATCATTTCCCATGTGTATGATTGGTAACCTACATATATCATAATTACTTTGATACGACAGTTACTTCTTAAACAGGATTTTTCTCTAATGGCATTATTTGTAAAGTGCAATACAAATGTCATTGTGTGCATATATACTATAGTAATTTTTTTTTTTAAAGAAGCCACTCCATTAGATAGAATTTTATTGAATACAAGTTTTTGCAATGCCTCCTTTCAGTCTGGCCAGTCGAACATTCATTTCTGTATTCTAAATTGTATCTAAACACACAATACTAAATACACAACATCATGTTGCTATCCAAAAGTTTTATAATTATTATAACTATACTCATATAGATTCAAGACTGATGTAAAAAAGTTTTGAATGTATCTGGGTAGAAGAAAATATGTTTTGCTTATGTTTAATCAGACCATACCTTCTTCTCAGAAAGCACAATTTTATGAGACATATGTACACTTGCATTAAATTTGTAAGACAGACTCCTGTTCCCTAAAGACTGAACAAAGACCACCAGACTAATTTTGCTTAACACCTTCTAGTGTATTCAGATTACAATCCTCTTTCAAGTGGAACAAGTCTGTTCCAGCCAATCCCCATGGAGAGATTAAAAATGAACTTGAATATCTTGGAATGTCTGAACAAACCACCATGGAGAATTGAAAAATGTAGAAGTGGCTATGAGAGAGCAGTTCTATTAAATAAAATAGACTGTGTTCATCTCTGGTGTGGAATTGCACTAGGGATGAACTTCGCCCAATAACATTATGGTCAAAATACTACTCGTAGGAAAAGAATTCTCTTGGCTCACAGAATCCAGCTCATATTGTTTTAGCAATGGCTGGAAGTAGGATATTTGATGCAAGCCACCAATGGTCATGCAACTTGAAGAGACAGCTTAGACATTCTCAAAGTTACCACAGTAAGTTTATGCTACAGCACACTTGCCATGGGTTTAATGCAGGCCAGACAGCAAATACATTGGCTTACACTAAGTCTGTTCTGCTTGTGAAACATTGCAGGCCTTGAGTCCATGACACTTTTCAAAAGCCAGACCTTCCTCTGGACATACTGCTGTCTTTTGGCCATGGAAGTTAAAGTGAGCTGCACATAGATCTCTCTCTCTGTGTCTGAAATGAAACAACTTCAGTTGTAAGATACACTTTCCGAATAAAGGCCAATAATTTGTTAGTACCCTGATGCCCTCACCTCATTCTGCCTCTGCATAATCTATTTAAAATATAAAGCAGATACCTAATTACAAGGTTGTCAGCTTCATGGATGTTGTGGCTATAAGTGAATCAGGGCCACTTCACACGAAGTTTTTCCAGCACAGAGATAATCTCAAGTGCATCATGGATTTTATTTTGCTATGAATACATAGGTAAGGAAATGGTGCGAAATTTCACTTACTGATCATTAACAGTAATACTTAGCATGTATATAATGCTTTAGTTCAATGAATTTCCCAGAACTTATTTTAACAGTTCTCACAACACACCAACCCTGTAAGGCAGGGGTTCTCAAATGTAGTTCCCCAGATGTCATTGGACTACAACTTCCATCATCCCCAGCCAAAATGGCCTGCCATTGTGGTGAACCACAATGGTTCACTGTGAATGGTATGCTGTGAAACACGTGGGCTGATATTCTTAAACAGTATACAATATATTCTAGGAAAAGATGAAAGTTTGGGGCGGAAAGTTTCCAGAGATGAATGTTTGGGGCGGTGTACAAATTTGATAGATAGATAGATAGATAGATAGATAGATAGATAGATAGATAGATAGATAAAAATATTTAAAACTTCTATTTGTAATTTTTTCTTGAATATTCAGATCATTTGGGAGCAATATTGCTTTAGTGCTCTGTAGTACATAATCAGCAGATCATGCAAAATATAAGGCAGCAAACCTTTAACCTACAACATCTCAAGTGAAAGTTTGCCTTTGGGAATAAAAACTATATAATATATAAAGTATGTAACATAAATATATTATATAAACACTATTAAAATGTATAGAACTCTAAAACAATGCAAGTTTTCTATAAGCTGCCAAAAAAAAAACCAAAAAAAAAAAACCACCCCACCAAAAATGCAAATTATAAATGTCCTCTGCCAAATGGTAACTTTATGCAGAGAAACAATCCCAGGCTACACAATCTTTCTTCAAGGGACAAATGGCCGGGGGTGGGGATGGTCGGCAAGTTGTAATATCAATGGGCATCATTCTACTTTTGTACACTTGAAGATATAAGTCAGTGCAATTGAATTTCAATGGACATTATTACTATGCTACTTGAGATTCAGTTTCATGAACGTGTACTGCTTTGCAAACTGAGAAAGAAATAACTCATATTTTATACAGTGTAAAATACAAAACGAGTCATGTTTCCTGCCTATCTGCATGGATTTCTGATAGTTTTAAAAGACTTCTTGAGTTCAATTAAAAATAATGTGCCAGTTGAATACTAACATGACATGATCACTCTAGGGTTCCCCCCTCCTTTTCCCTTTTTTGTTCACATTTCCTCACAAGGTAGCAAAAAATAGAAGCATGAATGAATCCAAGAATATTCCTGATGGCTCCACCATGATTACATGTAGTTCTGTGCTCGTTCAAAGAATAGCATTTAATGAGAACAGAATAAGGCTATCAGAGGGACATTTCAGATAAAAATGTATCAGAAAGACAATAATTTATAGCTACCTTCTGGTTTCTTCTATAACATTTTTGAGTAATCTCAGGTGTTTTAGGGATTATACAGAATTGAATGTGTGCTCCCAACTATATTTTTTTCTTTTGCATTGCAACATCATTTCTGTCCTGCACCTAAGGCCTTATACCAAATACACAACATAATCAAAGTGTTGTCTCTGCTCATATGGAGGGATCTGGATTAAAATCCCTGTTCAATCACAAAAGTCATTAGCGGCTTCGAATCTCTTAGCCAAACCTGCCTCACAAGGGTAAGGATAAAGAGGGTGTTGTACTGACCTTTGGAGGAAAAGTCAGTAAAAATGTAATAAATGCAATAGGCTTGTTCACACAATCATCAAAATCAGAGTAGGAGGCATTCTATCTTGGTTTGCAAGGTTAGTTTGCAAATCTTCCAACCCATGTTGTTCAAAGCCGGGTAGACCAGCTTTTGTACCCTGCTCTTAACCAAGGTAGGAGGAGAGGCGTTCTAACTTGATCTTCTAGTCATATGGATGCATTAGCCTTTTCTAAGCAATCAGGACTGGAAACAATAGAGAGCTTTGACTACAGGGGCTACTATCATGGACGTGCCACTCTGCAAAGAACACTCTGAGGTACTCCACAAGGTCGGTGTGAAGCTCCTGAGGCGGTTCTGCGAGGAGAGGGGGCTTAGCCTGCTCTCTCTGCAGACGAGCAGCTACTCGTAGCTGGGCAGCCGGATTGTCCGCCCACATGACTGCTGGTTCCATCATGGAGCCGACAGGGGCAGGGGGGATCAGGGGCTGCACAGCCTGCGTAAGTTCCAGGATGCTCCACGTGAGCGCACAGGGCATCCTGGAGAGACCTCCCAACCTGGGAGGCTGTTTGCAGCCTCCTGGCGGGGGTCTCCTTGTGTGTCATCATGATGTGGAGCTGCACCGTGGCGGCACACAATCAGAAAACCTGGGTTAGTGGAGTGCTCGCTCTGCTAACCTGGGCTAAGAGGGCTACTTTGGCTGGCTAGACTCCAGAGAACCACCGGGCTCACCTGCAAGCCCGCTGGTTCTCACGATGGAGAAAAACCAGGCTGGGCTCCTTTAGCCCTGTTTTCCCCCATCGTGAGAATAGCCTCACTATGATCCTATAGCTGGAGCAGCTTCAGCAGGGCTACATCCACTTTGCTCCTCTGTGGCCAGTCAAAGGATAGCAGCTGATGTAATGAGGCTTTCCAATCTACTGGCAGTGTAAAGTATACTGGGAAGGCCTGTGAGACCTTTGGAGGACTTTCCATGCTTGCAACTCTGGATTTCTACAATGAACGCCTTGTTTGGCTTACTCCTGTGTTTCCTGGGTTTGCTGACACAAACAGGGGTTCTCATTATCTATTCCTACTGAGGTAACAGCTCTCTAAAACTCCAACCCACCTCCAAATGGTCTTGTAGAAAGGCCAGTTAGCTAGGATCCAAAGAGCTACTTTAGACATGCCCAATGCAATTCCATTGGGATTTTTTAACCACACTATAAAAAACTGCTCTTTAAACTACTCTTAGTTTTAAAAACAGTTTGCCAGTGGCAGATAGCTACTGCTTAAGAAACACAAGCCTAAGGCCCTGTTATTTGGCTGGATTCTAGCAAACAGCAAAATCTCAATCCATAGGTTATTAACTGGGCACAGGGGAAGGGAATTTTTGCTAAGGGAAAAATATATATTGCTGTTCACCCCTTTTTAGGCTGAGTTCCAACTCTGGAAACATACAGAAAATAATTTTTTGCATCATTGCAAAAGATGGTAGCCTTGTTTATATCTGATACTTTTAAAAAAATCAACACAAGCATCATTTGCTACTGTTTGTAATTCTGTTCTACAGGTTTCGACCATAATGATTTTGTGTGTAATATTATTATTTACAATGAATAATTTTCAGGGAGAGACTTATTCTCTCCTATAGATTCCAGAACTAGATAGCACATTTTGGTAGAGTGTTTCCTTTCACATCAAGGTTCTTTCTGGAATTTTTTGTTTCTATCTTATTTGTTACAATGCAGGCTTTTTACCCTCAGGCATATTTGTCATTTTTCCTCATTGTTGTGTGTAAATAAAGGATTTTTTTAAAAAAAGAATAAAGGCTTGTTTCTATTATAAAAGCTTTTTGATCCATGAAATGGAAGAACAGCAAAAGCATAATGCTCAGTGATATAAATGAAGGTATAAAGAACTGTATGCCTTTCATACACTGTATATTTCACAAGACCCTTCAACATACTGTGTTTAGGAAGAGTACAGATGGTTCTTCTTGTTAATCATATTACTGAAAAACAGGAAATCCTGAGAGGGGAAAAATCATAATTATAGGAAACCTTAAAAACACAAATATGAATTTGGTTTATACCAGGATGCAAGTTGGGTTTCCCCCAACTTAACTTTATTATCTTGTAGTTGTTGTAAAGATCATTTGATGTGGTTCTCATGTAACGCTCAGCATTTGTATGGATTTTTAATATTGATATAAAATACTTATTTTAATGACACCTAAGGATGGTAACACATATGCATGAGTGTGCACATGCACGCACACACACACACACGGAAAAAGTGAAAAACAGTAAAAGCTTCCTTGAACTTCCAAGACTGGAGGGGAAGTCATCCACCCCAATTGAAGATGGCAGCTGCATGAACATCAGAGATGTAAGTGGGCTAATTTGCGGACTGTCTGACCAATTTCAACCAAATTAGGTACAGTTGTAATGAGTGACAAACAGAGACACCTCAGTGGTGTAGTTTGTGATGATTTCATCCATCCCAATTCAAGATGGTGGATGCTTAAATGTTTGAGGTGTATTGGACTAACTTGTGAACCACCTAACCGATCTGAACCAAATTTGCTACAGCTGTAGGGGAACATGGGGAAAACCACAATGGCATAGTCTGTGATGATGTCACCCACCCCAGTTCAAGATGGTGGATGTGTAAACTTTTGAGGCGCAACTGGACTAACTTGTGAACCGCTAAATCAGTTTGAACCAAATTTGCTATAGCTGTAGGGACACCACAATGGTGTAATTTATGATGATGTCATCCACCCCGATTCAAAATGGCAGACACATAAACTTTTAAGGGGCAAGTGTACTAACTTGAGGACTGTCTAACCAATTTGAACCAAATTTGGAACAGTTGTAGTGAGTGACACACCCCAATTCAAGGTTGTGGGCATATAAACTTTTGAAGCACAAGTGGCCTAACTTGTGAACTGCCTAACTGATTTGAACCAAATTTGCTACAGCTGTATGGACACATAGGGATGCCCCAATGGTGTAGTTTGTGATGATGTCATCCATCCTGATCCAAGATGGTGGATGCGTAGACATTTGTGGTGCAAATTATCTAAATTGTAGACCTCAATTTCATCCAAATTTAGTCCAGTTGTAGAGATAGTGAAAGGAAAGTAGGCAGATTTATTCTTACTAGAACAACTTGTTTGACTGTGTGTCAGCTGTGGCTGGCACACTCGGGGCGGAGGGGTGAGGGGGATCCCAATAATGCCCACCTTCCCCACAGACTGCCTGGAGCTCTTCTCACTCATCATAAGAAGAGCTCCATTATCATTTGAGGTGAGAGGGAGGTATTATTTTTCACTGGCAGATTTTGTCATAGGTGTTAAGTAACTTCCTAACCAGGGAAAGATGCACCTTTTAAAGTGGTTGTTCTCATACCTATGATGTGACTTTTTTCAGTCTCTCTTCTTGGTGGGGAGAGTAGATGAAGACTCTCTTTTGCTATTGTCAAAACCACAGAATCAGACCAGTTCAGGAGGACCAACACAAGTGAGGAAACTGACTGAGAGTTGAGATGGGGGGGGGGGAAGCTTGAGTAAACATTTTGTACAAATGTTTTCTTCATTCTCACTAGCCATTATTTTTCAAATTGGGGGAGGAGCATGTGGTTTGCAGCAGTGCAACAGAGCTAAAGTCCCAAGGGTAGATATAATTTGACCAACATTAAGGTGAAAAATTAACATCTTAAACAAAAATCTTGCAAATAATTGGCTTAGTCAATGTTCTTATTTCATAAAAGAAAGTAAATCAGTAATTGTTTGATACATGGAAGCCTTTAAGATGTCCTTTTGATCTCGTGATATTCTAGATGTTATGCATTAATTGCTTAAATAATGTATTTGAAACACATGCCGAAAAACGCCTGCAAATGGTGTATCTGTAGTGATTTTTATTTATAAAATCCTTTGTAGTGAGAAGGGTATAGAGTTTTCAGAGCTTCCTGCAGGTCAAATTATGCTTAATATTGACCTAACCCATAACATCTTTCCCATGACATCTACAGGCTGGAAAATCATGAAAAAAGAGAAATTACTGAACATTTATAATAGGAATGGCAGTCAGTAACAGGGTTCTCTCTAAGATGTGCGTGTATGTGCACAAATAATTTTTTTAATATCCGCTCAGTTGATTTTAGATCTTTCTCAGATTGAATCAGAATTCAAGTTCAGTTGGTGTTTGGGCCCTCAAGAACTCATGTGTTAAAAATACTGTGTGTGTGTGTGTGTGTGTGTGTGTGTGTGTGTGTGTGTGTGTAAGGGGACAGTGCTTATCTTGCAAGGAGGGGCCAAAAGGACATTAGGTCCAGCCTCCACAATTACCTAGCTGCATCTCTGTTGTAAATACCCCAATATCTGTATCAGCAAAAACTGCTATTTAAGCAATATAATGAGGAGATGGTGGATGAAACAATACAGAATCTCCTAAAGGGTTGTAAGATGTCCACAAACAGAGGGCTGTAGATGGTAGGAGAGCAAAGATTGTTTGACATTGTTTGTGAAACAATGTATGGAATGTTCAGAACTGTCTTAAAAATGGAAAGAAGGGAATGTTGTTTAGACAGGGACTGGTAGGGAAAGAAGAAAAAGCCCAATGTTATAACTATGTATAAGCAAGGGAGAGTTGTTCAGTGTGTTTTATAGGAAATCTTGGGGATTTGTTGATCAGAGTTTGTGGTTGACCAGTGGTGAACTGGGGACAGTACTCTGGGTTTGGGAAGTCTGTGTTTCAGCACCAAGTTTCACAAACAGGGCAATATGCACCTGTCCTTGACCATTTAGCAAACTGAATGATTATATGTGACAAGTATATGATGCTCAGAATTGTACTTCACAACCAAACAAAATAGCAACATTGTAATGAAGTTTATGTGCCCTACTTTGCAGAGATTCTGTTTTAAACCAATACTAATCTTGTTCTTTGGTGTTTTATAATTCATACTTTGTTTCTTCATATATGCTGCATATTTATCTCTATCCTGCACTCACAAGGCTATGTCACTAAGAGGATATATTCAATTAGGGCAGGGTAACAAACCGTTTCAAATGGTGATAAAGTCCAAACAAAAAGAGGTAGGTGGGAACCACCTAAAACTTACTGTGAACATGGTAATTCAACCGGTGAAAACAAAACAAAACAAAGCACACTCTTTAATTTGGGGTGGGATCAGGTGGAGACCTGACCTACAACATGGAGTTGCTAAACACTGAACACAAAATTTTATTATTTATTTCCTTCTCAAATGTTATAATTATTATTTTTATTATTATTTATTCAATTTCTATACTGCCCTTCCAAAAATGGCTCAGGGTGGTTTAAACAGAGAAATAAAAAATAAATAAGATGGATCCCTGTCCCCAAAGGGCTCACAATCTAAAAAGAAACATAAGATAGACACCAGCAACAGTCACTGGAGGTACTGTGCTGGGGGTGGATAGGGCCTCCCCAACTTCTACCAATGGTTAAAAAAGAGGAATGGTGGTTTCCCCTATTCAACTGGTGTTTAATTGATTCTGCTACTAGTTTTGACAAGGTTTTCGCTGACTGGACTAATAAGCCTTAGTAAGCTTTTACTGATTTACATATGCTGTTTTAATGTTTTGTATCATTTTGTTTTATACTATAGTTCGTATTTTTATGTTTTTATAATTTTAATTGTAACAAGTTGTTCTAGTAAGAACTAATCAGCCTACTTTCCTTTCACTGTCTCTACATCTGGACTAAATTTGGTGCAAATCAAGGTCCACAAGTTAGATCTCTTGCTCCTCAAATGTTCATGTGTCCACCATCTTGTATCAGGGTGGATGTCATCATTGCAATCTGCACCATTGCAGTATCCCTGTGTGTCACTCAATACAGCTGTTCCAAATTTGGTTAGGCTGTCCTCAAGTTAGTGCACTTGCGCCTCAAAAGCTTATTCATCTGCCATCCTAGATCGGTGTGGATGACATCATCACAAACGATGCCATTGAGTTATCCCTGTGTGTTACTCACTGTAGCTGTACCCAATTTGGTTCAAACAGGTTAGGCAGTCAACAAATTAGCCCACTTGCACCTCAGATGCAGAAGGGCACACTTCTCGGGACAGCACGAATACTACGACTCTATCTTTAATTTTTCTTTAGTTATCCTAGACCCTTGGAAAGGGCCTGATAATTAAAGTACCAAATCCATTCAATAACATCTGGTAGACTGTGTGTAAATAGCATTAATAATAATAATAATAATAATAATAATACCAAAATAATCCCAGTGGTAATTGGAGCCCTAGATGCAATTCCAAAACAACTTGAAGAGCACCTCAACACCATAGGGGCCACAGAAATCATCAGCCAATTACAAAAAGCAGCTTCACTCGGAACAGCCTATATTCTGCGACGATATCTATAACAACAGCAACAAAATTGACAATAAAATTCAGCCATCCCAGGTCCTTGGGAAGGACTCGATGTCTGGATAAAACAAACCAGTCAATAATGCCTGTCTGACTGTGTAAACAACAACAATAATAATCTTAAAGGACTGAAGGGTTTGATTAGTTAGGCTGGGTGTTGTCCTTATTCCTACCAATACCCTTTCTAGATTCCTTTTCTCCACTCCAATAGCACTCACTCACTGGAGGCATCTGAAGACGCAACCCTCAAAATGACCCTTTTTCCTTCACCAGCCTCTGATTACTCTTGAGGCAGGTAGCTTTAGAATTTTGGCCCCCAAGAGTTCTGCTGCTGCTACTGCCCAATTGCTTTCCTGGGTCTTTGCCGTGTCTGCTGTCTCAGACATGAAGTCTTCAGTCTGGTCCTCCACTACATTGCTGGCCAGTTAACCACTTAACTGCCAAGCTACCAGAAGAGGAGGTATTTTTGCTAGCCAGCTGTTCCCTCAGTTACTAGGTTTCCTGAAAGTGCAGAAGCAAAGTTCCATAGGCAAGGTGCTCAGGACAATAAGCTCTTTCGAAAGTATTTTCGTCAGATCCAACCTTCCTGCACTCCCTCAACCTTCCTAGTGAACAGGTATGAGCCTGTTTGGTCTCTCTTTATTTATATTTTACCCTCAGAATGTTCACATAGGTCCAACCAAACCTAGCCCAGTTGTCATCCTTTAAAATGAATGGCCAAAGCCTCTACCTGGAGAGTTCCTTCTGCTTTAATTTGATTTGTCAGGACCTTTAACTTTAAGATAAGGATTCTCATTGAACATTTTAGGATGGCTTCCAAACCTCTAAGCTTTGGGAAAACTACTTCCTGTAAATAGACAAAGGTAGGACCAGTCAGCCAAGTAGACCCTTCTCTAGTTACAATGCAACTGCCTCAGTACACGTAGTTGCATCTTATTGCAAACAAACACCAATATTACTATAAAAACCAAACTAATACAGATGAATTCTTCACATGCTACATAAGTAAATAACCAAGAAAAATAATCCAATTTGGCTTTTCACAGTAAAAATCTAAGCACTTTTCTAAGAATCTGGCAGTGTTTGCACCTCATATGCATATTCTACAGATATTATGCCAAGGAATAGTGTTTTCTGTTCTCTTTTCTAACTGCCAGCCTGATCCTGTGAGAAAAATAGTTACAAGTATAGAACTTGCAAACTTTGCAGACATTCCTTGTGGTAAATGGCACTGCAGGGTAGCATGATTATTGTGTTTACAAATTTCCATAATAAATGTGCACAGTATTTAAAAGTAAAAAGAAATGAGATTTTGTTTTTTGTTTTCAGTCTGTCAAGCCTGCAGACTCAACATGAAACACCAGCTCAAATTGGGGTTTTCTTCTCTCTTTATCAAACACTTCCACTAATAATAAAGACTAGGGGAGTAATGGTATGCCTTTAATTGCAGCTGTACTCTTTAAAATCCTCTTGTCACTGAAGTTCTGCAGTTGCAAAATCATACAATGAAACTTGGTTTCGTACCTGCATTGACCCTGAATGGCCTCTATAGACTATCAGGAATACAACTGATGAAAGCAAGGTGTTTTCAAATAGAAGATTAACAGGACAACGAGTTGCTTTTCTAGTGTGGGCCAGTGTTCTCTCTAATGTTTTTCAACTGTGTGTGGAATGAGTTTTTTCCTGGCGGCAGTATCAAGGCAGTGTGTGCACACGTGGGACCTTCCTGATTCAACCTGAGTGGGATCTAAAATTAACAGAGCGGACATCAAAAACTGTGAGCACATGCTCATGTGCATGCTTTAGAGGGATCACTGGTGTGGCCTTGAGTAATTGCATGTTTTTCTTGACAGAGTGCAGGGCGAATAACTCAAACCCACTCTCTATTGGGTTTATTAAACAAAATAAAAAACAGAGGGGTAAGTAAATGTTACATGCACATATGTGAACATGGCTCAGATAACACTTTCAAAAGATGAAGAGACAGAGCCTTTCCCAGATAGCAGGCTTTACTGCAAGATTAAGAGGGGTGAATTACTGTGAGTTATGAGGCATATCAGATATTCTGAATTTGTCCAAAAACCCAACACAAAAAGTGGAATATTTTACCCCAGATATAAACCGGTCAATGAAAAATGAAAAATGTGAAAATGAAAAAAAAAAAAAGCAATGAAAAACCCGAATCATATATGGAGTGCTTCCCAATAGCTCGCAGGGACTTCAATGTAAATCTGGATGATATGTGGATGCACACCAGCCCTCCCAAAGTACAATCTCCATCTGGCAGGGCTCCAAGTAGACAACTGGAAAAGGAAGGAAGGTGGGAAGGAGCAAAAAGGGTGCTTAACCTGTACTTGGAACCTCACACCAGAAAGTATCTTTGGGGCAATCTGGAGTGGAGAACAAGTGGGCAAAGAAACAGAAAAACAGCTCCTCACCCCAATATCTTCTTGCATTCCAATTGCACCTCCAGAAGTGGCCCTTCCTGTTATGTTACATCTGCATGTAATGTCTAATTTGGTGCTGAGATATGACCAAGTCAATAATTTAAGATACTGCAATTAATTAGGTCTGCCTATTTGATCAAATTTAATTCAAATAGATGCTCTATCCGTGAATCAATGAACTTCAGCATCCTTAGGTCTACTGGGTTTTATTTTAATTTAAAAAACAACATTTTTTTTATTTTCCTTCATGATTATCAATAAAGGGTTTCCAAAGTCAGTTTTATTAAGATTGAGAGGCACAGAATTGCTTTTAGTGTGGATGCAACTACCCCCACCCCCACTCCCTATTTGCTTCATAAACTCTGAAGCAAACATAGCAATCAATATTTTTACAGCTTTGTGAACAATTTTTTTCACTGTGATCCTGACAAGGTGGTATGTTGATTCCCTTGCTGCAAGGGACAGCTTCAACTTGTTTTCTGTCTGCTCAAATGACATTGATCTGTCTACTATGTTCACTCGATAAACCCTTAATAACATAATTTAGTTCATCAGCTCTTTTGCTGAAAACAGAATATCCTGAATGTGTGTATTTTGTTACCATCATGTAATGTGCATTTTCAGTTGCATTTATTTTCCTTCATTTGTTTCCTCCAAAATTTACTTCAGGCAATACCAACACCTAATACATAATGATACATTTGCCAGAGAGAGAGAGAGACAGAGAGAGACAGACAGAGAGACAGAGCACCCAAACTATCATTTTTGGGAGCGAGATAAGGCATGACAAGTCCTGATGCCTCTGCTTAATTTTCAAAATATCTCAAATTTTGTCAGTATGAATTTCTAAAGTAAAGATAACAACCATTCACTGCTGCCTAAGCATAACTGTGTCAAAATAAAAACATACTAGCCAACCCCGCACAGAGCACCTGTGTGCTCTTTGGGGCCGGCTACCTCTTCCCCCCCACCTTCTGTCCCCATCTCTGGCCAGCCTGTGCCAGGCTCAGGCTGCCAGGCCAAGTGCCGCCGCCTTGCCTCCACGGCCAGGCCCACCGCAGCGGCCAATCCTCCGGGGTGCGCCTCAGCCAATCAGGTGTGTCCACCGCCCAGCCAATCAGCTGGGCTCTGGGACGCACATTCCAAGGCACACCCAGGAGAATTAATAAAATAGATAGTCAAAGCCACTATAACAGCAAATTGGATCCTTGGAGTTGATGACAATAGGTACAAGCAGACAGTTAATTCCATGGTTCTCCCAAGGGCTTCAGACCCAAACTAGACCCAAACATCCAGACTAGCAAAGCACTAGTTTGTAGCAAACTTGCAACATGCACTATGGAGGAACATAAGAACAGCCCTGCTGGATAAGGCCAAAGTCCTATCTAGTCCAGCATCCTGTTTCATACAGTGGCCCATCAAATGCCTCTGAGAAGCTCACAAGAGGTAAGCCCTTTTTTCTAAGCCACTTTTAAAGCCATCCAAGCTAGTAGCCTTCACCACATACCATGGAAGAAAATTCCATAGATTAACTATGTGCTGTGTGAGAAAGTACTTTCTATTGTTGGTCCTAAATTTCCTGGCCGTCAATTTTATGGGATGACCCCTGGTTCTAGTGTTGTGAAAGAGGGAATAAATTTTCTGTCCACCCTCTCTACTCCATGCATAATTTTATACACCTCTATCATGTATCCCTGTAGTCGCCTCGTAGGAAGAGGTGGTCATCAATCTCACCTTCCTTCTGAAGCCCACTGTGAATCCCGAAAATATTCTCTGAGGACAACCCTTCCACATAACACGTGCTGTGCATTTGCTGCACCAGAACTTTGTTAGGCTGGCTGTCAGCAAATGAAGCTATTCTGATGACCACTGAAAACCAGGCTAAGGGAGACGAGCCCAGTTTTCAGTGATCAGCAGAACCACTGGGCTCAAAGGCAGGCCCAGTGGTTCCATGTGCCTAGCCCACCTGACAACCCCTCCTCTTTAATGAGGTTAACAGAGCGAGAGCTCCATTAACCTTGTTTTTCTGCTCGCGTGTTACCCACGGCTGGTTGCAGTCATGGCCAGCACACTCGGGGTGGGGGGAGAGAGGGGAGGCGGGACCCCGGGAAGGCACCACATACTCACATGGTGTCTTCCTGAGGTTTGGGGGGCTGGGGCCCTCCATGCCAGTTTTCTTAATTAAATCAGTCCCCTCTCCCAATTGTTAGATGTAGAGATGAAAACAATTTCTATACATTTTCCTATTGTAGCTAATAGCTACTATAGCTAGTAGCCTGTTTCCCTCAGTTTGAAGCCTACTCTGATCATAGGAGAAGCCACCTAAGAAGGTAGCAAGCTTTTCTAAAAACAACCACAAAAAACAATGTTTTCTTCTTCAAACAAACAAACAAACAAACAAACAGGAGGAGGGTGTAGATCTTGAGAGGCTAGTATATCTTTAGGGAAGAAGTCCCAGAATGTATGTGTCTGTGTTTGTTTTTGCCATGGCTGCTTTTTTCCCAGGGCTGGTTTTGGGGATGTGTAGTTTTCATTTTTAATTTTTCTCTTGTCTGGAGAGAGACAATGGGAGGTGCCAGCTAGGGCTGAGATCAGTCACACCTGGTGGGAGGGACCACATTCCTGTTGAGCCTGTTTGCCTCAGTTTGAAGCCTACTCTCTACATAAGTGGCAATGAGCAAGGAGATTAGAGAATAGGAATTAGTAAACACGGTCATAGGAATTTTGTGGGGAGTTTAGTGGGGAAGTGTGCATGGGAACTTGAAAGTAGGCCCCTTGATCACAGGGAACCCAGCAGGAAGAGAAGGTAAGTACTATTCCCTCTTTCATATTCTCAGGAAATAAAGTTTGAACTGTTTAATAGCTGACAACTTCAGCTAAGACCTAATTTTCACACACAAGCAGATTCAGGAGGTAAGCAAGCTTTTCTAAACAAAACAACAAGAAGTCTTTTTCCTTCAAACAAACTAATAGGCGGAGGAGAGAGTTTGAGGTGCTGGCTTCTCTTTAAGGGAGAAGTCCGTGTGTGTGTGTGTGTGTGTGTGTTTCTTGCCAGGGTTAGCATTTGCAGGGGCTTGCATTAGGGGCTCTGTGGCATTTAGTTATTGTTTCTCCCTGCCTGGAGGGGAATAAAGGGAGGAGTCAGCTAAGGCTGTAGTGAGTCACACCTGGAGGGAGGGGCTACATTCCTATAAGCCACATTCCTGTGTCTCAGTTTGAAGCCTATGCTCTATATAAGAGGTGAAGGCCCGAGAACTTAGCGAACAGAGATTAGTGAACAGGGATAGCAAATGGAGCATTGGAGTTCTGCATGGAGTTTAGAGGGGGGGGGAGCCCAAAGCGAGTCCCCTTGATCACAAGGAGCCCCCTGGGAATAGAAGGTAAGTACTACTCTCTCCTCCATATTCTTGAGCAAGGAAGTTTGAACAGTTAAATAGCTGACCAATACAGCTAAGACTTAACTTTCGAAGGAGGGGACCTTGTCGGTGGAATAGCACTGTATGTTAAAGAAGGGAAAGACTCTAACAAGGTAGAAAACCTAGGAGGACTGGAGTGCTCCACAGAAACCCTGTAGGTGACAATATAAAGCCTGAAAGGAAATGTGCTACAGGGGACATGCTATTGCCTTCCTGATCAAAACACTCACAGTGACTGGGAGTTGCAGAAGGAAATCAGGGAGACGTCAAGGAGAGGCAGGGCAGTAATAATGGGTGACTTCAATTACCTACACATAGACTGGGTAAACTCACAGTCAGGTAATGACAAAGAGGTCAGATTTCTAGATACACTGAATGACTGTGCCCGAGAACAGTTGGTCATGGAACCAACCAGAGAGAAGGCAACCTTGGAATTAATCCTGAGTGGCACCCAGGACCTGGTGCATGATGTCAGTGTCATTGACCCTTTAGGGAACAGTGACCATAGTGCAATCAAATTCAGCATACATGCAGGGAGAGAATCACCAAGGAAGTCTAACATAGACACTTTGAATTTCAGAAGAGGAAACTTCTCCAAAATGAGGAGTTTGGTGAAAAGAAAACTGAAAGGGAAAATCAGGAGAGTCACTTCGCTCCACAATGCATGGAGTTTACTCAAAACCACAATACTAGAAGCCCAGTTAGATTGTATACCCAAAAGGAGGAAAGGTACCACTAAGTCCAGGAGGATGCCAGCATGACTAACAGGTAATGTCAAGGAAGCCATAAAAGGGAAGAAGACTTCCTTCCAAAATTGGAAGGCCTGTCCAAATGAAGAGAACAGAAAGGAACATAAACTCTGGCAAAAGAAATGCAAAGTGACAATAAGGGAGGAAAAAGAGAGTTTGAGGAACATTTAGCTAAAAGCATCAAGGGGGATAACAAAAACTTCTTTCAATACATCAGGAGCAGGAAACCTGCTGGGGAGGTGGTTGGTCAGTTGATGAGGGAATGAAAGGGATTATCAAGGAGGATATGGAGATTGCAGAGAAGCTAAACAAGTCCTTTGCATCTGTCTTCACGGCAGAGAATACTGAGCGTATACCTGTGCCTGAACTGGAATTCTCAGGGACAGAAGCTAAAGAACAAAGTCAGATAGAGATGACAATAGAGGATGTTCTAAACTGTCTGAAAAAAATAAAAATTAACAAATCGCCATAGCCAGATGGCATCCACCCAGAGTCCTTAAAGAACTCAAGTGTAACATAGTTGACCTTCTTACAAAAATATATAACTTATCCCTGCAATCAGGCTCTGTACCGGAGAACTGGAAAGTAGCCAATGTAACACCAATTTTCAAAAAAGGATCTTGGGGGGGGGGGAGTTGTCCAGGAAATTAGAAGCAAGTTAGCTTAACGTACGTCTGTTCTGAGAAAATTGATGGAAACATTCACAAGAATAAAATTATTAAGCATATAGGAGAACAGGGAGAACCAGCATGGCTTCTGCAAAGGTAAATCTTGCCTCATCAACTTTTGGAGCTCTTTGAGAGTGTCAACAAACATGTGGATAAAGGGGATCCAGTTGACATAGTATACCTGGACTTTCAAAAAGCTTTCAACAAAGTTCCTCATTAAAGACTCTTGAGAAAACTTAGCAGTCATGGGATAAGGAGGCAGGTTCATGTGTGGATTGTTAGCTAGTTGAAGTACAGGAAACTGAGGGTAAATACAAATGGAGAGTTATCTAAATGGAGGGAAGTAAGAAGTGGGGTCCCCCAGGGATCTGTACTGGGGTGGGTGCTTTTTAATTTATTTATAAATGATCTAAAAGTTGTGGTGAGCAGAGAGGTAGCCAAATTTGCAAATGACACCAAACTATTTAGGGTAGTGAAATCCCAGAGAGATTGTGAGGAGCTCCAGAAGGATCTCTCCAAACTGCGGGAGTAGGCAACAAAATGGCAAATGTGTTTCAATGTTAAGAAGTGTAAAGTGATGCATATTGGGGCAACCCACCCACCCCAACTTCACATATAAGCTGATGGGATCTGAGCTTTCAGTGACTGACCAGGAGAGGGATCTTGGGGTCTTGGTAGACATCTCATTGAAAGTGTCAACTCACTGTGCAGCAGATGTGAAAAAAGCCAATTCCATGTTTGGAATTATTAGGAAGGGAATTTGAAAAAAACAAAACACCTGCCAGTATTATAATGCCCTTATACAAAACTATGGTGCAGTCACATTTGGAGTACTGCATACGGTTCTGGTCATCGTCTCTTAAGAAGGGCACTGTAGTACTGGAGAAGGTGCAGAAGAGGGCAACCAAAATGATCAGGGGCCTAGAACACCTTCCTTATGAGGCAAGGCTACAACATCTGGGGCTTTTTAGTTTAGAAAAAAGATGATGGGAGACATGATAGAAGTGTATGAAATCATGCATGGTGTTGAGAATGCTGATAGAGAGAAGTTTCTCCCTCTTGCGTAACACTAGAACCAGAGGTTATCCCATGAAACTGATTGCCAAGAAATTTAGGACCAATAAAAGGAGGTACGTTTTCACACAATGCATAACTAAGCTATGGAATTCTCTGTCGCAAGATGAGATGACAGCCACTACTAGTTTGAGGGCTATAGGCCACCTCCATACTCAGAGACAAGAGGCCTCTAAATACCAATTGCAGGGGAGTAACAGCAGGAGAGAGGGCATGTCCTCAGCAATTTCCTGTGGGCTTCCCAGACAGAGGTGCTCTTACCCCAGGCCTTTAGGCTCCAGTCCCAAAGGGGCTTCCATTACACTCCACTCCCAAAGTCCCAAAGGGACTGGAGTGGGATGTGAGCCGAGCAGGCCTCCCACACCCCAGTATGGTGGCAATGGAGGTGGGTGGTGCAGAAGCAGCCACTGGACCTGATCATTCGACCCAGAAGCCCTTGAGAACTGTGAGGCGTTCCTACGCACCTGCGCTGTTAGAATGGAGTGTCGCAAGCCATGATTTCAACCAAACTTGTAGTGACAGATAGGAACGGCTCAATGACATAGTTTGTGATTATGTCATCCACCCCAATTCAAGATGGTGGATGGCTGAATGTTTGAGGCACAAGTGGACTAACTTGAGGACTGCTTAACAAATTTGAACCAAATTTGGCACAGTTGTAGTGAGTGACACATAGGGACACCTCAACGGTGCAGTTTGTGATAATGTCATTCAACTCAATTCAAGATGTCATATATGTGAATCTTTAAGGCTGAAGTGGGCTAACTTGTGAGGATGGTAATTCTTAATTAAAATTATAGTGAAAGGAAATTAGGAAGATTAGTTCTTACCAGAACAACTTGTTACAAGATTGGATAAACTTTTGGCACAGTAAAAAATTAAGTTGATGTCATCAGCCAGGCCTTTTGCCCTGACCACACCACACCAGTTCACTCAGCCTTTTTATGCTAATATCAGAGACAAATCAAGATGGAGGTGATGGGTGTTATTTCTCCAATTTACAGGTGTGCAGGATTCAAAACAGAATGGTAAGATATGTATTTGTGTCAAACTCACACAATGTAACAGATATGTTTGCAGTTAAGGCACATTTTTAAAGTCAGAGTCAGTAGGATGTGGAGACATTGGAAGGGACAGAAATCATTTGGCAATGTTTGTCCTCTAGTGTGAATGGAGAAAAAAATGAGCAAGAAAATAAACTTACAAGAACTGCCACATGTGCATACCAGATCTGGAAAGAGAATATTCCTCTTTTTTCGAGCAAGAAATTAATATATACTTCTGAAAATTGAGTTATAAGTTGAATATTAACTGAACTAGTTCATTTTTTTTAAATGAACTTTTAAAAAAAGCTTTAAAAAATCTTAACACATAAGGAACCTCCCCCCTCCACATAGCCCCCATTCTAACTTCCTCCCTTCCCCTGCAATACTTTGTTTTATTTTTAGATTTTGTATTTTTATATCCATCCCTGTTGGCTTTTAGGAAACAACTTAAGACATATCTTTTCAGCCAAGCTTTTTAGCTATTTGGTAGTTTTATGGGTATTATTTTAATTTGAACTTTTTATATGTTAACTCTTGAAATTTCTTGATTTATTTTATTGCTGTAACATGCCTAGAGACTTCAATAGTAGTAGCAGTCTGTATACAAATATGTTAAATAAATAAATAAAAATTGAAAATTAAAATTACAAATAATTTGTTTTATTTTTTAAAATTATGTGTGATCCTTCAACAATGACTCTAGAACAGGTTACAAAATGTTTTACTGCTTGATGAGGTACCTTAGCACTTGATGGATATACAAATTATACTTTGTAATAAAATATAGTAGAATTGTAAAATACACTTCTTTTCTTTCATATTCATGTTATGTGCGGTCATGTGTGTACGCGTGTGTTTGTGTACGATATCTATAGCAGAATATAATAAAACACATGTGCACACACTGCCTTGATACTGCCACCTGCACCCAGCACAAAACTCATTCCACTCACTGTTGAAAAAAATTAGAGGGAACATTGCTGCCAATGCTTCCTCATATGGCTCAGGAGCAATGGTTATTCAGATTCAACCAAGTGGTGAGAAGTGTCCAATTGCATTTATTTCTCAGTGTTTTAGCAACAGAAAATGGTGCTACACTTAGGTGAAGAAGGAAACATTGGCCACTACCTGGGCCTGTAAATGTCACTTGAGCCAGTGATGGACTTTCCAGGACCCCTGCCCCTCTAACACTGTCAAAGGAAGAACAAGCTTTGACAACAAAGGTGAAAGTCTATTAAGGTCATTCATATGACAAACCCTACCTCAGTAGGACAGGGCTAGCCCAGGTAGAACTGGCTGTGTGAAGTACCGGGATTGCTCCCGATGCTGCCATTCCTCCCCCAGGTAGCTCTGATTTCTAACTCAGTCTCAAAGTAAGGTAGGAGGACAAGCATGCACCACCTACTTCACCTGCTGGTCATTTGGGCTGCTGGGCTGCCAACAGCTGCTCCCAGGCTGCTGGCAGCCACCCTGATTATAGAGGCAGGAGGAAAGAGGGCCAGGCAGCACAGAGCATTCCCAGTGCATTGTGGGATACCTGGCTTCCTCCCCTCTCCCCAATCATTGCTTGCCGCACTACTGTGCTGTGTATGGGTACATGGAGCCCTGATTGAACTCTGGTCATCTGGGGGAAGGCAGGTAGACTCCTGCCTTTCCCACAGCCCACCCCCTTGGGGTCGTATGAAGCAAAGAGGATTTCAGTCACTTCCTCACAGTATTACTTGCTCATTTTTTGGTAAGAATTTCACTACTATTTGGCAGTGAGAAGCTCTGTTTGTCAACACATGGCTTATGGCACAGACAATAATAGTCAATATTGCTCAAATTATGCTGGCTAAAAGTGTTATTTCATTTTGGAATGACTATGGACAATTCGATTTTCAACAAGACAATCCAATAAACATAGCATCTCATTTCTCTTTTCTCTGCTAGGCAAACATGGATTTATGCCAGGCAATCTAGACCGCTTCTCCATACTCTGTCTCAGTAGCATGTGAACAAAATGCCCTTTTCTACCTTAATCTGTCCTTGAAGTATAACTGAACTGAAACAATTTTTAGCACCAAGTTAGATGCAATTAGTATGCAGAAACTTTTACAGGGGCTTACACTAACATCCCAGGGGATCATGCAATTCAAAGTACAGCAACAAGGGCTCTTTCATATGAATTCATTGTGCACAGACAAGCACACAGTATTTGCACTGTTGAACCTGATGACACTAGCAGCAAGTGGCAAATGAACAGAGGCAGTAACAGAAGAAAGAGCTTCAACACCAGCACAAATGAAAAGAGGAACATCATTACAGAAAACATGGCAACAAGACTCTCAGACTCTCCTATATGATCAGTTGACTACTGAATGTGATTAATTCATTGAGGGGTTTTTGTGTATTAGAGAAAAACCTACAGGATATTCTGCTGAACTTCCACTGTATTCAGCTTAGATCTGTTGAAATTGTTTACTAATATAAATATTTAAAGAAACACAGAACATATCTCCACATTGAGAACAATGTAAAGGAACGAATACACATTTTAAAAACCCACCTTTGTTTTTCTTCTAGGAACCTTCAGGCAGACAGTACATACCAAGTAACTGCTACACCAATGCCAAATATTTGGAAGTTAACAACATGTCTTGAGGTGCATTGCTGGCAGAACACTTATTATACCCTGTCCTAGGTATTTCTATGCTGACACAACATGGTTTAGGATTCATCCATTAATGGATTGTGCTCTATATTGCGAGATTTTATATATGCCAAATGTGGCTAGAGTAATTGTGTCTTAGTAAGGATGAAGTTAGCTCAATAGTTTGTATGCTGTGTGTGGCCAAGGGGCAGACACATTCCACCTGAGCTTAAACCTGAGCTTGTGTGCATTCCTCACCATTGTAACATTATATTGTTACATTCCAGGCAATATCAAGACTCAACGAATACTAAGAACAGAAATAATTGGATATCTAGTATATAAAATAAGCCACCTAATGGCCCAGTGGGGAAATGACTTGACTAGCAAGCCAGAGGTTGCCAGTTCGAAACCCTGCTAGTATATTTCCCAGACTATGGGAAACACCTATATCGGGCAGCAGTGATATAGGAAGATACTGAAAGGCATCGTCGCATACTGCATGGGAGAAGGCAATGGTAAACCCATCCTGTATTCTACCAAAGAAACCACGTGGCTCAGTGTCAACACTGACTCAATGGCACACTTAACTTTACCTTAGTATATAAAATAGAGTCTTAGGTGCTATTCTTATGACCCATGCAACCGTAGCTAAAGGATTAACTACAATAGCCGAGACAAACACACTCCTGCCCTGATTTGAGTACCTGCACTCTACTGGCTATCGCAGTCCAACCTCAGCAATTAACTAGAATTAAACTACAATCAGCAGCTACATCCAACCATATGTAGCTGCCAATTGTAGTTTAACCCTAGTTAAACTCAGCAGTGGAAATACAATCTCCAGTACACTACAAGTTCTCATGTCATGATTAGTTATCACAGAGTACCCTTTAACTACAATCATGCAGATCATAAGAACAGGTCCTTAAAAATAATTTAAAACACAGGTAAAAAATTTAAATATTATACAAGTGAACACTGTGGGATGTTAGGGTGCTCAGTCTGTATATCAAAAGTTCTCTCTTGCTTTTAGTGTTCCAGGACTGGAGGAAACCCCAAGTCTGTGGCTGTTCTTTTGTATTCGTTTGTTTTTGTCTTTTGCTGTGACTATGACTTTTCAAATTATCAATTCATATGAAATCTGTTAAAAATTGTGCTTTGTGTGTGAGGAAATTAATAAATGTGGGTATTTTTAAATGTGGGTTAAAGTGCAGACATTTGGCATCTCCTGTAATTTAATTAAGAGAGTCAAGCAAAACTGGATCACACACAGAGCGTTCCTATACTTTTGTGAAAACCAGAGCTGACTTCCCAGACAAGCACTAGGGAATCCAAGCACAAAATTTTCAAAATCTCCTCACAAAGACAGGCAATAGAATAGACAGAGCACCAGACAGACAGCAGCAGATGTAGACTTACCACTGGAGCAGTTGGGTCCACCCCAGCCAGGCTCACACTGACAGGTGTTTGGAGCAATACAACGGCCATGGACACATTTATCAGCACAGTGAGCTGTCAGAGAGAAAGAAAGAGAAATCACGAAGCATTTTTTAAAAGTTTGATGGGCGGGGTGGGGGTGGGGAAACCACCTAGATTTCCCCCAACCCAGCTGTTTTCTACTGTCTCCCATTTCTCTTAAAAACAAGGAACCTGTTAACATATTTAAAGTTTCATAACTTCTGCAGACTGACTAGGTCTTTAATAAATATAGATTGTTCTCTCCAGCTTCAGCATTTCAGAAGGAATCCCACCATGGCTGTTCCAATTATACACATATACAGTTAAAGAAAGGACATCTTAACTTTCAGATATCACAACTATGTGCAGAAACACAGTCTTTGTAAATGTCTTCTCTACTTCCATATTATGTCCTCTTAACACTCAACACACACTCAACTGATACACACCATTTATTTCTCTCTTTTTTTACTATTCTTTATTTATAATGTTTCTTCTTTCATATACTTTTAAGATATCAATAAAAGCACATGGTTTACCTTAATGAAAGAAATGGCCAGGTCACCCTGTCCTTTCTTGCTTTCAGAGACAGAAACCACAAACACAAAATAATGCTCCCCAAAAAGTGCTTCTGTTTTAGACTAGGGGTGTGCACGGAACCGGCTGGCCCGGTTCGGTTCGAGTCCAGACCGACTCAAACCATACTGGCCAAATCCGGTCGTGGACCCCATCGAACCCCACCCCCCCCAGTCAGGTCCGGGTCCAGACAGTTCATGGATTTATTTATTTTTTAAAAATTAAATAAATGTAAAAGTACCTTTAAAAAGTTTAAAGTTTAAAGTTACCTTTAAAAAGTACCTTCCTGCAGGCCGGGGGGGGGGGTCCACGAAGGTTCCCCATCCCCCTGCCAGCCTCTTAAATCACTACCACAGCCGGGTAAAATGATTCTTTTCGGCCCATTCGGGCCTCCATAAGTGCACGCGGTGGCCATTTTGGCCACAGCCGCGCACGCATAAATGGCCTCTGTGAGGCCCGGCATGGCCCACGGCCTTGCAGAAGTCATTTGTGCATGTGCGGCGGCCACCTTCTACATAATAAACCACTGCTATGTGAAACATGAAACAGTGGTATTGACTAAAACATGAAATAGTTGCATTTCTTATGGGCCCATGCACTGAACATTTTTTCTAACTTTAATCCCTATTAACATATTTAGTGTGCTTTTCTGCAGTTGTCCCATGATTTTGAGCCACATTTTGCAGATAAGAATCACAACTCCAAAAACTAAAATGTATTAAAGATTTAAAAAGTCTACTCTCCAGCTTTGTTATATTGCACAGCAAACCTAATGCATGTAATTAAGTACATGCTTGTAATTAATATACAGACTTCATTAGATGTCAAATGATACTTCTCCATTAAATAAGCTTGAATACATGGAAAAAGACAGGAGCAATATACAGACTAAAAAGCTGCCTTATACCAAGTCAGATCATTGGTCCATCTAGCTTGGTACTGTCTACACTGACTGGCAGCAGTTCTCCAGATTTCAGATCGGTATTTCTCAGCCCTGCCAGACATGCCAGGGACTAAACCTGGAACTTTCTACATGCAAAGCAGATAATCTCCACTGAGATATGTGCAAAGACCAGTGGGCATAACTACTCCTTGGTCTTCCTCTTCCCTGCTTCCTCCTCTTCCTACTGTCCTTTACGCTCTACGACAGCATTCTTTGCTTTTAGTTTAATTATTCAAATCTGCCTACTTTAGAATCTAATCATTTAGCCCTTGCATATCATCTAGAAAATGATGACCTAAGTATTACTTAGGTCATCATTTTCCAGATGATATTCAAGGGCTATATGAGTAGATCCTTTTACAACTTTCTAGGCTAATCTTAGTACTGACAATACATAGGGAAACATCTGTACATGTGTTAGGAAGCACAAACCAGCACAGCTGCTAGGGAGAAATGTAACACACCAGAAGCAGCTGTAAGGATATTTGTGTTTGGACTAAATTCAAAGACAGGGATAGTTTTAGGAAGGTACAAGGGGATGTGTCTGTGTCATGGTTTGCCAGCAAATTTTAAGGCTGGACGTAGGACGATGTTAAAGTACAAAGGCTGGTGTAATTTAAAGTCCAGTTTCCTACAAGGAATGTAAGGAGGTGCAATATCAGCTAGTCTTTTAAGAATTACCTGTAATAAGTAATGGCTTTCTCAAAGGCTCCTGAGAAACTACTACTGGGAGAGAAACAGCACTGAAAGCAGCATTATTTCAGCTACTGAATATATGGAGCTGATTTATTCTGAGTCAAGCCATTGGTGTATCTATCATACTATGGCTCCCAGTGTGGCTCAATGGCCAAGACACCTCTCCAAGCACCTGCAACTTGATCCTTTAACTAGAGATATTTGGGATTAAGCCTGGGACTTTTTCTTTTTGGCACACAAAACATGCACACCACTGCTGAGCTATGGCTCAACCCCACAAAGGGGTGTACTGTCCATTAGGCAAGGGGAGACAGTTGTCTTCTGGTCTGCTGCCTCAAAGGGCCCCCCAGAGGCAAGTCACATGGTCCATCCCAACTCCCCAGCACCCGCTCGATTGCAGCCCACTGCCCAGGCGGGCCAGCAGCCAGTACGTACGATAAGGATGGTGGGGGCCCTTTCCCTTGCTGCGCCTCCACACCCTCTCTTGTACGTGTGTTTGCCATGTCTACCCAGTTTATCAAGGTCATTGCTCCCGCCTTGCTGATGGTTACAGACACATCTAGGGTGTGTGCGTCTCGCTCCCTCTTTCTGGCAAGGGAGACGGGAGCTGAAGCAGCTGCCGCTGCTGAACCAAGTTTCCCTTTGGGGTTCCCCTCTCCCCTTTCTATATTTAAAATCTCCCGGCTGCTGTTGCTGCCGCTGTCCCTCCCCCCGTCTTTTGTGGCACTTTATTGTGGGGTCCTCCTCTCTCTCCTTCCTCCGATCTCTTGAGAGCACATGAAAAAAACATAAAACTCCCTGCGTGTGCCCCTTTGCCAAGAGGAAGAGCAGCCTAGGGACCTGCAGAGTCGGGGAAAGGCCCATGTGCGTCTGAAAAAGGAGGCAGCTTCTTCTGGCTCCTCTCTCTCTGTGGGAGGGAATCGATTTCTAGCCCAAAAGTGAAAGACGCACCACTATCCGAGGAAGGGATCTTGGCTGCATCACTCACTCTCCTGCCAACTGCACCAGGAGCCTCAATGGCAGAGAGTTACTTCGAGTTGCGGGGCAGAGAAGGTAAGTGGAGTTTTCCCTTTTGAATCCCATCCCATCCCTTGGCACTGGCAGAGAGTGAGTGAAGTTAGGGACCTTTCCCTTTAACCCTGCCCTTGTTGTCCTCCCAAGCAGAGCAGAATCCCACTTGAGGGCAGAGAGCCTAAATCAATCCCCCGGCCAACTCTTGTAAACGCCTACTCTTCCTTGCTTGCTTCTGCTCCCTGCTTGTTAATGAACTTGGGGCGGCGGGGGAGCGTTTCATTCTTGGTCATGTTTTGAGTTTGGCGCTTCCTCTCAGCACACGTCTGGCTCAGCTAGAGAGATGAGGACTCGCCACCTGTAAGTAACACTAGGGTCCTCCAGGAGGCAGTTCGTAGGCAGGGAGCTGTGTGCAGGATCAAGCCGCCAACACTATGAGGGCAGCTGGTGTATATGTGTTTGTGAGTAGAGACATGGAGCCTAACTCCTCAGTTAGTATGAGACCTCAGTTAATTAGTGGGGGGGGGACTATTCTGGTCATCAAACCTTTATTGGGCTATTGTAGGAATGTTAATGTCTGATTAAAAAGTGGTAGAGGCATTATAAAACCACATATGGGAGGTAACTAATGTAGGTTTTATGTTTGAACTGTAGGTGCAGAATGTGTCTTTACCTCAGTCTGTGAAAGCACACTGAGACAATCCTCTCCATTATTTCTATTTTATGGCAGGTATATTAAATACTAGTTTTTTAGTGTTCAGAAATAATGTCTTAAAAGACAGGAAATTATTTAGGAAAATATGTTTCTCAAACATTGCTAAAACAAAAAGCATGAGCTTGTAAAAATCAAGTACATCAATTTATTTCAGCTAATTGTTAAAGGCTTACTTTAACTTCTGTTGAAATTGATATGTAAAAGTGCTTAACATTGGCTGGATCATGCATAGACATCGGGCCGGGAGAAGGAGAGGAAGGCAGTGAGGGGCCCATTTTAAAATCTCGTCTCTGGGCCCACTCCAACCTTGGTATGCCCCTGACCCCACATAAATGCCTTACATACACATTGTCACATAGTTCTTGATCAAGGAGATTGCATCAACAGGGTTACATCATTAATGCAAAAAGTATGGTAAATTTAATCTATTTTCAGGTCATATTTACCATGTAGTGACTTGACATTAATGTGGCAATCATCATTATTCTGTTGATAACCCAGGGTTATGCCAGTTAATATGCCCTTTAGACAGAAGACAGAAAACCTAACCCTCTATATTACATACTCCTGCATTTAAAAAAAATCAAACTAGACATAAGGATAAATGTGTCATTTATCTTTATAAATACAAGCATTTATAAATATAAATGCATCATTTATCCCTATGAATCTTCTCCTTGTTGTTTTAAATAGAAGCTGCAGGATTTTATTCAGAAAAATAGTGAAACCTCATCCCCCCTTCACTACAACAAAACAATAGCAAAAGCAAAAGCAGTAAAAATATGAATTAAATAAAAAGAGCAAACACTAAAATGTCAAAACTATAAGTGTGAGAAAGACTGAGCTTTGAATATCATCCCTTTTGCCGTGTCCATCTCAAGGCCAACACTCATGGAATTCAAGACATTCATCTCCATCTCCTCCCCTGCAAGCAGAGGCCATAGTTTTGTTCTTCAGTGCCTGAGACAGCTACTGCCCACTTTAATCTTGCACACTAGAATCTTCCTGGCTGACTGACAGCTGAAGAAATAATCAGAGGCTCTTCTAATCCTGGCACCAGAGATGCTAGACAGGAACTTACAACTGCCAACTGGAGCTGTCGGTCAGAAATATTATGCATCCATCAGCATTGGCACTTCTAAGGAAGAAGAATTCAGGGAAAGTGCCTTAAACCACAGCATTTTTAAAATTACAGCCTAACCTGCTTGGTTATAAGAGGGCAGGCAGACACGGGAGCCCCAAAAACATCTGCAATGGAAGTTCTACTACGGATAGACATTTAGAATCCGGATTACAAAAAAATGAAGGTGTTGCTGCTTTAGGATGCATTTCTTTGGGATCTTACAAATATCTGGATAGAAGTTTATTTGCAATTCAAGCATAGTACCTGCAGTCCTGTCTCTTTACTTTCAGTCCTCAGTACCTTCAAGTCCTCTCTCTCTCTCTCATTCATTCACATACACACACCCCAAATTGTTATCAGGATTTCAGTCTAAGTGTTCAGACTAAAAAACATCCCAGTGTGGCAGTTTTAACTGCAAAACTAAACTTAACTGTCATTGTAAAACATATATACATACATACATACATACATACATACATACATACATACATACATAAAAACTTACACACGTACTTCAGAATTATTTCACTTCAAAAATGATCACTTTCAAACTGTGATAGGAAGGCATCTAAATATTGATGTTATTGCTGAAATGTTCAGGATAACTGCCATAAAAATGCTTCTATGTTATCCAAGGACTAAAACCGTTGTCATCTAGCATATTCTTAGAACCTCTAATCCAGACAGTAAATTGTTTCTTAATGGTCTATGTGTGGAAATTAGCATAAGTAATTGAAATAATGAATAAAATAATGAATAAAAAACACTTTCAGCTGTGGAAAGTTAATATGCTTTTCAGGTATCAGTGCTTACTGCAATCACCAACAAGATTATTCCTCATTTCAAACAACATACTGGATAAAAAGTCACAATGAAATACTTTTGCCTACTTCTCCCTCTCTTATTGGCATAATCAGTCCAGTCCAAAGCTTCATGAGAGTTCCCACCTAAGCTTGACATTTTCTTTCATGTTAAAAACAGTGGCCGACATCAGGAGCATAACCCCTGCTAACCTGGCAAAGATGCACCTCTTTAAAGTGGTGATTCTCTTTATTTAGCAGGGGGAGAGTAACTGGTCCTGTCTACTCCCAGCACAGTACCTCCAGTGACTATTGCTGGTGTCTATCTTACGTTTCTTTTTAGATTGTGAGCCCTTTCGGGGCAGGGATCTATCTTATTTATTTATTATTTCTCTGTGTCAACCACCCTGAGCCATTTTTAGAAGGGTGGTATAGAAAGCGAATAAATAAAAATAACTAAACTAGGTGAGAGGGGGCCTGTGTTCGCCCCTCTCCCTGGCAGCCCTTTGGAGTGAGGAAGATAATGAAGAAAATAGGGGGGGTGGAGCTGGGGGTCCCTCAGGAGCTGGGGGGCCAGGGTTCTTTGAACCTACTTGCTCAATTATAGTTACACCCCTGGTCGACATCCTGACTAATGAAATACTGGTGTTATGGCAGAAGCACCGGTGCTTCTAAAGAATTCAACTAACTCAGCTCCACTGCTGGCTCAGCAGTGGGGGCAAATTTCAATGATGGCCCCTTCTCCTGGAAGTGAAGGGACATGAACTTCAGGGTCTCATTTTCAACTGGCATAGTGGACTTCCAGAGGAAAAATTCAAACACACACACACACACACACACACACACACACACACGTGCTGGGTTATTCTGGAATTCTCAAAGAACACTGGTGCTACACTGATACTTCTCCCATTGCACTGCTGCTTTGTTAATCAGGATGTCAGCATGCATGCCTATCTCACGCCATACATGCAGTGAATCACATGGGAGAAATCAGCAAAAGTTCCGGGTTTGCTGGAGCTTCCAGTCATGTAAACTGCTGCTGAACTGGAAGGTGTGCATGTGTGAGAACAGCTAGATATGCCAGGATGCAGGGGCAGAGTCACCATTGTGCAGACAGATCCAAAGAACCCAGGCCTGAACTTCCCTGGAGCTGCCTCTGGTGCCCAAGCCACACCCTCTGTATCTGATGTCAGACACATGGGCATGGCCATATGCGGAAAAAGAGCCGCACAGCCCTGTTTGCAAGGCACTTCAGCCATCGCTGGATTTCCAGCCTAACCTTTCCCTGCCTGGAAAGGAAGACACACTTCCCAGCCAGGCTGGGAACCCAGGGCTGGCGGAAGCTTCTCACAAAAAGAGTTGTGCGGCTCCATTGTGAGAAGCTTCAACCAGCACTGGGTTCCCAGCCTGACTGTCAGTGTGTCTCTCTGCCTTTCCAGGGAGGGAAAGATGCTCCCAGCTATGCTGTAACTCCCACCCAGCAATGGCTGAAGCTTCTCAAAAATGGAGCTGAGCAGCCAGTGGGGTAGCAAGGATGCTGGCAGCTTCTGTCCAGGCTGCCAGTGGCAGCCCCTGCCACCCCAGCCACACCCCGTGCATCTGACATCAGACGCACCTGTGTCTGACATCAGACTCAGGGGTTGTGGCAATGCTAGCAAACGGGGGGAGGGCACCACGTTTGGAAATAGAATCCAGCCAGTGCTGTGCTCCTAGCATGGCTGAGATGACCTCTCTCTGCCTGCAAAGGCAGGAAGAGAAGTTCCCGGACAGGCTGGAAGCGCAGCACTGGCTGAAACCTCTCCAAAATGGAGCCCTGCATGCAGCTCCATTTCCGCATATGGCCACATCCCTGTGACTGATGTAAGACAGAGGGGGCATGGCTGGGGCTGCCACAGTGTTTCACCCAGGCCACTGGGTGGCTTTCTACATACCTGCCAGGATGGATGTCGTTTCAATAACAATATGTATCTGCAATCACTGAAGGCCTGCTTTCACTTTTGTAATTAAAACAAAATCAGTATTTTCTTTAGCTGGGAAAAAGGCTCTTATTACAAGCAAATGTACACCACCTTCCTTCAGCAGCAGTTGCTGAGGCAGGTCTCTGGTGGGCATTGATGGTCAGCTCTGAAGACTGATCAAGGAGAGAGAGGAAAGGCCATCCTTAACAGAAACCATGGGGAGGCACTGATGTGACATCTTAGTCAGCACTGTGCTAGCAATAAGCAACAGTACCCTTGCAGTGTGCAGATGTAAAGCACCCTTTACCTTTACCACTACCTCATGAGGGTTATCAGCATAACGTACTTTCCTCTCCGGACTAATTTTCTCTAAGTGACAGCCAGCAAATCCTGGCAGTGAACCATCTCACCAGCCACCACTGCCCTTTTTCAAAGATACATTTGAGTTCTCAGATAATGTTTCTTTTCCCTCCTGTTCTTGGTGATGATGCTCACCAATGAGCACATGCAAGTGGAGTTGCACCTAAACTGAAATCCTGTTTACTTAAATAGAGAGAAGAAAATCCAACAACTGATGTGATAGTAATGAAGATAAATTTACGTACGGATGCACATTTCTCTGCTTTCATAAAATCCAGGGCAACACTGGGATTTCCGTCTGTACATTGTTTTTTCTCCATGTCTGTAGGCAGTACGGTAACTAATTCTATGAAAACACATAAATGTAAAATGTTTAACTTGAAAATGGACTGATATTTAAGTCAAGATACAAAAATAAAACTAGTAGTCAAATATTAGTATTAGTGATTCCTATGTGAGTGCTCAGACATGTCCAAAACTAGTTTAGCCTTTGAGAGGTAAACAAAAATAAGGCAAAGATTATTCAGAACCAGGTGGGCTGAGATTAAGGTGAAGAGCGAACACAGAATTAATTCAGCATTTAGGTACACTTAATCCTTAGTCTAGAAAGGGGGTGCTCTCCTTAGGAATAATGAGTGCTTACTCCTGTTCCAGGTCTCCTGTTCCAGATGATGGTCTCCTCCTGTTCTGTACTAAGGACAATGGTGAATACTACTTGATTCAGTAATCTTAAGCATGTCTAATCTGGTGCTGCATTGTGACCTACATCTTTTTCCTCTCCCCACCATTAGTTGATAGAAATTCAAAACAACAGTTAACTTCCAGGTACTGTATACATAACTATTCTCAGTCATGAATTGGACAATCAGAACAAAACAGAATACAAAACTATGCAAAAAGTAACACAAGGTGCCCTTTTTTCTGCACTGATCAATAAGAAGCATAAAAGAGAAATGATCTAGAAGAATGATCTTTTGCTGAAGGCTGTATTCCCTAATCATGCCCTACACAACAAGCCCCACTGACATGTGAGGCAATTGTGCTAAAGAAATACTTGATAGATTTCTGTTCTTAGGTCATAAAAACAGAATACAGTCCTGCATCGATATTATACCGCTCTGCAGGTTTAGAGGACTTGAAAGGAAGATCTTTTCATACTGGTATGCATCACACAATGTTCTGCATTCAAATCTTCCTTTGAAAGATACACAGAGTGCATGTCAGAGGCTTAGAGATCTCAAGTTTTTTCTGAAAATAATGTATACACATGAGCACCCACATGTCCACATACAATGGTTTGCACCCATCCTGACCTCAATTTGCAGTGTAGGTTGGTTCAGTTAAAGAAAAATAGTTAAATGTAGAATAAAATTTAAAACATTTTAAAAAACCCAACATGGAAAAAAACAACCTTCAATATCTTTAATTTCTCACAAAGGCTCACTATAACAAAGCATTCTGAAAACAGTTTTTTAAAATAAAAAAATCACCTGTGTCGTGTGCATTTAAACCAGTTCAATATGTCTGTACAGCTGGTGTAGTAAATTTGATCAAAAGGATGTGGATAGGATTCTTGCACTGTAACAGAATAACTGAATAGAAACAAAAAGAAATTATTCAGTATGTACACTATTGAAGCCAGGATGGAGCTATAATAGGGTACACAGGTCCCAAGAACCCATGCTGGCCTGCCTCTAGGGCAGCTTCACTCATCTCAGGGGCCACCTTGCTCCCCTCCCCTCTCCCACTTGCCAACTACTCCTGGGGCTGCTGCACTCTTGCTGCCTGCTGCCATGCTGCTGACACCATTCTTCTCCTAGTGGTGCCACCTGCCACACTGCCCATGCCCAATGGTGCCCTCCTGCAGTCCACTGCCACTTCCTGCCCACCTCCAGTGGCATCCCACATGGCTGGTAGGAGCATGTCGTTGCTATGGGTGGGAGGTGGGGAGGCCGCCACTGCTGCCGCCACCAGGAGAGTGTGTGCACCACCTCAAGGAAGGGAGCGTGCCGCGCCCACATGAGAACACAGGCCGCCTATGCCCTCCCTATGCCCCGGTTTAAAGCTAAACTGAAAAAAATGGTGGAAGAGAAATGGAGATGTAAGGTTACCCAAGTGGAGATTGTAAGTGAATGCTAGCACTATTGTTGTGACCCACCCAGGTTTGTTATGGGGCAGCTAACAAAGTTTATTATTGTTATTATTCTGGTGGGGAAACATTAGGATACTTTTAATCACATGGATGTAGGTAACTGCCTTATACCGAGTCATATCATTGATCTTTCTAGCTCAATATTGTCTACACTGACCAGCGGCAGCTCTTCAGGGTTTTTTACAGCATCCTTTCCAGTCTCACATGAATATGCCAGGGACTGAACCTGAGACCTTCTACCACTCAGCCATGAACATATGAAGCTGCCTTGTGGTGAGTCAAGCTTTTAATTCATCTAGTTCAGTATTGTCTATTCTTACTGGCATCAGCTCTCAAGGATTACAGGCAAGAGTTCTTTCCATTACTACCTGCAGATGCCAAGGATTGAAACTGGGATTTTCTGAAAGCAAAGCATTTGCTCTACCAATGAGGGACAAACTGGATGTGACATTATGAGTATTTGCAAGTAACAACTGTATAAGGCCATGATTTGGACTGAGATAATGTCATGAAGTTAGGAACTGGTTAACCCTTTACCTCTATGCAATATCTCAAAAAATCCCACCCCTAAGCCTGAAAGTGTGATTTATGACAATGGCTACATGAGCACCATTTTTGGTGAAAAAATAGCAGAGGTTAAATGTCCTTGTCTCCACACCACGGTTTCAATCAAAATCTTGCTCTCACATGGCTTCTACTTGTGAGTAAATATAAAACCCTGTCTAGAAGATGATGTAGTTAATGTCTTGTCTAGTTTGGCCCTGACTGAAACTAGAGAAGCTTTCTTCATATAATAGGTAAGCCTCGGATTGTGTAAACATATTGTAAACTGTGCGAATGGTACACTTTCATATATTTGACATGATTAATCCTGTGAGGTCATTCTCACGACCTCATTGCTTCTGTGGGGGGTCTGCAGGGAAGGCAAGAGCTTGTCTGCCTTCCCCAGCAGATGAGCGTCATCTTCTTTGCCTTCACAAAGAACACGACGGGCCCACACAAGTGGTGGCATGGTGAAGGCAAAAGCTGGGAGCAGGAGGACTTCCCACTCTTGCATCCCAGAGTGCTCTGTGCCATGAGTGCAATGGCTGTTCTCATTAAAGCAGCCACTGCGCTCAGCATGGCCGCTCCACCCCCCCCCCCAGTTTGCTGCCGGAAAGGGTGGTAGGCCTGGTGGAAGCCTTTTTGCCTAGGGGTGCTCATTCACACGATCCCCTACCAAGGTAAAATGAACCACAGGTTCATTTTACCTTGGTAAAATGCCAGGTAAAAACATCAGGATACCCTATTCTGGAGCAGACGGGAGCCTATGAGCAGACAGCTTGTATTGTGAGAACAGCTTCTGTATGTTCTTGTTTACATTCTGCCAGCATCAACTGAGGAGATTTCCCACCTTCTCAGATAATGAGGCACTTCACGCAAATGGTGTGAAGCACCTCGTGGTGGTTTGCAGGGAGAATGGGCGTAGCTCTCCCAATGGGGTCTGTGGGGATCGGGGGCCACTTGGGCCCCGGAAGTCCCACGATGCCCCATGTAAACATGCGGAGCATTCTGGAGGGACCCCCAGAACCGGGAGGCTGCTTGTAGTCTCTTAGCCGGGGGTCTACTCGTGTGTCACCATGCACCGCAGTGGAACACTTGCTCCGTTAACCTCATTCAAGGGGAGGAGGATTGAGGCAGGCTAGCTGCCTTGGAGCCACTGGGTTCGCCCGTGAGCCCGGTGGTTCCAACAAGCACCAGAAAACGGGCTAGGCTCCCTTAGCCCACTTTCTGGTGATAGTCAGAATAGCCTCAAGGTGTTTTCTTTTGCTTTCATCAATATGTCAGTCTCCTAATAGCTCTAATCCAGTGGTGGGTAACCCTTATAAACAGTATAAATTTATCATGAGCTAGAGGGTCTCAGTTTATTTGCACAGTTGGCAGTTCACATGAATCTTAATTAGATTTTAATGTCCTTTTCCTTAACATGGCAACTGCAAAGCTATAGTGAGATGGCACACAAAACTTTATCTTAAAATATTCTTCCTCTGAAAACAGTGCCTTCAAATCTGAAAAAATCTGAGTTGTAAAAATAACATTGGTTCATAGATTTAAAATAGAATAATTGAAATATTTCATCTTTGTGAAGTGTCTAACGTTTTGTCCATTTCAAACTTATCTGGACGAACCTCAATAACCATGTTCTAAAATATAACAACTAGAATAATTCAAAGTCTAATAATAGCCTCCAGACAGCAAGTACAATCACATGCAATCACAACCCTGCTATCTATTCCAGCTGTTTTTGACTGCCCAAAGTAAGTGCAATTTACAATAACTAAAGTACAGCCTAAGCATATGACAATATGGGCAGTATATCCCAGTTCAATAGGATTTACTCCCAGTTAAATGTGGATAGGATTGCAGCAATGTTATCAGCAACTTTCTAAATTTATTCTATTATTTCCATTCTTTTGCAATTACTCTGTCATTAGTAGGCGAATATTTTACCTAAAACATGTAGGATTGCCAGTTATAGCAACAAGAAGATGATTCTGATTTACTTGAGTGTCCTACCATCTATTCCAGTAGAACTGCAAGTATTATGATAACTTTCCAGATGGTGGTTTTCTATGTTCTTCCTGCCACACCCTTGAATATGGGAGACAGATGAAAGATGACTATATTTAGAAGTAACCACTAAATAAATCTGTTGTTGTTTTATATGTTGGGGTAAAAATCCAGCAGATTTTTCTATTTATTTTTGTAAAGGATACTCTGGACTTATACTACTGACTACATTTCTGTCCTGCACAGCAAATTCCTCAAGGGGCTAAATTTTGTTTAAAAACCACAACCACATATATGAATGAAAATGAAACAAGAGTGATAATAGCTTCTGGTTTTGTGCTTTGCTACTGTGCTAAATAATTACTCCAGCCTTGCAAGCTTTTTGTATTCATGAGCACCTAAATGCCCTTCTAGTACTCCTGAAAGTTATTTCCCCATCAGGAATAGGGTAACTCATGCACACATGACGCTTTTGTATCCAAAGAACTGCCCACTCCATTAACATGAATGACATACTGCACTGAAATTATAGCTATACATGGTGCATTTCTGAATTCTCTACCTTGCCCCCTCAAATAAGAAAATAATTAAGCCAACAAGTTTTAATATAGATAAAAAAGCACCATAATTATACCTGGATGGCTTCCAATAGGGCTAATTATACGCTGAATATGTAGATTCCCCCCACTGAGTTAATTGGATTAAATGTATACTTCATGTTTAGTGTAGTTGTTATTTATAATGGCTTCTGTTTCCTAATCCAGAAATGAATCTATTTCAGCGTAGAATCAAGTATGTATATCAAGCTCAGTTTTGCACTTTCCCCATGTAGTGACATATAAATGTGGTTGCTAACTTGTTTTCACATATGCAATATATATTTTAAATAAAATTAATTAAAATAAACATAAACTACTAGCAAAATATTAAAATTAAAGTCTTACCTCTCCCAGTGGCTACACACATTTGGATCCTCAAGATTTAGGGATAAAGTTGTGTCCATCCAATGATACAAAAGTACAAGCAGGAAATGAACAAGCCAATCCAAATAAAGAACCATCTTTTCAACAGAAAAAAACCTGTAAGGAGAGAGAATACATTTACTATTTAACTGTAGATATCATGCAGCCTAGAAAGACACAGAAATTACCCTTGATACAACATTGTTGATATCCCAGAATACTGAAGGATGATCTTTCATATAAAGAAGATGGGGGGGAGGGCATGGTTATATGCACAATAATTGTGAGCAAAAATAACAATAATTGTTATTATTATAACAACAATAATTGTTGTCTGCAATTGGGGGATGAAGTAGACAGTTCTGGCGAGAAGACGGGGTGGGAAGAATCTAGGACTCAGAACATGTATGACCCTAGGCCACTGAGATTCTCCACTCCAGGAGAACAAGGGGAACACAAGCCATTATCTCCACCACAACTCAAAGACACAGTGTTGACTTTGCCCTCTAACTCAGAGAAGGCTCCCGAAGATCCATTAGTAGATGTTCCCCTGCAATACTAGACCCAGCACCTATGTAATCAAGCAAGGCCCCTTTAAGACACAGAGCCTTCCCGAGGGAAAGGAGGAACCAACAGGCAGAAGGAATTGGCTTCATCCAGTGGTTCCCTGAACCAACAGTCTGCTTCAGGTACAACATTCTGCTAGTGTTGTGTTACCCATTATCTTTCTTCTTGGTTCTAGCTGAGGTGCTGGCTCCCTGGACTTGGAGCTATCCAAGGTCTGTGATGCTCTAGCATGCCTTCCATCCTTGGTAAGACCCCAGCTCAGCTCATTCAGAACAGTATAATATGCAAGGGACAACTTTCCTGTTGTGGCTCCTGCTTCCACCAGCATAACCAATAAAGAATGCAATCCTCTGTGCAGCTCTGTCAGGAATACTGCGACAGCTCTGGATTCAACTGACTATACCTAGGCTACACAGTTTAACTTTGCATTTCATCATTCTGCACTCCACTAGCTATCCTGGGCATTCAGAATTAATAATTGTGTTCCAAGGGAAATTAATATTTTTTTTCTCCAAGGGAAATCATGAACAGATCTCAGAATTAGAGCTGATTATTATACCTTCAAGGGTGGCTGTACTGAAGGGAATGTCACTCAAAGATCTTTTGAATGAATTGGTTTCTGACTGACCATAGCTTCCTTGTACATGACTACCCTTCATAGTTTGTGTGTTTATTGCAAGAGACACCAATATAATACCAGTATAGCCACAGCAAACAGCATTGCTGCATAACGTGCCAATCAGTCATCTCTGTCATACAGTAAACACAATAATTTGTATCCAATGGTTTCCTTCCTTCGGAGAAAAAAGCTTCTTCTGTCAGAAGGAAACCTTAGGTGATAACCCAATATCTGAGGGCCAAACTAGTCATAACAACCCATAATCACACAGAAAGCAGGGAAGGGCCCTGATTTAAAGAGCAACACAGCTTCATGGATAAGGGATATAGAATGCTATCCTCACCTGCTCCTTATCTCCACACAGTTTCACACTCCAAATGTTTTGTCTTCCAGCCAGATTCATTTCTATTAGGATTCTGGCTGATGAAAAATTGATATCAGGGTGCCTAGTATCTGTGGGAAAGCAAGGTGCATGCAAGGGGAGGTTTCTACACTGCTCACCCTTGGAACTCTTTTGTTCATAAGCTTAGGGCCCTCCAACTGTTTTCTGAGTGATTGCAGCAATCAGGGTTATGGATCTGTTGCTGTTGTATTTAGTTTGGCCTAAAAGGACACTTGCTCCTCACATATTCCCTATGACAACATGTATTATTCAAGAACATAAGAACCTACCAAAATCATGCAGAACCATGGAATGACACATCTCAAAAAAATCAAATATATCATCTCTAAAACCTCTGGCAAGTGCTATACTGCTCTTTTAGCCTATTTGTAGTGATGCAAATAATTTTCCTTAAAACAAATTCAACATCTGCAATAAAAAAATTAAAATCATATTTTATTGGTTTCTAATTTCATAAGAAACCAATAAAAATGAATAAAAATAAATTAGAGCTGAAAACAAAATGGAATGATAACCATAAAGGGATGAATGAATAGCTTTAATCAGTACTTCATTCAATGATCAAGTAAATATACTGAGGATGATATTCTGAAAATGAAAGGGGGCGGTTGTGGACAATTAAAGCAAAAATCCTAAACCTGAACAGATTCTGAAAACTCCTTGATCAACAACTGCCATCTTAAAAGAACACATTATGGCAGTTAGTGAGTTGGGGTGTGCACGAACTGTGGTTCGAGCACCAGTTCAGCACCATGGAGAGGGGAGTGGGGAGTGGGAGCTTTAAGAAAGAAGAGAGCAGGTCCTTACAGCTTCCTGGTGGGGCGGCCCTCAGTTCAAGTGCCCCCATGTGGCACCAGCATGTGCATGGGGCAGCAGAGAGCTGGTAAGGACCTGCTCTCCTCTTTCTTAAAGCTCCCGCTCCCTGCTCCCTTCACTGTGGTGCCGAACTGGTGCTCAAACCATGGTTCATGCACACCCCTATAGTGAGTTACATTACATAGGAATAAAAGGTGGTGCAATTGCAATTTAATTTCCAACTGTTTATTTCCTTATTAAAATAGATTATGAAGGTAAATTGTATTTCCTTTTTTGAAATGTCAATAAATTTCCTTTTGAATGCATTTAACAAAAAAAATTAATATATTTTAAAAAACTAAACTATTTGCATGAACCCCCTAGTGTAAAACTTGATTGCATCCTAGATCTTTTGCGTAATTATTAAGGAAAATCAAAACAGAAAATCAGTACAACTGATTAGCATTGCTAAAGTGTTTATATTAGCAACAAAAATGTAGAAAGTTTATTTAACTCTTACTATCTACAATATGCAGAAATACATTTCTGAATCATATACAGGTATTAACACAAATGCTCAAGTATTCCCCAAACCTGGAAGTGCAGCACTGACAATGTACGGAACAAAAGATTTCTAAGTTTCATAATTCAGTATGTTCTTGGTATCTATAAAGTACAAAATACTAAAATTAAACATACCTAGTAACCACTCTATAGGTTTCAGGCCAAATTAACCCTCATCCAGATTTTGGGGTAAATTAGTACCTCCAGCTGCGTAAAGGAGTGTAAACAAGCAAACCACTGCACTCCCAGCTATGCTCTTATTGTCATAATCTTACCTGCAGTTTGGTACACAATATATCCACAAGTATGGCCCCTCACCAGTTATGATATTTATGTTATTAATAAATATATAACACAAGGTAGGAAACTACCCCAAAATGAATGGAACCCCATGGTGGTGTCGTTTCTATCCCATTCCCACGTTAAGTCAATTGGGACAGGAGAGAACACAGTTTTTCATTGGAAACTTCAGTTTTGTTTCCCTCTGCAAGCTCAATTGATCTTGAAAAATGATAGTGTCTGAAAAATAGTGAGAGGAACTGCATAGTTCTGTGCTCCCAAGTTAGAGGAGATGAAACCAACCCCTCCACAATGTCAGACCTAGTGTTTGAGGGAAGTACATCATTTAGAAGCACCTGACCTTGCAGAAGCAGGGATTTTAGCCATGAGAACATAACCAAAAGGATCATAACATCAGCAACCACATGTCAGCTCCAGTAAGCCTGGCATCAGTGGATCGACAATCCACAGTATATCTCTAGACACTTCTCATTTCCTCTAGTTGCATACTGCCCCCCAAAAGGGAGAGGTTGGAGTATGATTCCAGGTGGAGAGAGCAAGAAGATGTAGAGGTGGGATATATGGTACTGAGCTGTCTACTGAACCTCACTCACCTGCCAGTAAAGGTACCAAGATAATAGGTTACATGACAAGCAGAAATAGCAGAAGATAGTCCACAACACTACAACCAGTCCATCACTGGCCCAATGCAGACATCATACATGAATACACATGGGAACCATGTGAAATAATCAGAGACACCATCAGTCCCTCACACCACACCCTCTGCTTAACTTGCCCAGAAAAGGGAAAGCAACATTGGGAGAAATTAGAGTGGTGTGTGGTCCTGATGTCGCTCAGGCCCACCCTGTAGCAAGGCAAGGCTTGGCCAGAGTGAGTGGTGCTTGTTAAGCTAAGGGAGGAAGCTGGGTATCAGTGATGTGAACAACAGCAGTGAGGTGGGGATTCTGATGCCTGAGACGGCCCCAGAATATGAAGAGCTAGGCTCAGGGAACACCAAATGGTGGCTAAGCAAGGAGGTTCATCAGGTAAGGATGGGGGTGGAGACAGGAAATGGAGGAGGAAGTGGGAGGCCTTTGAAGGGATTTGTGGGCAAAATAAAGGTATTTAGGGTCGTGCAGGACAGTGATGAGGTGGATGGTACAGGCAGGGTTTAGGTGTTTCATTGAGAGGCTAGACCAAGGGGAGTATTGGTGCTGCCAGATGGCAGGAGGAGGCAGTGAGTGCCACAACTCCCTCCCCTGCAATCTGAGACCTCAAAAGAGAGGCAGGACCATCATGAACTCTGAGAGAGGAATCAAAATACTGCCCAAGGCCCTCAAGAGCCACAGCCAGTCAGAACAGACAGTGCTGCTCTGGCTATGGAACAACACTTGGGGCTGCTTCAGGTGAATTGTCCCCCTACATGCACTCCAAAACCTTGTGTAGAGGGTCAATTCAGATGAGTATCCCTCTCTTACAATTCAAGGATGTGCCAATAGCATGTCGGCACATTCAGTAGCAGTGACATCAAGGCAGGTGTGTTATTGTCCTCATCAGGCAGGTGCAGCCCTGATGTTAGCATGTGTGCAGGGCTGTGTCAATCTGAACCTGCCTTAAGAGGACTGTGGTGGGAAAACATTCTCAGTGTACAATTGGCAGAGGCTCTCCTGAACAAGAAACTTACCTATGTAGACAACAATGAGGCACCTTTTAATGTGGTGATTCTCTTTATTTAGCAGGGGGAGAGTAACTGGCCCTATCCACCCCAGCACAGTACCTCCAGTGACTGTTGCTGGTGTCTATCTTGCATTTCATTTTAGATTGTGAGCCCTTTAGAGACAGGGATCCATCTTATTTATTTATTATTTCTCTGTGTAAACAGCCCTAAGCCATTTTTGGAAAGGTGGTATAAAAAACAAACAAACAAACAAACAAGCCAGACATAACTCCAGAGGTGCAACCACATTAACAAAGGGAACCACAGTCAACTGTGTTTGGCTTGGATGGACAGAAGACATTGGTTTTATATGTATACAAGAAGTGTGTGCCCAAGGACAGCTGACAAGAAACTAAACAAATGATGTTATGATTGTGATAGAACGGCTTGTAAAAGCCACTTGACCAGTTCCCTGACCTGTGATGATTGCTTCTAGGTCAGTCACAGTTTGTCCTTTCAGCTGAAATGCTGAGAACTGAGATGTTGAATTATAGATCCACATTGCTGTAGGGTTTGAAATGCTTATTTTTCTTAGCCAACAACTTCTGAATGAGTCATGCAGACACAAAGGACATCATGGTTAGGGTGTGGAGGTCACCACTGCACTCCCCTAGAGCATAATATTAAATGATTGTAGGTTCTGTGGTCTGGAAAAGCTGAGGGGCATCCAATATAACCAGTGAGGCTACTTGAAGGTAGGAAGTCCTTCTCATGAGTAAAAAATCATGACTCAGGATGAGAGTTGTCATAACAACAGGCATATTCAGCTTCATTAATAAGGCAAATAAACTAGCAACCTTACCTCCTACCTTAATTACCTCTATAAGTATTTAATGTATAGCAAAATCCTTGGTCCCCATATAATGTTCTTTGCCACCCATTTGCTTCCCTTTACTCCTCGAAACTAGTTGTTTTAGTGTCATTCCTGAGAGGAAAGTTTATAAAAGCTATTGGTGGACTGATGAGGGCATTCTTAACTGGTGGGAAAGTAGCATAGTTTGGGAGACTGAGAAAATATTGTGGTAGCGATAAGCTAAAAACCTTGAGTGAGTGGTGGTTGTATGAGAGAATTGAGCATAGGACAGAATATGAAGGGAGAAGATTCTCTCTTGTATGAGGAACAGGAAAAGACACTGGATAGGAGAGCAATCAAAGACTCTCTTAAATTAAACCTAAATCTAAGGACACCAGCTTGAAATTTCCCCCCAGTCCCTTTCATGCAGAGATTTCTAGTCTCCGTAGTTTAGCCAAGACCTCGTACAGATGTAATGTTTACCATGGTTGAGAGTGAGCCATGGACATGATTGCTCCTTCACCCCTCTTGTGTGTCAATTCCCCCTTCCTTTCCTTCTCTTTCTGGAACCAACCATAATTCAGCATTACATCTACTTCATTGTCAACCATGGTCAGTTCCAAACAAACACCTAAAACCAGGGTCTAAAGTGGATTTGCAAATGCTAGATAATGCGAGGGTTAGCAGATGCAGACGTGGGAAGTGTGAATTCATGAATGGTGAAGATGGAACAGAATGAAGAGAAAGAAAAACAGCCTGTTCCTGATGTGCTTTAACTATCACATCTGGAATGAGAAGTGTCTAGGCGAGGTTTGGGACAGCTTTCACCAAGATGATTCAGTTGGATGCTGAATCATTGTACTATTTAATTCTACAGTTTAAAAAAAGACCCATGAAGGAAACCCTCAGAGAGATTGAACGATGCTTATCTTTAAGGCCTAGCAAAAGCTATTCCAATGCCTCCTCATACTAAGCTGATTGCAGGCTTTGCACGCTTTTTATTATTACAATTTTCCTGGAAATTGTACAGGAGCTCAGCTCGCTGGTCTAACAGATTCACCTAGTAAATAAAAGATTCCCACAGGCCTATCCCTTTATTTGCTCTCTGAGCCCAAGGTAGTACAGTCATGATTATCAGAGTCCTCTGCATTCTTTCTCTGTCACCTCTATTGTTAAGTACTGTAGTTACATACATACCAAGCCATGGGGGACTTCAAGTCGCTCTTGTATCTGCTTACTTTGTCTCATTTTTATATAGTATCTGTTGAATGAGTCTACCACCTCAACAGACTGACTTCTTTTCTTGCCTATACTAGCTGGAGCAGCTTGAAAAGCCATTACAACTTCCATGAACCTTCAGATTCTCTGTATACTTTGCAGCAAGCCTGACATTTTGTACAATATATTATTTGCACTGCCTGATGTTCAAGAACACAAACACTGAATACTATATATCTAAGTGCATTATGTAAAGACAAACAAAAACACCTTTGCTACATTAACTTGTAACACCAGCAAAAATAGGTCCACACCAATACCTCTCAGTGTAAGAATGTGTACATTGGCAGATTTATCTGCATATGTTGTTTAAAGTCCAGAAACAAATAGGAAAATTTCATTTTAATCCCCTCCCTGTTCATAAACTAGAACAAGTTGATGCCAACTTGATTAATTCAGCTGAGAAAACTGATTCAATGGCTGCAACCCCAACTGTACTTTACTTGGTAGACTGGATTCTACTAGAAGAAGAAGAAGAAGAAGAAGAAGAAGAAGAAGAAGAAGAAGAAGAAGAAGAAAGCCTGAAATAATGTAAAATGCTAGTAATGGATGTCCAAAACACACAGAAGTGTTTGGTGACTCCTGTCTAAATGAAAATGCTGCAAGCTTTAGACACACTATGGTTCAATTACTAACTTGAGACAATGGCTGGAGAGCAAAGGAACTGCTGACTTAGATTTTCCATTACTATGTCTGGAAAATAAAACATGCAAGAGTAAAGTATTAAAGTATTTTCATTTGGAAAGGAAGGATAGTAACATTTGCATGGGGCTTGCAAGAGATTGCACATCTCTTGAATAAATAAGGATCTTGTTTGCTTACAGTTATTGGGGGGGAAATTCTTTCCATTTATGATTCTAATTTCCTTGCATTTATACACATCCATTCTACTTTCCTGATAAAATGTGGTTTGTTACCATTCTTTTTGGTATATATTAATTTTCATGTTTCGTTTACAAATCATAAAATGGACTAAGCTGAAACCCCAGTACCATTTTAAAAGACTTTATTCACTGAAGTTAGTTGCATGATCCATAAAGCCTGACTATCATGTAAACAGCTGCACATCACATGACAGCTGCAAGTGTAGTAAGTTTAAAGTTTTTATCCACTTAGAATGGCAATTATTCTATTCACACAGCAGTCCACAAAATCAATGGAACTAAACTGGTTTATGAAAACCAATATGCAATGTTTTACTGCATACCAGCTATACAGATAATCTATCACTCCACTATATATATACAGCTTGTAGCCTGAGTGATCTGCTTTTCTCCATATACTCTTTTTTGAGTAGAGAAATTTTAAACCACATTCATATCAGAAGCATACATGCCTTTGCTGCATGCAAATAACTGATCAAAACTTTAGAGGAGTTCTTGAGGGAGAAAGCAACACATGTAAGGTAGCATCATGTGACAGACATAACAACAAAAATAATACTTGCTTTTGTTGCCAGGGCCAGATAGAAACATTAATTAAAACAACCAGTGCTGACCTTATCAAAACTTGTATCTGACCCAATATTGTCAGCAATGATTAGTCTCATGTTCATTTGTGGCTATGAATAAACTTGATTGCTTTTATTGATTGTGCTGCAGTGTTAATAGATAAAGAGTATGAAACACAGTGGATGTTACAATAGATTAGGAAACCATTTTCATGCTCACTCATAAAGTCTTGCTAGGAAAATGTACATGCTATGCATACATTTTCATGTACTTCTTCATGTTTATAATATGGATTAGGAAACAAAAATAAAGACATTGCCTGAATTCAGACACAGCACGAAACCAGAGTTAAATGTGGCAGTGGTTGGAACTCCATTACATCTGAATTCATTCAACTGTGTTTTCAAGTCGAAAGTGACCTACAGTTTGCCTTGCCAAACTCCAGTTTGAACCTTCAATTTGCACAAAGGTTCGCTGCCAAGTTTGGCTTCCAAAGCATTATGTCCGATCCCAGATGCCACCATAATTGTGGTTCCCTGCCGATTTCCAAACTGCAATCATAGAGATGGTGGTACAGACCCACCCAGGATCACGCACACTCCATGGCTGTGGAGATTCTAGCTGGCAGCCTCCCTGAGTAGCATCTCCACCCCTCCTGGCATCTATCCAGTTATGGAGTTGCCTGGCAACAGGGATGCTGACATGTCTTATGCCAAGCTTGTCAGACTGTCAAGTGGAACAGTCACACAGGGGTATGCCCTCTTCCCACTGTGTCCCTTGCTCCCCCCACCTAGGACAGAAGGAGGGGAAGGGGATGGAATGAAAGAATGACCACTAAGTGCTTTGCTATCCAAGAATGAAGTGACAAAGATGCATGTTCACAAGCACAAACACTCCAGGTAGCAACACAAGCAGGGCACCCCATCACAGCACTGGTAAGGGAACAAATGGCTGGGGTGGGTGTGTCCGGGGTCAGGTTTAAAAGGCAGCCCCAACTACGGATTCTTGAGCAGCCAAGTTCAATTTTTTCCACAGAAAGGTTGGGGAAGGGTGACCCAGCCTCTTCCCCTTGGGAGTTTGTGGCCCCTAGGCTTACTCATGAGCAGGGTCAGCCACCAGGGTCAGCATTGCTCCAGTCAGAGGAGCAATTCGACATATTTGATGACAATGGATGCCGATCTGAGATGGAATGTGCTCACTCAAGAGAGTGCCAGGCCATGGGGACACTCCCTCACAACTCATGATAAGAACCATCAGAGGGGAGGTGAGAGAATTGCTGAGTAAAATTGCTAATAATGCACAATGATAAAACAACCCCATCTCCCATGGACTGCTCTCTCACAAGAGTGTCAGGCCACTGAAGCTTTATATCAAACCAGGTTGATGAATGGAGGAAAGCCACAGAGACAGGTACCCGGGTGACTGCTCTCCCTGTCTTGGCAACTTCCACCAACTATTTATTTATTTATTTTATCAAATTTATACCCTGCCCAAGCTTACGTCTCTGGGCGGCTAACACTGTCAAGTAGCTGTCAAAACTTGCCCCCTGCCAGCCCATCCACCCACATGAGCATGTGTACCCTTGCTTGTGTCCCAAAATGGTGACCCCACTCTCCTGGGGCTACTAGAAATTAGGGCTCCCCTCTCCCATGATTCCCTGCACCAGCAGATCTGCATACGGTGCAATGCCGAGCTGGACCCAGAAATTTAAATGGGTTTAAAGATCTGTCCCCACACCCGGGGTTTCTCCCATCCACACATGCAGCCAAACTGACACACAGAGTGTCAAAATCTCCTTTTAGTGCATGCAAGGCATGACGGGGCAGGGGGGAGGTTTGCAGCACTTCTGTTCTATCTTTTACCATGGAGAGTTGGAGGCCCCACACAAGCAGGCACCTTGTTGTTGGGTTAGCTCAACTTGTGAGCATGCAATCTGATGAGAGGCCTGGAATGTCCTACCCCATGGTGCTCCCCAGTAGACTGGCCCTCCCATGAGAAGGATAGTCCACCGGCAGCAAGCTGCCAGTCGAGCAGGAGTGTACTTTGGTCTGCATGGACTGCTTTGCTGGGGTGATCCCTCACAAAAGCATCCTAGGTCATGGTGGGACAGCCCCAACCCCCACCTACCCAGATCCTTTGCTCTCCCTCATATACATATCCCCTCCTAGGAAGTCTTCATGTTCCCTTTCCTTTCCTGAGTATCAGGGAAATAGTGCCCCCCCCCCCAGTATCTGTGCTGAGATCACTGTGCCATCCCACAAAGGGGGAAGAGTGATTTTTTATGACCTTGTGTGACCCTCAAGGACATATTCTTGTGATGCACAGTGGTCTTCAGGGAAAGGGGGAGATCCTCAAAAATCACTTCTTCCCCTTCACACAACAGCACAGCATTAGACTGGAAATCAGCCAATGTTGAACCGTACAATGCTAGTCTGGATGTCAGCCAGTATATAGTTTGCATACCTGCAAAAAATTTCAAAAGATTTGAAATCATTTTCAAAATATGATAAACTACAGGGGATTCAGAATACACAAAATATTAAAGGCTGACAGTTAATACTTTATGGAGGAAGACCTAAAAGATACACAGAATGCCCTGATGCTTACAGAAATAAAATCAACATATTTATTTAAATGTTTGTTCATTTCAGAACCTGCATTTAGATCATATTTTGTATTCATGTAACATTAAAATTGGTTTACTGAATTTACTATTTTCTCAAATAGTTTTTATACAGAAAAGAGATTGTTTCTTTCTCAGAGATGAGCTTATTTTCTGCTACAACAAACATTTTAGAATAGGCCCAGACATTCATACACTTTTTGTGCATTAACCACTAAAGAAAGTCACAAGAGGCCATGGCCCTGTCGATACCATATTCTATGATCTGTTTCCACTCTTTCTTCCTGTTTAGTAGTGTACTTCCTGGTTTTCATATATGAGCATTTAATAACACATACAATGTCCCCACATTTGGTCTGAACCATTTCTCAAACTGTCCCTCTTTCTGGCTCTTATCCCACCTTTCCCCCTTTTTAAGTCCATGGGTTTTCACATAGTTCTTTTACTACTCCCTGTAGACCACTTATGATCTCTTCTGCTGCTTATTATGATTTCAAAGTGCTCAAAGCACTTCACATACATTTCTTCCATAATTGTTAGTCCCTGTAAACTAGGTCAGTGGGAGTGGCTTACCTACGATTATTTAGTGACTTGACGGCTGAGGTGACATTTGTGTCTGGAAGTTCCTGATTCCCATTTCACATTTTATTCTCTACTCTATAGATGTTCTCAAAATAAAGTAAAAATAAAACAAGATTGTGCAGATGTGTGAGTTAACCTGTAGAGCTAACTTGCCCTGAAGTAGGAGAGAGGGAGGGGTGACCTCTCTTTCCTACTCTGCATTCCGTTCAAAGTGCTTAAACTGGCAGAGCAGGGACATACAACTAAGGAGGGAAGAGGGAAGCCACAAAAAATAGTCACTCTGAGAACCCAAAGATGTAGATGAGTTCTGAGAAGATGCTTGCATGTCTTCCTGCTGCTTTTTGCATCTCTCATCAGAGCCCAAAGATCCATGAGCACGCCTACTACCCACAAGCAAGCTTCAGCATCTCAATGTGTGGTGTACTGGGTAGCATGTTAGACCAGAACTGGGGAAACCTAGGCTCCTTCAATGATGAAACTCATCTGTGAACTTGGGCCAGTCACTCTCTGGGACCATTCACATGACTAGGTGGGGTGGTGGGCAGGCAGGGGGGAAGGCTGGTTCAACTCACCTCCCCGCCAGATGAGCACCTGATTATTGCTGGGAGCACGGACTGTGCTCCAAGATGATCCATGCTGGATCGTGGTGCAGCATTGAGCTCCGGAGGCCAGGATGAAACATCCTGGCCTCCAGATATCCCACAATACACGTGGTGCATTGGGAGTTTCTTTCAGGAGACAGGCTCTGTGTCCGCTGGGGCTGAACATAGCTCCAGTGAACACATGGTCCCAGAGCCCGAGTTAAGGGCTCATTTGAGCCCCACAAGCTAAGACCCTCATTCCCAGCTAAGAGACGGGTTTCAAAGCTCGTCTAGGTGGCACTTCCTCACTGGGATCGGGCCCAGTCACAGCAGTTCTCATGTGCAACCTAACTAGACTGGGCTTCCCTAGTCTGGGGTAGGGTGCACATGAGAACCGCCTGTCCAGCTTTCTACACAGAGTTATTGTGAGGATAAAAGAGGGGGAATAAAAACCAATATTCCACTCGGTGCTCCTTGGGAATAAAAACCAATATTCCACTCGGTGCTCCTCGGTGCTCCTAAGGGCAGGATACAAATATAAAAAACATTGGTTGAGAAAATCAAGCACTACTTTCCACTTCCCCATGACTATAGCTCCAAGATCACAATCTCCAAAGACAAATGCATTTATTGCCATTTTTGTATCAGACTTTTTCTGTTTACTATCTCTTTATTTAACCTGTTAGATTTGCACGTTAACAACCAAATCTAATTAAACTGAGTTGCTAAAACCATATAACTTGTAGGACAATGTTATGCTAGCAATTTGCCCTCGTACAGTCTGCTATGCAATACAAAATTCCAAGTTCAAACAGATTTCTGAGGCACAGAAAGGAATTACTGTATGAATTAAGGTTCCTGGAGTCCCATTGTGCGAGATGTCACTGCCCCAACTGCAAGACGGCCAACACACTGCCAGATATTGCTCTCGACATCCACTTTTCCTGCAAGCAGCAAGGCTCAGACAGAGCTGGAAGCTTCATCAAAGCCTTTGCATGCAGCCAGCTGCATGAGAGTAGTTACAGAGGAGACTGAAGAGAGCATGGGTGGAAACAGGGGAATAATTGGGGAAGCATGGGAAGAATAGCTACTCACAAGACTACAGCATGGTTGGAGGAAGGAAGAAGGAAGAGAGATGTAGGCTGATAGAGGGTAACCAGAGACTGCTACTGGAGACTGGTGGTGTGCACGGAACTGGCACCTGCTGGTTCGAAGGTGTGGGGGAGAATCTCTTTAAAGATGGGGGAGGGTGCTCTTACCCCTCCCACTGCATTTCCCCCGCTGGCACTGCCTTTTAAAATGGTCCAGTGGGGTGGGAGCATACCTCCTTGCTGCCTTGGTGCCTCCTTGGACCCGAAGTGCCCGGAAGTTGCCACTGCGCATGTGCATCTTTGAACTGGCAAAACCGCCAGTCTTTCGAACCAGTTCGGAGGCCCATAAAAGGCCTCCAAACTGGTTCCATGTACATCCCTACTGGAGACAGCCCCATCAGTAGGAGGAGGATCAGGGGTGGAGAAAACATTTTCCCCACCAAACACTTTCCCTAAGCATGGGAAAGGGCTGATGGAAAGCACCACATCAATTCTACTATATGCACTAGCTTACTAGTGGTAAGCAACCCTATGCATTATGCATATAAATAGTTTTATAATTAAATACTCATTTATATCAAAGTTCCCAATAGTCATTCATATAACTGTAGCTTTATTTAGTGCCACTTTTTAAAAATAAGGTGTCCCATGTCATTAAATCTTCAAATTCATTTCCTTTAATGTGGAACAGAATCTGCTTTAGAGAGCGAGAGCCTGCTTCATCATTAAAGAGAACTAACAAAGGCAATGCCTTAGAAACCCTAACAATCAAAGACCTTTTTTGTTGTAATTAATATTTTTTCAAGATAATTTCTCCTATTAAAATATGTTAATTGACTCTGGTTTCAGGTTAACTGAATCCTTCTGAAAGTGAATTCAGAAGCTAATTCCTTGCTGTGAGCAGTAATTTGAAGCCAAATGAATGATGAGTGCATTTTTATTAGCATAAGCAAAAAAAGATTTCAGTCCTCAAACTATGTTCCTTATAGAATACTTATTACATGATTTAAATTTGACGGCACCCCTTTTGAAACTGGATGATATTGATAAAGGGCACCCAGCAACAAGGATACTACTTATGTTTTATTACAAAAATGGCTGTCATTTATAATGAAGCACCTAGAGTAACATACTGCATTCAGAAATTCAAGTTATACAGATATCAGAATGCTATTTTTAATGTTTTTAAATGCAACTGTGAGCTTAATGAAGCACTTTGTTAAAACTTATTCTCCATAGTAAAAATTAAAACAGAGAAAGAGAGAGGTGGCATTCTACAGACTTAATTGCAACATGAAGCACTTTACAATGATTGACTGGAGAGTGTGTCAAACTCTGTGCCAAAATTGACACATAAGGAGCCTTCATAGCCTAACTAGTATTAATGGTCTCTTTCACAACATCCACTGCTAGTTATTTAAAAGGTACACTGCTGTTATGCATTTGCTACCATGAAAGAATTATATACCCTATTTTGTATAAGGACCCAGGTTCCAGACGAAACAATCTCTTACTTCTTGAATACAAACATGCATTTTTATTGCTGGGCAGATCATACACTAACTCAGAAATGGAACAAGAAAGAAAAATCCAAGAGTAGAGTCTAACTATAATAATATAAGGTTCAAAGATTGCTGCCCCAAGACTCTGGAATGCACTCTCTGTTAAAATACGAGCCTCTCCATCTCTGACAACTTCTCAAAAGTCTCTAAAGACTTGTTTTTTCACCCAAACTTTAAACTGTACTCTGGTTTTAAATGGTTTTCATTTTAATCTGTTTTATGTTGTTGTAAACCACCCAGAGACAGAAATTTGGGACGGTCTACAAATCTGAAAAAAAAAAATTATAAATAATAATAAATATTTAACTTCTTGGTAATTTACTATATCCATTTCTTTTTAATTTACAACTTAAATGTGGTATTTCAAATCCTAGAGAGTTCTTCTTTCACCCATTGACGGGTTCCCGTCAGAGGTTGGATTCTCATATAGTGCAGGGAATATGTGCTCACCTCTGACTTCCTGGCATGGTGATCTAATGCTTTTACATGGACTGTAAGTAAATCTGGGCAGTCAACTTTTTCAGTCAGTAGCTCAGATATCGGCACACTGCTACATAAATGGGTGTGAGTGATCTTGATGTCGCCTGACCACAGAGCCATCAGTTCCCATCTGTTCTTTGATCCTATATGGAATCTAGATAGTTTGGCTGTTACTTAAGCTTTTGGTATTAATATAGTTCTGTAGATCCATGTCTACAAGGATATCCAGGGATGTGCAAAGCGATTCAAATTTAATCAATTTGACTCGAATCTGGGTGATTTGAATTCTAATTGAATCACCCCTTAAAAGGACAATTTGATTTGATTTTTAATAAAATTTTCCAAATTAGATTTGAATTTAATTCAAGAGCTGTTTGGCACCTTTTTAAAAACCATTCAGGCCCTGATTGGTTAAAAAAAAAAAGGCACAAAAACAGGGTCAAATTGATTCAAATTGGATTTGAATTCAATTCTAACTTTCAGATCAGATTCAAATTTGATTCCAAATTTTCAAAAAAAATCAGAATTCAATTCAAATTCAAAATGAATCAAAAAAATTGTTTCATGAACATCTCTCTCTCTCTCTGGCATGATCATTATGTCTGTGTTTTTGGAGGGCCTATTTCTTTTGCACTTTCTCCTCCATATTAAAACACATTAAGTCAGATGAGGCCTTCAGTTCAATAAGTAACCCCTCCCCCAAAACTGTTTGTAATGTGATTCTATATTTTGAAGAAATTGAACCAGATTTGTTTCCAAATCCCATCAATCTTTTGTTTTTTAATCCTCTTTGAACATTCTTACTGCTAGACCACTGGAAACTGGAAGGTATGCTGATGTCTGAATGTGTTTAATTCCACTTCTGTTCAGAAACTTTAAATTCCTGTCTGGTAAGCTTTAGTCCATTATCTGTAACCAGAACTATCGGCAGTCCATGGGTTGTAAATATCATGGGTTATCAAAGGTTCTCTCAAGTGGATACTGAGATTGTTTTGCTCATCTACTGTAACCAAAACTATCTTCCCCATGAAGGATTCTGCAAAGTCATGCATGCAGCTGAATCAATGGGTATCCTGGACACTTCAGGAGGATGAATAGTACCAGTGTTGATGCATCTAATATTGGAGACAGTTTTTAACTAGCTGACCAGTTGAAGCCAACAAACATAGCTGGTAAACTAAAGTCTTCATGCGTGAAAATTCCTGGATAGGCTTCATACAGCTTTACAATAGTTCTCATTCTTGTAGAATAACAACCTACGCACAACATATTGTGCATGCTCCACAATATGCAGCCATGCTCTATGCTTAGTTCTCTACTCCTGCTTCAAAATAGGTAGAGTTTTTCTCCTGGATTGTTTCTTTGGCCAGCCCTGTAACATGTACCACATCACTCCATTAGTACATGTAAAGTGACTATTCTTATCTAGGCAGCCTTCACTGAGGTCTGTTCCAGGTGTTCCATTAATAGTACAACTTCCTCTGGGACCCCCTCAGCTGGAGGTAATTCAGGCAGTGACAATCCTCCTAGGATATGAACATTGCCATCTTGGTTGCTTGCTTTGTACTTATGCGTTGTTAATGTCAAATACCTGATGCTGTAATCATGCTGCTATTTCACTGAGGGAGGGCAAGTTGCCTCCTTGTCTTAAGGAGGCAATTATTTGACCTCTTTTAAAGAAGCCTACATTGGACCCCTCACAGTTAGGCAAATTTAAAAGCATATTTCCAACTTCTATAACAATAACAACAACAACAACAACAAATATTTATATACTGTTTTTCAACAAAGGTTTCCAAAGTGGTTTACAAAGCGGGGGGGTGGGGGTGGAATGGATCCCTGTCCCCAAAGGGCTCACAGTCTAAAAAGTAACCATAAGAAAGACACCAGCAACAGTAACTGGAGCTACTGTGCTAGGGTGGATAAGGCCAGTTATTCTCCCACTGCTAAATAAAGAGAATCACCACATTAAAAGGTGCCTCTTTGCCCAGTTAGCAGGGGTTCTATAGTTGAGCAAAGTGATTAAAAGGGTGGTAACTTCTCAGCTCCAGGCAGTCTTGGATGACTGCCCATTACTTACCCATTTCAAACCAGCTTTTGGGAGAGCTGTGGTTGAAACTGCCTTGATCGGCCTCTGCAAATACTAATTAGGAATTGACAGAGCAAGTGTGACTCTGTTTGTCCTTTTGGGTCTCTTGGAGGCTGTTATGTCCAGAGAAAATGCCTCTGGTTTTTCTTAGGATACTATTCCAAGAGGGCAAGGAAGAGATGGACCCAGGATAACAGACTTAAGATAAAACATGTTTTATATAACTTTTATTAGATGTTTGCCTTTTACAACTAATAGTATTCTCAGATTCAGTATGGGTCACGATGACAGTATGACCAAAGGCCTCTGTTGCCAAGTCTATGATATCCTGTTATGAACCTCCTTGAGAAACAGAAATCTATTTCAAAGGGCAAATATATGTATAAGAAAAATACAACTTATTTTCTATTTCAGTTCTTAAGAATTTCTCAGCATTAGCACAGCCATTTTATATTTAAGCAGCCATTTTGAGAGAGGATAGGCAGGAACTAGCCTTCCTAGTATAACTTGGTTTTTGATACCATTGATCATGGTATCCTTGTGGATCACCTAAGAGGGCTGGGAGTGGAAGGCACTGCATTACAGTGGTTTTGCCTACATCTCAGGCAGATTCCAGAGACTGTTGCTTGGAGACTGTTGCTTTTCAAAGTGAGAGCTTTTATATGGAGTCCCATAAGGCACTGTTTTGTTTCCAATGCTTTTCAACATCTACATGAAACCATTAGGGGAGATAATCAGGAGATTTGGTGCCGGATGCTATCAGTACGCTAATGGCATCCAAATATATTTCTCCATGTCAATTTCATCAGGAAATGTTATAACTTCCCTAAATGCCTTTCTGAAGGTGGTAATGGTCTGGATGAGGGATAACAACCTGAAGTTGGTTCCAAATAAGATAGAGGTGCTTACTGTAGTGAGCTGCAACTCAGGAGATGAAATACATCTGCCTGTTCTGGATGGGGTTTCACTCCCTGAGAAGGAAAAGGGAAGCAGTGTGGGATTGCTCCTGGATCTAAACCCTTCTCCAATATTTCAGGTTGAGGCAGCAGTTTATCAGCTTCAGCTGATATGCCCAATGTATCCTTTTCTGGAAGAGGGCAAGCTTAAAGCAGTGGTGCACATGCTGATAACCTCCAGGCTTGACTAGTGCAATGCACTCTATTTTGGGCTGCCTTTGTATGTAGTCCAGAAACTACAATTGGTGCAAAGAGCAGCAGCCAGGTTGGTCTCTGAGATATTCTAAAGGGACCATATCATTCCTGTTTTGAAACAACTACATTGGCTGCCAACAGGGCAAAATCAAAGTGCTGGTTATTACCTATAAAGCCCTTAATGGCTTGGGCCCAGGATATTTAAGAGAATGACACCTTTCTCATGAACCCCATCATCTGTTAAGATTGTCAGAGGAGGTTCATCTGTGGCTGGCACCAGCATATCTGGAGACTCAGAGATGAGCTTTTCTATCATCTCCCTGAGGTTGTCGTACTACTTCTGATGGGCTTTACAAAATCACTGAAGGCACACCTATTCAGCCAGGCTGTTAGTTGAGTTTGAATCTGAAGGCTTTTAGTTGAGTTTAAATATGATTTTAAATTCAATTTGTTTTGAATATAAAACTGTTTTTAACAACTACTACTTGTTTTTAACGGTTTGATTTTAACTGTGGATGTTTTACTTTGTTGTAAACTGCCTTGAGATGTTGATTATAGGTGATATGGAAATACATTAAATTAGATAGACAGACAGATTGTAGGCACTGCTTTATTTTTACTGAAGAGACCAACTAATGGTTTGTGATCCTGCATGGGTAAAGGATTTCCATTATAGATATTGGTGGGACTTTTAAATGAGAAACATGGTGGTTTGGCTTTCTTTTTCCAGGAGAGAGCAACTCCCATTCAGCTTTCTTTATCATCCTTGAGGCACAGGGCCAGCCTGCCTACTAGGTGAACTAAGCAGCTGCTTAGGGCTCCAAGCGGGCAGGGGCAGCAATGGCCTGTGCCCTTTGTCCATGTAGGTGGGTGGTCTTGCGGGTGGGTGGAGGCACCTTGTCAGTGTGTGGGTGGGCGTGCAAGTGGGCCAGTGGATGCTTCCTGTTGCCCTCCGCCCCTTCCCCATGGCCTCCACCCTGCCCATGCTTTCAAAGTGAGCGATGATGATGTAAAAGCAGCGGTTACAGAGGCAGCAGCAAGGGGGCCAGGCAGGTGGGTGATGAGAAACACCTGGGTGCTTGCCCACCCTCCTACCTGCCATCACCACCTCCACCCGTCACTTTCGTGGTGAGCTTTAATGACATCATTACAGCTCGCAGCAAATGTAGCAGGTGGAGGCGGTGGCAGAGGAGGGCAGGCACATGATCACCTCCTGCCCACCCCCTCCACAGTTTTCAACCATGGCTTTTGGCAATTGGAGGTGGTAGAGGTGGTGGGCAGGCAAGCAACAGGGGCAGTGAGGGGCCCACAGGTGGGGGACACCCAGCCAAGCTTCTCGTGGGGCACCCCTGTGGGCCAGCCCTGTTGAAGCATATGCATTGTGCTGAGGGGTTTTTCTTCCCTGTTTTGTGAGACAAAACAATTACTTGTGAGAAAGCACTGCATAAATGTATTTGTTTTCTAGGAGCTTATTGAATCAGGAGCTCAAAGGAACTGAGTAAACTCTTAGATTCTTGGAATGCTTTCTATTTGTTTCTTTTTCCTGTTTCACACAGTCTTTTTTCCCAGAAGATAGTATAACAGTTCTAAGAGACCTGAGAGATTTGGGAGAAACCAATTATAATAATTTAGCATACCTACGTATGCTTTGAGCTCTGATGTGTTTTTGTAGAACAGGTTATTTTTTTCAATAGCTGTTTCTGCCATAGGACAAACAGCAATTGGATATGTGTGTGAGACTAGTAATCAATGCATCTGATGCAGACAGACAGTGTATCCTTCCATAGGAAATGCAGGATGATCGCCTGCCTTCCCAAAGCAATCACCAGAGAGCAAAGCACAAACAATTTGGCTTGTTTCTCAGGAGTTAATTATTTCACGTAGAGTTCAGGCATCAATTGATTTCTGAATAAAGTAGAATCAGACACAGGCCTTAATTTCACATGATTTTGAACAGGTAACTCCAGGTCCAATGAGGAAGCCAGGGTGGCCACAACATTGGCTATTTATTTATTTATTTATATTATTAAAACTTTTATACCGCCCTTCCAAAAGGCTCAGGGCAAGCCATGGAGGCTGTTTTCACACTCAGCCTAACCGAGGCTAGTGAAGCCTAGCCTGGGTAATGCTGAGCATAAGAACTGCCAAAATCGGGTCACCAGTTCCCGGGATCAGTGCCGCCTAGCCCCGCATTGTAGCCTGGCTGTTAGCCGAGGTTAAGTGCTCCTGTAACCCAGGCTACCAGATCATGTGTTTGCTGGGGCTATGTTTAGGCCCAGAGGACACAGAGACAGGCACCTAGAGCACCCATCTCTAGGGACAGGAAAAAAACAGTTAGAAATCAGATGGAGGACAGCTGGGTTAGGGTTAGGGTTAGGGTTAGGGTTAGGGTTAGGGATTCAGTGAGGATTCTATGATAGCAAATTAGAGTGGATTCATGGTGTCTCATTGAAAATCTCATTTGCTATCATAGAATCCACACTCAGAAAACCTCAGAAACAACAGAACCCTGTACCCCATGGGTTAGAAACCCATGGGGGTGGTTGGCACCCTATGTGCACTACACCACCACTTGCTCTGGGCCACCCCAGCACCCCCTAAGTGCACTTATGGGGCTGCTGAAAGCTCCATTATAACTTATTATGAGGAAAAACCTTAAGGACATGAAAACTTCAACAATTAACCAAAAATCAGCCCTCTGCCCAAATCCTTTGAAAAAATTCAGGTAGCTTCCTTGCCCCAACCTGGCACTACCACCAACCCCACCCCACTCTAGGACACCCCTTTCCCCCCGACGTGAAGCGATACACTCTTCACGGGGAAAACCTTAAAGATGCGTAAACTTCAGAAATTCACCAAAAATCAGCCCTCTGCCCAATCACTCTGCAATTGGGGTGGTAGCCTCCACCCATTAGGCACTACCACCCCACCCCACCCTTTTGGCACAGATCCCATGTTATGCCCCTATCTGCCCCTAAGACACTAAAACTTCAGAAATTCACCAAAAATCAGCCCTTAGCCCAATCCCTCTGCAATTGGGGTGGTAACGTCCACCCATTAGGCACTACCATCCCACCCCACTATTTTGCCCCTGGCACCCGAAATTCGAGCAGACGTCACATCCAACCTTTTTGCATTGAAGTCAATGGGATGCAAAAAGGCGGGAAATTCAAATAGAAATCATTGCTCAAAACGGAGGGGGGGGAAGGAGGCAAAAAAATGGAGGTCCAAATCACCCAAATTTTCGGGCCTGATATTCGGGTGATTCAGCTCGTGCCCAAAATTTCTCGGATCTTTTCATGGGTGATTCGGTTCGGCCCTGAATCACCCGAAATTCGCTGTTTCGGGCACAGATCGTTCTGTGCCCGAAACGTTTTGCACATCCCTACTCGTAACCATCATGCTTTTAAGAACTTGAGCTAAAACAATATAACTTATTATTTTTTACCATAATCAGGCTGGTGTGGATGCACAGACAAAATGGGACACCTCCCCTGCCCTTAAAGAGCCCCTGCCCCGGTGTCTGACCGCAGCTCCATGGTTCCGTGCACACCACTAGCTGACTGGTTACATAATGCACTGTTTGTAGCGTGAGGTTATGGGAGTGCTGAAAGCAGTAACAATGGTAATATCCTGACCCATGCATTATGCCTGATTAGCATCAGGTTCAGGGGAGGTGTCCCATTTTGGCTGTTCATCCACATCAGCCTGTGAGGGTCTCTCTGCTCAGGGTATCTTTGCTGCCACCATTCAGATCTGTTTTGACAGAATCTGATACAAAAACCACCTTCTCCCACTCTGGTTTCTTGTGTGGTAGTGTGGGGTATATCTTCTGGTGATGCAGGAGAGGAAATAAAACATTCTTATACCTTGATTATGGTAAAAAATAATAAGTTATATTGTTTTAGCTCAAGTTCTTAAAAGCATGATGGTTACGAGGTTTAGAGTGTAAAGAAGCAAACTGGTTTTAGGGTGTTGTCAACATTATTAATTTACAACAATAGCAGTGTTGCTATTTTTCATATAGTAAACAGTTGTTCTTTCCTTATTTCTTTCTCCACATTGGGCCTGGGATGCATCTCTTGGATATTTTGTTTCTGACCTCTTTTCTGTGGACTCTTAGGTCTTTACACAGGCAATGGCCACCATTGCTCCCCTCCCACCACTTTCCCCCAACCGGCGCTCCATTATTTGCCAAAATCCGTGTGACATGTGTGGTGAGCATGCGCGATAGTGGGCACACGTGCAGACTATACTTCTGCGCTTCCAGGGAACAATGGGGGAAGGGGTGGCAGGGAGGTATGCTGCCACTCCATGGATTTTGGCAAATAACAGAGTGCTGGCGGGGGAGAAATGGCGGGAGGGGTAAGTGCACCCTCCCCCACCCTTAAAGAGCTGCCACCCCCAGCGTCGGACCAGCGGAACCACCGGTTCTTTGAACTGGTTCAGAGGCCCATAAATGGCTTCTGGATCGGTTCTGTGCATATCCTACAATCAGCCCTCTGAGTGCCCTGGCATCTACCATCCCACAACATTCACCTGCAAATATTCCGATGATTGAATTCACATCCACACTGTTCATAGGAACATAGGAAGCTGCCATATACTGAGTCAGACCATAGGTCCATCTTGCTACACAGACTGGCTGGGGTCCATATTGTCTACTACTGGTCCATATTGTCTACACAGACTGGCTGGGGATTATGGGAGTTGTAGTCCAAAAACAGCTGGAGGACCACCATTTGACATCCCTGCCCTAAAGGGAATATCTTACAGTGCTCACACTTCTAATCTCCTTTTCATATGCAACCAGGGTGGACCCTGCTTAGCTTAAGGGGACAAGTCATTCTTGCTACCACAAGACCAGCTCTCTGCCAAAGTTGTGACAAACATCTACATAAAAGAGCCTGAGTCATTTTTGGAAGGGCGGAATAGAAATCGAAAACATAGTATAGTATAGTATAGTATAGTATAGTATAGTATAGTATAGTATAATGTAATTATAATATACCAAGATCAGGTCAGTCAAATCCAACCCAATTCCTGGTAATTAACCACAGAAAAACCAAATTGGACCAAGTCAAAACTAATCGGAATTAAACTGAGCAAATTAGACCCAATCCAAAGCCAAATAAAACCACATTGTCTGAATCAAATGAAATTGGGCCAAATCAAACCAAATTGGGTCTAAATCAAACCAAATCTATTTAAATAAGAACTGTACTTATACTATGCCCAATTCACATCTTCGCATCTTTTTCTCACCTAGAAGGTTGGCTGATTGATGTGAGTATATGAAGGTTAATGGAAGATTAATTACTTAAGACACTTGCAACCAATGGTAACCAGGTGAATGGTTAGGGATATGACTGATTTAAACTGAAGCACCAAAGTTTTCTGGATTGTACCCATAATATTTAGGCACCAGCACAGGGCAGAGGACAAAGATGTTCAAAATAAAACATTGCTGGGTGGCGGGAGTGGGGTATCTTTCCTCTTTATGCCTGTTCCTTTAAAAAAAAAAAAGTGCACATGGAACATAAATTTAAACTAAGCTCTCTATTCAAACATTGTATTCAATCTAACTGACAGGTACTCTTTGGAAACAGTTGTTATTTACAATATCTGTCTGAGGAAAAAAAAGATTAAAAGATCAAGTTTCCCTTGACTTCCCAACTAGTCAGGCCACAGCTGGTGCATCAGATTTTGAGCAACTGTTCCACATTGACACAACAAGGCTTCTGTCCTCCCACAGGGTTTGCTCAGGTCATCTGCATGTGGCATGGATTAAAGTAGCAATAAAGCTCTATTATAAAAGTAGGCTAAACACTGAGTTTATACACCAAACTCCTCCGACATTAGAAACTCTGCCATCTGACACTCTCTTCAGAGGGGTTTCCGTATCCTGTACACACAGAGAACTGTATAAAGATCCTCTTTTAAGCACCACTGAAAACAATCCAAAATGATGATTTATCCTGTGTATTGTCAGACTGCATATAAAGAGCACAAAGACAAGCAGAAAATTAAAGTGATGCATGTTGAAAAAATGTATTATGAGAAGTACCTTCCAAGTGTACCTTTTCAACTAGCACAGTTGTTCCCATTTTTGCACAGGTTCCAGCTAAACACTGAATTTGCCCATCATATTACTGAGATTTAATGTACCACAACACTGACTTGTCCGGCAAAATGCTACCTGTATGTCTTCTCCTGGAAATTACAGGTGGGTTAGCTTAAAGTCCGTTCCAGGCAAATTGATGGAAAGCATCCTCAAGGATAAAATTGTAAAGCACATAGAACTCCTGCAGGGAGAGAACCAGCATGGCTTCTGCAAAGGTAAATCCTGCCTCACAAACCTTTTGGAGTTCTATGAGAGTGTCAACAAGTATGTGGATCATGGTGATCCAGTTAATATAGTATACCTGGACTTCCAAAAAGCTTTCAACAAAGTTCCTCATCAAAGACTCCTGAGGAAACTTAGCAGCCATGGGATAAGGGGAGAAGTACATGTGTAGATTGCTAACTGGTTAAAATACAGGAAACAGAGGGTAGGTATAAATGGAGAGTTTTCACAATGGAGGGAAGGAAGAAGTGGGGTCCCCCAGGGATCTGTACTGGGACTGGTGCTTTTTAATTTATTCATAAATGATTTAGAAGTAGGGGTAAGCAGCGAGGTGGCCAAATTTGCAGATGATACAAAACTTTTTTGGGTAGTGAAATCCAAAACAGATTGTGAGGAGCTCCAAAAGGATCTCTCCAAACTGGGTCAGTGGGTGACAAAATGGCAAATGCAGTTCAATGTTGGCAAGTGTAAAGTGATGCACATTGGGATGAAAAACCCCAACTTCAAGTATATGTTGATGGGATCTGAGTTGTCAGTGACCAACCAGGAGAGGGATCTTGGGGTTGTGGTGGACAGCTTGTTGAAAGTGTTGACTCAATGTGCGGCAACTGTGAAAAAGGCCAATTCCATGCTAGGGATAATTAGGAAGGGGATTTAAAATAAAACGGCTAATATTATCATGCCCTTATACAAAACTATGGTGCGGCCACACCTGGAGTACTGCGTACAATTCTGGTCACCACATCTAAAATAGGATGTTGTAGAACTAGAAAAAGTACAGAAGAGGGCAACCAAGATGATCAGGGGCCTAGAGCACCTTTCTTATGAGGCAAGGCTACAACACCTGGGGCTTTTTAGTTTAGAAAAAAGACGACTGCAGGGAGACATGATAGAGGTCTATAAAATAATGCATGGTGTGGAGAAAGTTGATAGAGAGAAATTCTTCTCCCTCTCACATAACACTAGAACCGGTTCAGACTCAGGCTCTTTTATGTAGATGTTTGTCACAACTTTGGCAGAGAGCTGGTCTTGTGGATGAAACACTATTTCATCCCATGAAATAGATTGCCAGGAAATCTAGGACCAACAAACGGAAATACTTTTTCACACAACGCATAGTCAACTTGTGGGATTCTCTGCCACAAGATGTGGTGACAGCCAACAACCTGGATAGTTTTAAGAGGAGTTTGCATAACTTTATGAAGGAGAGGTCTATCATCGGATACTAGTTGGAGGGTTAAAGGCCACCTCCAGCCTCAAAGGCAGGATGCCTCTGAGTACCAATTGGAGGAGAGTAACAGCAGGAGAGAGGGCATGCCCTCAACTCCTTCCTGTAGGCTTCCAGAGGCATCTGGTGGGCCACTGTGTGAAACAGGATGCTGGACTAGATGGGCCTTGGGCCTGATCCAGCAGGGCTGTTCTTATGAGAATTGGATATCACAGTTTTGCTACTAAAGCTTGGAACTCTGTATTTGTACTGTATCTGTATCACATTGGAACTGTTATTGCTGGTCGATGACCAAAATAAACTTCTATAAACTGTTTCAGTATTTTGGAAGCGACAACAAAAATGTGCTTGTTTATTTCATCTAAAGGTGAAAATGTGCTTTCTGAGTAGTACGGAAATGCAAATGCTCAATTCATATTTCAAAAGACATTTGATAAAAACAATGGTGTCAGACTGCATGGAAGTAGCACTGTCCTATACTATGAGCCTTTGAGCACTTAACGAATAATGAATGCACGTATTTCCTCTGGTCAAATATATGTCAGATAGTATTACATAGTCAGGTAGTAAGATAATGGCAGAATTAGATAGAACAGTCATTGATAACATGCTCCAACATAGTTATTTTCTTCACAATTTTCTGTGTAGGTATGTTGATACATGTTTGTCTTCTTATCAGACACAGAAGTAGATGATGACCAAAAATGGGCTCTCTTCAAGGCATATGCTCACTTTAGTCCAGCTTGGAATATTTAGCTAGTTATGACCAAAAAAATCAGAGAGAATGATCCAGAAACATTAATCAAGTAGATTGGCTAACTGTCTTAAAACATTAAGGTCATTCTCACAATCAAATGTGAAGGGGATCAGAAGGGAAGGCAGGCTCCTACCTTCCTGCTCCCACATGACATGAGCCTCTGGGCTCTGTCACTCATGTACCCACACAAGCAGTGCAGCAGTGAGCTCCAGTGCTCAGATGGGAGGGGGGAAACTCACACTAGGTCCTCCAGGATCCCACAATGCACTGCATGAGCAGTGGAGCAGCTGCCCTCAGCATTGCAGCAACTCTGCTCTAGCTGGCCCCTCTTCCCCCCAACCTGGCTCTCTGATTAAAATGACCGCTGGCTGCCCAGGAGAAGTTTTGCAAGCAGCAGCTGTGCAGATGGCCACAGGAGGAGGTAGGAATGGGTTTGTTCTCCTCCTTCCTTACTTTTAACTGGGTAGCTGATCTGGGCTACCCAGGGTCGGAGCTTCTGGGTTGGGAGGGCTCCCAGTTCCCCAGATGAACAGAGCTACCTGGAATAACCCACTCCTATCCAGGTAGCTTGTGAAAATAGCTCAATTATCTGGAAGATTGTCTCCTGAGAACAAAGACTCAGGAAACCTTTTTCATTGGCTTTGGGTACTTAAACTATAAGGGTTCTAGAATGGATGTTCTGTTATATTATGGAATGACCCCTATAGACAAGCTGTTATAGGAGGTGGGGAGAAGAAAGGATTCTAAACTTGTTTGATTTTTATGATTTGTAAGAAATTAATGAAAAGCTTGCATGAGTTTCATTGAAAAAATGTATACTATTACTACTATTGAATACTAAAGGATTGTAAACAACAAAACTATGCTAGCAGCAGCAATATGCTGACATAGATATGGCTTGTAGTTAAACTTTCATTGATGTACATCTTAAGCAGCTGACACTTAAACATTGAACAATTCCATTTCTTATTTTATGCCTGATTAATTAGTATCCAAAGCTACATTATTAAACAAATCCTATATAATAAAAGGCTAAGTGAGTGGCCGTGGCTTTGGAATGTTGGGGATCTGCGTCCCTGCCTCCCTGGGCTGTTCTGGGCCTGCGCGAAGCACAGGCCCAGAAGAGCCCAAGGGACACAGGACCTCAGACACCAGTGTCCCACAGCCACGGGCGGCCATTAGCCGGTGTGTGGCGGCGGGGGAAAGTGGCCGAGGCGGCGGCGGAGCCGCCGCCTCAGCCATGAGCTGCGGCACGGCGAGAGGAGGCCGAGGCAACCAGAAGCGGCCGCCCTGAAAAAGGCGAGGGCAATGGCGGCGGGGGAAGACCGAGACGGGGGACAGGGAAGCTGGGCGAGGTGGCGGCGAAGCCGCCAACGAGGCCCCCGCCCGCTCACAGCCGTCGCCGCCGCCTGCTCACCCGCCCTCCCAGCTGCCCAAAATGAAGCTGGGCGAGGTGGCGGCGAAGCCGCCAACGAGGCCCCCGCCCGCTCACAGCCGCCGCCGCCGCCTGCTCACCCGCCCTCCCAGCTGCCCAAAATCACCTTCCCCACTCCCCCCCAAAAAAGATTAAGGGCCAAAATGGCCCATGAGAAGGTCGCCGCCCCCGCCTATCGCCCTCCCAGCTGTTGAAGACCACCTTACCCGCTCCAGCCCGAGGGAAAAGAGAGGAGCTCACGAGCAGAGCTCCTCTCTGTGCTAAGTCACTGCTCAAACTGCCGCTATGGACGCAAATTGCTATTTGCGTCCATTGCGACAGTATAGGCAGCAGCTTAACACAGAGAATAGCTCTGTTTCCGAGTTCCTCTCTTCTCCTTCGGGCTGGAGCGGGTAAGGTGGGCTCCGGCAGCTGGGTGCGCGGGAGGGCGATAGGCGGGGGCGGCCACCTTCTCATGGGCCATTTTGGCCGTTATTCATCCACCCCCCCAAAAAAAGTAAAAGCAAAATAAGGAAGAACAAAAACAGAGACAACAACAAAACAAAAAACAAAAAGAGAGGGGGGACAAGGGGGGGGAAGAGACAGAAAGAGAGAGAGAGAGACAGAAAAGACGGGAAAGAAAGCTAGCGCCCGTTATCATAACGGGCTTAAAAATACTAGTTCATAAATAATATAGTCAGATCAGATTAATGTTGCATAAGCTTTTAGTAGTACCTAGATATTACTGCCAATATAGGAAGATGCTGAAAGGCATCATCTCATACTGCACGGGAGGAGGCAATGGTAAACCCGTCCTGTATTCTACCAAAAGAAAACCACAGGGCACTCTGGGTGCCAGGAGTTGAAATCGACTTGATGGCACACTTTACTTTACCTTTAGATATTACAAACAGAATACCTTCCATATGCCAGAAAGCACCAAATGGAATCTATAGTTAAAACAGGCAGAGTGAAAATGTATACCCCCACTCAATACCAAAACAAAATGGCATGCAACAACCCAGCTCATTGAAACATTAATTTATTTGGTTATTACATTTAGATGCCACTTTTGTTCCATCATGGAACTCAAAGTGTTGATTTATTCATATGGTAAACCAAATCAGACAGTCCAATGAGTTAATCCACTTTTTGAACTTCAGACTTGTTCCCCATGAGAATCTGCCCTTACACACTGTGGCAGACATATTGTGCAAGAGTACATCAGTCTAGCAATGCTGTGTTTGTACAATTTGTGTAAGTTGTACAAAAGCAAAATTTGCATTAATTGTGTTTAATGCACAAATATTTCTCTTGATGCATGTGCGTGGGGGGGCGCAGTTATATAAAAAATCTTCTTTAGCCAGATAATTAATCAAATAGTTTTTATTAGCCATTACCCAGAAAAAAACTTGATACATAGTTTATTGTGTAATATATGTCATGAAAGAGATGCAGAACTATTTTTATAGTTTTTATTGCCAGACTCATCTACACAATTTAAACCTCAGTGTTAGACTTCACGTTAGCTTGAATAGAAACAAATACAATTTAAGGGGTAGTGATGCACTCACCCCATACAATCTTCTTTCCATTATCAAGCTTAGGGGAAAACATATTCTACCAGTTTGTGGCAGAAGCCAGACGTACAGAATACTGATTGGATGGCACCTGTGACATCACACACTCACATCTCTGCATTTCCTCCGGAACAGTTTTTTCAACTAAAAAACTAATGGTGGGGAGATAAGGCACTGACTCAACATTTAAATTAATAAAAATACAATGGTTTTAGTTATGTTTTTAGATATGTTTGCATGGTGTGCAAGTGAGGATAAGGTATAAAAATCATTGTTGGATCCAAAGTTGTTGCCTAAGTGGGCTGCCTGATGTTTGGCTATTCCCCCTTCCTGCCACCCTCCCTGGAACATATGACATGCTGTTCTGAAGTATCCCCCAACACTCAGGAACAGATTTTCAGAGGGCACAGGAAGCTTCAAGTTGAGGGGTGAAGCAGAAAACTACTCCATGGCACTTTCCAGATTACAAGCTTTTAATTTGCTTTTCATTAAAAAAGTGTTGTGAAGTGAGGCAGTTTGAAACTGCGAGTAAAGGGTGGCTTAAATGCTTCATGATAGAGTTGTGGCTGTTCATATTGCCGTCCACTGCAATGTGTTTTCCAGGCAGGGGGTGCCCTTATTCCTCTTGAAACGCATTCTCTGTTCCCTCTTGCTGTTCCATTTGTGGCCAATGGGGTTGCAGTGGGGGCAGGGGGCTGATGATGTAATGGGTTTTAAAAAAATGCTCGGTGGTTTTGCGCAAAGCCACCAGCAGGGGGGAAATGCCATTCCAAACAAAAATAAAATAAAATTCCATCATTGTACCATTGTGCAAGTGCTCCAGAAAAAAGAAAAGAAAAGAAAAAAACAGAGAGGACCCCTAGATATTCATGGGGAGAAACACATACAACATGAAGCTGAGCAAAATAGATCTAAGCAGAATTCAGTCAACATCAGGGAGAGGGGCAACAAGCAAATAAAAATTAAATAAATAAATAAAATTGAAGCATTGCACCATTGCGGAAGAACACAGGCAAAAGAAAATAATAATAATTTCAGAAGCGGGAAGGGATAATATCAACAAATCCCACCCCTCTCGCCAAATGAACTGTCCATACCACACCACTTACACCACCGAAACTGTGTTGCAACCCTCCTAAAATGGAAAAATACTGCTATTTTCCTGCAATGCAATGCAACGTTGTAGCACTGAAATGCAACAATAAAACCCAAAAGAGGGCATCGGAAATATGGACGGCACCTTGCTGAGAGCTAAGGGACTGTGATGTCGGAACACAGGCAGTACGGAAGCACACTTAATGGACACATAGCGAAACTGTTGCAGCATGCCATCTGGAAAGCGCCCATGAATGGAACAGCTCCATTCACAGCTGTTCATGCAAGAAAGTATGGATGAATTTTCTGGCACAACAATATATTAAATAACTGATATGAATTCCATATATTTAAGTGCTGTTTTATAGAAACACAGCATATTGAAATAAGAACCATCTTGAGCAGTTTGCAAATATATTTGCTCAACAATCCCACAACATCTTAGAAATATTAAAAACCCTATTTTATTACATTATTATTTTTAATAACTATTAAGAGCGACTATTTTAATGAAGGTGGCTTTTAGACATAGAAAAAAATACAGATATTAAAACCCACTAAAGTAATTAGTGGTACTCTGTAGCCTAGAATATTATTTAACAAAAGTTCATGTAATGCTCCCAGGCATCATTTACAAAGTACTTCTCCTATAGCATCCAAAGCCTTTTACATTTTCTTCTTCTCCACAGAGTCTGGCATGGCTTGAAAACAAGGTTGTTGTTTTTTTAAAATGGTTAAATAAAGCTCCTTCTCTTCAAAGCTGCCTGCCACAGAATAGAAACAGGCTGTCTAGCTCAGCCCCACACTTGTGAAGCCTTTATTCGCCCTAGCCCATTCAGCTGTGTTGTCACAGTGATCACTTTTCCTAGGAGGCTTCTTCTAGTCAATGGAAAGAATGTCTGGTGCTGATAGCCTAGACAGGCTCTGTTTTGGGTCCAGGCTCGGTGATGTGTCAACTGTCTACCGAACTTTTTTCTTAACCACTGAAAGGAATACTGTAATCAGAAATTCATGCTCAGACCTGTAAAACGTATTGTACATGTTTTGCAGGAAGAATTTTTTTACAATTGTTATTACAATCCCCAGTGATTCTCCTAAATCAGTAGCAACCTGCACTGTCTTGGTTTGGAAAAACAAACAAACCACTCATATGGTAGCAGTCTAAAATTGCTGCACTTCTGGAAGATATTGGCATGATATTTTCAGATTTACAAATTCATTATTTTGAACATCATGTTTTACAGTAGTTGTAATGAAACGGGATATATTTATATTGATGGTGCAGCCAGGTTTTAGTATTCCTATAACAATGCTTGATGCAGGAGTACAATAATATATTATCAGGTGCTGGAAGCCAGGTACTCCTCCCTCTCCTTAACCTTTTATTGATGTGGGTGCCCAGATTCTGATTCCAGCCTCACGCTGCCACCTGATGAAATCAGCCTCCAAGCTGATTTAACAATAGGGCTAGCACAGGGGAAGCAGCCACCAAGCCAGGCAAGAGGAGGAGGAACTCCATTACTCAAGTTATCAGGTCTTGGACCATAATATATATGACGAATATTTATATACCACTTTTCAACAAAGGTTCCGAAAGTAGTTTACATAGAAAAATATAAACAAATAAATTAAATGGCTCCCCTGTCACCAAAGGGCTCACAATTTAAAAAAGAAACATAAGATAGACACCAGCAACACCCACCAGAGGAATGCTGTGCTTGGGATGGATATGGCCAGTTGCTCTCCCCCTGCTAAATAAAGAGAATCGCCACTTTAAAGAGGTGCCTCTTTGCTCTGTTTGCAGGGGATACCCTAATAATAATAAACTTTAAAACATTGCTCAAGCAAGGAGGATGCTTCCCCTTTTATGGCAGGATCAGGATATCTTGTGGGAAGTGTTGGAGATGCAGCTCCTGATGGCATTGACTCTTAGCACAAGCAACCCTATTGACCAGGGGCATTTGCTTTTTCTACTCTGATTCCTCTTTGTTAGACTAATAGTCTCGGTTTCATTCTCTCACCTGAGAGAGAGAGACTTCCGTCTTCTCCCCTCTCCCCGTATGAAGCTAGCAAACAACCATGTAGGTCTTACTATCTCCCTGATGGATTTTCTAAATAAACTACTTTATTGGGAACTAACTTAATGTCTACAGACAACATTAACTAGGAGTGCTCCCTTACCTGTGCACTTCTGCTGTAGCTTGGGCAGGTAAAGAAATCTCCCCCACCCTCTGAGCTCTCTAACATCAACAAAAGGGCCAGCAAAGGAAAAGCAGTCATCAAGCCAGGCAAAGCAGGGCAGGAACTCCATTACTCAAGTTATCTGTTCCTGGACCTTCATAATAATGAATTTCAAGACATTGCTCAAGCAAGAAGGATGCTTCTCCTTTTATAGCAGATTAGGAAATCTTGTAAGAAGATGTCGAGGCTGGACTTTGCCAAGCCTGCTGGCAGACATTTAAAAGCCAGTCAGGTTAGGAGACAGGATTCCTCGAGCAGCACAGAGAGAAGCAAGAGAGCACAAAGGGAGGAAGAGGAAGAGGAAGGAGGAAGAAAGGGAGAAGGAGAAGGAGGAGAGACAATTACTGTACAATCTAGGGTGCTGCAGCCGCCTCCTATCTACATCTCAGGCCTCAGAGGGAGGCATAAACCAAACCAGGTGTGAAGGAATAACTCCTTCCATTTTATGTTTTGTAAATTGTTTTCTTGTTGTGTGTTCCTGCTATGCTCAGCAGGGATTAAAACATTGCAGCCTCTGATTGACAGCCGAGTCCGAAGGAAAAAGCTGTGCTGCTACAGAGTTTGGGAGGGAATGTAACTAAGTATTCTGATTGGTTGTCTCCAGGTGGAGACAGAAGGTTCTGGCTGCCTGAAGTAAGAATCTCCCTGATTGGTCGATATATACTAGTAGTGGTTATTCTACTACTTATACTTGGGCAAGGGGAGGAATTGGATAAGAGATTAACTAGCAAATCGCCAGGGCTGGATGGCTTCCATCCAAGAGTACTCAAACAACTCAAATATGAAATTGCAGACATCCTTGCCAAAATATATAACTTATCCCTGCAATCAGACTCTCTGTACCGGAGAACTGGAAAGCAGCAAATGTAGCACCGATTTTCAAAAAGGGATCTAGGGGTGATCCGGGAAATTACAGGCCGGCTAGATTAGCGTCCATTCCAGGCAAATTGTTGGAAAGCATCCTCAATGATAAAATTGAAAAGCACATAGAAGAACAGGCCCTGCTGGGAGAGAACAAGCATGGCTTCTGCAAAGGTAAATCTTGCCTCACAAACCTTTTGGAGTTCTTTGAGAGTGTCAACAAGTGTGTGGATCAAGGTGATCCAGTTAATATAGTATACCTGGACTTCCAAAAAGGTTTCAACAAAGTTCCTCATCAAAGACTCCTGAGGAAACTAAGCAGTCATGGGATAAGGGGAGAAGTACATGTGTGGATTCCTAACTGGTTGAAAGACAGGAAACAGAGTGTAGGTATAAATGGAGAGTTTTCACAAGGGAGGGAAGTAAGAAGTGGGGTCCCCCAGGGATCTGTACTGGGACTGGTGCTTTTTAATTCATTCATAAATGATCTAGAAGCAGGGGTAAGCAGCGAGATGGCCAAATTTGCAGATGATACCAAACTCTTTCAAATAGTGAAATCCAAAACAGATTGTGAGGAGCTCCAAAAGGATCTTTCAAAAATAGGGGAGTGGGCGACAAAATGGCAAATGCGGTTCAATGTTGGCAAGTGTAAAGTGATGCACATTGGGACGAAAAACCCCAACTTCAAGTATATGTTGATGGGATCTGAGCTTTTTGTGACTGATCAAGAGAGGGATCTTGGGGTCGTGGTAGACAGCTCGTTGAAAGTGTTGACTCAAGGTGCGGCAGCTGTGAAATATAGCAATTCCATTGTAGGGATCATTAGGAAGGGGATTGAAAATAAAATGGCTAATATTATAATGCCCGTATACAAAACTATGGTGCAGCTACACATGAAGTACTGTGTACAATTCTGGTGACCACATCTAAAAAAGGACATTGTAGAACTGGAAAAGGTGCAGAAGAGGACAACCAAGATGATCAGGGGCCTAGAGCACCCTTCTTATGAGGCAAGGCTACAACACCTGGGGCTATTTAGTTTAGAAAGAGGATGACTGCGGGGAGACATGATAGAGGTCTATAAAATAATGCATGGTGTGGAGAAAGTGGATAGAGAGAAATTCTTCTCCCTCTCACATAACACTAGAATCAGGGGTCATCTCATGAAATTGATTGCCAGGAAATTTAGGACAAGCAAATGGAAGTATTTTTTCACATAATGTATAATCAACTTGTGGAATTCTCTGCCACAAGATGTGGTGACAGCCAACAACCTAGATGACTTTAAGAAGGGCTTGAATAACTTCATTCATTAATTTATTATTATTTATTATTATTATTATTATTATTATTATTATTATTATTATTATTATTATTATTTCAATTTCTATACCGCCCTTCCAAAAATGGCTCACGGCAGTAAGCCATGGAGGAGAGGTCTATCAACAGCTACTAGCTGGAGGGCTATAGGCCACCTCCAGCCTCAAAGGCGGGATGCCTCTGAGTACCAGTTGCAGGGGAATAACAGCAGGAGAGAGGGCATGCCCTCAACTCCTTCCTGTAGGCTTCCAGCAGCATCTGGTGGGCCACTGTGTGAAACAGGATGCTGGACTAGATGGGCCTTGGGCCTGATCAAGCAGGGCTGTTCTAATGTTCTAACAAAGTTGAAGCGAAGAATACTCCCAGAAGACCATTGGCAATTGGTTAATAAGAAATTATCATTGTCTTAATTTTTTCAATTTTAGATATAAATGTACTTTAAGTTCTTTTAATCTTTTATTTAATGTACTGTTCATATTGTACTGGTCTGTGACTGTAACAATAAATGACTGACTGATTGACTGACTCCATGAAGAAGGCTGGGATTTGTACACTGTCTAGAGATTTACATATAAGGTGGTACAAAAATATGATAAAATTAATTAATTGATTGATTGATTGATTGATTGATTGATTGATTAAGGCACCGCTGAGAAGCAGAGTGCTGTGTGAGCTAGAAGGCTGGAACACTTGCAGAGTGTCGTGCCCTCTCTCACAGATAGCAAGGAGGAAGGGGATGCTGACAGCCCTTCAGCTGATGCAGGGGTGCCTGAGGGGCAGAGCCCGGCTGTCGGTTCCCAAGAGATGGCCGAGGCAGGTCCAGCTGATGTCTCAGAGCAAGCACGGCAGTCTGAGGCAGCAGAGACAGGGACTGATGAACCGGAGGATGAGCTGTGCAGGCAGCCCCCATTGACTCCACAGCAGAGATGGGTCACAAGACGGCAGGCACATCTGGAATCAATCAGGAGAAGTAAGCGCCTCTTGCAGAGGGCTGATAAGCCTTGAATCCCTGCCAGCTGAGAGTTATCAGCTTGAACTATAAAGCACGTCTACAGCTTGCAGTATAGCCTCCGGAAGGCAACGTATGTCATCCCTAGTGTCGACAGCTTTCAGCCTGAGCCAGAGGGAGAGAAACATTTCCAAGCCATGTTTTGCTTCTGCAACCCAGTTTGGTCTTTTGTGAACTATGATCCTAGACTTCCCTACCAGGTGGCCAGATTGCTGACACAGAGTAGGGTCAGGCTGAAGCTGCTGGAAAGATGGCAGTGAGGGAGCTGGGCCTACTTGAACCTGCTATGAGAAGGCTAGTAAGCTTGTTTGTTTATACTTTTGAATTGTACTCTTGCCTGATTTTTTTCTCTCTTTTGTTCCTGTTTTGTTTTTTTGATTTTTGAAGATTTTATTATAGTAACTTTGTTCTTGTTTTTCCACTATTTACCATTGTCTCTCTGTGAAATTTTGTTCCCACCTCATGTCTACTTGCCCTATTTATTTACCACACTACTGAGTTTTTGATATTTTTGAAAGACAGAGGGTTTAGCAGCAGCAGATATTTTGACTGAGGGCAACCTGAGGCCAAGCCTCACACCAGGCTAGGGCCTGGTGGTTAATCCCTGACTTACCACAGTGGGACTAGTTTAAGAAGGTGATCCACATATGAAACTGAACATTGACTGGGCAACTACTCTTTTTATAAATTCTCACTGCCATAAGGAGACAACTAAGGACAACAGCTAATATCCTAATGATGCACACATTCAGGAGCCATATTCCTGCTTCAACAGTGCAGGTGCTCATGCACAAGGGAGGCAAATTTTGCCCATCTCCCCTTCCCCCAGAAGCGCTCTATGCAATATGTCCCTGAGAATCGTGTGGAGAATATTTGCGGGTTGCATAGAGTGCTTCTGGGGAGACTGGAGATGGCAAAAACAATCCCCAGCACCCATACTGGTAAAGTGGGAATGTAGCTGCTTCCACACATGCTTCACACACAGCATTAAGCAGGATGTCAGACAACATTTTGCCCTTTGAATTTATTGGCAAATTAGCTATGGAAAACAGACATAATGATTATAATACTAATAATTACTAATAGTAATACATTGTCCTTAATTATAACCATTACATAAAAGAACCGCCAAAGAATTCTTTGCTGGGTTTATCTTCTTCTGATATCATTTATAACACAACTACAATAGCAAGCACAGCAAAACTTAGTCTCAAAATTCTCAGTGGATTCTCTGCTGATGTCACACATGAGAAATTTTGTTAGCACCCTCTCCCAAACGTATATAAATAAAGCAAAATAAAAACAGACTAGTGACAGCTGACTGAATAAACAAGATAAATAATTTAAACAATTGCATTACCAATTGCAAAAAAAAATGCTCTCATTTTCCTTTCTCCACTTCAAACACTTCTGTGAGTGCTACCATCAAATATTCAACTCAGTGTCATGTAAGATGGGGTTAATTACAATAACTTCATTAAATCTGAGCTAGTTTATTCAAATTCTGAAACAGACCTAGCATGACTTCTGATTTAAGCCAATAAATTGCTCAGATTTTAGTAAAGTTTCTTTAATTCCCCATAATCTATGATGCCAGAAAGTGAAACAAGAAATGCCCAGATTAAAATATTTGAACATGGTACTAGGGGAGAGGGGGCCTGTGTTCACTGCTCTCCCCTTGGAGAGAGGAACATAATGGAAAAAATAGGGGGGGATCTGGGGGCGGGTTCAGGAGCTGGGGGCCCTGGGGTCTTTGAACCCATCTGCTCAATTATAGCTACACCCCTGCATGGTACTATTATTACAAATATTAGTAGAATAACATTTCTGTCTGCTTCTTGAACACAGCAAAACACAGCATCACAGTGTAATGGCACATGCTGGTCCCTCACTAATCTGCGATGGACATGGAACCACATTAGATGGCATACTTTTCACCAATGATGCAACAGTGCACCATCAGCAGTAAAATGGGTGTTACTGCTGACCTACACTATTTTTTTTCCAAGGAAAGTTCTTTTGAGCTTTGCAAGCCTGGAAAACTGAAGACTCCCAAGCAAGAGCAAAATCCAGCTTCCTGCTCCCCACATCCACCCACCGGGGGATTTTGGTACTAGATCTCATCTCATCACACCTTTGCTGGGTGAGATTGTGTAGGTGTCAGGAACTACAAATACACGTGGCAGGAATATTTATTTAATTCATTACTTCTACACTGCCTGATCAGTCTCTAGGCAGTTCACATATACAAACAATAAAACCAGCAATTAGAACAAAACAAATACAAGTACTGAATGCCTAACTGAACAGAATTATCTTAAGGCCTTCTTAAAAGGCAGCAATGAGGTCACCCACTCCACGCATTTTGGCAGGGACTGTATTCAAGCTCAAGGGTAGCTACAAAGAAGGTCTAGCTCCAAGTCCAATCCAGTTCAGGCCCATAGTATGCAGAGAGGGAGGGTTTAACCCTTTCCCACCCAACCATTGTCCCAGACTGCCTTGTTCACTTCAGCTGCTATTTAGGGAAGCAGTAACAAACACAACCAAGAATATGCTTAGCATAACATGGGATCTGACCCAGAGATACAAGTTTCTAGTTGGAGTTAACTGGAACTGGGGTCATGCAAGTCTGAGATGGTCATGCAAGTTGCTATCTGGGGACCTGATCTCTGTTTTCAGGACCCTGCTTGCTTCTAATTTCCAATAGATTCTGCTTGTATATCTGTAAATAAAGCACATATTACAAAGATCCTGCAAGCCTCCTGTGCTCTCTCTCATGCAAAGGAAACGGAACCAAGTCGTGCTGCCCCTGAAACTTCTGACTGCCTGGTACTGGGGAGTGTGTAAAAATATGCACTTCTCAGTCTTGGCTCTGCCAAGTTTTGCCTGAATATAAGTTTGAGCAAGCTGCAACTCCAGCTAGCCATGCATAATGGCTTCTTTGTCTAGCTGTCACATGAACCGTGTTGTCTTGCCATGATTGTTACTCTGGGCTTAGAAATGGAAAGCATGCTTTCATACAGACTATCTACTTCTATGCTTCATGATCAATGCTGTTTCATTCCTTTTCAGTTCATTAGTTTTGCCGATTAACACAGCTCCAGAGAATTGTGAGACATATTTATCTAGTAATTCAGAAAATTTCCAAATTCATTCTGTCTAAAATTCAAAAAGGCATATGTTTAACCTGAATGTTAAACTATTAAGTGCTAAGAAACAATAAAGCTAAAATACGATCTACAGGAAAAACATTCAAAATTTCAGCTGGCCACTGCCCTAATTTCTTCCTCTGTGACTTCTTCCTCCTTATGACTACAACAGTACAATTTATGTGATGACAAATCCTCCCATTAGTTGGGCTTGCCTAAAAATATACATACAATTAAGTAGGGATATTAAAAAGAGAGCGGTTGAGTATCAATGTGATGTGGAGCACTGGTCTTCAACTGGTGGGTGGGGACCCACAAGTGGGTTTCACCCCAGTCCAAAGAGGGTCACAGCAAAGGCATCACCACCACTTGAAAGACCAAAAAAAAGACAAAAAGAGGGTGGTGCCAAGAAGAAGTAGCCTCCAGTACTTTTACTGGTTGTATGAAAGAAGGAAACTCAGCATGAGCAGTTTGTCACATCATAATGCTGTCAGAGTGAGGAAAACGACACCAGCTTAGCTTCCCTTTTCCATGCCATTATTAGTTGCATAGAATAAGGAGGTATGGAAGTCTGGGCCTTCCTGTCACCTAAACAGCCTAGACAAAATTAGAAGAATGAACATATATGGTTTTTTTAAAAAAAAATCAGATGTGTTTGCAGCTTATAATTAAAAGGTGGGTTCTGGATTTGAAAAGGCTGAAGACTACCTGTTTAAAGAATATATGTATATACGAATTTCAGTTAAAAGAGATAAAGGACTTTTTCAATTACTTCAAAAAGGTGAGGAGATTTTTGTTTGGCTTGAAAATGCGGAATTCCATCTTCTCAAGAAGAAATACATTACCTCTAATAACTCTCTGCCCAGAAAGTAAGGGATACTGTGATAAAGCATCATACATCACATAAAATTGTACAAGGGACAAACTGTACAACCTTCTCAGGTAGCTGAAACAACTGATACGACACATTACAGAAATGACACTAGATAACCCAAACTACTGACCAACAGACTATTGCATACTACCTAGTTTGTTCAAGAAAAAGCTACCTTTCAGATAAGAGGAGGACTTACAAATATTGCAAATGAAAAAAAAAATAATAGTCCAGGTTTCAAGGAGGTACAAGAAGCCAACAGAGAGAAATGATGGAATGCCAACATTACTGGGGTTGAATAAGACTGCATTTCTACTAGTATAACTGCATTGTGTATCACACTATAAAAAGTATGAGAGCTGTCATGCAAAGCATGCCCCAATTACATTTTTAGCCTACTTTCCAGTAGGCTTATGAGATCACCTGGCATTCTGTGTGTGTCCGTGTGTGTGTCTGTCCATGTGTGTGTCCCCACACCCCATCAACTTTGCAATGCCTGGGCCAATATGAACCAAAGCAGGTACAGTCATAGGAACACATAGGGACACCTCAACAGCATAGTTTGTGATTATGTTGCCTACCCTGATCCAAAATGGTGGATGTGTAAACTTTTGAGGCACAAGAGGGCTAACTTGTGAACCGCCTAACCGATTTGAACCAAATTAGCTATAGCTGTCAGGACACATAGGGATGCCCATATGGTGTGATGTGTGATGATGTTATCCACTGCAATTCAAGATGGTGGCCATGGGGACACCTGAGGCACAAGCAGGCTAATTTATGGACTGTCTAACCAAATTAAACCAAATTAGGTACAGTGGCAGTGAATGACAAACAGGGACACCTCAACGGCATAGTTTGTAATGATGTCATCCACATCAATTCAAGATGGCAGACATGTAAACTTTGGAGGTGCAAATGGGCTAACCGCTTAACTGATTTGAATCAAAATTGCTGCAGCTGTAGGGAGACATAGGGACACCTCAACAGCATAATTTGTGATGATGTCATCCACCCCAATACAAGATGGTGGTCTCATGAACATCTGAGGCACAAGCTGGCTAATTTGTGGACTATCAAACCCATATGAACCAAATTGGGTATTCAAATTGGGTGAATTTTTGAGGCAGTGAGTGATACACAGGGACACCTCAATGACATAGGCTGTGATGATGTCAAGCAAACCAATTCAAGATAGCAGGCATGTAAACCTTTGAGGCACAAGTGCACTAACTTGTGGACAGTCTAACCGATTTGAACAAAATTTGCTTCAGCTGTATGGACACATAGGGATGCCCCAGTGGAGTAGTTTATGATGATGTCATCCACCCTGATCCAAGATGGTGGACGTGTGAATTTTTGAGGCACAAGTGCACTAACTTGAGGACTGTCTAACCAATTTGAACCAAATTTGGTACAGTTGTAGTGAGTGACACAAAGGAACACCTCAATGGTGAAGTCAAGTCAAGTCAAGTCAAGTTTTATTTACGGTCCTAGACCAAACATGCAAAAAGCAAAACAAATTTGTAGGAGGAAATCCTTCAGGTAGGAGGAAAAGCTACCCAGGTTTCCTTCCTGCCTTGCTTCTACACAACCGAAAATTGGGAGCATGCACAGCTCCTGGATAGAACTGTTTTTCACTGTGTTAAGGTCTTCAATATCTTGGAGTGGTATATATTCCAAAACAGACTTGGTGAAAACTATTCAGGAAGCACTAGAGCCACACAACAAGGAAGCACTTTCATCATTTTTAGGACTCTGAATATTACTCTAAATCAATTAGCCAATTTGCCTCAAAAGTTGCTCCATTGTGTCTTATTTTAAGAAAGCATGTAGCATTTAACTGGGATGCATCCAGCAAGGCTAGTTTTCAGACTATCAAATCAGCCATTGCTGCAAGTCCTGCTCTCACTTCTTTTGACACCAACATGCACACCATTGTAACCACTGACGCTTCTGAATATGGTTTGGGTGCTGTCTTGACCCAGCAAAAGGGGAACAGGGAAGTTACAGTTGCCTTTGCTTCCATAGTGCTTACTGCATCAGATAAGATTTATTCTGTCATTGAAAAAGAAACTCTATCATGTTTCTGGGCACTGAGACACTTCTGGACTTACTTGTGCGGCAGAAAATTCACTTTATGGTCAGACCATAAACTCCTATCTGATTTATTTACTATTCAGAGATCAAGTCTAGCAACCTCAAGAATAGCCAAATGGATCACCAGACTTATGGACATTCATTTCCAGATGGAATATCTTCCAGGTATTCAGAATACAACTGCAGATTGTTTATCTCAATTTCCACTTCCAGGCCAAGAAGAGATCCCAGAAGACTAGGATGAAGGAGCAGTAATTGCACAAATAGCTTCATCCACTCATGGACTGATCATGTCTTCTGAATGGAAAGCGGCCCTCAGTGCTGATCAAGTGCTTACCTTACATAATGGTTGGCCATACAAAAACAAGGTACTTGTAAACCCACCACACTCAATGAGCCGTCCTTAATTTACAATGTAGCAGCAGGCGAAGAGATGTCTCTGATTACAATACTTCTTTCAGGCAGGCATGAGGTTTTCATTCAGCATCAGATTCCAGAGATCCTGGGTCCAAGGGTCCAAGGCGTCACAGAGGGAGGTATCAAGGCTGTCTGATGAGTTGTGTCCAGCAGTGGGGCAGAGTGAAGCTGCAGAATTTATAGCAGGTTACTAGCTGGAATCAATCAGTGCTCCGCCAGTCAGCTGCCTTCAATTAGTCTTGTGCATGCTGCAAGCAACTGCTGCGTCTCAACTCCCTGATTTGGTTACGCCACTTCTCGTGCCTGCATGCCCTGAATCATAACACCAGCAGCAAGAATTCCTCCTGGGATTCATCATTCTGCTCTGCCTCCTGCACCAAGCCCTCCTCAAATGCCTTCTCACTCCGATCACAAAGCTGGCCCTCGAGATCCTCAGGTAAATTCACTGCCTCCCACTTGTCTTCCGAGTCTTCGAACAAAGGCCTGACATTCCTGAACATCTTCAACCACACATGCACGTAGCAAGTGAGCTGTCCCTTCTCAATGAGCTGGTGCTGAGGACTGATCATTTGGTGCTGCCAACCTCCTTATAAGCAAAAGTGATCAAAATTGCCTCCTAAAGGTCACCTGGGCATGAGCTTGACTAAAAGACGAATCAGAGAATAATATGGTGGCCAAGTATGGACAAACACATTGAAGATGTGATCAGGCACAGTATGGCTTGTGCTGTATCTAATGAATCACAGAAGACTTTGACCAACCCCTTGATTCCAGTAGAGTATCTTTAGGGATATAATGGGCCTTTTGATAACCAAGCCACAAAACAAAGATTTGTTATAATGATGGTGGCCAGAAGTTTCATTTGCTAGCAACATTACTACAAACAAGGTGATCCAGTTCATGGCTGAGGTTCATTCCCTCAAGGGAATGGCTTAGTGTTTGTTTGTTTGTTTGTTTGTTTGTTATATTTACTGTTATTGACCAAAACATTACATACAATGACACACAAAATAAAATAAATTAACTGTTTAAGTAAATTAAAAAACTATTTGGTAAAATACAACTACACTACAATTATACAGCTAATTTTTTAAACAATCTCAACCTTCCTATTCACTAATCAAAGAGCTACGCAATATTGTTACCACATAACAAAATTTGGCTACTGCATAAGAAACCGCTGCATCTTTATCAGAGAGTTAAAATTTTACTAGAGTCTCATTGGGTTGACCTTTCAACCTGATCATAAACGGACAAATCAATCATTGTCTGATGTCCTGATAGACTCTACAGTTTAATAATACATGATCAATGGATTCAATGGATTTGCCACAAGGGCACTTCTGGGCCTCCAAGGGTAAGTTTTGATATCTAACATATATCAAGGATGATGGCAAAGCATTAAATCTGGCTCTCGAGAAGGCCCAACGAAATTTACTGAAAGTGATGGTAAACAGATATACTGCAAGAGAAAACTCCACCATGTTCTTTAAAGATTTATAGAACCTGGGCAAACAGGCCATCTCATTCTGTATTTCAATATCTTGCAAGCTCTGTCACACTATTCTCTTTGCATTTGCTAAGCCCAATTCCAATAAAAAATCAGGGGTTAACCCGATTTGAAGAAGTTTGTCCATTATCTTTAGAAACCAAGTCAGTTGTGGAACTACCAAAAGAAACTTGGTATAAGGCCAACTGGCCAAAGATGGAGTTTGATCCAAAAGGAGATAATTAATATCTGCACCCTGGCCTTTATCCTAAGTATGCCCACCTCCTGGCAAATCACCGAGTTAGAGATACATCTGGGTATGCCAAATAGAGCTCTCAAGAAGCGTGTCTGGATCCTTTCAAGCATAGTAAAATTACTATACAGCCCTAACTGAGCACCATATAGAAGCTGAGGCATAACTTTAGCCAAAAACAGTTTAATAGCCGCAGGTATATACAGTAATTACCCCCCTGCACTTGGTAGAATCTCAGAATTGCAGACATGCTATGTTTAGCCGCGTCCGTCATCATTCTAATGTGTGCAGTCTTACTGCCATTATATTGGAACACCATCCCCAGGTACCTAAACTGTTTCACCTGTTCTATTTGCTGACCCTCAATTGTCCATTTAAATTTCTTGATTTTTTTAAAATTAAAACAGACAATTTTTGTTTTAATATAGTTGATTTTTAGATGTTCCTCCTGGCAATAACAAGCCAAGGCCCCCAGGGCTCTCTTGAGTCCTGTCCTAGTCTGTGACAACAAAGCGGCGTCATCGGCGTACATAAGTATCGATAGCCTTCTGTCTGCCAATTTTGGTGCATGTAAATCTAGGTTCTGCAGCCTTTTAATTAAATCATTGACGTAAAAGTTAAATAGGAACGGTGCCAATATACAACACTGCCTAACACCTTTCAAGGTTGTAACTGTATTGGAAAGCTGACCTGCAGGGTTAAGCTGCACACAAAGGGTGGCGTTTTCGTGCAATTTATAAATCAATAATAAAAGTCTCTTATCGATTGTTGTGTTGGATAATTTTGTCTATAGGAGCCTCTTGAAATTGAGTCAAATGCCGTTTGAAAATCAACAAAAGCTGCATAAAGCGATCTTTTCCCATCACAGACATATTGGTCAATTAGATGTTGTAGAACTAGACAATGCTTCATAACTGATCAGTCCCCTCTAAATCCTGCTTGCTCTTGCTCCAATATGCCTTCTTGTTCCATCCAACAACATAGTTTAATACATAGATGCTTTGCGTATAATTTACTTATCACATTAAGGAGGCTTATTGGCCTATAATTAGCAGGTTCTTCCCTACTTCCTTTTTTATGGACTGGGATTATGATGGCCAGTCCCCAGAACTTGGGAATTTGGGCCGACTGGTCAATGTGTGTAAATAATGAGGCCAACACCGGTGCCCACCAATCAATATGTGATTTCAATAAATCTGGGGGAATAAAATCATTCCCTGGAGACTTTCCACTTTTTAGTTGTAGAATTAATTGCTTAATTTCATAGGTTGTGACAGAAGACCACTGCGGCAATGAGTGTAATGTTAAATCAAGCTGCAAATGCATATTCTGAGTGGCCATTATTATTATTATTATTATTATTATTATTATAGAATGCAGAGAAATAGGACTCCCAGATCTCAGCTGATATAGGAATTAATTTATGGCTATAAGCATGGACTGATGAAGCTGAGGTTATTCGCTAAAAAACTGCAGCGTTCTTGTTTTTAACAGCATTAATAAGAGATGATCAACATTCCTGCATAGCAGCTTTTTCCTTATATCTTAAGAGGGCCTTGTAGGCTCTCTTTCTCTGCATCAGTTCCAGCTTCAGTGGTATTGACAGGTTGTCTTTAAAATGAGCTGAAAATAAGACTAAATCTCTTTTAGCCAGCACACAGTCCTGATCAAACCATTTACTTTTACGTCTGTCCTTATAGCTGGGATCAGCCAGGCACAATCTAGATAAGAGAGGTTTTAAATGTTGTATAAGCGCTTCATAGTCACTAAGCATAGAAGAATTACTCACTTTTCCCCCTGTGTCATCCGTAAGCCTGGCACGCATCTCCACCCCTATCTCTGAATTGAGCCAGTCATTTACTGCCTGAGCAGAGTGCTGGCTCCATTTGATTTTATGCAGGCCTAAGCCAGCCTTCAAGTTTATAAAAGTATACAAAGATTTATTGGGGAGGAGGTCCACTAGATCACAGTTCAAGGAAAGGGGATGATGATCACTTTCAGGTCTTGTCACCACTTTAAAGTCCTTTACTCTCACTGAAAGATCTCAGGATACCAGCTGATTGTCCACCAGTAGATAAGCTATTGTCGAGGACTTATCCCCAGAGCAAAAGGTGTATTGTCCTGGGCAGTCACCTTGGGCTGCTCCCTTCAGGATAAATAAATCCAAATTATTGATGGTCTGTGCCAAATAAACCCCAGCAAGGTTACCAATCCTGTCTAGGAAAGTACATGTAGCAAAACAGGAATTTGTATCAGCTTCTGGGGGCCATAAAGAAAACCTATCAAACAGTAATAAATCATTTTGACTCATTCTAGCATTACAATCACCTCCCATTATTAATGAGGCGGTTGGATATGCAGAAACTAGTTGCGTTAGATACACCTCCAGGGCCTCCCATTGCGCTGCAACCTGAGCACGTAGTCTATGGGGAGGCAAATATAGATTAACACAGAGTAACTTAATCATATGATAATAATACTGCCAACACCCAATTTGCAAAGAAAGGTAATTTTTCAACTTGCATTTCTAAGTGAGTGGAGATAAATAATCCCAGGCCACCAGAGGGTCTACTGCACTTGGAGCTTGGAGTTGCCAGAGTCATAAACGAGCTGAAATTGTGAAGATCAAATTCATCCGTCATCCACATCTCTTATAGAAAAATAATATCAAATGTGGAAATAAAATAAAATCACAGTCCGTACTTTTCTGGAGCCACCCCCTTGTATTCCACAAGATCGAAGTTGTTTGCTTGTAAGGGTAATAATGTGATGATTGTCAGTTGTCATTATTGGCCTGTTCAGCTGTATCTAGAGCAGCAGCAGAAGCAGTGGTTGTAGCATTCCGCTCCGACAGTTTCAGACCAGCAATAGACTGAAACAGAGTTGAACTGCCCTGGAAGAATTCATCTAGTAAAGATTGTAAAAGCTCCGGAGAAACATTATCTGAAATACTGTAAGAAGGAGTGGGCACAAACGGGATTGATGACACAGCATTCACCCCTTGATGTAATGAGGAATAGCTTGGTGCAAACAGTGGGGCAATCTTATCAAAGTGCAGGTTGCACAATAGCGAGAACTTCGATGTAGTTCTTGATATATCCAAAAGCCTATTTTCACTATCAGTGTGAGCGCATATGTCCTTCGTCCCGATCGTCTGGGGTACTATATTGTCATTATTATCCAGTGCATGGAAAGAATAAACAGGAGCATCCTCCTTAACATGATCCCCTGTATCCATAATTTTGTCTCTTTTAATGATAATTCCCCCTCATCATTCTTTAGTGCTTTTCGCATGTCAAATAAGAAAGATGAGAGAGAGTATATGGAAGCAAATGTAATGGCTTAGTGGAAATAATGAACAGATTAGTGGAAGAAAGTTAACAACTGGCTACTATTTATTTATTTATTTATTTATTTAACTAACGTATTTATATACCGACCCAAACCAAGATCTTGGAGGTTCACAACAAAGCAATAAACAAAACATTAAAATCAATTACAATTCTACAAACAATTTAAAACAAAACAATAAACAGTCTAAATTTTATGATGTTAAAAAGCTTGGGTAAAAAGATGAGTCTTGAAACACTTATTAAAAGCCACTAGAGACGGGGAGACTCTTATTCCCACGGGAAGCACGTTCCAGAGTCTCGGGGTGACAACAGAGAAGGCCCATCCCTGGGTGGCCACCAGGTGATATGAAGGTAGCCACAGACGAGCCTCCCCTGATGTACGCAGTGGACGATGGAGTTCATGCAGAAGAAGATGCTCTCTTAAGTACCGTAGGCCTAAGCTGTTTAGGGCTTTATAGGTTATAACCAGCACTTTGTATTTTGCCTGGAAACTTATTGGCAGGCAGTGCAACTCCTGTAATACAGGAGTAATATGGTCTCTTCGAGATGACCCGGAGACCAACCTGTCTGCCACATTTTGTACTAATTGTAGTTTCCGGACTACATACAAAAGCAGCCCCACATAGAGCACATTGCAGTAATCAAGTCTGGAGGTTACCAGCAGGTGTACTACTGTTCTGAGATCATGAGCCTCAAGAAATGGACGCAGCTGGCATATCAACTGAAGCTGATAGAAAGCGCTTCTAGCCTCTGCCTCAACCTGGGGAACCAGGGAAAGGTGTGGATCCAGAAGCACTCCCAGACTGCGTACCTGTTCCTTCTGAGGAAGTGTGACCCCATCTAGAACAGGTAGCTCAATATTGCTTCCTGAGTGACAACCCCGCACAATAAGTACCTCCGTCTTGTCTGGATTCAGTCTCAGTTTGTTATGCCTCATCCAGCCCATTACTGCTTCCAAGCAGGCATTCAGGGAGGATATGCCTTCTCCTGATGAAGTTGACATGGAGAAATAGATTTGGGTGTCATCAGCGTACTGTTAGCACCCAGCACCAAATCTCCAGATAATCTCTCCCAACGGTTTCATGTAGATATTAAAAAGCATTGAAAACAGGATGGAGCCCTGAGGGACCCCATATAAAAGTTCAGATTTTGAAGAGCAACAGTCTCCAAGTGACACCATCTGGAATCTGCCAGAAAGGTAGGAGCAGAGAACCACTGCAAAGCAGTGCCTCCCACCCCCAACTCCCTCAGACATTCCAGAAGGATACTATGGTTGATAGTATCGAAAGCCGCTGAGAGATCCAAAAGAACCAAGAGTCACACTTCCTCTCTCAAGTCCTAATTGGATATCATCCATCAGGCCGACCAAGGCAGTCTCCACCCCATAGCCCATCCGAAAACCAGTTTGAAATGGGTCAAGGTAATCAGTTTCTTCCAAGACCGCCTGGAGCTGGGAGGTCACCACCCTCTCTATCACCTTGCCCAACCATGGGAGGTTGGAGACAGGCCTGTAGCTATTAAACTCTGAGGGGTCCAAGGCAGGCTTCTTAAGAATAAGTCTAATAATTGCCTCCTTTAAACAAGGAGGCACCCTGCCCTCCCTCAGAGAGGTATTTATAATTGCCACCAGGGTCTCCACAACAACCCCCTTGCCAGATAATATAAGCCATGTTGGGCAAAGATCAAGCAGACAGGTGGTAGGATGCACTGTTCCGAGCAGCTTGTCCACATCCTCAGGAGTCACAAGCTAAAATTGATCCAGTCTAACCACACAAGAGGAGTTGCTGGATACCTCTGCATCTGACACTGCGATAACTGTGGAGTCTAAATCTAGGCTGACCCAAATACAAGAGATTTTGTCCACCAAAAGCTCATTAAAAGCGTCACAGCAGGCAACCGATGGTTCCAAATTCTGATTCAAGTGAGTAGGGGGCCCTACTAGCCCCCTCACAACCCTGTATAGCTCCGCTGGACAAGAGCTTGCGGAATCAATACAGGCAGAAAAGAAACCCTACTTTACTGCACGTATAGCCAGAGCATAGATCTTTAAATGCACTCTATGTCATAATCTGTTGGATTCGAGTCAAGTCTTCCTCCACTTGCACTCCAGTCGTCTACCTTGCTGCTTCAGCTCCCGCAGATCTTCTGTATACCAAGGAGCGATCATGTCTACTGCCCTGATGAGTTGACTATTCCAGTTCTCCACCAGGGCATCAACAGGATCGCTGGCAGGGCCAACATTAAATCCTTCCAAGGCTTCTTGGAATCCTATTGGATCCAATAATCTTTTTGGACAGGCCATTCTAATAGGCCCCTCACCCCTGCAGAGGTGGGATGCGACTGGGAGTCCAACCTTAACCAGATGGTCGTCCGTCCATGACAATGGGGAAATCACAGGCATCCCCACCCACAGAACATCACCCTGATCAGAATGAAAGACCAGATCAAGCATGTGACCAGCAACATGCATTGGTCCAGAAACCACTTGGGACAGGCCCATAGTTGTCATGGCCACTATGAACTCCTGAGCTGCTCCAGACAACCTGTTCCCAAAGTGGATATTGAAGTCCTCCAGCACCATAAGCCTGGGGGGCTCCAATGCCAAACCCAAGACCAAGTCCACGAGCTCAGTTAGGGACTCTGTTGGGCAGTAGGGTGATCGGTACACCAATAGAAGTCCCAGTCTATCCCTGGTCCCAAAACATAAGTACGCACACTCAATATGATCAGACACTCTGATAGGGATCCTGGTAAGAGAGATATTATCCTTAAAGACCACAGCTACTCCAGCTCCCCTCCCATGCTCCATTACCGTCTCCTCTACAGAGTACCCTGGAGGGAGAAGCTGGGTCCAAACTGGGCCCCCAGCCTCCCCCAACCAAGCCTCTGTGATACTAGGCAACAATAACCCTGGAAAGAGGTAATCCAAACTCCATTTGCTTATTGAACTACTTCTCATTCCACTACAGAAAAATCACCATTTGAACTGCAGAGAAGACGCAAAGTCACCACCAAAATTACCCAGTGGCAACAACTGGTATTGCTTTCCATGCCATCTCACTCTGAAGATGCAGAGATTCGTGATCGGGTAAGGGAGAAGCAACAAAAATATAAATTGTGTGTGGATCAGAAATGGGGTGCAAAACAGGGAACATAGGAACATGGGAAGCTGCCATATACTGAGTCAGTCCATTGGTCTATCTAGCTCAGTATTGTCTTCACAGACTGGCAGCAGCTTCTCCAAGGTTGCAGGCAGGACTCTCTCTCTCAGCCCTATCTTGGAGAAGACAGGGAAGGAACTTGGAACCTTCTGCTCTTCCCAGAGAGGTTCCCTCCCCTGTGGGGAATATCGTACAGTGCTCACACTTCTAGTCTCCCATTCATATGCAACCAGGGTGGACCCTGCTTAGCTAAGGGGACAAGTCATGCTTGCTACCACAAGACCAGCTCTTTCAGGTGGAAGACTTTGTTCGAGTATGGCTGCTTATAAAGGGGGAAAGGGATGTTCCTGATATTTTGAACCAAAACAAATGATCAAAATCCAAGGAGATTCTGTCATACTGGATGATGGAAAGAAATGGAACAAAGACTTTCAATGAGAAAAGAAGGAAGGGAGTCTGATCTCCAAAGAGATACCAGAGAGGAATTTGATCTTGCCTCCTGTTTCAACCTCACAGAGGAGGCTGATGAAAGTGATCGACAATCCTCAGTACCAGGAAAAAAATCACTAACTTCTCCTGTGACAGAGAGCCGAAGAATTAGGAGAAGTGTGCAAGACAGGAGACCACCTAAAAGGACTACAAGACTGTCACTGGCTTTTAAATTAATTCAATTCTGTTTGTTATAAAGGGGAGGTGTATGTTGTATTCTACCTAGTAATCTTTTTTGTTTTGTTGTTGAGAAGTTTGTCCAAGTGGGATCCTGTAGGGAGTGCGGGTGGGGTGGAGTCAGAAAGGAAAAGGGATGGAAAGGAGGATAAAATGAAGTTGTTTCTGAATAAACTCTTAGTTGCTAAGTGTTTATAATAAAGACAAATAAACCCCTGCTAACTGAGTATAGAGACACCTTTTAAAGTAGTGATTCTCTTATACTTAGCATGGGGAAAGCAACTGGCCCTATCCAACCCCAGAACAGTATCCCTCCAGTGGCTGCTGCTGGTATCTGCCTTATGTTTCTTTTTAGATTGTGAGCCCTTTAGGGACAGGGGACCATCTTATTTATTATTTTTCTATGTAAACTGTTTTGAGAACTGTGGTTGAAGCGCAATATCTAAATATTCATAGTAATGGTAGTAGTTAAATCTACATAAGATTACTTTGTGTTTATGAAGTTATAAAGCAGTTATAAAACACTTACTTTGGATCCTGTTCCAGGCTGGGACAGAGCCTTGGTTGAGGCCAGGATCGCTGAAGGACACAGAACTCAATGAGCTACAAGGGAACAGGGTGCAGGGGTTCCGATTACTCCAAGCATCCAATCAAGAGAGCTGGGTAAAACATGTATGAACAGGATGTTGCTTCAAGGGCCCTTCATGAGCCCTTTGTTGGCCCTGGCTGCCATCCAACAAGGCCCAAGCTGGCTGACCCAGGGTGGCAGCCCAGCTGACAACAGTGGTGGTGGCTGTAAACAGTAATGGTTAACTATAAACATTACTACCATCCTATGCAAAAACTTGAAATAAATTTATATGGATTTCCACTTTCTCTGTGGATTACACAGCATTGGATGGCGGTGGCTATAATTTCCTTTCATAGCTTTTTTTTTTTTTTTAACACTCATCCCTTGCCAACCATGGGTCCCAATCACAGATTTGAATATCTGTGACTGGAAAACTGTGACCGGTCTTGTCAACCACGACCTGAATATCCACGGTTTAGTGAGATTTTTTGGAATTTCAGGGATCAGGGGGTGATTTCTGGAAGTCTGGGGGTCATTTTCAGAGGTCAGGGGGCAATGTTTTCTATTTTTTACTGTATTTTGTGGTTCTTTTGCGACTGTGATTCCCCTAACCCCCACTTTCAATGCATTTCTATTGCTTGCCAACCACATATTCGCCAACCACAAGGTTTTCCAGGAACAGAACTCTCACGGTTGGTGAAGGATGACTATATTTCCTTTAGGTCACAGTATTATTGCTCATTATGAACCCAGCACATTTTGTTATGCATCTCACAGCATCTGAGTTTCACACACATCAAAGACTGGGAAGAAGCAGCACTGGAAAGAGATAGCTGCACTTCTATCTCCCCCGTAGCTAGACTGTCTCTGCCAGCCTTTATTAAATGGACGAATACGTGATCTAAGCAGAAGCAAGGGACTTGGGAGAAATAAAATTTGCAACTCTGATGTTACCTAGAAGATAATTTCATTTACTACAGTACCACAAAAGCTGGAAAAGGCTTGTGTAGATTGGTGATATTTTCTACACATTTATTATGACTATTGTTTTTAGATTTCATGTTTCTTTTAAAGTTGCATTATTTGTTATTGTTATGCTTCATGGTTAAACAGTTAACATTGTTATTGCCCATGCCTGTGGAGAGCAAGGGCATCAACTCCAGCTGGCAGCCTGCAATGTGTGCCACCCCAGAAGGAAGCTGGAAGGGGCGGCATAGAGCAGGTAAGTATCTCCTTTCTCTTAACGTTCCCTTTTGCATTTTGCTACAAGTGCTCGAACCTTTTTGAACATGCTTCAAAACACAGTTCAAGCACATCCCTAGTTGAAGAGGTGCTTTTCCAGGTTGTAGCCTTGAGCCTTTTGTCAGTTTCATCTCCCATCTGCAACATGTCCCTCAGAATTCACAAGGCAAACTTTGAAGAACCCACTTTTCAGTTTAACTTCAAGGGGAGGTCTCGGGATAACTGATTGTGCAAGCAGACTGTGACATCTCTCAAGGGTAAGGAGTGATAGCAGTGCATTTGTCACATTGATGTTTCACAAAACAGTCTAATTGTGGCACATGGTTCTACTATGAGTATGTTTCAAAACACTTTCCATGCAATATAAAAACAACCTAATATCTTAAAGTGGTTGACAAATCAAAAGAAATGAAAAACAAATCAACCAACCAAAACCTCCAACCTCCACTGTAACATGTAACACCGACCGTCACACCACTCTAGCACTAGTAAAGGAAAGGTTGTGCTGTCGAGTGGGTGTCGACTCCTGGCGACCACAGAGCCATGTGGTTGTCTTTGGTAGAATACAGGAGGGGTTTACCATTGCCATCTCCCACACAGTATGAGAAGATGCCTTTCAGCATCTTCCTATATTGCTGCTGCCCAATCAGGGGCGTAACAAGGCTGGAGTGGGCCCAGAGACAAAATTTTAAAATGGGCCCCTCGCTGATACATACACACACACTTCACAATATACAGTCATGTGACTTGCCTCTGGGGGCCCCCTCGAGGCGTGGGGGCCCCCAGGCAGCCGCCTCCCCTTGCCTAATAGTAGTTATGCCCCTGTGCCTGATATAGGTGTTTTGCATAGTCTGGGAAACATACCAGCAGGGATTCGAACCAGCAAGCTCTTGCTCATTAGGGAAGTTTTCAGCAGTTTCCAGTGATGCAAGGAACATGTGATCTGGCTCTTAGTTCTCTCATCCCACACTATCAGGTAAACAGCAGCACTGTTGCTGGGTAAAGTTCACATTTCCAGAGAGAAACATTGTGACCTGTGAATGACCCAATATAGTAAGTAAGAGGATGACATGTAATATCCTCCTTGTTCATGAAGACTTGTTTCAGGGTGACCGCCCTAAAATTATAACCTCTGAAATATTGTGTAAAGAACCCCTAGCTCAAGTCAACTGTGCTGTCTGAGAGATAAAGTAAAAAGGTAAAGTGTGCCGTCAAGTCGATTTTGTCTCCTGGCGCCCAGAAAGCCCTGTGGTTTTCTTTGGTAGAATACGGGGTGGGGGGCGGGTTTTACCATTGCCTCCTCCTGCGTAGTATGGGCTGATGCCTTTCAGCATCTTCTTATATCACTGCTGCCCTATATAGTACCAGCAGGGATTCGAACCAGCAACCTTCTGCTTGTTAGTCAAGCATTTTCCAGCTGCACCACTTAAGGATAAAAGACTACCCTATACAATCTGGTTACACAAACCACATGCTTAGTATTCCAAAGGTTAGGAAGTCCTGCCTGTGGTCCTTAAAATAATCCTAAAGTAATACACTTTTAAATAATCCTAAAACAATAACCTTTCAAAATGAAACTATTTAAATTGATTTAAAATACTGCCTACAGCAAATGTTTATCAACAAGAACTAGTATCCCAATCTTATTCTAGCACTGTAGACATTGAAGCAGAAAATTGTAATGAGCGATGATAATTGTTTTTGTTGTGTTGCCCTGCCACTTCCACAGTACATAAGAGACTCCATGTTCTTTCTCTTATTGACCTTGTTGAAACAATCAACACCAAAATTAGTTCCTGTCATGTGATGTAGCCATTTGCTCGGTGAGAACAAGCTTGAGACGAATTGGTCATATTACACAGAATGGTGAATAAATAACAGCTGCTCGTTTTGGACATGGCTGGACAGATACAGGCTGGAGATGAAATTCCACTATGCTGGAGATGAAATGCATTAACACTCAGAGTACCTAGTCAGACAGACAGAGTTAGCCAATAAGGAAATGTTATTGGATCTCCCTGTACTTTAAAACACAGCCCCTGATTTTACTCTCTCTCTCTCTCTCTCACACACACACACACACACACACCCCTGTACTAGGGATGTCACAAACTGGCATTTGAGCCAGTTTGGGTGTCACACGCACAAATGCTTCGGCCACTTCCGGTAGCACGTTGACCAGGGCTGGAAGGAGGTATGCTGCAGCCCTGCAGCAGCAATTTTGGGGAGAGCAACGAAGGGGAAAATGTGGCAGGGGAGGTAAGAGCACCCTCCCTGCTCCTTAAAGGACCCCCCACCCAGCTTCCTGAATGTGTCCATGCACATCACTAACCAGTAGTAGTATTTAACATGTAATAATAAAATTAAATAAAGTTAGTTTTAAAACAGGCATGAGCAAACGAGAACACACACCAAAGGCCATACATAGTTCAAATCTGTACCTTAAGAAAATATGGTCTCTATGTTGCATATTCAGTATTCTCACAATCACAAAAATCCTAGTTAAAGAGTTATCCAAGATTGCTGAGCCTCATGAAGTTGGTTTGTGAGAATTCAGATTTCCCAGTCAGTTCTGGTCAACTGCTGTGGTTAAATCACATTTAACCAGGATAGATAATCAGAATCAGCTCCTGCTTAAATTTGGTTTAACCATCAATCGTAGCTTATTTTATTCAAAGTTACAAAATAAACCACAATCTGGTTTATTTTGAAGATGTGTTCAAATCTTGGTTTATTTTGCAATTTGGGATAAAATAAGTCAGGATTGGTCAGTTCAGATGTCATGACTGATCCTGGCTTGTTTCTAAATACATCTGGTAGTAGAATACTTCTAATTTGCACATGGGCAGGCAGAAAGGGCAGAGAGATAGCAAAACCAAGGTTTAATCTTCACTCCATGTGACTTGAACTGGCCCACAGCTAATTATGTATGCTGTCATCCTGAACTGTGATATAGGAAAATTTACAAGTAAAAATGAAATCTGAAGTCAGCTTTCAGTTTCAGTCTTGCACTAAATAAACTCATTCAATGGGCACATTTCTTTTAATGGAAGGATTTTTAATGCCAGCAGCCCAAGCTACCATAGTTGTTTGAGGAAGGCCCCCTCCAGCCTCTTAAATGCCTTCAGTGCAACATGTGAGCAACATGATGCATTGTGGGCTTTCTGGAGGCCGGGCACCCTCTCTCTTACCATGCTTCTTCCCTCAGCAGCACTCATCTAGGAGTGTGGCACAGCGAGCAGAGTGGGAGTGGGAGCAGCAATCATGTGGGCGAAGGCAGGAGCAATCCTGCTTTCTCCCTGGCCCTCCCTGGCCCTGGGAAAGGAAATTGTGTGTATGAGCTCAGCAAACATGTGGGCTGGAAGGCTTGCGGGTAAAGGCCTGCATTCCTGTGCAATAGTGCAGAAGCCCCACTTGAGTCAGTTGGGTTTACCTGAGTATGACCGATTGGACAATTGCTTGATTAGCAAGCCAGAGGTTGCTGGTTCGAATCCCTCCTGGTATTTATATGGGAAACACCTATACTAGGCAGCAGCAATACAGGAAGGTGCTGAAAGGCATCATCTCATACTATGCAGGAGATGGCAATGGAAAACCCCTCCTATATTCTACCAAAGATAACCACAGGGCTCTGTGGTCACCAGGAGTCAACACTGACTCGATGGCACAACTTTACAATTTCAACTAAGTATAGGGGTCATTTACAGCATTTAACCAAGGGAGGAGATAGCTCTAGATAACACAATAGATATTCCAACTCACACTAGTTTATGCTGGAAGTAATTTAAATGTGTTATTTATTAACTATAATTATTATTAATTCTTGTTTACACAGTCAGACAGGTGTTATTGACTGGTTTGTTTTATCCAGACATCGAGTCCTTCCCAAGGACCTAGGATGGCTGAATTTTATTGTCAATGTTGTTGTTATTGTTATAGATATTGTCGCAGAATATAGGCTGTTCCCAGTAAAGCTGCTTTTTGTAACTGGCAGATGGTGATTTCTGTGGCCCCTATGGTGTTGAGGTGCTCTTCAAGGTCTTTTGGAACGGCACCTAGGGCACCAATTACCACTGGGATTATTTTGGTCTTTTTCTGCCACAGCCTTTCAATTTCAATTTGTAGAACTTGTTATTTTGTGATTTTTTCTATTTCTTTTTCTTCTATTCTGCTATGCCCTGGTATTGCTATGTCGATTATTTTGACTTGTTTTTCTTTCTTTTTGACTATACTTATATCTGGTGTGTTGTGTGGCAGATGTTTGTCTGTTTGTAGTTGTAAGTCCCATAATATTTTTACACCTTCATTTGCTTCAACTTTTTCAATTTTATGATCCCACCAATTTTTGGCTACAGGTAGCTTGTATTTTTTGCAGATGTTCCAGTGTATCATCCCTGCCACCTTGACAGACCTTTGTTTGTAGTCAGTCTGTGCAATCTTTTTACAACAGCTGATTAGGTGGTCCACGGTTTCATCTGCTTCTTTACAAAGGCAGCACTTGCTGTTTGTTGTGGATTTTTCGACTTTTGCTCTTATTGCATTTGTTCTTAGTGCCTGTTCTTGTGCAGCCAGTATTAAAACCTCTGCTTCTTTCTTCAAGTTGCCATTCTTAAGCCATTGCCAGGTCTTGGTGATGTTTGATTTTCCACGTATATTGTGCAAATATTGACCATGCAGGGGCTTATTTTTCCACTTTTCTGCTCGGTTCTTGACTTGTTCTTTCTTGTAGGCCTGCTTTGTTTCATTGGTGTTGAATAGTTTCTCGTTATTGACCATTTGAAGTGCATCTTCTTCACTGTCCTTGATATATTCTTCAAGGCCTCTTTTCTCCTCTTCTGTTGTTTGATGGACTTGCAGCATTCCTCTTCCACCGGAGCTGCGAGTGAGGTATAGCCTATCGACATCACTGCGGGGGTGCAGAGCATGATTGATGGTCATGATTTTCCCGGTCTTACGATCTAGCGTCTCTAGCTCTGCCTGGGTCCAGTCTATTATTCCTGCAGTGTATCTGATAACAGGTATAGCCCAGGTGTTTATGGCTTGTATGGTGTTTCCGCCATTAAGTTTGGACTTTAAGATTTTTATAACTCTCCTGATGTGTTCACTTCCAATTTTTCTTTTAACTTCAGTGTGTGCGATGTTATCAGCCTGGAGAATGCCCAAGTATTTGTAATGCTCTTTCTCTCCCAGGTTCTTGATCTTGCTTCCACTGGGCAGTTCTATTCCTTCTGTTTTTCTTATTTTTCCTCTGTTCATTATTAATGCAGCACACTTGTCTAGTCCAAACTCCATTGCTATATCGCTACTGAATATATAGACAGTATTTAGCAGTGATTGGATTTCTGACTGGGACTTTCCATACAACTTCAGATCGTCCATGTACAGCAGATGGTTGATTTGACTTGATGTTTTAGATGTTTGGTATCCGAGGCCTGTTTTGTTTAGTATTTGTGAAAGTGGGGTCATGGCGATTACAAACAACAGAGGGGATAGTGAGTCCCCTTGGAAAATGCCTCTTCTAATGCTAACCTGTCCAAGTGTCTCACCATTGATTGTTAACTATGTACTCCACATGCTCATTGCTTTTTAAATAAATATCTGAATGTTTTTGCTGACACCAGTTGTTTCTAAACATTTTAGTATCCATGTGTGAGGCAAAGAATCGAAGGCTTTCTTGTAGTCAATCCATGCAACACTTAGATTGGTTTTTCTTCTCTTGCAGTTTTCTAAAATCATTTGGTCAATCAGCAGCTGGTCTTTTTTGCCTCTGGTGTTTGGGCAATTTCCTTTCTGTTCAACTGGAAGCTGTTTGTTAGTTAATAAGTGTTGCATCACTTCATCTGCTATTATTCCGGTTAATAATTTGGCTGGCAGGCAGGTTATCGGTCTATAATTACTTGGAACTGCACCTTTGGCTGGGTCTTTTATGATGAGAAGAGTTTTCCCAGTTGTTAGCTAGGATAGTTGTTTATGAAGGCTTGTTAGGTGTTTAAGCCAAAAGCCATGCAGTTCATCGTCGCCTGGCGCAGTCCAATTTTTAATTTTCTTTGCTCTTTCACTTATTATTTCCGGTGTTATTATTAGATCTTGCATTTGTTGGTTACATTTTTCGACCTCTTTCACCCAGCCTGCTTTTTTATTATTATCTATTGGATTGTCCCATAATTTCCCCCAGAATGGCACTGTTTTTTCTTTATTTGGTGTTTCTAGGTTTCTTGCAGTTTCTCCTTCTATGCTTTGGTAGAAACGTCTCTGATTCGACTGGAATTTGATTCTGCCTGTGTTGTGTGATTCTGGCTTCGTATCTGCTAATCTTCTTTGACACTGCTGTTATTTGCTGCTTTATTATTTCCAGGACTTCTCTAATTCTCCTTGAATCTAGGTGGTATTTTTGGATCAGATACTGTTTGGTGTTTTCATTCTTCAGCTTCTTGTCTTTCATATCTTTCAATTTACTAGCATCTGATCTAAGCCTGGAGATTTTATTTTCTAATCTAATCTTCCATTTAGGTGATGTACTGCTTTCTTTTTTGACAGGTCCACTGATCTTATATCCGAGCTCTTGTGTTGTTATTGTTGCTGCACTTTACATTAGTTGGTTTGTTTCTTGCAAATTCTTGGTTGTTATTTCTGCAAGTGCAGCATTGACATCTTTTAATGCCTGAGTAAGTTGTTTTTTGGCAACTGTTTTTAGAGCTGGAAGTCGAACCCTGGTGGTTGTTTGGTTCATGTGCTCAGTTATTTTTTTGCTTTAGTTCTTGTTGCTTTTCTGTTAAATGGCATTTGGGTTTTTGAGGTGAAGGCAAAGGGGAGGTTGCCTGGTTTTGATTTTGAAACAGTTCAGCAACATTGGCATCCTCGATTTCCAACACCTCCTCCACCTGCGCCTGAGCAACTGCTTCAGTTGGTGGTAATTCTTCTTCCATATCTTGAGCCTGTGTTGCTCTTTGCAGTTCTTCCAGCTCAACTCCTGTGAATACTTGATTTCTTATTATGAATCTTTTCTGGTCTGCTAGCCTTTGTTCTGTTATTTCTGTATCTGGATGCTTCTCTTTCCAAATTTGGTACATTCTTTTTAAATAACCTCTTCTAGTTGGACTAGACTTGTAATAGCAGATCATTATTTCCTTGTTGGCGTTTTTCGTATATTTTTTCCGGTTAAGTGACGTTTCTTCCAGTAACCTTGCAGTCTCCAGCCCTGGTTGCTCAACTGAAGATCCTGAGTCGTGTAGCCCACTTGCCACCAGATGTCTAGGGACTCCAGCACCTGTCACAGTCCTTGTTGACCCGGGCGATGACCGATCCGGTATAGATTTATTAAAGTTACGTCTCACCATATTGTTGATGGGAGAGGCACTCTTCATCTGACTCTTCTGGTGAGACCTGTCCGGTATGTTTGGACCTCTAGCATAGCTCTCACCTTCCTCAAAGCACGCAAGCCCCACAACCATGCCAAGGTAGTGCCTCACTAGGGGATTATTATTAATTAAATTTAATATTTAAATTTAAAATATTTAAATTTAAATTTATTAAATTATTATTATTTATTTACACAGTCAGACAGGAGTTATTGACTGGTTTCTTTTATTATTATTATTATTATTATTATTATTATTACTACTACTACTACTAAGCATTTACAGATTGATTTTCAGCCACAAAAAGACCCCACAAGGTGGCTTCTAATGGTTAAAATTTAAATACACATAAAGTGAAAATTAAAACAAGATAGAGCCAGAATAAGCACCAAAGCAACAGCCAGGCACTCTTTTAAAAAATGGATTAGAGTAATTCTCTGTTTATCAAAGAGAAGATTACTAGGATGATTTTGTTATGTCTGAAAGTATACTAAGAAAACAGAAGCAAGGAAAGAGTCCCATGCTGCAGGTGCCTTTCAATTCAAGGAACTGTTTAATCAAAGGAACATATTTAAAGGGAGTATCTGGTACATATGCTGAAAAAAAATACGCAATTGTGTGTCAGTTATTCCTTTGGGTCTGAAGGACAAGCGCTACCTAGATCTAGACAAGACATGACAAAAAAAGTTGGTAGGAATCAATGCTAAGAGGCTACCTCCTCTCATATGTCCCTTCACACAACTCAGTATGGCACCTTTCCACCATCTATGCAGCACATCAAGACAGGTAGAGTAAGTCAAGGGACATGCTTAACTGACATCTCACAACTATGGTCACCCTACAGACGTAGAAGTCCAGATCAAGAATATCACAGAAGGATTTCTACACATTCTTTCAATTAAGCTAAGTGGGTTAAACAGGTAGACGTTTGGAGGTTTAGCATTTGTCACATTTTAGGAGTTTTAATTGGATATTTTATATATGTTTTTCATTAAAGACAGTTATCTGCTTGAAGTCTCCAACTTGGGGTAGGTTATAAACTTAACTGACTAATAAAAACCACTTCCTAACCTTTGACTATCTGAAATCCTATCTTTTCTGAATTCGTTTTCAGAATGCGTTCCATACTTAGCTCCTTTTCACATAATTAGCATTCTGTTTATCCAGACTTCACATTCTCCATATGTGTTGAGTGGTCACCATACCATTCAAATTAAAGAAGTTGCTCCTCTGTCTCCAAATAAGAAAGACCGACACAATCAGTGTTACCAAAGCTGAAATATAATCTAGACAGCCAAGTGCCTAGGGAAAACTAGTTTCCAAGGCTTCCACAAATGAAGCCATTCCAGAAAAGAATTATACAAAGATCAATACAAACATGACAATTTGCTACTGACAGCCTCAGAAGTATTAAACAGCTGTGTGGCAATAAAAATCCCCCTTCAGGCTTTGAAGTCCAAATTAATTTTTTTCTTCTGCACACCACAGATTAAAGTGCTTTTTAAACCTTGAAAACAACGGTGCACAAGGTAGCCAGTGTTCTCTAACCGTGTTCCACAATTGTGGGATTCCCTTCTTCTAGATAGTTGTCAATACCCCAACTACTCACAAACAGAAAAAAGTTGGAACAAAGAGTCTGTTATCTTTCTCTGATCCATTCCCAGAGCCAGATCAATCACTGAACAAAAGGAACACTTTGTCAGTCTTTTGGAGGCACTGTGTAGCCGGCCATTGGAATAACCCTACTGCATTGGGCAGTCATTTTGTTAGCTAAAGGAGAACAAAAAGAGGGATGGCTTAAGACAATGATCTTCCCTGTGTTTTAAGAAGGAGCCACTGTGGCAAAAAAAATAAATTGTTGTAGTAAGAACTAATCAGTCTACTTTCCTTTCACGGTCTCTAAAACTGGACTACATTTGGTTCAAACTGAGGTCCACAAGTTAGATCTCTCGTGCCTCAAATGTTCATATGTCCACCATCTTGGATCGGGGTGGATTACATAATTAAAAACTACACAATTGTGGTGTTCCTGTGTTCCATTCACTACAACTGTACCGAATTTGGTTCAAATCGGTTATATAGTGCTCAGGTTAGTGCACTTGTGCCTCAAATGTTCACACATCCACCATCTTGGATTGGTGTGAATGACATCATAAACTACACCACTGGGGCATCCCTATGTGCCCATACAGCTGTAGCAAATTTGTTCAAATGGGTTAGGCAGTCCACAAGTTACTGCACTTGAACCTCAAAGGTTTATGTGTCCGCCATCTTGAACTGGGTTGGATGACATCATCACAATCTACGCCGTTGAGGTGTCCCTATGTGTCCCTACAGCTGTAGCAAATTTGGTTCAAATTGGTTAAACGGATCACAAATGAGCCCACTTGCACCTCAAAAGTTTGTGTCCACCATCTTGAATTGGAGTGGATAATATCATCACAAACTATGTTATTGAGGTGTCTTTGTGTGTCACTCACTGCAACTGTACTCAATTTGGCTCAAATGGGTTAGGAAGTCCACAAATTAGCTCACCTGAGCCTTAGATGTTCACGTGGCCACCATTTTGAATTGGAATGGATGACATCATCACACACCACGCCATTAGGGCATCCCTATGTGTCCCGACAGCTGTAGCAAATTTTGTTCAAATAAGTCATTTTGTTAGCCAGTACCACAGGTACCAGGGAAGTGCACCACTGCACGGCTGGAACAGTTGCCTTCATGTGGTTAAACAGTTCACAAGTCAGCCCACTTGCACCTCAAAAGTTCAAACGTCCACAATCTTTGATTGGGGTGGATGGCATCATCACAAACTATGCCATTGGATGTCCCTATATGTCCCTACAACTGTACCCGATTTGGTTCATATTTGTCCAGGCGTTGTGAAGTTGATGGGGGAGCACACGGACACACACACAAAAAGCCAGGTGATCTCATAAGCCTACTGGAAAGTAGGCTAAAAAAGGTTTTGTGTTTTTGCCATTTCCTCCTGTGCTGACCTCCCTGCAGTGCTGCACTCAACCCAGTGCCTGGAGCGAGGGGCAAGAGGGGAGGTAACTATAAGAGAAACAGAATCCTTGCAAGTCCCAGCACCATCTTGGAAGGTACGCACAAAGCACAGGAAGAGTAGTCCTTCCCATTGTTTTCCTCATAGAGCTCTACAGGGAAAGTGCTGGGAAGAAGGGCTACACTCCACAGCATTGCATGAACTCCATCCAAGATGGTGCTGGGGCTTGAGAGGGCTCTGTTAACCTTGAAGAAGCACCACTGGTAACATAGGAACATAGGAAACTGCCATATACTGAGTCAGACCATTGGTCTCTCTAGCTCAGTATTGTCTTCACAGACTGGCAGCGGCTTCTCCAAGGTTGCAGGCAGGAATCTCTCTCAGCCCTATCTTGGAGAAGCCAGGGAGGGAACTTGAAACCTTCTGCTCTTCCCAGAGCGGCTTCATCCCCTGGGGGGAATATCTTGCACTGCTCACACATCAAGTCTCCCATTCATATGCAACCAGGGCAGACCCTGCTTAGCTATGGGGACAAGTCATGCTTGCTACCACAAGACCAGCTCTCCTCCCACCTGACCTGGTACTGGGCAAGTGCACCACTGCACGGCTGGAACAGTTGCCTTCATGTGATGCTAGTATTCAGCTTCAGCCAAAGCTTCACAGAGGCCTAACAAACTATTCGTCAGGGAGCTGCACTTGGGGTCAGTGGGAGCCACCACTGCCTCCTGGTCCTTGCAGTGAAAAACCCTGACCCAAGATGTCTTTCCATAGCACCCAGTTCATTGGCCCCAAAATGGTTTGGTGTTCTGGACAAGTGCCTGAAGAACAAGGTAGGGGTTATTCCCCTATTCCCTCCACATGAACAGAGGCTGAACCTCTGGAGCAGAACAGACAGTGAAACATGCTTTTCTGGTCCTGTCTCCATATTGAGACACTACTCCTGCTGCCCAGAAGTCATTTTGGTTTTGATGGCCTGCTTTCTATTTTTGCATCTTTTTGGTGGGTTAGAATAAAGGGATTACCAGATTGTGGCTTCTGAAATTTTTTTTTCTGATGGGACCAACATGACATTTATTTTTACACAAATATGGAAATGGTTGTAAGTTTTCCTGAGACAACCAAGATAGGGTGAGGGAAATCCTACTGAATCAATCAATACTGAGCCAGTTTGGGGACAAAAGACCTTGCATCAATGGAGATAATCAGAACACAAAACATTCAGAGTTTTATTTCAGAGAGAGAGAGATGTTCTGCAGCTCAAATTAGTTTTGAATCCCTGCTATCCACCTTAGAAGCCAAGCTCCCTAATCCTTAGGGGGCAGGCTACTGTTACTTATTAATAAAAGAAAATAACTGCACATGTTCAGAGGGACTCTTCTTTATAAATATGCCATGGTTTGCTTCTGGCACTGGAAACAATGTCCAGTGCTGAACCATTGTAAAGCCCCTCACATTAAGCCTTTTCCCCCAGACACCTTTGACTAAAAGTCTGTGGATTACATGGTACCAAAATATGTTAAAACAGTTGTCAAAGGCACTCACTCTCGCTCTCTCTCACTCTCACTCTCTCTCTTCCCGCCCCCACCCCAGTTTAGAGTCAACAAGATGTTAAACTAGGGAGGTATTAAAAACAGAGTACTGAACCATTAGCAAAACAACTCAGACTGCTAGCCCATCCCTCTGGAAATGCAAAGAGCATGTTGAATGGAATAAATTCTTGCACGAACTTGGGAAAAGGAGGGATGAAAGGGGACAAGGAGTGTTCTTTCTCAAAACAAGTCTTTGTTGGAAGGCGCTCCATGTAAACAGAAAGCCACTAAGGATGGCAGGCAGAACAGAAGCCTAGGAACAAATTCCCAAAGAATAGCTGTGCTCATCTGCAGCAGCAGAAAATGTGCCACTTTGAAGTTAACTAGTGGTTCCTTAGGGCTTGAGCTTCTATAAGTCCACTTCATTCTATACCACTTTTAAATAGAAGTTCTCAAAGCAGTTTACACAGAAAAACACACAACAAATAAATAGGATGGCTTCCCTGTCCCAAAAGTACTTACAATCTAAAAATCTGTGTATGCTGTTGTTGGGTGTTTCATAACAAAAGCTCATGTCACAAGGCAACAACAGTTCACACCTATTGCTCTGCCACTTCTGTGTAGGGCAATCATGTACAGTACATCTCATATATGATGGCAGTATATACACTATTTTAGCAATGGCTGTGGCCTCCCATGATACATGTACAGGGCAAAATAAGCCTTACTCAGACAACCACTGAACGTGACTGGGACAGGGCTCAGGCTCATACCTGCTGCACCTGTACTCAGATTGTGCATATTGGGTAGAGGGGCCCTTAATGAAATTCACAAGTCCCATCCCTTGACTTTCCCCAAATTTAAGCACATTACATCCCCTCCCCATAGCCTCCTAAGGACAGTACCTAAGGGAGTGGGAACAAAAGGTAAGGGAGGCCAGCCCGAATGCCCCCTCCCAATTCATTGTCACCGCCCCATCTCTGCACGTCTATCTGAAGCTCCGGGTGTCTACAAGTTGTGTGGGCGCTTAGACCCTCGACGTGAACTCTGCACTTGGAAAAGTACCAGCAAGCTTGGAGAGAGTCCATGCAATATGGGACAGGTTCAGCCTGAGTCCAGCATCCTCTGGAAAGAAGATCAGGGGAACAGGCAGAGGTCAGAATGCGACCAACGGGAGCAAGCCCTCACCTCTGCCCCGCATTCAGCGGTCGTCTGGATAGGGCTATAGTGCTCTTTCTGACATGCAAGCAGTACCCGTGTGTAGCAAAAATACGGTGTAGCTTGGTTTCTGAGGTGCCACAGCAACTCCTTTTGCCTTTTGGCACCTCAGCCGCCTGGAAATGTCTGCAGGTAAACGGAGCAGGGATGTCAAGCTTAGTTTTGAGACGGGTGCGGGACAGACCCGGGACAGACCCAGTCCGCGCAGCCGCCTTCGGAACGCGCCCCTGAGCGGGCAGCACACTCAAGAGGCACCTGCCGCCGCCGTTTCCCGCCTTCGACGTCCCTCACCTGTTCAGTCGAGCCGCTAGGGCGGTCGGTAAGCGGCGTCTCCTTCGGAGGTGGGCTCCGCAAACAAACAAGCCTCTCAGCACGGCCGGGCAAGAGCGGAGCGGCTTTTGCCTACAGCCTGTGCGTGGGAGGCGCCATGGTGCGTCCTAGGCTGTCCGCGGGAGGAGGACAAACAAGCGGCCGCCCCCGCGCTCAAGACGCCTCAAGTTTGCCAGGGCTGGAAAGCGAGACAGCCGAGGTGCAGCTGAGGAAAACCGCTGGGACAACAGCTGAAGCGCTCCTTTCCCTCGAGCTCCGCGATCCCCTTCTCCTCCCGGGACTGGAGGAGGGTGCAGGCGAAAACAAAAAAGCCCACACACAAACAAAAAAAGCCCTCCAGCCAGCGCCTCCCGCCGTCTCTGCAGCCCCCAGAAACCGCTTGCTGTCAGCGCCTCTCCCGGCCACTCCACAGCGCGCCTTGGCCAATGATAAGTGGAGGTGGCCGGCGGCGGTAGCTGCCCCGCAGCAAACTTAAGGCTGTGAAGAAGACTTCCCACTCGCGGTCGGGAGAACGAACTGGGACGACGCGAAGCAAACGCGGGGCGGGCAAGGAATGCCTTCGCTTCCTAGCTTGCGGAACAGGTGCTCAGTAGCGCCCAAGGTCATGAAGGCGAAGGGGAGATTGCTTTCCCCGCCCCAACCAGGCACAGCTTGTTACAAGCGCGCGCGCACAGTGGGGACTCCCTTCTGCCGCAAACCCTCCGCGCGATAGCAGGCAGCCAGAAGCTTTTTGCACACAAAGAAAACTAGGGAAGAATTAGCAGCTTTCTACAAAAGAAAGCATGTTCCTCCCCCCACTTACATTGACACTAAAATGTCGTGGACATCAAGCAACGCTCCTCAATTTCACACATTCTGAAGGACAAGTCCTGTTAGTCAGTACACACGCGCACACTCTTACACTTACAGGACTCTTACTTGGGAATAAATCTCAGGTGCACTCAGTGAGACTTTCTTCTGAATAAACTATCATAGGGTTGCTCTATAGGGCTGATGATGTTAGATGATGTTTTATAGTTTTTAACATATAAGCACATACAAAGGCACTGTACAGTATACATGCGTTCCTAGATCTTGCTACACCAGCATTGTCTTCCACATACACCAGTTCAGTCAATGAAGAGGAGCTTCCATCTCATAAATAAGAACATATGTTCATGCTCACAATGGGCAACATTGTGCAAATGGACATGGAGCTTTTTGCACTGCAACGGGAAGTAAGATAGTAGAGGTACAACAGGACAGCCGTACATGATGGACAAGTGAGATGAAAATGTACAATTTGATATTCATCAAAGTAATGACCATATCCATTTTTTGGATTTGTTAGTTCAAAAAGATAATGGGGGATCTTATGACTTCATTGCACAAGAATCCCTATGGATAGGGCGCATACCTCAGGTACGATAATTAACATCTCCAAACTTTCAGCAGAATTTGCTCTGTGGACCGTTTTTTGAGGGACCATGATTTCTCTCAAGAGCCTAAGATATTAAGAGCATGTGACAGGCCAAATGCTGACAGCATCCAGTCACAGGCAAACATAGGCAAGAGCCCAGCTATGGTACACATGGCACCAGCTTGTGACAAGCAAACATGGGCAACAGTACATCATGGGCACACATGGAATCATCTCATCACATCATTTCAGAGTAGTGTCGCTTCCAGAATTCTCCTTATCCAAATAATTTGCCAGAAGCTGAGGTTCAGAATTATGAGGGCTTGTTTCCAAGAAATCAGTGCATTTGGGAATTCTCCATTGTTTACTTTTTAAATTTCTGAACTTTGTACAGAGCACAACTTTGCACCAGAGCTTTCAGTGCAGTTTATTCCTGTGTCTTCCACCCCGCTTCCATATTAAGAATAAAAAATCTAGATCTTTGCTGTATCAAGACTCTTTTTATGTGGTGTTTATGAGAGCACATTATTTATCAATAAAACACTGCACGAAAAGAATCTTGATGCAATTATAGATATGTGTCAGGATGCCGCTTTACCTGGTTGCCTGTGTGGCCCTGTGGAATCCAACAGAGATTATGGCATCCCTCCTTTGGGGCTTCTGTCTTCCCCCAAAGGGAATGGGGTGAAATGGTTTCAGGCTGATCATGTCCTGGTGGGAATTAAGCAGGCAAGGCAGGGAGATCTACAGGAAATGACTCCAGTGGGGTAGCCATGTTGGGTATGGCAGGAAGCAAGAAGTGAGACCACCGGGGAGAGAGCAGAGGTCATGGCTTGGAATAGGTTTTAAGCCCTATCAGCTCTGTACTGGGTCATTTAAAACCAAGGCAGCCGATGATGAGGGCTGCTCTTGAGCATGGGAGTCTGAAGTTCTCCTGGAGGGGGAACTGGTGGGATGCAGAAAGCCAGGAGGAGGACTGAAGTGATGAAATAACTTCCCTTTCCTGGTCTGCTCTGAGGCTGACCTTGTCTGTTCCCATCTTGTAATTCTGGGTTCAAGAAAGGCCAGGAACACCTCCTCCCCCTTGGAACCTTGCAATATGATCTCATCAAGGTTGCTCTTTTTTGCAGCATTTTATCATTTTGCAGTGTTTTATCAATATCTTGTCACAGTCAAATAGACAAACACACACAGAATTACATCACAGGCAAACCAGGGCAACAGCACATCATGGGCAAATATGCAGCAGCCCATGACACAAAAGCCCAGGCATTGACAAGGTAACTGGGCAAAAGATGCAAATGAACGGAAGGAGGAGAAAGCTGTGAAAAATTGCACATGCTCCAATTCTGGAATTAATTCTAGAAGTTCAGCTGGAATCCAAGAGGAGTAGAATGCATGTACAGAGTAAAACTACAGAATAAAAGGTATATGGGAAATCCTCCCCTTCCCTAGTCAGGGGCAGCAGCACAGCACAGGCAGCAACATGCCATGGACCAAATGGGGAGCAGCACATCATGGTCAAGGATGGGCAAGAACAGTTTACAGGCAACAGCATATTATGAACAAACACAGGCAAACACATTAGCAGGATGTCAGTGGACAAACATGGGCAGCAGTGCATCATGGCAAACACAGAAAAGATAGGTAAACATAGGCAAGAGCTTCCCATAGGAAACACAGATAGCAGCACATCATGGGTAAGCACAGAGAACAGCACTACAGACCAAACATGGGCAAAAGTGCCTTATGGGCAAAAGTGCCTTATGGGCAAAAGGCAACCAATACAGTATCAGGTCACAGTCAAAGTTACATCACAGAATTACATCACAGCTCAGTTGCCAGGACCCTTGCAGGGAGGAGGACACCTTAACATCTGTTTCCGAGAGACAGCTGCTGCCCAGTGGTGAGAGCCTGTGTAGCTGCTGTCTGCTGTTGTCAGCCTGTGTGCCCCCTAACGTGTGGGCTGTGGCTGCTGCCCTGTGGGTGAGTCTGTGTGGGATCGGGGCCAGAGGGAGTGAGTCAGTAGTTCTTGAGGCCCAGCTGCCCAGATTAGCCATCTTTCTGGGTTTATAAAAGGGCTGCTGCTGTGTGGCGGCGGGCCCACCACCGGCAGGTCGCCAACAAAGGGGTGACACCAAAGGCGGGTCACTCCTTTGGGGGAGCCACTTCGGGGGGCAACGAAGGTGAGGGCCAGGTGGTATTTGGCTTATGTTGTTGTTTTTTAGGTCCTAGGTGTTTCAGATGTGTCTTGGTTTGTCTGGGGATGGGGAGACAGGGGTCGTGTCCACTGACTGTGAGGTGGCTATTCTGGTGGTGGTGGGTAATAGAAGAAGTAAAGTTGGCAGGTCAGCAAGTCATTACAGGGGAAGGGAAGTCAGAAATCTATTAGCTGTTTCCTTTTCTGGCTATCCTGCCAGCTCTTTCATCTTGGGGAGCAGTGCCAACCTCCCACGGACCCTCACCTTGTTCCTCTGTAATGCCAGGTCTGTCCAAAATAAGTCAGAAACCACTCATGATTTGATTCTGGATGAAGGGGCAGACCTGGAGTGTATTACAGAGACTATGGGTCCCAGTTTCTCCCTCCAGGATACTCTGTTGAGGAGTGGGTGCGGGGACGTGGGCGGGGAGGTGGAGTGGCTGTGGTCTATAAGAATAACCTCTCCCTGACCAGGATTTCTGTGGAAGTGTCTGACCATATTGAATGTGTGTACCTAACTGAGCTGACAGACTTGGTCTCAGGTTTGGTGTTGGAGTCTCCCAGGTTTGTGGTGCTAGGGGAGTTCAGGGTCCACTTTGGTACCAATTTGTCTGGGGTGGTTCAGGACTTCATAGTGGCCATGACAACTATGGGCCCTATCCCAAATGGTCTTGCGACCTATGCACATTGCAGGTCACACGCTTGATCTGGCCTTTCTCTTTCACTCTGATCAGTGTGGTGTTCCATGAGTAGGGACTCCTGTGATTTCCCGATTGTCATGGATGGACCACCATCTGGTTAAGGTTGGACTCACAGTCACACCCCACCTTCGCAGGGGTGAAGGGCCCTTTAGAATGGTCCACCTGAGAAGGTTATTGGATCCAATAGGGTTCCAAGAAGGCTTGGAGAGATTTAGTGTTGGCTCTGCTGGTGATCCTGTTGATGCCCTGGTGGAGAATTGGAACAGCAAATTCACCAGGGCAATAGACATGATCACTCCTAAGCGTCCTCTCCAACCCACTTCAAAATTGGCCCCTTGGTGTGCGGAAGAACTACGGGGACTGAAGTGGCAAGGTAGACAACTGGAGCGCAAGTAGAGGAAGACTCGACTCAAATCCGACAGATTACAACATAAAGCACATTTGAAGATCTATGCTCTGGCAGAACAGGCGGCAAAGAAGTTATTCTTTTCAGCCTGTATTGCATCCATAAGTTCACGTCCAGTAGGGTTGTGAGAGGGTTAGTAAGTGCCCCTCTTCCCTGGAATCAGAATTTGGAATAATCTATTACCCGCTGTGATATGTTTAATGATTTGTTTGTGAATAAAATCTCTTGTATTCGGGCCGACTTAGACTCCGTCTCAACAGTTACTTCAGGTGTCCAGCACTTCCTCTTATGTGGTCAGGCTGGATCAGTTTCAGTTTGTGACTTGTGAGGATGTGAACAAACTGCTTGGAGTGATGTGGCCTACCACCTGTTCTCTTGACCCTTGCCTGACATGGCTAATACTATCTGGCAGGGAGGGTGTTGTAGAAGGCCTAGTTGAGATCATAAATGTTTCTCTGAGAGAGGACAGGGTGCCTCCTTGTCTTAAGGAGGCAATTATTAGACCTTTTCTGAAGGAGCCTGCATTCGATCCCTCAGAGTTAAGCAATTATAGGCCTGTCTCCAACCTTCCATGGCCGGGCAAGGTAAAGGAGAGGGTGGTGGCCTCCCAGCTTCAGGCAGTCTTGGATGAAACAGATTATCTAGATCCATTTCAAAATGGCTTTCGGGTGGGCTATGGGGTGGAGATTGCAATGGTCAGCCTGATGAATGATCTCCAATCGGGAACTGACAGAGGGAATGTGACTCTTTTGGTCCTTTTGGACCTCTCGGCAGCTTTTGATGCTATCTTCATAGTATCCTTCTGGAGTGTCTGAGGGGGTTGGAGGTGGGAGGCACTGCTTTGAAGTGGTTCCACTCTTACCTCTCGGGCAGATTCTAGATGGTACCCCTTGGGGACTGTTCTTCAAAAACTGAACTTTGGTATGGTGTCCCTCAGGGCTCCATATTGTCTCCATTATTCTTTAACATCTGCATGAAACTGCTGGGAGAGGTCATCAGGAGATTTGGTGCAGGGTGTTATTAGTATGCTGATGACACCCAAAATCTTTTTCTCCATGTCAACATCATCACGAGAAGGCATAACCTCCCTAAATGCCTGCCTGGAGGCAGCGATGGGCTGGATGAGAGGTAACAAGCTGAGGCTGAATTCAGATAAGACAGAAGTACTTATTGTGCAGGGTCGGAACTCGGGAGATGATTTTGATCTGCCAGTTCCGGATGGGGTCACACTTCCCCAGAAGTGTTTGGGGGTGCTTCTGGACACAAACCTCTCCCTGGTGTCCCAGGTTGAGGCAGTGGCCAGAGGTGCCTTTTATCAGCTTCAGCTGATATGCCAGCTGCATCCATCTCTTGAGATAAATGACCTCAGAACTGATTACTGCAATGCGCTCTATGTGGGGCTGCCTTTGTACGTAGTCTGGAAATGCAGTTGGTCCAGAATGCGGCAGCCAGGTTGGTCTCTGGGTCATCTCGGAGAGACCATATCACTCCTATCTTAAAACATCTACGCTGGCTTCCGGTAGGTTTCTGGCAAAACACAAGGTTTTGGTTATAACCTATAAAGCCCTAAACAGCTTGGGCCCTGGATATTTAAGAGAACGTCTTCTTCGCTATGAACCACACCAACCATTGAGATTGTCTGGAGAGATTCATCTGCAGTTGCGACCGGCTCATTAGGTGGCTACTCAGGGACAGGCCTTCTCCATTGATGCCCTGAGGTTTTGGAACACACTTTCTGCTGAAATAAGAGCCTCCCCATCTCTTACAACTTAAAAAAAAGGCAGTCGAGATGCATTTGTTCACCCAGGCTTTTAATTAGATATTGTTTTAATTGTGTTTTAAATAGTTTTGATGTTTTAAATTTTAATTGTTGAAATGTTTTAATCTTTTTATTGGTTGTTTTTATTGTTTTGTTTTAAACCACCCAGAGACTTGTGTTTTGGGCAGTATATAAATCTGTTAAATAAATAAATAAATAAATAAATAAATCACAGGCAAACCATGGCAACAGAACATCATGGGCAAACATGCAGCAGGTCATGACTCAAAAACCCAGGGAGGAGCACATCACAAGGAAACACGGAAAGCAGAATGTCATGGCCAAACATGCACAGCAACATGCACAGCAAACATGCACAGCAAACATGCTCAGCAAACATGCACAGCAACAAACACAGCAAGTATTTACTCATAGACAGAGGCAGAAACTTCCACACCTTTTGTCTTTCTCAACTGCAGCCTGTCCATTCTGATGGTGGCTGTTTTGCTTTTGGGAAGCAGCATCAATCAAAGAACATCAATCTGGCTGTGAAAATGAGCATGCTCTGAATATGTTAAATGACTGATTAATCTGGGAATCTTGAAAGCTCATACTTTTAGGAAGGAATACACAATAGGCTTGTGCATTTCGATTCGTGTACAAAACGTTTTGTGCCCGAAAATGGCAATTTTGGAGGTTTTGTAACCAAAATAAAATCAAGAATTAAAAAACAGAGATTTTTGTTTCCAAATCGAAATGACTGTGTTTCGGACAGAATGCTTTGTTCTTCAGAAAAGCATTGCAATTCAAATGGACTTCTCTGACTCTCTCCACTCCAGCTGAGGCACTGAGTGATTAGCAGAAGATAAGATATGCAAAAACTGTTGAGCATGAATAGTTTAGTTAAGTGTTGTATTCAGTGTGATTGAAATGCAAACTGACCTTGCAAAGGGATTTGGAAGACAGCATTTTGAGACAGAAATACCCAAATATCTTTGGGAGCTCAATGCAATTCCAAAGCTCTTGCTAAAAGCCATGGCATAAATTGTGTGGAGAAGCTTTTCAAGAAGCTGGTTAGGAAAGCTCTGAAATTACACCGGTTTTTCTTTCCAAAGGTTTAGGAAGAATCTCTTGACTTGTTCAGGGCTCTTTTGAAGAGCTATTTTGGTTTTCTTCTGATTTTTATGAGTTATAGTTTATAGTATAAGGTTTGATGCCCAAGTTGAGCAGTCTAATGTAATTTAGGCCACAATGTAATTTGGTGGGACATGATGTCTAAGACAGGGGTTCACAACTTTTGCCATTACAGGGACAGATCATCCACATGGGACTACAGGAGACAAAAGGAGGGGGGTGGGGAACACACCTGTCAATCTATTGACATCTCCAGGAATCTTAGTTGCTTCTCTCTTTCTTGTAACCATGATCCATGGTTTTGCACTTTCTTAAATGCAGTGATGATAAATCTCAACAATTCTGAACAGTAGGCTGATTTATTTGGGCTACGGCTCACTCCAGTTCAGTTAAATGAACATTTGAAGCTGTCCCATAGTACCAAGGCAGTTTTATTTTATTTTTTTACATTTTATATCCCGCTCTTCCTCCAAGGAGCCCAGAGCAGTGTACTACATACTTAGGTTTCTCCTCACAACAACCCTGTGATGTAGGTTAGGCTGAGAGAAGTGAATGGCCCAGAGTCACCCAGCTAGTATCATGGCTGAATGGGGATTTGAACTCGGATCTCCCCGGTCCTAGTCCAGCACTCTAACCACTATACCATGCTGGCTCATTGGTCATTCTCTTCACTCTTTCAACTTGTTTATGTGGGGCTTCAGGGGCAAAACAGTGGGTCGTGTGGTAGTGCCCCAAGGGTGGTGCACCCAGATTACAAATAGGGCAAAGGGCTGATTTCTTAGGAATTTTTGAGGTTTACGCATCTTTAAGATTTTTTTCCCATAGGGAATAATGGAGGTTTCAGCAGCCCCATAACTCCACCTGGGGGGCACTGGGATGGCCCAAAGTGAGTGGTTGTGTAGTGAACAGAGGGTGCCAACCAACTCCCTGGATTGCTAACCCATTGGGGTACTGGGCTTTGTTGTTTCTGAGCTGTTGAGTTTAGATTCTCTGGTAGCAAATGAGATTTTTTAATGAAAAACCATGAATCCACTCTCATATGCTACCAGAAAATCTACTCTCAGAACACCTCTAGAACAAAACCCTATACTTCATGGGTTGGCAACCCATGTGGGTGGTTGGCACCCTATGTGCACTACACTGCCCCTTGCTCTGGGCCACCCCAGTGCCCTTCAAGTGGAGTTATGGGACTGCAGAAACCTCCATTATACCCTACAAGGAAAATCTGAAAGACACGTAACTTCATTAATTCTTTTAAAATCAGCCCTTTGCCAAATTCCTCTGAAAAAATTGTGGTAGGTTCCTTGCACCAACTGGGCACTACCACCAACCACACTCCACTCTGGGCCACCCTTTCCCCCCACCCCGCGTGAAGCTATACTTTTCCTGAAACCAACATCATACCCTATGGAGAAAATCTGAAAGACGCACAAACTTCAAAAATTAACCAAAAATCAGCAGTTTGCCCAATTCCTTTGAAATTTTTGTGGTAGCTTCCATTCATTGGGCACTATAACCCCCACCCACTCTTTTGCCCACATGGCCCATTTTTTAATCTGAATTAATTTGGATTCAGATTCAGATTAATTCGGATACAAAACAAAACTGGGGTGATTTGGAAGGCTTAATTTCAGACAAAATACAAAATGAAGTTGATTCGGATTTGGTACAAATCAAAACAGAAAAAAATACAAAATGCACAACCCTAATACACAACAGACTTTTGTCTAGCAAGTCAGCAAAAGGCTTACCTATATGCAAATTCTTGAATTTCTGACATATTAAACTGCCAAAATTTAATACATGTTTTGCATGGGGAGAAAATGATAGGAAATATGTTCTAACAGCCATTCTTTATCATTTCATTCTGAAATGTGGCCAGATTATACCCCCTACCAAGTAGATGCTCTGTATAAATGTTGTAGTGATAGGACAAATCATCTTGATTTTATATGAATATATATTCAGGGTTTTTAACAATACAATGATGAAAAAGTCAGCTGCCTTAACTATACAGCTGCTCTCACAACTGTATAATATTTCAGTATAAAAGATCCCCATGTAGTTGGTGTTTCATTTTCTACATCCCTGTTAACGCAGTATCATTTTGCCTCTTACTGTTCATTTCCGTTTCAGTCTTACAGCACACACATGCAGCTGGCATGCAATATTTGCCTGATATACCTGGGCCATATACATGAACACAACCCATCAGAATAGAGCGAGATGTTTATTGCCCAGTACAGCTTCAGCTTGCACACATTGCTCCCCCAACTGCTCGAAATTACAGTGGTGACTGACAACAACTACAAGAATAATGGAGGCTGTATAATTTGCTGTGTTGAACCAGAAGAACAGACAGCTGTCCTGTACTGTAGATACACTGGGCGACTTCTCAGGGAAAGGAACCAAGTAAAGTGCAATCAACTGCCAGTTCCTGGGGCGTATGCGCTCCTTTGGGGCGGGAAGTCTCATACATTTCATGTCATGTCATGAGAACC